>NC_053142.1:51065991-51727241 GCF_016808335.1 Panicum virgatum
AGCCCCCTCGCCGTCGTAGCCGAGTTCCGCCGCCGCCCTGCTCGCCGCGGACAGCCACCCTCCGCCCCTCAGTGCTCAAATCCGCAGCTCTAACACCTCCATCGAGTTCTACCGAAGCTCCCCAGCCCAATCTCCCCCTCTACGCCTCATCGGAGCGCCGCCTCTGCCATCTCCGACCACCACCGTCCGCCGGAGCACGCGGACCCGCCGCCATAGGCCACCCCGAGGCGTCCCGAAGCCACCTAGAGGTGCGCCGTGGTCCCCTCTAACTCCCTGACCTCTCCCTTCTCGCCGCCGACGCCTCCCTTAGCCGGTAAAGGCCGGTCAAACCCCGCGCCCCCCTCTGACCCGGCCAAGGACCTCGGGTTTAGAATTCTAGAAACTCCAGGGTGTTCTTTGAATAGACTGTGACTCATGTGAATAGTGCTCTAAGGACTTCTTTGTAATTTCTAGCTGAGAACTTTGAAATTCAGTATAAATTCGTAGGAAATTCGTAAAATAGCAAATCTTGATGTTCTTGAATCCTTGTGTAAAGCTCTTTGCAGTAGAACCATAATATGGTAGGTGTTTGTTACAAGTTTTTGCTGTATAAATGGTTTTGTGTCACTAGGTACATAAATACTAGTTGTTTTATCTTTTTCTTAACTATTGCTTGAAGCCATGTCTTGCAGTGAAATTTTTATGGTGGTTTGTTCTTGTGACACTAGTATTGCTATAAATATTTTGTGGTCAGTTCTCATGTATAACTATTTGTTTGATTTAATCCTTGTTTAGTATACTTTAATTATGATAAATAGTTTATTCTGATGATAAATCATGAAAATATTTCTGAGTAATCTTTTTGAATAGTTTAGCTTGTAAATCAAGTTTGAGACCCAGTTTCTAACTAGAACAGGAGCTAAAAATGAATCTTGTTAATCTAATGTCTATTTTGTTTATTTTCTCAGAATTAGTTATGTGTATATAAAATCATGAAAAATTCACAGTAGCTAATTCATCTTTGTGCAGGTCTACTGTTAAATTTTGAACTTCTGTTTTGCTCTAGTTTAATATGTGTAATTTAATTTTATTCTAGGTGTGGTCTGAATGATTGATTTGTTATGAATAATTAGCTACAAGTTTTAGCATGAAATTTGCAGGATAGCTTGTTCTGTTTACCTTCTGTTTAAAGTAATTTTTGCCGATTTTATTACTGAATGTGCACTGAGTGACTAATTTGTTAGCAAACCATAGTTGCTTGCTATAGGAAACCACTCCCACTTGTTTATGATGTTAATATAGCTTTCTTGTGCTATTGATCAGGATACCTTGTGTAGTTAGAATTGTTATTTAACTACTCTATAAACGATTGCCCATGTGTGTTTATAATATTGTTCTTGCATTACATATAGATACGACTGCTTTGTCGGACGGGACGTATGAGCTGATCCCGGATTCCGAAGGAGGTGATCTCGAAGCTCAAGCGAACACCGCCGTACTAACTGAAGCCCCGGACCAAAGTTCGGAAGAGGCTAGAGCTAAAATAGTTAGCAACTACCGAGAAGGCAAGCCCCGGACATAACCTATATTTCAAATTATTATCATTATTTACTTGTGCATTTACAGTTCTTAGGATTTGAATTGAAACCCTAGATGCATGATCCTAGGAACCTATGTACTGAACACTAGACCTGAGTTCGACTACTTGCTAAGCTTATAGGACCGGTAAAAGTCGAGTGATTGCCTGTCACTCGCGAGCTTTATAGGAATTGCGTGTTTACTTTCTGTTGCCAATATAAGGACGACGGACGGGGTCGTGTTCGATATCATGACCTTTGGTGAGACCCCGTCTCTGTTGATGAACTTGCTAAGGTCGCGGTGTGTGGTAGTGCTGGTTAAATTTTTGAACGTACTAGCCACATGCCGTAAATATGGTACGCGGTAAGCCTAGTAACCGATTGGACCGGGGAGTGGATATACCTGACACTCTCTCTTAGGGATATGTTTTATTTTATGTTGCGCAACACTACGACTATGAGGGACGAGGTATAGAGTGCCCTATGGGACGAGAGAAAGTGCCCTGTGGGACGAGGGGGAGCCATATAGTCGGGGAGAGTGTTCCTATCCACAAGCCGGAAAAAAAAGGCAAACGGTTGTTTGTAAACGACCCGACGGTGTTCCAAACGTGTGTGTTAGGTTTGCCTGGCCAGGTTAAGAAATTCGATTCGAATCGTCTGCTTCTCACAGTTTGGGACTGCTTGATCTCTTTGCCACACAGAGTAACAAGAGCAACATTATTATGATTAATTTTGATGTTTGCTTAAAGATCTACCATGGTTGTATAGTAGTTGCTTACATAGAATGGTTAATCAACTAGAATATGGAAAGCTAAAATGTGAAATAAGGACCTACTCTTTATTGCTTTTCAGCAAAAGGAAACCAGAGCCTCACAAACCCTACATAGTCTAGCTAAAGTGGGTTTAGTATACCTGTTGACGGTTAAGTCTGGCTGAGTATTAGAATACTCAGCCTTGCTGTTGGAAATCTTTTCAGGTTTGAGTTTTGAGGAGCAGATCGCTAGTTTGACCTATCCCTGCTCTTTGCCTCCTGGCTGGTCCGTCGAGTGGGATACGTCTTCGGCCGGCAATGACTTTGACGAGTAATACCATGCTTGGGCTAGCCTGGTATACTTTGGCGACGTGTTGTAGCCGTCGTGTTTTATCTTCCGCTGTTAAACTCTGAAGTTTTACACTTATGGTTTGTATAACTGTTTTACTAAGTTTGGTTTTGTAATAATGTTTTGAACTAGTTTGTAATCATTATTATGTCTGTGTTGTAAAATTTGTGGTTATAACATCTCTGGACTCGCCTTCGTGCGGGGTATGCTTGTTCGATCCAAAAACTGGTGGTTGTATCGGGACGTTACCCGACAGACCCAGAATTGTTCCGTTTGAAGTGCGTTTGAGCTAGTGTTGCCTTTATGGTGATGCCCTGCGCACTTGAGCCGGGATAATTCAGGTGGTTCTGCCACAGATACATCCTAGTATTACACTGTAGTATTAAGGGTGGGTTTACTTGCGTCTGAATGCCGCCACGCTAAGAGTTCACCGCATGCCACTTGTTTAAGCCGTTGTTTGCTTTCTGATTCTATCATCGGACCAAATGTCGTGACGCTAAGAGTTTACCGCATGCCACTCGCTTAGGCCGTTGTTTGCTTTTTTATTGTATCATTGGCGTGGTGTACTTGTCTGGACACGTCACTAATTGTTTTATTTCGTGACTATATCATTGGCGTGTCGTACTTATTGTTGCCATTTAGGTTTGCCGCAAGTTTTGGCCGTTCGGCCAAAATTGTGGGTGGTGAGTGAGAACACTAGCCAAAACACACCCAAAATAATCCCCTTTAACTTTACGGAGTGTTCTTCCTGTCAGCGGCGGAGCCAACATGGGGGCAGGAGGGGATCAAGCCCCCCCCAACTCCATTGGATGCAAAGGGGAAGGAGGAGGAGAAAAGAGGGGAAAGAAAGAAGAAGAGAGGAAGAAGAATGGTGCTGGACTAGCTCCGCCACTACTTATTGTTATAAATACTCCAAAATCTTAATGGTAAAAACCAGCAAAATTCCACATATTTACGGACTTTAGATCTGATGATCAGTTTATTTGATCGCATGTTGTTAAGGTCTGATGATCACTTTATTTGACATCAAAAAATAATCAAACAGTACTATACTAGATTGATTGATAACGTGTATTTCTATATACTATATTTTCCTTTGGGCAAAATCTTGATGGTAAAAATCATCGAAATTCCACATATTCATGGACTAAGAGATGAAATGAAATAGCAACAACAAAATTAAAATTGATGATCAATTGTCAATTCCAGTGAAGTTCCTAAATTAATACTTTGACTCCAAGAATAAAAATAAAATCATACTTGGGAAAAAGCAAATGACTTTGAAAGACATGTCAAGATCATGACTTGGATCTTCTAGAACAAAATTGAAATCATACTAGAGCTAACCTGAACTTTCATGCTTGCTCTATCTTCCAGCAGGTTTTATAAGATTACTTTCATTTCTAAGCCCAAATTACTAGCAAGTACTCTCAACTTCCAAATCTATAGAATTGTGAATGTGCGTGTGTTGTGAATGTCTGAGTTGTATTGTATAATCTATAAATAAAACTCCCAGCTATGAACAAGACATTTTAGAGAAAAAAAAGGTTCGGGGTGAACTATAAAAGTGGCCCTGAAGGAAGAAAAAAAAAGTTCGGGGGTCAACTGTAAAAGTATAGCCCTGAACTGAAGGAAAAAGGAGGTAAAACTGCTCCGGCCTCCGGTGCCGCTGTCACGCACGCTCTGCGGCCGCATCCGAGCACTAGCCACTACGCTAGGGGATGTCGGCCCTGGCGGCTAGCCGCCGTCTCCTCCATCTCCGGCTAGGGCTGGATATCAAGCCAGCTCGGCTCGTTATGGCTCGGCTCGTTATAGCTCGGCTCGTTAACATATTGGCTCGGCTCGGCTCGTTATACTAACGAGCCAGCAGGCTAGCTCGGCTCGGCTCGTTAGCGAGCTCGAGCTAGCTCGTTTGGCTCGCGAGCCAATGTAGAGAGACAATATGAACACACATCATCACAGAGTATGGCTCGTTTGGCTCGTTATAGCTCGTTTGGCTCGTTCCAATTCTTGCTTCTTATGCTGCTCTTCTTACCCATTTTCCAGTATTGTTCCAATTCTTGCTTCTTATACAACTATTCTAACTCATTTTTTATATAAGCAACCTCTTGTTCATACCTTGAGGAGTCATAAAGCTGACTAAAATAGAACTGAATATATATCATTTTGAACTTAGGGTCAAGGATTGTAGCAATAACCATGACATTGTTCTTCTCTTCCAAATATTTATCAAATTTGTTTAACATTGCAGCACTCATTTTCTTCAAATATGAGTCATTAGAATTTTTTGTCTTTAACAATGCACCCATTTAAATTTGCTGGCTTCATAATTAACTGGCTCGTTATGGCTCACGAGCGGCTCGCGAGCCAGCTCGAGCTGGCTCGTTATAAAACGAGCTGGCTTGTTATAAAACGAGCTGGCTCATTATAAAACGAGTCGAGCTCGAGCCGAGCCATTAACGAGCGAGTCGAGCGAGCTAGCGAGTTACGAGTTTTTCGTCCAGCCCTATCTCCGGCCAAGGCTAGAGCTATGCCCGCGGTCCCGTCCCCTGATACCCCGCTCCTCCTGGTACCTCTCCACCTTGTTCTCCATGCTGCCGGTCCAACCCCTATCGATTTCTCATCCCCAAATTGACAAATGTTTCCTTCTTTTGCAGGGCGAAGGGGATGGCTCGTTTCCGGCGCGAGTCTCCGCGCCGGAACCTCGTGAGCTGCCGACAAGGTGCTTTTGAAGAGGGGAATGCAGGTGAGACTTGAGCTACAGAACTCAGAAGTGGTTTTGAACAGTCGTGTGGATGTAACCTTAATTGTTGGGTACCCTTAATTGTTTTGTCCAGCGATGGATGAGGCTATACGGAGTCCGGACGAACAACTAAGTCATTCCAAGGATGGGAATGGCACAGCCCTGGATCCCATTGGAAAGAAATTTGCCAATGAGTTTGCGCAGCTTTCGTTGGAAGAGGAGGCGGGCGATGGCGTGGTATGCGGAATTAGTGAAAGTGTGGTGCGAGATGTGGGGAAGGCTGCAATTGAATTGCTTGCTGCCAGGTGAAGCCTGATAGATGATGTCTACCAATTGTCCTCCTAGAGATATTCAAGAAATCTCCTTGAAACTCTGCTCGATAGCAATATGTTGCCGCCCTAAAATTTTTTTGTGCCATTTTAATCTGCAGTATGAATTTTTCATCAAGTCTAAATGAATAATCTTCAGATCACATGATGTAAAACTGGAGTTGATGGTGTTGGTAACAGTTTGAACTAAGCTAATGGTTTTGTCACTGCCACCAGTGTGTTATTTTGCTGATCTTCTCAGTTTCTAGTATCATGTATTTGCCTTAGCTTCACAGTCTAATGGAAACTGTGATATATATGCATTTATGTCATTGAATTTTACTTTTTTTTTAAGTCTTGTTTTTCACTGTTGAATGAATACTGAAGTATGACTTGTTTCTCTTGGGCAGAGCATTCACAGTTTCTGAGCTTAGGAAGAAACTACAAAGTAAGAAGTATCCAGTTGATGCAGTTGATGTTGTGGTTGCTGATTTCAAATCAAGGTAAGACTGTATCTATTGATTACAGTCATACTAGTAGACGTAGTACTCTTCACTTTGACCAAATGACCAATAATTGTGATGGCACAATCTTTATCCATCTTTACAAAACGCATAGTGTAATCCTAGATCTGGACTTCAACCAGCAAGGCAACAATCCAATTACTTCTGGTTCTGGATGGGGAATCCCCAAATTTTGTAAAGGGCTTTCATACGTTTTATGCCAGAACTTAAATGTTAGATCTAATCAATACTTTTGGACAATATAGCAAGGCAGTGGGAATTAACACGTCATTCTAAGAACATGTTTCTCTTTGCTTTGCCTATGCTCATATTATATAAAATATTTTCATCTTTTATTTCTGAAGGGGTTTGTTGAATGATGGTTTTTATGCGGAATCATTTTCGCGATCCCGGTGGATATCATCAACATGGGGTCCAAGGCGAATAAAACAGGCTAGTTTTTTTTTTTCTGACTTCCATTTCTGTTGTTCTAAATAAACAATCGACAGTTGTAGCCCTGTTTTATTATGAACCTATTTGCTATGAGTTAATACACATATATCCTCGATATGAGTCTAAATCTTCTTTTTTGAAAGCTATACAGCGGGGGAAGCCCCCACTTATCTTTTTTTTTCATGACCTATTAGTAGTGAATTCCCTTGAGCTGTCATCATATATTCCTGGGGCAAGATAAAGAATAATTTCCATACCTAAAAGTTCAATGAGGTGAAAGAAAAGCTCCTTTGCAAACAAAGTTTATATTCTGATGCCTTCTGAAAGTAAATTTGTGATGCCTGTTTACAACTCTTAAATAAAAAAAGGGCGTACCCAGTGCCGTAGGCTTCCCGCACTGTGCGGGGTCTGGGGAAGGGTTGTCTTTAAGCCCCAAGCCTTACCCACACAAATGTGCAGAGGCTGGGGCTCGAACCCGGGACCTTCCGGTTACAGACGGTAGGCTCTACAACTCTTAAATGCTATTTAATTTTTAGATTTGTGTCTCTCTTGTGAAATTCGTACATAAACTATTTGTAATTTGACATGACCCGCTCTAAAATTAGGCACTTCGCCAAAAGGGTGTGCCAGAGGCAGAAGTAGATCAGGCAACAAGAAGAGTGTTCCAGGATGGTCATGGCCATGGTAAAGAGGCAACATATGGCATATCCGAAGCTTCCATGGGTCATCTGTTTGCTCAGGCATCCAAACAGTGGCAGCGTGGGCAAAACTTGACATTGGAGAATCGCCGCGGGCGCATTGTGAGGTGGCTTCAGTACCGAGGGTTCAACTGGGCTGTGACCAATGCCATTGTCAGGAAGCTGGAGGCTCAGCACCCTCCTTGACCCTTCTCCATTGCAAGTTAGTATGTTATTTTTGTCTATGGTTTAATTAGGGATGAGTAACTGCTCTATATTATTAGTTTATGATAAACATGCCCAGCCAACAATCTGAAGAATACAAGATCATTGCTTTAACACCTTAATTCAGATATTTAGTTTGGGAAATCAGAATGTGAAAATCTGACAAAATGAATATCAATGAACACTTCAAAGTTTCAAGTGAGAAGCTCAGGTGGGTGCTCTACCCTCCATTGAATCGCCAGAAAAAGTTTCTCATATTTATATGAACACATTAGGAGGAATAGAAGACAGATTTTAATGCTTCATTACTGTTGCGATGGTCTGACGGATCATTTCAAGAATCCATTTTTCTCCTTCACCTCTTATGCATCAGCGGTGCTGGGACCTCCGGACGGGCTGGAAGCGCTTGGCGCATCTGCGGGAGCATCGGTTGGGCTGGATGCTGATGCCGACCCGCTTGGCGCCTCTGAGCTCGACGTGGAGGAGCTGGCACCCTCGGCGAAGGGCGCCACGGCCACAGCGGCGAGGAGGATCACGACAAGCACGAGAGCACGGGCCATGGCAGAGAGTCTTGGTGTTTAGGCTTGCGCGGTTGTGAACTGTGGCGCTTGTGTTTCGGTGCTGGTCACTGCGTTTTGTGTTCTTGGCGTGGCCATTCTGGTTGCTTTATACGCGAGACTGGTGCCTATTTTTGGATGGCGAGTTGGGGTCGCGTTGCGCTGGCATGTCTCGGGCTTTGGCACCTAGCTCGTCGCGGTGCTTGCCCAATGAGAACTCGGCCGTTTTTAGAATCAACCGGTGGTGTATCCTGACATGTGGCGACCTTTTTCCTCCATGGCTCGTGGTTTGCTGTTATTGTTCTGCCAGTTTCATAGTGTAGCTAGTAGCCTAGTACAGCCTAGAAGCATTCGGAGTCTTTCTTATTCATCACTGAAGAGAAGTTGAAATGTTAGGTCTTGTTCAGTTGCACATGGATTTATTCCGGATCGGGAATAATAGAAACAATAAGAGACTCACGATAGGTATAATAAGAGATCAGAATTTATTTTGGGTCGAAAATTAATTGTAACGAAATAGACTCATAATAGGTACAACAAGAGACTGCGATAATTCCATCATCATTGTGTCGTGAACAGGGATGCAAAAGGGATGCCAGTCTTCTTTCTCTTGGTCATTGAAGCGATCCAAAAAATTTTTAAGTTGAACTAATCCAGATTTGAAAGAAGGAAATGTGATGGAAATGAATTAACTGATAGAACTGCTCATTTTTAAGTAACCAAACTACCCGTTGGCGCCACCAATGCCAAAGCTTGTACTATCTGTTTAGCACAAGCAAAATCAATTTCCGTTACCATGCCAGTGTTTTCTTTTTTGAAAAAAAAACACTTATGCCCCCAGAAGGAGAAAAACTTGAGCCTAGAAAACTGCTGTGCATGCGTTGTGACTTGTGAGATGCTGGCACTCATCTAGCACGGCATTGTCAGGCAGCTGGCACTCATCTAGCATCACCCCCTCTAATCTTCTATTTTGGAAGTTGGTAATACATTGTTATTATTTGTGGTTTACATGAAGATGGTTGTTTAAAACAGGAGAATGTCATACAGAACCTGAAGAATACAAAGACTGAAAGTTTGAAAGACCGAAATTGTCTCCTCACCAAAAAGGCGCAGGAGAAACACGCAAAAAAGGGAAACAGATTACATTATGTAGATTAAGAGAATGACAACTCAGCAACAGCAAGTCTTAGAATCATCTCTGCAACTGCTCTTTTATGTTAAAGGCATTGATCTCTTCAGTGATCTTTTCCTGTACTTAAGAGACTGAATGTTCTTCAAGGTTGCGAATGCACCCATTTCAAGATTGTTTTTCCTTTCCTATCTTTGATTGGTACTGCGCTTACATAGATACTTCGAAGTTCCAGTTACAAATTAAACAAGAACGTATAGTACTTTTGGCCACCGCAACACATGTATAATTAATAACAAATAATTGTAGCAAAGCTTGAGATCAGAAACACATTTTATTATTCCACGGGGATGAAAAACTGAATATACAAAAAGAAAGATTGGACATCATCATAAGATTATCAATCACAGTACAGGAAATAAACAATTAAAAAGACAAAGTTTGTTGCTGCTGCTGCAATGGATCATGTCAAGACTCCATTTCACGCCTTGGTCTCCTACGCGTCAGAACTCGATCCGTCGGACGAGCTGGTGGCGCTTGGCGCATCTGCGGGAGCATCGGAGGGGCTGGGCGCTGACGCTGACTCGCTTGGCGCCTCCGAGCTCGATGAGGAGGAGCTGGACGCCGCCACGGCGAGCGGCGCCACGGCCACGGCGACAATGAGGATCACGATCAGCGCGAGAGCACGGGCCATTGTCGTGGGGGCTATTATTTGCAGTGCCTTTGTTGTTGTGGTGTTCTTGTTTGGTTGCTGCTCTGTGGTGGTGGCTGATTCTAGTGGTTTTATACGTGTGACCGTGGTTATTTTTGGGTCTGGTATGTTTAGAGATGCGTTGCGTTGGCATGTCACTGGCTATGGCACGTAGCGGCGCTTGCCCAAATGGGGACCTGCTTATTTTTAGGCATCGACCAATGAAGATGACATTTGTCGAGTTGTGCTCACTTCTCAGTTTATGGTTTTTTCGAGAATACTGTCTTTTTTTTTAAAAAAGAAAAGGAACATTGTCCTACCTAGTCATTTGTATTTTTGCAAGAATAAAGGATTGAAGCTTACACTGGGAGCCATATCAGCTTAACTGTTGTACCCTTAGGTTGGGATATTCTTTTACTACTTCCTCCTGTTCTAATAAAAATGCACAGCACCAGCTATACTGACTAAATAAAAGGAACTCCAAAAAGAACTGAACAAGCGAACTCCGCATGATTTTGTTTTCAACTTTTTAATGAACAAAATAGCAAATAAATATTTCCGTTATCATGGCAGTGGCAAAACAAAAACAAAAACAAAATTAGCCCCCAGAAAGAGAAAAACTTGAGCCTGGAAAACAGTTGCGCATGCATTGTGAGATGCTTCGAGTGGACAGCATTGTCAGGCAGCTGGGACTCATCAGGCATCACCCTCTCTAATCTTCTGTTTTGCAAGTTGGTAATACACTGTTATTATTTGTGGTTTACATGAAGAACATGGTTGTTTAAAACCGGAGACAAGGTTATTACTTTGACCTTTGATATCCCAGTTCAAGTGTTGGTTAAGAAGGTAAGAAAGTCATACAGAACCTGAAGAATACAAAGAAAAGTCTGAAAGACTGAAACTGTCTCCACACCAAAAAGGCGCAGGAGAAACACGGAAAAAAGAGAAACGGATTACATTATGCAGATTAAGAGAATGACAACTCAGCAACAGCAAGTCTTGAATCAACTCTGCAACTTCTCTTTTATGTAGAGGTTTTGATCTCTTCAGTGATCTTTTCTCGTACTTGAGAGACTGAATGTTCTTCAAGGTTGCAAATGCACCTGTCAGCGTAGTGGGGACGGGAGGCCCCACTCCCTCGGATAAACGTGCGGCTAGGCGGCGAGCAGCCTGTCCGCCCCTGACGACGGCCTGAATGGACCGGGCGTGCTGCGTTCCTTGGAACCCGCGCCAGCCCGGGCTGGACAGGGCTCGGGCCGATATGGGCGGCCCATGGAGGTTCCTTTCCTTCCCGACGAAGACACTCGCCCGGTAGAAAGGTTTGTTACCGGACGGGGAATCCCAAAGTTTACCGCGCCGTACTGCCAGGGCCGGCGCGGGGCCCAAGAGAGGGCGCGGCTTCCCCGTAAAAACATCATGATTATGGAGGGGCCATGCGCTCAGGCAGCGGAGAACCGGCTAGGGGGGGCTTATCCCTGAGCCGCGTCCCATCACAGGGTAAATATACGGTGGCTGGGGCCCGCCTCCATTTATCGCCTGTCCCATCACGGTAGCTCCGACCTGACCCAGGCCGCCTTCCCTAGGTTGACTAGGGTCACCCCGGGGCGGGGTGTGGGCCCTCCAGGACAGATAAGATCACCCCGGGGCGCCCCGCAACGCCTTAGGACGCACCCTGGGACCTCCCGGGTTGCCCCGAGGCCCGTCGCGGTGGGCCCGACCCAATGATCGCACAACTGACAAAGAGCAGAACAAGTTGGAGGACGGCGCCCGCATCCGGCGGGGGGCGTTCACACCAGAAAAGGGGATATTCGTAGAAATGTTTGTAGTCTATAAATAACAAAGGCCCAGGACATGCAAAGGGATCCGAAATCGGAGAACAAGAACAACCATCTAATTCCAATAACACAGGATGTAGGGTGTTACGCCTTTATGCGGTCTGAACCTGTCTAAAAACCACTATCTCACCTTTCACACGAGGGAGCTCTCGCTGCGTGTTACACCCCTGGCCGAATCTCTAAACGGGGGTTCCCCAGAATCCCTGCTGGCGGTACTCACCCACCGTCAGCACCCATTTCAAGTTTGTGTTTCCTTTCCTGTCTTTGATTGGTACTGCACTTACACAGATACTTCGAAGTTCCAGTTGCAAATTAAACAAGAAAGTGTAGTACTATTGGCCACCGCAACACACGTATAATTAATAACAACATATAATTGTAGCAAAGCTTGAGTTAGAAACACATTTTATTATTCCACAGGGATGAAAAACTGAACATACAAAAAGAAAGATTGCACATCATAAGATTATCAATCACAATACAGGAAATAAACAATTAAAAAGACAAAGTTTGTTGTTGCTGCTGCAATGGATCATGTCAAGACTCCATTTCACGCCTTGGTCTCCTACGCGTCAGAACTCGATCCGTCGGACGAGCTGGTGGCGCTTGGCGCATCTGCGGGAGCATCGGACGGGCTGGGTGCTGACGCCGACTCGCTTGGCGCCTCCGAGCTCGATGAGGAGGAGCTGGAGGCCGCCTCGGCGAGCGGCGCCACGGCCACGGCGGCGAGGAGGATCACGATCAGCGCGAGAGCACGAGCCATTGTCGTGGGAGCTATTTCCGGTGCCTTTTGCTGCAGTTTTCTCGTTTGGTTGCTACTGTGGTGGTGGTGGCTGATGCCAGGTGATTCTGGTAGTTTTATACGTGAGATGGTGGTTATTTTTGGGTCTGGTATGTTTAGAGATGCGTTGCGTTGGCGTGTCACTGGCTATGGCACGTGGCGGCGCTTGCCCAATTGGGGCCTGCTTATTTTTAGGCATCGACCAGTGAAGATGACAATTGTCGAGTTGTGCTCACTTCTCAGTTTATGGTTTCTTCGAGAACCTGTCTTTCTTTCTTTTTTTGAAAAAAAGAACATTAATTGTCCTACCTAGTCACTTGTATTTTTCAAGGATAAATGATTGATGCTTACACTGGGGCCATATCAGCTTAACTATTGTACCCTTAGGTCAGGACATTCTTTTACTACTTCCTCTTGTTCTAATAAAAATGCAGAGCACCAGCTATACTGACTAAAGGAGCTCCAAAAGAACAGAACAAGCGAACTCCGCATGATTCAGTTTTCAACATTTTAATGGGACAAAAATAGCAAAATAAACATTTCTAACAAAAATGAAACTTTTTTCTCTAACAAAAGATTAATAAGTACGCCCTCCCTTAGTGGTTGTGGACATCATACATCCTATCAATGTGAAGTGATGTATGATGTACCCTTGTGATTTGTGAACCGAGTCTATCATAGTTCATCACTTCTTTTGACTGCAACAGCAGCACAGTGTTATGGTGCTTACATGCAAAATTGATCTGGAATATATGTTAGAAAAGTATATACCATGTGCAGAGGACCCTTAACCATCCACAAACACATCAGAACACTTAACTCGCCCCCCCCCCACCCCCAAACCACCACCACAAAAAAAAAAACATTTTTCATGCATGGTCGATGAGCTCTTGACTATTACTGGAAATTCACCAGGTATTTTGAAAGCTCATACATGAGGGTAAAGAAGAAGGTTACTCTTCCATTTTGTTTATACTTCCTTCATTTCTGTAATGTTTCCTGATGAATTTCAAGTAGATGTGCAGGTCGTTTTATTATGCTTGCCTACTCCACCAAGCGATTTCCATTCAGAGACATCTAGTTTCAATGAACTGAAACAAAAAAACATTGCTACATAATGCCTGAATCTGTTGAGGCCCTGACATCGTCAGGATCGGAAGAACACAACGTTTGCTGCTGCTGCAACGGACATGAGGCAAGGCTGTGGTTTTTCTACGTGAGGTGAGACGGTGGCTATTTCTGGCTGCAGCGGCGGGCGCCGGCACGTCGCCGTCGCGGCGATAGCCAATGTGAGGGCCTCGCCGGTTTTAGCCACATCGACCGGAGGACGCGACGTGTGGCGTGTCTTGCCAAGAGTTTTCCTTCCGCTGGATGCGGTCGAGCTCCGGCCGGCCGGGCACCATGCGCTTCTTCCTTGGATAAACTAGCAATTCGGGGCAGGAAATACGTGGCGTCGACTCTTGGCCGTGGGAAAGCCGGCAAACTTGGGCGCTTGGCAGACGTAAATTCCGATGGCTTGTGCACATGCCATGGCCGTGCACGTACATGCCCAGTTCACACGACACTGCAGTACCAGTAAATTGAGACAGCAATGCAGCAACACCAGTAGCAAAATTTTGCATTCAAAATCATACCAGTGTTGCACAACATAAGTAAAGCTACAATCTCTGCTCAGCTGCTCTGGCCACTGAACCTGAACCCCTCACTAGTAAACTGACTGAGAGAAGCTACTGTGAAAACTCATCTCTTCACTGAAGCACAACAGCTTCTTGAACAAAGGAGAACAAAGGGGAAAGGCTAACCATGAAAATAGAACACTTAAGGCGTTACATTTGAAGTGCACTATGAAGTCATACACTGCCTGATGATCTGGTTCATCTTGGATTTCTTATGTCTGAAGTTCCTACCAAAAATATAATGTTAATTTCATCAGGAATTCTGTTCAATCACATTCTTTGGCAACTGCTATGTAAATTTTTGGCTTTACCTGTACAGGTGGACCGGTATACATGCCAGTGCGCATGTAAATATTAACTGGAGAGTTTATGGCCTCCAGCCATGCGTAATTATCTGGGTTGCCAGGTACCTTTGCGAGTCCAGCTGCTGCTGCTGTTGGAACACCAAATGACCATCAGAAACCAAACACGCTGTGGACAAAACACTACTGAAGCTAAAGGCAATTACAAGATGTCCAGAAGACAAATAAAACATCTTCATGAACATGGTTTTCCCGAATTAGGAATAAATTGACAAAACAAGAGACAACATCTATATAAAGTACCTAAAATACTAGTGGAAATACTAATAACAGTGTACTTCAACAGATCATGAATATGGTTCGTATGCAATGAGGGCCATTTCTGAAAATGGTAGACTACTGTATTTGTTGCTATATAAATGGACTGAATGTCTTTTGGGTCCAGCATATTCCAGGAGTCCACAGAAACAGCAGCAGTCAGCACCAACCAAACCCTAGCACGAGGCAATAATATTGCTTTGCCAATCAAGTTTGCTAAATTAGAGATAGAAAGCTCAGAGAATAGTCCCTTCAACAGTTTTGAATTCTATCTATTAGTTCAAAATTTTTAGGAAGCCTCTCTTTTCATTATCTAAAAAAGGAAGCCTCTCTTTTTACATATACACACCAACCATAGGCACACACAACCGTATCAATACACCAGTCTGATGCCAAGACCCTGGTCCCCAATGGCAATCTGTTGTCCACAATTCGTACACTCTACACTCCAACCAGCAAAAGAAAACCCCATAGCAATGAACTTTTCATAAGAACAAACATACAATATGAGGATAGGGAGGGGTTTCACTTACAAAGGCTAGAAAATGGATAATCATGAAAATATGTGCAGATCCGACCAGCATCTTCGCAATATGGTGGGGCGAGGACATCAAGAACAGCACATGAAGATACTGAAGTAAAGCAGTGCAAATTCCCACCACTTTGGGGATACAAAACGGAGGTTGGACACGGGGCAGTTCGAACATCATCCATATGTAACTTGGCTAGTCTTGCTGTATGTCAGAACCAAAACAATCATTCAGTGACCAATTATATCTTTTTTACAAGATCAAGCTCTGAAAAAACCACAGAAGCTGGAGGAAATAGCCCTTTAAAATGATCTGTCACCTAACACTCGTGCATGATACAGTTGGCTGAATGCATAAGAAATGTTTTATCTCCTAAAGAAGGCTAGAGTTCTGCACCGGAGTATTAATAACTCATAATAATGAATAAAAGAGGAAAAGAATTCATAAAGAAAGCAGGATAATAACCTGGCTGGCTACTTGCTAGGACAGTAGGCTCTATCCAATCGTATGATTTCACATGCATGGAACCGTAAAGGATTTTGCTCAATACAGTCATTCCTGGATGATCATGCAGAGGAATGACGGCTGAAGTTGGTAAGCAGAATATTCCAATCTGCAAAATGTATAGGAAATTAAGTAGATGGGTTAACAACCACTAAGAGCTATAAGTAACATTTGCATTTTAGTTCTGGTAAAAGAGAAGTGCAGTTAAGCAAGACTAAAACATGCATGGAAAGCTTTCTAGGATAGTCTGTCAAAGTTGAACTATGGAACCACAGCAGTGACTGGTGAGTAGTGATCAATTATAGCAACTACGAATTTTAATGGTACCAAACAAGTAATCGACAAATATAACTATTGAAGCACAGAGGAAGACCGAGATGGAAATGTACTGTAACTAGAAGAAAAATATTGGGGCAAGAAAAGAAAAACTCTTGGAATTGCAACCAGCAGACAGCAGAACACCAGATCAGACCTGATGGGTTCATAAGAAACACTATACCTGCCAATGTGATTGTTAGGCTATACAATCAAGTGGGGTTACACAACAAGTCAGATAAAGTTTACAAGTTCTGCAGTAGTGGTTGCAGTTAGCACGGTTTTGGTGGTAAATTTGTTCAATTGAGGTTAACATGTGAACTCACAGAGAAAGCGTCGCATTCGTAGATATGAAGGTAGGTGATAGGCTGCGCCCATCGGGCCACCCTTGCTGAACTCTTGAGGAAGTTGGACTCAAAAAATCCATGCCCCCTGTCGTCCTCAACATTATCATCTCTGAGCCCAACATCCGCAGGAGTGATTGTGTCTGAACATCACACACACCATCCCATCATAAGACAAAGCATGTGACAATGATAATCCACTTTTTTATCGCAGTAGCATAATGAAAAAGGATAAAAAATTGCGCCAGCCTGGGCCTGGCCATTAGCGAATCGCAGCACGCCCACAGGCCACAGCGCAGGGGTAGGAAGGGGAACGGGTCGAAATTAGCAGCGGGTAGGAGGGCGTTACCCATGAGCGAGGAGATGCTGCGGACGGCGTCGGCGAGCGGGGGAGAAGGCGAGGCGCCGGCGCCGGCGGCGGATGGGGAAGGGAACGTGCGCTTGCAGAGCTCGTAGAGGGCCTGCACCTTAGACGACGGCGGCCGCGGGGGCACGCCCCACGCCATCGGGACGGTTTCAGGGGAGGCCGCAGTCCTCTCTTCCTCCTGCGCGGATAGCGTCTGGATGTATGGGTAGCGGCGCGGCGAGGCCGGCGAGCCGGCGAGGGCAGAGAAGGGGTGATGTCAGGGGAAGCGATATTGGGTTCGAGTAGCCGGGTTCGATCTTCGATGTTCACAAGGCAGGTTCAGGATGAAAAACCTCGTACACAAAACTGGATTAATGCAGTCGTTCGTTTAAACTTCAAATTTTATTTTTTTTCAAAACGCAATAATCGTAAATGATTATGCGCACACACATCTATGGTCGTTTGCGGTTTCGTTCACGATTGGAGTTGTGATATGTTGAAAAAATTGTGATATATAATTTTACTTCTCTTGCTAATAGCTTGCGCTCGATTTGTCCGCCACATGCACAATGAATCCAAATTTAGATCCGATACAAATCAAATTGAATTTTAAAATTGGTGGTAGTATAGCATTGGACGCATATTTAGAGCAAGTTTAGTGGTAGGCTGGGAGCGGGCGGATACTGACGTGGATGAGAGAAACGAGGAGAGTGAGGGAGGCGGGCGTCTGGCAATACGCCCGGTTGGCGCCGGCGGAGAGCTCCTACCGCTGCTGCTATTGGCTGCCAAAGTTGCTGGACATTAAAACTCCGCGGGATCCACCACCACATGCGCCACCTCACTCCGGGCTTGTAGCCCGCTGTTGGCGGGATCACTAAACTTGCCCTTATCATTCAGCAAACTTCAAATTTATAGCAAATAGTTTCGCTATGTATATACATCACTCTACGCAGCTGTGTATCAGTCCCTTCGCTGGAGTAGTTATCTCCAACGTACCTGGTTGATGGTTCTTTTAGCCAGTGAAACGAAATGTCAGCCGCTTGCTGCCTAATCCAGGCCGTGAGGCCGAGCCGGACAACCGGCGCACCAAGCTACCAGCCGTGGCCGAACGAACCAGGCAGCCACCCGAAAGCAACCGAGTCCGCTCTCCAACCCCACCGTGTTTGACCCTGAGCACCGCGCGGCGCTGCGCTGGCCGTCCTCCCCCATCCCTGCTTCGCATTGCGCTCCGACCTCCGAGTGGGCGCCGACTCCGTCCAAAAAGAGGAGCGTCAGCTCGGGCGCCGCTGCCTGCCTCTTCAAAATCCCCTCCAGATTTCGAGATTTCCCCTCGAATCCGGCCCCCCGATCTCGCGCCCGTGTCGCCCGCCATGGACGCGGCGGCGCCAGCGCGCGCCGCGCGGCCCACGAGCCCGTCGCGGCCGCCCAAGGCGATCCGCAGCACCAAGCCGCGGGGGCTCGACGAGGACACCGCCGCGCCGCCCGCGTTCCCCAAGTGCAAGTCCCCCTCCTCCGCCGTCGCGGGCGGCGGCGCAGGCGCCGGCGCCGCGGCCTCGCTCCTCCACCACCACGCGGACGTCCCGATGGACGCCACCGTCTGGGCGGGGCTCCCCGACGACCTCCTCCTCGAGGTGCTCGCCCGCGTGCCGCCCTTCCTCCTCTTCCGCCTCCGCCCCGTCTCCCGCCGATGGGAGGCCATTCTCCACGACCCGGCCTTCCTCGCCGCGCACGCCGCGGTGCCCTCCCACGGGCCCTGCCTCCTCACCTTCTCCAGGGGCGGCGGCTCCCACTCTGCGCCGCACTGCAGCGTGCTCAGCGTCCCCCTGCACGCCCGCTACAAGCTCCCCTTCGGCTTCCTCCCGCCCTGGGACCTCTGGCTCGTCGGATCCTCGGGAGGGCTCGTCTGCTTCTCCGGCTTCGACGGCGCTACTTTCCGCACGGTCATCTGCAACCCGCTCGCGCAGGCCTGGCGGGTGCTCCCGGACATGCATTGCAACCAGCAGCGGCAGCTTGTGCTCACTGTCGACAAGAGCCGCCGGTCGTTCAAGGTAATCGCCGCCAGTGATGTGTATGGGGACAAGATGCTCCCCACTGAGGTCTATGACTCCAAGGAGGATAAATGGTCGGTGCACCAGATGATGCCTGCGGTGAACCTGTGCTCATCAAAGATGGCATTCTGTGACTCTAGGTTGTACCTGGAGACGCTCTCGCCGCTGGGACTGATGATGTATAGAGTGGATGCTGGGCGTTGGGAGCATATACCTGCCAAGTTCCCACGGTCCCTGCTGGATGGTTATCTGGTGGCTGGAGCTCGCACAAGGTTGTTCTTGGTTGGGCGAATTGGGCTCTATAGCACAATTCAGAGTATGAGGATCTGGGAGCTGGATCATGGTAGAACAGTTTGGGTGGAGATAAGCAGAATGCCGCCCAGGTACTTTAGGGCTCTGCTGAGGTTGTCGGCTGAGAGGTTCGAGTGCTTTGGGCAGGATAACTTGATATGTTTCACATCATGGAATCAGGGCAAGGGTCTTCTGTATGATGTTGATAAGAAGGTTTGGTCGTGGATCGCTGGTTGTGCTAGCCAGCTGTGCAATAGCCAGGTCTGCTTTTACGAGCCAAGGTTTGACACATCGATATATTGAGTATGGTAATATGAACTGCATTGTAGTTTGAGATCAAATGCTTCTGTGGCTCAAATCGAGGTGCCTGTGAGATGCCCTATTGAATCATGGACATCAGATGCGTCAGGCGACGAGATGAACAGTTGAGCAACCAATATTTACAAATAATGCCACTGAAGAATTTTTTTACCACAGCAGTTATGCCAGGCAGTTCTGGATTACATCATAAAGAGTGTCGCCATTTTGCCACAAATGGATGTCCGCTGGTTCAATTCCTTTTAGTTAGCAATGAGTTTCTTGTAAATCATTCCGTACCTGAAATAAAAAGCATGGAGTTCTTTGTTCGTACAATTTCAATGGATCTGAGATGACATTTCTCCACTCAATTGGTTTGTGCATTGTTTCTTATGATATCTGTATGCTGCCATTCGAATACCATCAAATTGTATCTGTTTCCATTGTTTTCCAAGGAGCTCATTACACCTCTGTTGTGAAATTGCATTTTATTCTTCTGCAAACTGGATTTCTATAGCTCATAATCTCTTACAACTATTGCTCACCAGTATCTACTTTCTTATAGTTTATGCCACCTTTTTGGTAGCACAGCGAGGTTAGGTTTACAAGTTCAATTATTTGAGATGTGCACAATGACATGGTATTTCGGTTGTGTATCGTTGATCTGTTTATAGATGCAGCTTATTTTGTACGGTTTACTGGTAAATTAGGTCATTCTGAAAGATTAATTGAAGCTAAAGATTCACTTGTTTGGGTTGGTGTTGTATGTGCCGTAGATGGTGTATAGTTGTCTGAATTTTGTATAGGTTTCAGCATTATTTCAGTGAGCATTCTTACTTAGGCTGTGTTTTTAATTAGCTACGAGTTTTGCACAATGAATATATGGAACTCCTTGATAAGATTCATGTTTCATTCTGCCTGAGAACAACCAAAATCTAACGGGAGCAAGAAATCAGCAACTCAAAGTAAATACTAAGTAACGGCCAATGTATACAAGCTGCAATTTCCTGGAGTATGATCACCTAACTCCCAGGCGCAGAGCACGATCCCCATTTATGCAATAGTGATTGGAGCTATTTGTAAACTGCAGGGTCCTAACAAATACAATGTAATACAATTTCATAATGTAGAAACGAACAAGTTATATCAGTGCATAGTGGCCTTTTGAGTCCATAAGTGTAGGTAGCTCTGTGAGGTTGACATGGAAAAACTACAGTAAAGCATATAAAAATTGGAGGTAGTGTCAACTAAGAAATGAAATTGATTTGGCAAGAATTTGATCAATCCAATGTATAGTTACTTTGGTGTTTGGCTATATTGTTCAATGAGTGATATGCTGGACCAAGGCTTCTGATGATACAAGCTGATGTGAATGTTCTGGAGGTTGAATCTTGGATGTGATTTGTAGTCCTTGCAACATTAGACAGAACTTCCTACACAAGGTACTTCACTTCAATGCTGTATATCATGACAAACCTTAGAGGTTATGTTTTCAGTTCCCGACTTCCTGTGTTATGGTACAGAGATAGAGATAAAAGTATATTGTAGTAAAGAAATCTTGCGGGTTATGTAATTCAGTTCCTGTGTTATGGTGCCAACTGCCAAGATAGAGCTGAAAAATACATTGTAGAAAATTACTTATTGCATATGATAGGCGAAGTTATGTAAATGAATTGATGATTTATTTGCTAAAATATGAAACCACAACCTGTTTGCTTTTGAAGACTGAAGACACATAAGACTCGACACTGGTGCCATTATTCAGATCATGTTATTCTGTTACCTGGTATTTAAATTCTGTTCCTTGGAATTTAGTTCTGATATTCCCTTTGCTAGGAAAAATTATGAACAGCTTGTTGGCAACACTATCTGCAGTGGATTTCTCTCTTTTTCAAACAAGAGCTTTGATTTATATTAATGTAACAGGGTTACATGTTTGCGTAAGCATGAACTGAATTGAGGAAAGGTGGAGCATCCTCCAACCAAATAGAAATAGCATGCTGTAGGGGAGATTTTGAAATGCATGCAATGGCAAGGAACTGTAAGTTTCTAACAACAGTGAATCTGATGATTATCTTATGGAGTTTGTAACTTACACAACTATGCATAAAGAAACTGTTCTCGAGGGTTGATAATGCTAAAGTTATGACAAACCATAATGGTTGCAGAAATGTAGGAATTTGTTTTGTATTTTCCAAAATCTACTTAAGTTAAATAATATTCAAGGTCAAAAGTCATTCATGTATCAACGCCATCTTATTGGTGGATTATACTTAGTTGTCTCATGCCTTATTATGTCTACCGGTTGATGTTGTCCAAAACCATGTCGTTTATGCTCTCAAATCAGTCAAAACTGCATATTGTTATATGTGAATCTATGGTGATGATTCCCTCCCACCCATTTGCATGATTCTTCTTCCCACTCGTGCACCTGATGACTAATGACTACTCTTCTTGTCACAGCAGCAGCAATTGAAGTTATCTTTCTCACTGGAAAATAAGGAAGGCTGACATAATCTAACTACATCTAATTTTTGTTTATTTCCGGTTTTTGAAGCTGCAGCCTGCAGCTGCAGGTGAGAAGAGCTCATGTTATTTAACTGCTCCTAAACAGTTTCAACCTCTAATATACATGCCTTGAAGAATCTTGGAGACCAAGACCAAAGCAAACAAGCACACAACCAAGATATTCAACACCAGGTAAGCATTATTCTTTACATAAAATGTGCAATATTTACACTGCTCACAGGTCACATCACAGACTACAAAGAATTTTCAGCAACAACTAAGAAATTGCACACTAAAGCTGAAGTATCTAACATCAACCCAGTATACACAGGCTGACAAGCATTTATTATTAAGCATTTCCCTTCTTAAACATAGTTAATAAACATGCGTAGCAGTTCTTCACACGCATCACTACATATCATTGTGGTCCTATCTACCTGATGGACATAACAGTTTGTTGTCGGTCAAAACCCACCGGCGAGTAGTGACAGGCAACACAAGGAGCCGGGAGGCTGCCGGGGCGCTGGCTGGCACCGGTCCCTCGGTCAACGGCCTAGATCCTGGCACACGCCGTCGCTTTCGGAGATGTAGGGCGTGCCACCTGATCTATACCCGATCAGGAGGGTGCGAACGTGCCTTTGACGATTTGCCTACAAACACAGACACGTGTAAACATTAGTCCGAGCCGTGGTCGGCTCCCCGGGACGACTCTTGCATCGGCTTTAAAGAGCCGATCGAATCCCGGTGTCAGATTGGATCTGCATATCCAGATGGTAATGGATAAAGCAAATAACTGCAAAAACTGCTTCAATTAAATCTAGCTAATCTAATCCACGACGGTAAAAGTTTCACTGCTAGATCGGAACATCTTACACGTAGTTAGGCCTAACGAGCGTAAAAGATAACCGAACCTTGACCAGAAAAGAGGACTAAGAACAAGCAAAAGCCGATTCCCGAATCAATCCCTATTAAGATCAAGGCAAAGCATATAATACGTCGCCGGATCGTCCAACCCGTTTGCAAGGACTAAACTAGCAGATATTACGCCAATTCTTAAGTATAAGAACTAACCATAACAGATTAGATCTACTAGATAAAAAAGGAGCAGAGTGTCACCTCTACGTGACTAATTCCATGCAACGAGAATTAGTATAAGATTAAAACATGATCGCGCAGAGATGACATGATGTTCGTAGATGATAAGCAACAAAAGCACGATGAATCTACTAGAAATCATGCTACGAAAATCAGAATAACTAGCACTACTCGTCATAAAAAATGCTTCAGTACGAGTAATACCAAGGTAAAAGCAAGAACAACGCTGCCCTGATCGCAAGCGATCAGGGCAGCATGACGCTTACTTGGACGAAACCCTAGAATTAGGAGTGGCGGTGCGCCGAGAGTTGTTGTTTGCAAAACGTGATGACGTTCTTCTTTGACAAATATCATAGAGTACATATTTATAGTCCGGAGACTTGGACAACAATCTAAACTAACGTGTCCATATCGGACTCTATCTCTAGCTCAAACTGAACTAAATCTAAAGATACATGGCCCACATGACCCAAACGCTCACGCAGGAGCCGATTCGTAAGCCTCTTTTAATTTCTTCATGAAGCCCAACTCACTCGCGGCCCATTAATTAACCTGTTAATTTATGGCGATAACACAGTTGTAACCTAGATCTTTGTACAAGGTTGAAGGTGCTTCATATTATGATATCTTCACACTGTACTCACTCCATACGCAAGCAGTACAAGTAGTAGTACATATTTTTCTCCTCGGATGTTCTATTGCCCTACTCAAAACTTGCATGAAGTGCCCAGCCGCTGCTTCATTCTTTGACCTGCTGCTGCCCTTGCGCGCTCGTGCAGTGCTTCTTTCAGCAGTTCCTGGAACTTTTGAAGGAAGACATTCCACTCATCTGCACTCATATCTGACAGCTTCACAAAACACATACTTGATGGAAGTTGTTCATCCGCACTCCTGTTCATGGCACTTTTTGTAGCATTGCCATTCTGACCTATAACTTTGCTAGGAACATTGGGTGTATTCCATCCAGTATAAAAAACTTCATCAGACTCATTTTGATCTTCATGGCCATCATTTCCCTCTTCAACACTCTCAACGAGCTTAGACAGAGGACTTCTGCAACTAGACCCTTTGAAACCTGAGCCATTGAACCTTGGCGAACGAATTACATCATTGTATTCTCCTAACATATCCATTGAGAACTGGAAATCAGCATCATCCTCTTGTGCAGCTGTAGCAGAGAATGGCTCCCACTCTGCTACTCTCTTCCTGGCCTCCATACACACAACCTCTAGCTGGCTTGGTTCCTCCTCCATCCCTCTGAACTCCCGTGTCATCATCTCACCTATCTCTGCCAAGCAAAGTCCTAATGCTGCAGCCTCCTTAAGGAAGATTGTGCATAGGACTAGGACACGTAAGCAGGCCTCACGTATCATTGGAAGTTCTCTGCGCAGCATCATCACATCCTTCCCTGGATCAAGATTTCTGATGTACTCGAGCTCTTCCTCAGAAAATGGAATCGATGCATGTGCCCAATGTATCCACTCGAAGTAAGGGTCCTCCAGATTCTCTGGCAAGCACATACCATGATCAATTGGGAACAGCTCTGTCTGGCATCCGAAGCGACCTGTGCCACCATTGAGCTTCCTCACCAACACGTTACCGGCATGCCTGTCGGTGTTGAAAATTCGGATATCTAGTATGCCGATCCTATGAACAGCAGCAACAGGGAAGCTTGATGTGCCATGGTCACTGGCGTCAAAGTCATGGGCGATGAACTGCTGGAATGAAGCAATCTTGCTGTTAACTTGCTGCTTCTGGTCATGAGCTGGTGCCGGACTTCCACCATTTACTGGACAGTTTATGTTGAAAATGGAGTGTGTAATCTTCACCAGAGCAGTGGCAGGTACATTGGCAAAATTCTCATGGTCCAACAGGTATGCTGCAACCTCCCTGAATCCTGTCTCTCCTACTCGCACAGATTTCTTCAGTCCTGGCTGACCAAGCGCCCTCCCGACAAAGCCCTTGGGATTGTTCGGTGCAAAAGGCTCCTCATCTGTCGGCTTAACAATGGCAACCCTGTCGCCAGAGACATTCCTGAAGTAGTATGAGCCACCAAGGCCACTGCTAATGGGGACATGATCCATACCGTTCCTGATGGCAGTCACCACGTCGTCGACAAGGCGCTTCACCCGGTCACAGCTGCTGGAGCACCCGAGCATCTCAACTAGGCCACTGCAATCTTTTTGCTCAAAGTCCTTGGAGACAGGGCAGAGACACGGGGTGGAGCAGCTCCGGTTGATGCTGTTCCGGGTGAGCAGCAGCGGCGAGTCGGGCCGTATGAAGGATAGGTCGTTCTCCAGGACGCGGTCGCCGAAGGTGAGGGAGGTCTCGCCGGTGGGCACGTTGAGTGCGAGCTGCAGCCGGCGCTTGACGGTGTGCGCGTTGTCCCCGCGGTCCAGGTCCATGCCGAGCACGCATCCGGTCTCCGTCTGCACGAACACCCGGCGCCTCCCCACAGGCGCCGGCGCCGGAGAGCGCGACAGCTGCTTCGCCTCATCCCGCCGGGACGTGCCGAAAAGGCGCCTCAGGAGCAGCGCCGGCACCTGGCTCTTGATGGCGCTGTCCAGGTTGGGGGACATGGCTTCCTTTCCTCCTCTTCTTGGTGCGCGCGCCGTGCGGGGTGGACGACGCCGTCAGGGAGAGGGGAAGGCGCGCTCTTGTTGCTATCATCGGATCACGCCTGCAAAACCAACCACCAAAAAGGCCCCAATCTTTGCACTGAATCCCTCGACCAAACACCAAAAAATCAGAACTTCCCTACGAACTCACCGTGAATCCGACCGGCCGGACCATGGAAAAGCAAGAATTCAAACTGATCCAAGGAGAGACTGCAATTCGAATCTCGGCACTCACCATGCGGTGGTAAGGTGTCCGTGGAGAAGGGGGCGTGGGGGACAGCCACTGGGGTCGGCCGTGGCGCGGAGATCGACGGCCGGGGAGCCGGGACGGCGCGGCGGCAGGCTGACGGCGGAGCAGAGCCCGGTTCCTCATTCCATCTGCGCCTGCTCCCCCGGAGTCCTGACCTCTCTCCCTTGCAACTCCGCACCCGCTGCCCGGCGAATACCGCAGGGTTTCGGTTGGTTTTCTATCTCATCATCCAAAGAAACACCAAAACAGAATTTTCCATAAAGACCCTTCATCTTACCGTATTCGAATGTAGCTGCACCCTGGGGCGGCCGGAGTTCAGAACCAGCCAATCAGAGGCCCACTCGGCTTCCCCCTAAAACGAGAAACGTGGGAGGGGTTCTTCGCAAAAGGTAAATCAGGACGAGCATCATGACGGCGGGGCCCGTGCTCGCACGTCCCTGCGGGCGCACCGGATTGGCAGGCCGTGCCCGCAACGTGGGCCGCCCGTCCGATCGCCATACGGACGGCCCCGATGATCCGAAGGATTTCCGAGGCCTGGACGGGAGGGGAAATCGGGGCCGCGTTTTCCACCGCGCGGAAAGGTCTGGAAGGGGCGTGCCCGCCGTCGGATGGTGGATAGGGGGGAGCGGCTGGGCCGTCGGAGTAGCGGCCCTCTGGTAGACGGTGATCTGGATAAGAGCGATTGGGCCGCCGTGACTGGACGACGTGGGGGCCGCCAGCCATGTGGGCCCCATTTTTTCGCGGCCGGCCATTTTTGCTAGGCGGCTTTTGCTGCTAATTAGGCGACCTCCAACAGTGCCCCCCTCCCCCCGCGTAGGGGGAGCTTTGGGGGGAGGAAGCCCTCCAACGGCTCCCCCCACAACCCCTTCTGTATATGGGGGGAGTTGAAACTCCCCCTATATCTCTAATCACACCGTTTCTTTGCGATATTAATCCCGTTTGAGCCCCGTAACATGATAATAATGCGTATTATGACAGTACAAATACTGTATGATTTTTTTTAAATTCAAAAATGTTAAATAAATAGTTAGTTAATGAGTGATAGTATATAGGGGAATAGATATGGGGGAATGGTTGGAGAGAAGGAGTTATAGGGGAGGAATCTTTTGGAGGGAGGTAGTAAAATATAGTAAATAGTACGTTTGGGGGGAGTTGGATGGGGGGAATGGTTGGAGAAAGCCTTACGGGACGCTCTTTTTTTTTTCGTCAGGTGGAGGTGGTGATCTCGTCTCAGAGGAAGAGAAGAGAGCTCGTGCAACTTCTCCTCATGCCCATGCAACGTATGACGTGCATGTTCCCATGTTGACGTTTCCGGCAGTTGCAACGTATAACGTGTTTGCTCTGGTGTTGCAATGTAGTTTTTCCCCTCCTGTGTATATGCGATGATGACACGTAGTGGCCATGTTTTTTAAAGGAAAATCACTGTAGCGTTCATGTTTGTGCGTCCATACGACCATACCCATAAGTTAGATGTGTCGATGTACGAGGGACTTATAAGCCTAAGCCTCGAGTAATCGAGTGTTTTCAAGTTCGACCAAACAAGGCAGTAGAACCAAATAAGATGGTTTTGTAACAAATGATGATTACATTATATTTTTTTTTGAAGTAAACAGCAGGAGCTCTGCTATATCATTTAAGAATAGAAGCAAGCAAAGTTCAGTACATGTTTATTACATAAGAAAACAGAAAGACTCAAAAGGCACAGTAGCTGAAATTAACATAAAAAACTAAGATGACTCCTCTCCTCTTGCCCTCTTACGTAGGGCAATCTCTTTCTTGATCTCAAGCAGAACTTGTGGCGGTGTGAGCAAAGTATGGTCAAAAACTTGACGATTTCTTGCTTTCCAAATATTCCAAGCACTGTAGATGAGGATTGCCGCCTTGGATCTCCTATCCTCTTTTGAAAGGCCAGCAAGAGAGTCATTCCACCAGTCCTCCAGACTCGTGCCAATAGAAGGTTGCAGTAGTAGTTCTCCTGACCACGAGCTGACTCTGTGCCAAACCTCCCTTGCAAAAGAGCAATGCAAAATCAAGTGGTTAGCTGTCTCAGGTTCTTGATCACAAAGGGCACAAACCGGATTGCAAGGCCAATTCCTAGCCATTAGCTTATAGGCTGTTAGAATCTTGGATTGCACAAGTAACCAAGCAAAAAACTTGTGCTTCCCCTCAGTTTCAGCTTTCCAAATAGCAGTGGCATTGAATGTGCAAAAAGACCCATTGAAGTGTGCTCTGTAGGCTGATTTAGAGGTGTACTGACCATCCGAAGTCCATTTCCAAAATATTTGGTCAGGTTCATTGGAGAGCCCAAAGTTTGACAAAGTCGGCCATTTCCTCCACCGTGCTCATGCGCCACAGCCCTCTCGTCCAACACTGATTTACTAACTCATCTTTGACAACTCTGTTCTTTCTCCATGCCAACCTAAACAGATCCGGAAAAATATCCATCGGTGCTTGGCCAAGTAGCCAAGAGGACTGCCAAAAGGATGCTTTCCTTCCATCTCCAAGTTGCACAGCAGTACTTGCTCTAAACATTTGTCGGTCCATTTACAAGTTGCACAGCAGTACTTGCTGTAGCCTGTAGCTTCTGAGGGGGGGGGGGGGGGGGGGGGGGGGGGGAAAGAGGAGGAAAAGCGAGGGAAAACTAGCGGCGCGGAGAGAGGCCGCGGTGGAGCGAGGGCGGCCAGGAACCAACCCCCATTTCAATCGGAGGCCACTGCTGCGCCCCCGAAACCTCCTCGCTCGCCGCCCGCTCACCGGAGACAGAGAGAGGTCGATGGCGAGCTCGCTGGCCCGCCTGGGGGCGGCGCTGCCCCGCGCGCGCCCGCGTGCCGCGTCAAGTGTCCTGACACCGGGGCGGTGGGACGCCGCGGCTCTCGGCGCCTCCCGCCGCGCCGCGCTGAATGGTAAGAGCAATCTACAAATCTCCTTACCCTGGTTTCGTTATTAGGCATTAGCGATGAGAGGAGATTGGGGGGTCGTTCACTCGTGCTTACTCATGAATTGTGATCTAGGGGGCCGGGGATTGGTGAGTCGTGCACTCGTGCTTACGCATTAATCGTGTTGTGATCAAGTCTTCGAAGTAGCAGTAGGTTGTTGGTGTTGCTTTTTTTTTTAATTTTGGCGAGGAGAGCTGCTTGTTTGTGATGCTGTGTTGCTTGATCTCGCGCGCTCTGACACATTATCTGATCGTTGGGAGATCATGCGTGCAAAGTGATTCTGATAGGAACTCTAATGAGTAGTATGTTGAGGGTTGATGAAGCCTATGAAACTATTCCATTTTTTGTTCCCCCATACCAAAAAAAAAAAAACTATTATCAGGTCTATGCTTTTATACTGTTGATCAGATTATTAAACATGAATTGAACCTCAGTTGGCAGATGCCAAGTTCACTCCGACGTGAAAGTAGCTCCTACATCGGACCTGAAGGATGGAGACAACTCATCTAAAAATTGGAGGATCAAGATGCTCTACGATGGTGATTGCCCACTCTGTATGCGTGAGGTATGACGCACAAGTTGCAACAAATGGTTCCTGGGATATTTTTTCTATGTTATGCCACAGCACAATCAATGGTGTCTAAAATATTCTGAATGTAGTGATATGTTCGTCCTGTTTTCTTTATGAGTACCTTCACCAGAGAGATGATTAGTGGGTGCCTAATCAATTGTTGGGGGTAGGCAGCTATGAGCTCACCGATAATTGGAGAGAACAAATTAACCAACCCCTGCGGTACATTTATTCCTGTGTGAAATCATGTGACATTTGTGTTCTAAAATGCCTTATCCTGTCAGTTTGTATACCTTGGTAGAAATTTTATGATAAGTTCCTCACATGATTTTTAATTTCTTCTCTCAGAAATTTCACCAGATATATGCTTTACCTTATATTTAAGAATTTCAGCTGAGATACCTGAAACTCATGTCTTCAGGGACATTCAATAAAGACCATGGAACTCAGAACCAGGAACCTTAACATTTTAGGACCCTCTCACCAGCATTAGCTATGCTATGAGCATGTGCTTATGTGCAGCACTATATCATGCAATTCAGATACGTTGACTTATTTTGAGTTATTTGGATAGATTTTCTTCACTTATGATGTTAGTTATGGCCAAAACAATAGACTACCATCGTGTTGATACAGATTGCAGGCTAGCAGCAACTAAATTTGCTTGTACTTATACTCATGTTTTGTACAGGTAAACATGCTGAGAGAAAGAAATAAATCCTATGGAGCAATAAAATTCGTTGACATAAGCTCGGAAGATTACTCTCCAAATGACAATCAGGGACTTGATTATGAAACTGTGCGTATGACTCCAATTTACACTTTGTGTGTGTGTGTGTGTGTGTGTGTGTGTGTGTGTGTGTGTGTGTGTGTGTGTGTGTGTGTGTGTGTGTGTGTTTCCTTAGTTTATGCTTTCTCATGAATGAAATTTATCATCTCATGTTTGGTTTCCTAAATGCTATGGTGCAAAACTAATGAGTTGCTTGGCATGGCACACACCACGGAAATCTCTAGCAATTTTTGGCATGCACTGAAGACTGCAAAAATTCTCAACGCCCACTGAAAAACATTGGATTTTGACCTTTCCTGTCCTTGCATAAGTCCGTGCTTCTGAAGTTTTTCTGGCAGCCATTTTGTACCAGGAACTGCTGTTCTGAACTTCTGATACTTCAACTATTTATGTTTGTAAATTCCTGATGGTGCTTATCACGTTAATTTCCGTGCTTCTATGCTTGCTCAAAAAGTGGAAACCAGTATTAAAGCACGTTGATAGTCTGATGTATTACAAAATATTGCTTGGTTCCTGTAATTTAGTTTCTCGGAGAGTATAGGAGCGCAACTCTTCAATGTATCATGTGCTTTTGTTTATCTTTTCTCAATCAATTTATTTTATGCTTTTCAGGCCATGGGGAGAATACATGCCATTCTTTCAGATGGAACTATCGTCACAGATGTTGAGGTAGGACATTAATATTATTTATGTCTTGAAGTTTTGTGGGATTGTCCTTTTCCAGAAACAGAGGCTACCAGCTTGCTGACGGATAACTAGGATTATAAAATGGAAATATTCTGCAGCTAATGAAAGGCATGAATTAGACCTGAAATTAATAAATGAGTAGAAGTTTCACTACCACAGTCCTGTAATACATCTGTTTCTCCTCCTGTGGTCACTTAAATTCTCTGTGTTGGTATGTAAATGCAAGCTTTTGTCCTTGTTGATGAGTTTATACCATGTTAAAACACCAAGATTGTTATCTTTAATGTTAAAACTCAGGTACTAAAAATTACTTGATCAAGTCCAATGCAATCTTTCACGCAGAGCTTGTAGTCATAGACTGTTACAGTAATTGTGCTAACTGTAGCGAATCATGTGCTAACTAATTTTCCGTTGAAGTTAAATCTGACCTTATCTTAAAGAATTAATTTGTCCCAATCTAGAAAAAAATATTTCCAAATTATTGCGCCAACCGAGAAAAGTACAAGTGTAATACTAAACAAAATAAAAGGCTGTTCTTATGGGCCTCTGCAGAATTTCGCCATATTTAATCTGAGCATCAATAATGCTTTATGCTAATATTTGTTGCATCATAATTGCAGGCGTTTAGAAGACTGTACGAGGAAGTAGGACTTGGATGGGTTTATGCTGTTACTAAGTATGAACCTGTAAGTTCACACTTACAGAGAGCAGAACATAGGATCATCTTGTTTCCTTCATTTCAGAGGATTACCGTTGAGCTGCTCGATTTTTATATTCTAGTAGCAGTCTAGTAGAATTTTTTTCCCCAAATTACATAACATAAGTTTTATCTTTGCATGACATTTATACTTCTTTTATTCATCTTCTTCTAATACTCTGCAGGTAGCTACCATGGCAAATGCAGTATATGGTGTGTGGGCAAAATACCGTATGCAAATTACAGGTATAACCAGTAAGAAAAAACACATGGTTAATTTGTGACAATGTTTTTCCAGCTGTTGTGGTTGTATGATCAAAGCCATTTTAATGAAATTAACTGCAAATAAAGTGTACTGAACTTTTTGCATTTTCTTGAACAAAATTGGTCATTATTTTGTCCTACTATGGCAGGTCGACCTCCGCTAGAAGAGATTATGGCATCCCGAAAAGCTGCAGTAAGTTGGCCCTCTAGTCATGACTCATCGTTTCCTCTGCCAATCATGCTGGCTGCGTGAATGCACATATCAGCGGCTTCAGTTTGCTGACCTCTTTGTTCCTCCGCAGGGCGAATGTAAAGATGACAAAGTATGCAAGATGTGAGCCTGAAATTGTTGGTCGACCTGCTACATTGCTCGGTTCTAGCTAATAGCTATGCTTAGATAGGCACATACACCGATAATCTTAACGCTAAAGATAATCGCAGTGATATGAAATGAATCGAGGACGGCTTATACAACAGTTTGTTGAAGTAAATAATGATGCAACTGTACACTGTAACCATTCGATGGAAAAGACACTGTAAATGCCATTTTACGGTGAAAAGTTCCATGGACTGTTCTCGTTTTTATCTTCACCTCTGGCGTCTGGTGAGGGATGGACCGTGCCTCCTGATCATGGGAGTCATTTACGATGCCTTTTGGACATTGTGCTCTTGAGTTTACGATGCAACAAGATTGCAGCGATTTAAAATCACATTGACATCACAACAAGCGATTCGGCTTGAATTGACATCTTATTCCCTTGCTTGTGATGATTAGTTCATCAAGTCGGAAAGGTAGCTTTGGCATCTTTTCAAACGTAAGACATTTGATTGTGTTGGATATTGCATCTACACTGACTTCTGTAATATATGGCACAGAATTAAAAAAAATAACTGTAGGACGACTATTTCCTAATTTTATAAGGGGAAAAGAAAAAAGCAAAATGAATATCATCAAAATTTTGTATACTATAATGAGTGAAAACACAAAAGATACAGTTCTCGGCCTTTACTTTGTAAGCGACTTTTTCACACAATCCACGATACCTTCACAATCATTCTCGGGTATTACACATTCCGTATCAGCTTCTGAGCAGTTCTGTGTTGAGTGAGGAGAGCGAAGATTTCCATGCGTTTGACAGGCCTTCATAGTCTTGCAGTGCTCTGCCTCATCGTCTCGTATATTGACAAATACATCATACAAGTTATCTGAAATGGAATATGGGAAACAATGAGCACTTGCATAGTCTTTGGCAGCGAAATAGATGGGCCAACCCAAATATCTTGTTAATGCTGTACAAATAATTCAAACCAGACGACCCTAATCCAGTAAACAAGGATCAAAATTGAGATTATGGACCCTAAATTATGTCTGTCTCACTAACAGGTGGTAACCAAGACTTTTAAAATGAATTTGTAATCCTATTAGATAGAGTAGTGAGACTAATTTCACAAAGTACAGCTAACATGGAACTCTTCCAACCTTCTGAAATGTAAATAAAAAGAAACAAGGGAAATACAGCTGTAGAGGGGGACAAATTGAGAATGACAAATTTACCTATTTTAGGCCTTCTTGAACATGGAACTCTTGCTGTCTGAAACTCATCTGAGAGGACAAAACAGTATAAGCAATTAGCACAGATATCAATAAATGATGAATGCATTAAGAAAGACAGGCCCATGAAAGGGCTTACCAAATAAATAAAGGTCCTCGTTCAGGTAATAGTTTAGAGCTGCCTCTGGAGCTGGTAGTCTTTTCAACTCCTCTGTTGAAAGGAAACATATAGTTTACATTATCAAATTGGAACTGCAGGCAAAATGATTTGGCAGCTTTTCTAATTACAAGGTGGATCTGACATAGGTCTTTTAAAAAAAAAGAAGCCATTAAGCCATAAATTGTTTGAATAAGAGGAATTGCTTGGGAAAAAAGGCTATGTTGTTGTAATGGGTAGAAATGATTTTAGGGTAACTAGGTAGAAGGGTGATGGCTCAAAATCGAAACGATTTGCCCCTCACTGCTTCACATGAACGAAAATATAATACCATGTGTCCATGTTCCATGACCAGAAGATCGTACAAAAAGCTCATTAAAGCAGTATTACCTTCATGGAGCTTTAGAAACTTGTCATAAGTTGAATACGCATGCCTCTCCACACATTCAGAAAAATGATCTGTATTTTGATGCATGGGTACAAGCATTATATCATCTGAAATGAATATGGTAATAGAGAACAGGCTTTTGTTTCAAAATTGGTTAAGAGTTCTTACATGCCATTCTTGGGCTCAGCATGTACATCCCAACAGTCATGAAGTAGTAAAAAAATGCCATGAACCGAGCAAGGAAACGATCAATCCATAACGCGTTGCCACCCAATTCCTGATATGAGGCAACAAGGGCTTAATGATAAGTAGGATGAACTCATTTATAGAAAGAACCTGACAATTAGTATAGAAAAACAGAATACACAAACAAATAGAACAAAAGGAAGGCACACTAGAACTTTCACACAACACAAAATTGAAGCTCTTAGGCACATGAAATTTACTATTGCAAAGGAAAGTTGGAGGCATACCTCCATGATTAGGAGGTGATGGAACTCATTCCAGCTTTCAGCAAAGTGAACCTTTATATAATCAGCTCTCCTCCACCAGCCAAAGGTTTCATACATGTGAAGCACCGATATAAATGCTGTTGACAACCAAGCAGACTTAAAACAAGCACTGCAATGATGCCGTAAAAATCAACGCTGCGAAACTTATAGGGAACCTTCAGGCCATTGCAAGCATACAAAACGGAGCCCTCACCAAAATACGGCACCCTAGCAATCGTCTCCAGCACAAAAAATCTGGCGTAGTTCCGATCCCGGTAAACACCATCAAGTACCATGATCACCGACTCCTGCAGAACGAAGAGCATTCAAAACCATCTGAGATGTATGGATATACAACATCGGAACCAGGATTGCAGTGATTTTGAGAGGGGAGCTGAATTATGCTGGAAATTTGGGTGGGTGCTACTTGTATTACCGTGAGGAAGATGTTGACCGACTGCTCGAGCTTGACCGCCCAGCTCTCGTCCGAGGGAACCATCGGGTCGTCCGCTCCGTCCAGCGGCGCGGCCTCCCTCGCGCGGAAGGACTCCTCGACGGGCGCCTCCGTCTGCTGCTTCTCCCGCTGCGTCTTTATCGCCTCCGCGCGGGAGCTCCTCCTCCTGCACAACAGCACAAGCCCAAGCCGGGGGTTGCAGCAAACGAACACTAGCACGAGGAAGGAGGATCGAATCAGATCGCGGCGGGGTCGGCGCGGTTACCACGAGGCGACGGGGCCGAGGCGCGGGGCTGCACCGGCGCGGAGCGGGAGGAAGCCGGGAGCGGGCCGCGGCGGCGGCGAGCGGGCGGGGCCGGGCTTGGCGGACAACGCCGCCGGGAGGGGCGAGGCGGAGGCCACCGCCATGCTGGCGCCTGCGAGCCCGTGTGGGTTTTGGGAGGTTCGGGGGAGTGGAAATGGGGATGTGAGCCGTGCGGCGCGGGAGTGCGGGACGGCGCGGCGCGGCACGGCAGCGAGCGGCGCGGAAGGGGAGGGAGGGAGACGGGGAGTGGCCGGGCTTGGGTATATTCGCGGTGCCGGCCGCTGTTTCCCGTGCTTTGTCGCGACGCGCACGGCGGAAGGAACCGGCTGTTTGCTGGCTGGCGGCAGCCGCGGCTCCACGGAGGAGGCGCGCGTCACGGTGGCTGCGGGGGACGGGACGGGTAAGAAGTCTGCAGGATTGATGGGGCGGTGCCGACTCCCACTGCCTGGCCAGTGGCTTTGTTTGGTTGATTGATCTCGTTCGCTAGTGGCGCGAGTTCGTGCCGTGGCGCGAATGCGCTCCGTTACTTTTTTTTTTCTGCGAATGCGGCCGCGCCTTCTGTCCTGTGTTGGCTTGGACGGTCGCCGATGCTGGGGTGTCTCGTCGTCTTTGGGCGTTTCCGTTAAGTCGAACGGGAGGAGGCACGAGCGGCATGATCAGACCACACCATCCCCGGATAGCACAGCCATGCCTGCGGCACGGCTGACTAGCCGAGTTCTGCAAACACGATTCGATATAATATGTTCCAGCTCGTATAACGTAACGTTCTGGTGCACAGGGCAGCACCGCAGCACAGATCTAAGATAGTAAAAATGACAAGGCAATATGAAACAGCACTAAGTCAGAAACATCTGGCTGCACAAGGCTGTCCAAATTCTCAAAATAGCATGCCAGAAAGGTTACAGTATAACTAGTACTATGAGCAAACGGAATACCACTAGCCACAGTAGACAGGTTGCCTGTCTACCATCAATCAATTGTTTTTCTCAGCGTCACAGCTGCATCCGCTAATTGCGTGCATTATGACCTTAATGCCTGCAAAAATGAACCACCATTGGGCTGGCTACTTCATATGGTCTGCTCTAGAGCATATGGACTACGCATCAGTAACTTCACATCATAGTCCATCTATGTATATATAGATCATGCACTGCCCGCTGCTGGCTGAGCAGTATTGCTAACATTCGCAGATACCCTGCTGCTTGAGGGGGCATCCGTGCCTTGATCCAACGATCGATGAGCGTCCTCGCTCTTGTTCTTGGACGCTCTTCTGAGCCTGTTTTTGAGTCTATTGAATGGCCGCCAGTGCCATCTACTGTGCGATTTCATGTGACCCATCAGCTTTTGTTGCTCCCTTCGGAAGGCCCGTCGAGCATACCAAGCGCCACCACGCCATCCTAGGGCGTACCTGACAGTTCCAGAATAACAAATTTAGGCCAATACAAAGTTGCAAATAATTGTTCAGTGTGTACAGTGCACTGTGCAGTTGAAAATAACTGGCAGTATGAAATAGTTATAACTTATAACACTTGATGCTGCTCTGAAGTTGAAAACACAAAAGCAACCAAAAGCTAGAATTAGAGTAAATATACTCCTCTACCTTACACATCAATGAATCAAGTACCAATTTTGATACCTTATGGTCAGTGGGAACCCACGCATGTATCAAGTACAGGGCATATTGATATAAGCTTATGGAGCCTTAGAGCACTATAACTTATGTAAAAACTGACATGCCAGGTCGTAGAATAAATTACAGAAACTCAAAGGGTGGTAGTATCCAACTGAACTGGATAGTAGCAAAGAAAGAGGCGAATTGAAATATAAACATCAAGAACATACCCAACCACCATTGTGGTCATCGCTGTGGCTACACAGGCTGGCGTGCTAATATTGCTGGAAGTGACAATCTTTTTTATCTCTTCATGTTCAGCTTTCTGATTATTCTTCAGCTGGTAACAGATCAAGAAATGGTAGAATATAAATATAAGTGAACTACAATACTCAAAATATTTCTGGAAGTCAAGAGGCAAAAACAAAGTACAAGTGGGAAAGTAGGTAATGATCCAATCATTATAAAATTTGTAGGCAAGGTAGTGCAAGATAAAGATCTAAACCACCATTTTTTTTTTCCTTTTGCTGAGGTCTCGAGTGTATGGTTAATGTAGTCACCAGCAACATCAGAATGCACCATAAATTGAAAATTAGAAACAGAACGAAATAGATAGACATAGTGAAGAGCAAGGAAGCATGTTATCCTTATTAACAGCATAGCATGGTACGTTGCGCTGGAATACTAGGTGTGCCTTAAGGTGGTATTGTAATCTGTGGTGGACTGGTGGTTCCCCTTCAGAGACATTGTTTTACACTTCCTTTAATATGGGGAATTTGACTATAAGACACTAGCAAAATGTGCTCTGTCTTAAATTTTCTTGTCAAAGAACTGCCCTACACTCCAACAGACAAGGAGGGGAATAACAGTACACTACAGCCAAATCACGCAAAAGAATCTCAAGACCAATTTTCCTGTTTAATATAATAGACAGTTATCCTGAATGTTTGTTCCATTAAAAAAAAATGCTACAGTGGAATAACAAACAGCACTGAAGCACGTGTCCAATCTCCTATGTTCTGATATTTGCACCTACTACTTTCAGCTTCCCAAAAATTAAGTCAAGAGAAGTGAGTATCATAAACAGGTGGTGAAGATGCTACACTGTATTCAAAGAGTAACTAAGAAAGTTCCAATGTTATTTCTTCTGTGTGGGTGCGTTTGTGTTGAGTTTTGTTACTCTTCGTTTTGAAAATGTGTTCCCGCACTGGTGCTCTCCCTTTAATACAAAGATACACAGCTACCCTACATGTTCAAGAAAAAAACAGGATTTCAGCTAAATAGCTTACAGAAGATTCAATTGCCTCAAGCCTCCTATCAATCCTTGCTTGCTGCACATGGCGGAGTGAATAACCTGTAGTGCGAAAATTCACATTATAAATTAGAATATTATGTATCCTCTTAACAAAGATACCAAAAAAAAACATGGGTAGCAACGTGATACATTACAAATGACACAGCAAAAATGGGCATTAGTCACATTATCCTTTGTTATGACCACAATGCAGTACAAAGAGAAACTCTTAATTGAATACACAAGTGACGCAACTTCAATTTTATCAATAAATGCTTGAATCGATCAACATCAACTAACAAGAGGGTGGAAACCAGATCTCATCACAGTTCAGAAAATTTATCAATATATGTTTGAATGGATCAACAACGAGTCACTAGAGTCCAGAGGGTGGAAAGCAGATATGATCACAGTTTAGAACATCCTCCCGTTCATTAGTTTTGGGGGTCAGGTGGGATGCTAGACTGCTAGTGGGGCCTCCTATTTCAAAAATTTATTGAATAAACAGATAAATATCATACATACCTAATTCTGATTTTGCTCAACAATTATCATACAATTAAACTGGGGGGTTGACAAAGAATCTAACAGCAAAGGCTGATTATATTTTCCCAAGCCTAACCCATATGGTCTTAGGAAAAATGCGAGACAAATTGATTCAAAGTTTCCCAGCTCAACCTCGCTGCAGAATGCCAGAAACAACTGCTTGATAACAGTTCTGAGTTAGACGTACCCTGACCCCTCCCCGAGTGAGCCTGAACAAAGCTGTGGTCGCATATAAGCTGCACGATTTCAGCACTCTTATAACTACAGGTAAAGTGACTGAATGACCCAGCCTGATGAATCAAGCTGAACTACGAGCCACTAGATTTTCACGCATAACCCACCGAATAATGACCAATACTGAAACCTAGCAACTGCTGAACTGCCAAGCACGAAGCTGCAGGAAGGAATGAGCATACCGGCCCACGCCGTGAGGACGGAGGCGACGGAGGTGCCAACGGTGAAGACGATGCGGTGGCTCTCGAACACTTGCTGCGGCCATCGGACGAGCACGCGCGTCAGCGAAGCGACCGAAATCACAGTAGATTCGGGGGCATTAGGGAGGGGCGGCTAGGTCGTCAGTCGTCACCTTGGTGGAGAAGAAGGTGTCGCGGACGGCGGCCCAGGAGTTGGACGCCCGCCTCCGGATGTTGGGGAGCGTGAGCAGCGCGCGCCCCGCGCCGCCCAGCCGGCGCACCACCATCGCCCCCGATCTCGGCGCTTCTCGCCTTTCCGGGGTTGTTTCTGGCTTCTGCTCTGTCTATGTGGTGGGGGGTTCGCGTGTTTTCGGGCGGATTCGGGAGGCCAGCGGCCGAGTCGGCTTTGATTGCTTGGCTCCTTCTTGTTCCTCCGGCTCCGCTCCTCCCCACGGCGGAGGGAGCGCGACCAACTTGCGTGGCACGAAACGAAGGGCCGCCGGTGATGGTCGGCAAGGAACTCTGGTGGCGAGGTGCGTCCTGCGCGTATCGGAACCGTATTGTTACCGGCTTATATTAGAAATAGAAAGAAGAAAAGGAAGAAGGGTTCGTATTTGAATTCTGAATCGCTATGTTTGTACTTTGTACTCGCTCCAACGTGCTTCAATCGTTACAAATCATAAATCGTTTGAACTTTTAAATTTATGCAATATTTATTACACACCAAGATATACAATGCATCTAAATACGATATAAATTATTTATCTAAAAAGCTAATCCAATTTGAAACAGATGCGGTGGTAAAAAAATGCTGCCAAATTTTGGTAACTCGAAGACGATCAAATGCATCATTCGTCATGTGTCGATGGCTATTTCGTACATTTTCATGTGGATGTGAATCCTCATTGGTTACAGAGAGAGAGGAGACTAACTTGAAAGCGGACCGGCTGTAGTTATGCAGAGGCATCGGAGGAAGGCAAAGAAGCAAATAATGGCATAATCATCTCGTGTGATTGAGATGTAAATGCACCAGTACTACACCCAACCACTCGCTGATCGACTGAAACCGGCTCTTATAAGAAATGGCACATCGCGTACACACAGCCTGCTACCGTAGTCGATACTCATCCAAAGTTCCAAACGATCGTGTACGTAGCTGGTTCTCTTATCACACACCACATAGCTTCTTCTTCCTCCGGTTAACACCAACGACACGCAACGCAATGCGATGGAGTCAGGGGTGCTGCCGTGCTGGGAAGAGGAGGCGTCGGGAACTGCTTCTGTCTTGGGAGGAGGCGCTCCTGCATTGGGCCTCATTGGTTTCACGAATGAGCCAACCTAGCTCGCACGGTCACGCCGTGGTGGTTGAGCTGAAGAACCAAGCTCCGAGAAAAATGGGCGCATAGCTTTGTTCTGGGATTCCAGGACCTGGGTAAATCGTCATGCTCCCCACACCTGTATAAGTTAGCATGGAGGATGGGTCTAACGGTTAGAGAGGAGGTCGAGAATCAAACATGGACGAGAGGGCTATGGTGGATGTCTACAGCTACAGACATGGCAGAGTTTGGGCCGCTTTTGGAAATGAGCGACTCCTAATCTACTCGACTGCGTGTTGTCGTGCGTCCGATTGGATATAGCCTAATACACAATGACTCGAGATTTATACTGATTCAGACAAAAATGTCCTACGTCCAATTTGGTGGTTCACTATTCGTGTTGCTCCAATCCTGGTGCTCAAGAGAGAGATGAAGAGTTACAACTAAGTAAGATGAACTAGAGTTTTAGAGCATGGAGACTAAATGAGCTCTCTCTTCTTATGCGGAGGACCTTCCCTTTTATAGTCAAGGAAAGCCCCCTTACAATAAAACTATCGTGTTGCCAAAGAAAAGGTATAACAACCGGCTTTGTTGGATGGGGCTTCCTTCTTTTTTGGTTGGAGTTGAGCTTGTCAGTCGGAGCGTACGGGTGGCGCCCGACATGAGCCCTTCATAATTAGTGATTGTCTCTATTCGTCGTGCCTCGTCAGTCGGAGGGGTGCCTTGTCATTCACCTTGGTGATGGCGTGTTGGTGGTATGGCCACAATGACATCATGCTAGTGGCATTGAGCTGATATGGCCATAATGACATCATGCTAGTGGCGTTGAGCTGACAACTCTCTGCTCCGTCCACTCCCAAAGATGAGCACATAGAAAAAGTGTGCCCTGTCATAATAATGGGCGACACTATTGCCCCCACGAGGGAGTGGTTGGATATTATTGTGGCTTTGACTGGGGTGCTGGTCTTTTTCCACTTATGCCTTCTCGAGTGGATTTTACCAAGGCTTTACGTGTGGACAAAGTTTGTCCTCTTTGGTTGGTGTTGTGTCCCGTGGGAGGTAAAGGTCAGTCGGAGCGCTCAGTCAGGGAACGACGCGATTGGTTTTTATTTGGCTATGCTGGTTTCTCCAGTTTGTCACTTTATGGGAAGTGGTACATGATGTACATTTTTTTGAGTTGCCAGATTAGATCACTTGGAAGTGGACAACAATTGAACTTTACTTCTCAAAATTTTTATTACACACCAAGATATATACAATACATTTAAATATATAACAAAAATTATGCATCTAAAAAAGCTAAAATGATGCAGTAGTACAAGAATGTGCCAAAGTTTGGTAATTTGAATTCGATCAAACGCATCATTCTCATGTGTGTCCATGGCTATTTCGTACATTTTAATGCGGATGTGAATGGTCATTGGTTACAGGAGAGGGGAAACTACAAACTTGGAAGCGGACCGGCTGTCGTTATGTAGAGGCATCGGAGGAAGGCAAAAAAGAAAATAATGGCATAATCTTCTAGTGTAATTGAGATGCAAATGCACCAGTACTACACCCAACTACTTGCTGATCTCGACTGAAACTGGCTCTTTATAAGAAAAGGCACATCGTGTAGCACAGCCTGCTAGTCGATACATATCCAAACGCTCGTGTCGCTGGTTCTCATATGACACATCATATCACAGACTCCTAGCTTCTTCCTCCCCCAGTTATAACACCGACGACACGCAACGCAATGGGATGGAGTCAGGGAACTGCTGGGAAGAGGAGGCGTTGGGAACTGCTTCTGTTTGGCTGTCACGGGAGGCGGCGCTCGTGCGATCGCCGGTTTGCCGAACGAGGCATCCTAGTTCGCAGGATCTGCCATCCCGCTTGACCGCCAGTTTTCCATCATCTAAAGATAGGCTAACAAGAGAGCCAAGCAACTGAACAAGGGGAGCTTGCACCACACGAGCCACTGACCCTCCTTCTGGTTCCTCGTCGTTCCTGGAAGATGTTCCAACTTCCAACCATTATCGATTTTTTTCAAATCGAAAGGTTGAAACGCGCATATGGTTATACTGTAAGTAGGTCATGATAAAATGCTCGTAATAATCAACCAAAATCCTAAACCCGGCGGCGTAAAACAATGGAGCGTGTTGAATTTTCGATATGCAAACAAAAAATCATGGAGCAAAAACAACATGCACGAACCATATCGTTAATTCTTCAATAATATATCAACATCCGTGTTTTTTTTTTGCGGAAAAGATCTGTGTTAATTCGTGAGCATCTTACATGTTATTTTGGTGTGGTGTACAAACAGAATGAGCAGTGAAGATGGTAGCAGATCCAAATACAAGAGGCCCGGAAAAAAAAACTCTCGACGATCTGACCTGAACACAGCAGAGCTTTGCAGAAATCATCCATCTATGGCCATTCATATCGTACAGAACAGTAGTACATGATTTTTTTAGCAACCTGGGCAGATGCTCTGCCTTTTCATTATAGTAGAAGGAGCAAAGTATTTACAAAGATGTAGCAAACAAACCAAGATTACAAAGAGTCACCGGCTCGAAGCCGTCGAAAGGTACAAACGCATTGCCACCTACGTGGCAACTTTTTCTGTCTTTGGGGAGGAGCGGCCGCCTGTAAAGGACACCAAGTCCTTGGCCGACATTTCGGCCGGGCTACGGGAAAGGCACGAGAAGCAATCTCCAGACCGCACGGGTCCGAAGGGATGCCCTTCTCGCAAGCTTTCTTCTGGCCTCCTCCACCAAAGACCTTGCGGGGGTCAAGCTGGCGGATGGCACCCTCGGACGCCACCTCTCCAAGAGCCGTCTTGCTGCCGACGGGGACGGTGCGCAGGACGACGGTGAAACCAGGCACCGCCCCCACGCCTGAGACACTTCGCCATCCCTACAGGCCGGGGGACATCACAGAAGCCGACCCTCCATGGGCCCGAAGTTTTTCTATTGATCCCACTGAAGCTGAGGGATGGTAAGCACGCCCTCTCCAGCATTCTTCTAGCCTCAAACCTAAGTACTTTGGACCACCCAGTCTGGGGGTCGGCCATGGGAAATGAGAGGAAACATTGCTAGTTAAAGGGAGGATAGGAGCAAGAGCCGGGGAGCTGGAGCGGCAAGGGAGACCATGGACCCCTATTTATAGCCCCATCGGACGCTAAGCCTTAGCCCAGTAGTGTGGGCAAGGTCTGTAGCACCCGTGAAGGCACAACGCCTCACAAGCAAAAGATGCCCTCGACGACCGGGCCAAGGCATGACCAAACAAGGCAAAGCCGAAGCCCCTGGACGCTGAGCAGTGCAGCATCGGCGCTGGCCGACTGCCCTCGAACGGCACGTCGCGAGGCAGCCGGGGAAGGCAGAGCTGAGACCCTGCGCGCGGGACAGCGCGGCGTCAGCACTGGCTGCGGAGCAGCAGGCGGCATCATGACCCAGGCCCGCTCAGGGCGCTGACGCGTCTCGTCACCGAAACAAACAAGAAGGGGCGCGCGCCTCGGAGTGTTTTTTCTACAGGCGCACTACCCCAGCGCCTGAGCTGCCGCATCCAGCGGGCGAGCGCTCAAACACGCCCAGCGGGGGCGCTGCGCCAATCGATCACATCGAGAAGAAAATCGCCAAAATACCCTCTGGCCGAGTCCCCCGACTCGATCAAAGGCTCAGGGGCTACTGTCGGGTACCATAACTATGGGGCACCCTAACCTTGGGCTAAAACACCCCCAACACACGCAGAACAAAATTCGGCACCCGGGCCAGACCCTTCCCAAACTCGGACGCCCGAAGCTTCTTTAGATACGAAAAACCCAAGTCACGCTCGGCCCACGGCCCAGCTCCACGGAGCGGCCCCTCCGAGGCCTCGCTAGCCGTGGAGCCACCTCCGCCCCGCTCGAGGGTCTTCCGCCGAGGCCCCTCGAAGCGAAGGCAATCTCCGACTCGCTCGAGGGTCGCCCGCCGGGGCCCCTCGATGCATGGACAGACTCCGCCTCGCTCGAGACCGCCCTCGGCGACCGGAGCGGCGGCCCAACCACCCGACATGACGGGGCGCATTTACTCGCCAACTACTCCACGGCATGGGGCGTGGGTTGGGCGGTGTCAGGCGACGTCAGCTGGCGTCGGCCATCATGCCGCACAGCGGACGTGACCAGCGTCCCCTAAGCATGCGCCCGCCACTGTGCCGCTATTCCCAGCATGGGGCAGGAGTGCGGAACTCTGTGCGGACTTGCTTGACACCTCCTCCCACTGTGCTGCCTACCCCTTGTACCTTTTTTCCTTGCAGGACCCTCGGTGGGCATGGGCGACGACCCTCGAACAACAGTACGGCTCTTGACCAGGGGAAGACCTGCCCGGCGGCGCACTCGACGTCCCACCTCCTCTGACGTGAGGCACCGCGTGCCCAGCAGTCATCGCCATGCCATCAACTGGCGCTATAGGACGCGGACACGCCCTGGGCACAGTCAAAGGACACGCAAGGACGACACCCACGCCCGACGCCGCGCTCCACAGCGCTCGGCGATAGGGAAGACCAACTGTTCTCCCCCGGACCGGGAGGAGAGGAGGCGACCCGTAGATGTCCTACATGTGTAACTCTCCCCTCCTTGGTCTATAAAAGGAGGAGGCAGAGCCTCGTTCGGAAAAAGGAACACCGGCTCACGCCCACTACACCTCTCGATATTGGCACCCGTCTCAATCAACCCTAGTGCACAAGGGACCTGGGAGCTTTCCTCCCTCTCTCGCACAAACTTGTACCCCCTACTACAAGCACTTCGGTGCAAGTAATACAGTGCATAGCCCTCTGCTGGACGTACGACCTCATCGGCCGGACCCAGGATAAATCCGGTGTCACTGTGTTTCTTCTTGCATCAACCATCTAGAGGCAGGGACACGCAACATATTCACTAGTTGGTGCTAGACCGTGAGGTCCGGACACCGACACTAGGGCAGGGGCCGGGGCCGGGGGTGGTAGGGCGGGGGCGGGGGCGGCGAGGCGGGGGCCGCTCGCCCCTGGGATAGGGTTCGACACCGCGCACAGTCAAAATGAAAAAAAAATGGTAGGGCCCACAGTTGGCAATCCGAATAGAGGACCACCAAATTGGGGGATTAGGGAGAGATTTGGAAGGCCCACCCTCATTTGAACGGTCTGCTGGAGATTAATTTTAAGTAAATTGCATCCACCATACAACAATTTGGTAGGTGGGTGCAAATTGGTCCAACAATTTGTAAAGTGCTCAATTTAGTACAATAACTTGACAACTAGGTGCATATTGATCCAACAACTTAAAAAAATATTTAATTTAGTGTAATAACTTGGTAAATTGATGTATTCACAGTTCAAACGTTGCAAGACAATATATTTGCTAGCGTCATGTCACAATAAACAGTATATTCACATCAGAATGTATTATTTGACCATAGATTTTCATATCGCAATGGACACTAATAATTTTATTCTCAAAATAAATTAATTATAATTTTGTTAAAAATAATATATTATTTAACCACCATTACAACATCAACATATTAAGCATAGTAGATGAACATCAATAATTCTTAAATTTTATAAATGGAAATTATTGATGGTTATCCGATTGTTACTTTTTAACTATGTACAATTTTGTATTAGCTCAAATTCAATCAATTCATAGAACTACACCATTAGCATCAGAACTGAAATGCTAAATTTGACAAGAGAGACCTGAATTCTGTGCTTCTGCTCATATATTCAACAATGCTCATGTTTGTTTGTATTTATTAATTTATTTAGCTCATTTTCCTTTCTAATGAATATAGGAGGCTTTAAAAATATATGTACCAAGTTCCTAAAAGGTATCAATAGCTTGTATCAACATATTGACTTTTTTAGTTTAACAGTGCACAGCAAGGGTGAATTTTTCAATATTGAATATCAAATTAAATATTTTTAATCAAAATTAAATCACTTTACAAAAATAATTAATGTAAAGACATAATATTAATTTCTAAGCATCGAATGCACCTATTTGCATTGCATGTTTGGATTGTGAATGCACTTAGTTGCCAAATTATTACATTAAATTGGGCATTTTACACGTTGTTGGACCGATCTGCATTCACCTGTCAAGTTATTGTACTAAATTAAACATTTTATAGGTTGTTAGACTAATTTGCACCTACCCGATAAATTGTTGTATGATGGATGCAATTTACTCATTAATTTTTTATACCCATCTAGCAAACATGGAGATAGATGGTAGCTGCTCTGCTCGAGTTGCTCTAACCATACGAAGAAGCGGAGGTTGCATCTTGGGAGCGTGGCTCACCATCACCTTGCTGAATCGTTGTGTAGGCCATTGTGGCAACCAGATCTGATCCTGAAATCGCGTCAAATCAAAAGGTTGAAACGCATATGGTAATACGCTAACTAGGTCATGATAAAATGCTTGTAATAATCAACCGAAATCCCAAACGCGGCGGCGTAAAAGAATGAGTGAGCGTGTTGAATTTTCGGTCTCGGACGCAAAGAAGAAATCATGGAGTGAAAACGACATGCACGAACCACAAGACAATAAAAATCCCCCAAAATACTTTCAAGAATTATAGCAACATCCGTCCGTGTTAATTCTGTTTATAGTGAAAAGATATGTGTTCATTCGAGAACAGCTTACATGTTATCTGGTGTACAAATAGAATGGGCAGAGAAGATGGTAGCAGATCCAAATACAAGAGGCGTGAACAAAAAGACACACCGAGAACTCTCGACGATCTGACCTGAACACTACAGAGCCGCCTTTGCAGAAATCATCCATCTATCGCCATTCATATCGCGTACAGAACAGTAGCTCTCTCGAGCACGAGTCAATCATATCAGAATTTAGTCAGGAAAAGAAGACCGGAGCAAAATCGCCTTCTCTGTTTTCGCTGTTATTTGTTCGTGGATCCTATCGCTCAGAGCCGCAGCTCCGTGCAGAGTTCGAGGGCGTGGTCATCGTCCACCGGCGCCGGGACGTTTAGGTCGAACGGCGCGCGGGACCGGACCGTGGAGGCGTCGTCGCCGTCGTCCACGACGGAGGCCGACGAGGCGCAGTCGCTATGGCAGTCGGCGTCGGGCGCTGCCGGACGCGGCTTCACCGACCGCCTCCGAATTCGAGGCGCCACCGCAGCAACAGCAGCCCTGGGCGCCCCGCGGGGCCCGCTGGAGGACTCGACGGTGGAGCCGGAGCTGCACGTCGGCGCGGCGGGTGCCGGCGCGACGAGGCCGCCGCCGCCGCAGCCTTGGTGTTGGGAGGGCAGCGGGAGGCGGGATGCGGCGCAGGGGAAGTTGGTCCTGGCGAGCGGGCCGCGCAGGGTCCGCGCGGCGACGTCGTAGGCGCGCGCCGCGGCCTCGGCGGAGTCGAAGGTGCCGAGCCAGACGCGCGCGCGCTTCGCCGGGTCGCGGATCTCCGCCGCGAACCGGCCCCACGGCCGCTTCCGCACGCCCCTGTACCGCGGCGCCGCCACGGCCACCGCCGCCGTGTCGCGCATCATCCTTGCCCGCTCAGCCTCAGCTACCCGATCAAAGAAAGACAAACCCCTCGACGCGCCGCGCGGCTGCTCGTCCTCGGCGGAAACGCGCGGGACTCGACTCGGCAGCGCGGCGGAGAAGCGCGGGAGGAGGTGGACGCGGTGCGGTCTGGTCTGGCCGGGGAGAGGCGGGGGTGGGGGGTAGAAGAAGGCGTGGTGGTGGGGGGAGGAGACGCGGCCCGGCTCGCTTTGGGCAGCCGCTTCCCACCTTCCCCGCCGCTTCCTCTTGGCCTCGCCATTATACTACCCGTTCTTTTTCCGATTTGATCTCTTCCTCCGTCGCCGAGTTCACTTTGTGCTCCCGCGTCTCGTTGCCGCGGAGCAGCAATAACACGTTTCGATTTGTTTTCGGCCCGGCCTCTCCCTGTCGTGTCTTAGCTGCTGCCACGCCGTCTACAACTCCTCCTTGCATTGCGGGGTCGCTGTGCTGTCCACGACTACGTGGAGCGGACGCCGGCCGCAATAAGCGAAAGGGTTCGCTCGCATTTACCTGGCCGCGGTGCCGTCAGATCTGACGCGGGATTCGGATCCGACCGTCCGTGCGGCGATCCCGGAGGAGGGTTGAGTGACGCCGCCGAACACCACGTGTGTTTGGATTTGCAACGGGCAGAAATCATCCCAATCCACGACGGAGCTGGGGCCATGTTTGGTTTGGGATGCAAAAAATTTCGCGAAAACTTTTTTTATTTTTAATCACTAATTTAGAGTATTAAATAAGTTTAATTACAAAACCACTGGCAGGATTCTTGGTAAATTCGCGAGACCAATCTAACGAGACCTTTGACCGCAAGAGTAGATGATGGTACTGTAGCATCACTGTAGCAAATCATCGATTAATTACCGTCAATAGATTCGTCGTGAAAAGTTACACTCATTGCTAAAAAAAATTTAGGAATAGACTTCATTTAGTACTCCATACGGACATTCGTCTTTTTGTGTAATTTTGATGTGACTGGTAACCAAATATGGCCTAGATTTCTGTGAGGGAGGAGAGTTGCTGACTGTGATGGGCTACCTAAACCCTAACCAAATACCGCAAGATTAGATGATTAGAAGGATTTTTACCGGGCTTGAAAGAGAGGGGGCGTCTTCATGTGATGGGCTGTGCTGTGACCGTTTCTCGCTGTACGGAAGGGAAAGAGATAGCATGAGTTAGCAATGAATGGTATGGAGGTTTAAAGTCCCATCTGGCGCCAAAGATCATCGGCCAAAGTTTCGTGGTTAATTGGTGCAAATCAGCCCATAACTAGACATCAATAATCTAATGATTCACGCTAGTCCCAAACATTTCGGTTAGAATCACAGTTTAAGTGTAAGTTAGAAGCAAGGTAAAATTATTTGCACGGAGTTGTTTACCGTTGCAACCAACTTCAGCCGAGGGGAACTACCGCATGATGCCGGGGTTTTTTTTTTCTTTTTGTCTCGATTGCTATTTGGCTGAATGCTGTATATTTTGAAACTGACCGTTACCATTTTCTAATGCAGTGTGGGTATGCGGAGAGGAACTTCGAATTGGGTCGATCACACTTGAGGAGTTGCAAATTGGCATTTGCTAGCGCGCACCACCGCATATCGAACAAGAGACCTATCCAATGCTGAGATCAGTTGTTCGAGCGGCCAAACAAAGCGCCACGCTACCTTTCTTGCCTACTCTAACAAGAATCCGTTCCCGGAATTGGATTTGGTTTTGCATTTGCATTTGGATAAGAAGGAAAAGAAAACATGCGGACAGGTGGGCTCCTTGTCACGGCGACGGCTCAGGGTCAGAGGCTCAGAGCACCCCCGCCGCCTGCCGTGCCGTGCCGTGCCGTGCGGCGGCTCAGCTGCAGAAATCGGCGGCGGCCGCGTCGAGAACCGCCCCCACCACTCACTTCACCTCCACCCCAGGCCCCAGGCCCCAGCTCGACGGGCTCACAAGCCTGCCACCCCACCCCCCAGCGGCCGGGCCACGAGCACCACAGCCGAACGCCGCCTACCACATCGCCTTCCGGAATGGTGGGCCCCCGCAGCTACCGCGGCCCCGCAGATCAGCTGTCTGGGCGGCGGGCGAGGGGCCACAGGAACCGCGCCGCGTGGTCTCGGTCACGCACTCGCAAGTCCCGCGCCGCCCGAGAGAGAGAGGGCACCGCCTTTTGATGCGACGCGACCCGCTGGGATCATGCGGTGGGAGCAAGGCCAATTTAACGAGGTTTTATGACATTAAATTAAATATTATCGTATTTTGCTGACATAAATAAAAGAAGAAAGATAAAATTCATCTGATATAATTATTTATAATTTTTAATTTAGATAACTGTATTTATAATAAAACTCCCACCGCTCTCGACTGAGACTGCCCAGAGGCGAGGCGATGGCGTCGGGGCCCGCTTTTGAACGCGCCGCAACCCCGCGGGACCGGGTCGTGCGGCGCGCGTGGCGGCTGGGTCAGCGGGCGAGCGCGGGACGGCGGGAGCGAGATGGAGACTGTTTGGGCCGAACCCACCGAGTTCTTTTGGGCCGGGCGTTCCTGTAAAAAACCCGGCCTGCTGTTGGAGCCCACGGTACGGTGGTGCGAGGTCAAGGCGCCACGTGCCCAACGCCCGGCGCGCGGCCGATGGGCAACGCCGCGTTTGCCGCGGCGAGCCCCATTAACCCGCGGGAAGGCGCTCCCGCGCGCGCGCGCCTCTGCCCGTGTGGCGTTCTCCTCCAGGCACCAGTTGCCTGCCTGCCTCTCCGGCCGGGCCTCTCCTCCCTCTCGTCTCTCCTCTCCTCTCCGGACTAGACTCGAGAGGGGAAGGTGAACGAGCCGGGGAGAGAGATGGGGTCGGACTCGTCGCCCAAGAAATGGAACCTCAAGGAGCAGCGCAACACCTACCTCCAGTGGTTCTCCCTCGCCGATGAAGGTTTGCTCCGCGATCCGTCGCGCCCTGTGTCGAATTATTTTGCTCTTTCTTGCGGATCAATGAATGCTGCTGCTAAATCTGATTTGCGCTGATATGGTATGGTTGCGCGATCGAAGACGGGGATGGGCGCCTGACGGGGAACGATGCGCTCAAGTTCTTCGCCATGTCCAATCTCTCCAAGCCCGAGCTGAAGCAGGTGAATTGGCGTATTCTATATTCATAATCCCTCTGTCACAGAGCACAGATTATTGAAACGATCTGCAATTCTGCCTGCATTGTAAGTTTGTAACACGACATGATCGTACGTAGCACGCGAACCTTACCAATTCTTTCACCTGGATTATCAGTTTGCCAACGATCAAACGTTCCCTGGCTTGTTTTCTGTTTACCACTGTCACTAAAACGCTTCCTTCGGATATTTAGGTTTGGGCGATCGCTGACTCCAAGCGTCAGGGCTATCTTGGATTCTACGAGTTTATGACTGCAATGCAGGTTTGTACCGGGCCTGCTTTAATCTGATCTATGCATATTATGGACTTGTTTTTTCTACGGTATATTAAACTGATGGCAACGTGCAGCTGGTTTCTCTCGCACAAGCAGGGAATGAGATCAGTCAAGACACCATTTCAAATGCAGGTACATCAGATTCAAAGGAGATTTAGCTACCAATGGAGATTTAACTCGCCCTTGCTGACTGTTTTCTTTTCCTTCAGATTTGGAAAGGCTGCAGCCCCCCACAATGGAAGGTCTGGCTAAAAAACTAGTATGTCAACGCTACCTTTTAGTTAACTCGAATCAAAGTGCAGAAATAGCACAGGGCCTCATTTATTTCTCTCTTTTCTATTCCTTTACGATTCTTCTTGAAGAAAAAGCACTCTGGGAGCAAGGGTGAGTCTGCTATTGTTGGTATGTGATGTTACCTTAAAACCTAATGGAAGACCTAACCTGTTTTTTTTTTGTCTCTTCTGTAAATTGATTATGTGATCTTACTGGCATTCTCACTCATTATGCAGCATGTCATCCAGCAGAATCACCTATACCAGCCAGCTGGTTTAACTCCAAGTCAGGAAAGAAGGTGCGCCAATAACTAGATGCACGGAAGTGGTTCAAACATTAAATGTATTGTTTTTTTATAGTTTACATTGTGCTCAACAACTATACATATTAATTCTACAGATTCCTTTAAAATCAGTTACTTCAATAGTCGATGGCCTAAAGAAATCATACATTGAGAAGTTGAGGCCTCTGGAAAAAACTTACCAGTTCCAAGACTTCGTGTCTCCCTTGCTGGTAATTATCTCCCTTTTTTACTCTCTCCAGTTTTGTTTCGCAACAAAGCTACATCTTCTGTAAAGTATTGATCTGTACTCTTCATATTTTAAGACAAAGCATATAATGCCCGGCCAAAATTTAAGAAAATCACAATTTAAGCATACAAATAGTTGGATAAAAGAAAATAAACACAGACTGTCAGAAAATGATATTAGATATTAACCAACAATCCTCTTGGCATGTGTGATGGCAAAGGAGAGATCCCATCTGCACACAATGTATTGCTAATTTTTGTTAAAAGCATTTGCATATCATGCTTGTATTGCACATTTGTACAGATTTCGTAAGAGTGTTACATGGCAAAAAAAAAAAAAACCGATGGTTGACACAATCTACTTTTTAGTGGTTTCCAAATCTTGTTTTTTTTAAAGATTTCATATTTGTAGACTAGCAGTGATTTTGATGCAAAGCCAATGGTCATGCTGTTGGGTCAATACTCCACGGGAAAAACAACATTCATAAAGCACTTACTAAAGACAAGTTATCCAGGTGACAAAGATATATAATATACCCATTGTTCTTTATTCACATGATATTTTGAACTTACTTAACAATATCTGCAATATTCCTTGTGCAGGTGCTCATATCGGACCAGAGCCTACAACAGACAGATTTGTTGTCATCACTGTAAGTTCTCTCGTGCAGCAATCCTAATTTGATTCATTCAGTACAGTTCTTCTCCAGCATCTTCTCATTCCTATAACAAATGTTTCCACCCCCGCAGTCTGGACCTGATGAAAGATGCATTCCTGGAAACACAATTGCCGTCCAAGCTGACATGCCATACAGTGGCCTGTCATCTTTCGGAACAGCATTTTTGTCAAAGTTTGAGTGTTCTCAGATGCCGCATCCAGTATAATCTTTCTCTTGCAATGAGTATTTAACTTCACTTTCTTCCGTTTCCCTCGCGGTAGAAACTGACATTTCCATTCTTTGTGAAGTTACTAGAGCATGTAACCTTCGTGGATACTCCTGGAGTGTTATCAGGGGAAAAGCAGCGAACACAGCGCAGCTATGATTTCACTGGAGTTACATCATGGTTTGCGGCCAAGTGTGACCTTATTCTTCTCTTGTTTGATCCACATAAGCTTGACATCAGCGATGAGTTCAAGCGTGTGATTGGATCACTCCGTGGACATGATGACAAAATACGCATAGTTCTCAACAAGGCCGACCAAGTTGATTCACAACAGGTGAATATTCCTGCTTATCCCCATGCATTCGCCCTTTCCCTCAACACGTCAGCATATTCTATTTTCTTGCTCCTATTCGTATACTCTTGAAATATACGACAACATACAGCTACATACTCCCAGTTAACCCTTCTTATTATTTTGGAGCTTTGTATTTCAACAGTTAACCCTTCTTTCTAAGCGATTCCCAGTTTTCTGACGGGGAAAATATATATTTTTCAGCTGATGAGAGTGTATGGAGCACTATTATGGTCTCTTGGGAAAGTCCTGAACACACCAGAAGTTATGCGTGTCTACATAGGGTATGGCAACTGGAGACTTACCATTTGGCAAATAATCAATCAGGTATTACTAAGACAGCATTGGTGTCACTGGAAAACACTAAACTAATTACCTCTTCTAGTTCATTCAACGACAAGCCGATCAGGGAGACAGCGGCTGGCCCACTGGGCATGGAGCTGTTCCAGAAAGAACAAGATGACTTGCTCTCCGACCTGAACGACATCCCTAAGAAAGCTTGTGATCGTCGGGTGAGACACATCACCATAGTCAGAAAACAGTTTTGCTATTTCAGGTTTGCTTGTGTGATAACGATCTTTTGACGTTTGGAATGCCAGATCAACGAATTTGTGAAGCGTGCGAGGGCTGCCAAAGTTCATGCGCACATAGTCAGCCATCTGAAGAAAGAAATGCCGGCACTGATGGGCAAGGCCAAGGCTCAGCAGAAGCTGCTCGACAGCCTCGACGAACAGTTCGCCAAGGTTGCAGCTGACCCACTTCTCATTCCTCAAACTTGTATGCAGGCATCCATCTACACTGTCTCTGAAGCTGAAGCTGAATCTGTAACTCTTGCTTCTGGCGTGGCGTGCAGGTCCAGAAGGAGCTGCACCTGCCGCCAGGGGACTTCCCCAGCGTGGAGGAGTACAGGGAGCTTCTGAGCTCGTACAACTTCGACAAGTTCGAGAAGCTGAGGCCCAAGATGGTTCAGGGCGTCGATGACATGTTGGCCTACGACATTCCGGAGCTCCTGAAGAAGTTCAGGAACCCCTACGACTGAAGGAGGAATCCCCCGAGGTGCCGTAGCTGCAATGGTCGAGTCAAAACCGTCTGTTTTCTAGAAATTCAATTGTTCGAGACGGCAAAAATTCACACTGTAGCCATCCTGGACTGTCAAACTTATCGTTCCTGGCGATTTCCTGTCTCATCGCAGTTTTTCCTTTTTGTGTGGTGATCTCAGAAGAAGATGAGGTTGATCGGACTTGGGCCTCCAAGGTCTCACCTATCTGCATTGGGCTGGGCCTTCAAGGTCACACCCACCACGTTTCATGCCGGCGGAGACCGTAGTAGAGGCTAGACAAGCCGGAGAAGAGGTGACTCAAAACAGGCAAACATAGGAGTATTTCGAATAATAAAAGAGCCCTATACTTTTAATAAAATAAGAATAAAAGGAGAGAGAAGGTGGCGCGGTGAGGCAGCCGGTGACCGTAGGTCTGAACTGAACGGACATGCGGAACCACGAGGTCCGTGCACTGCGGCACACGAGAGAGGCAGACAGCCGTGTGCCGCCGCCGCGCCGCTGCTGTGTCCTGACCTGAGACGAGGACCGTCACCGTTTACGTGGTCGTAGCAATGACCTCCGTCGCCGACGCCGTCGCCACTCGCCACCACGGGGGAACAGGACATCCTCCTCCTCTTCCCCCATTGCCATTGGACGGCAAGGCAAGCCACGCGAAACCTCTCGCCGTCTCGGTCAGATGATTCCCATCCGGTCCTCCCACCCATCCCCGCTCCCAAGTACTAGAGGCTAGAGCCTAGAGGAGGCAGTTCCCACCCACCAAACCCAACTCCACAACCTCTTCCCTCCCTCCTTCCTCGTTGAGCCCCCAAAAGGCCCCAGCAAACCCTCAGCTCAGCAAACCCGCAGGAGGGAGGGGAAGCGGCACGAGCTGCGCTGCTGCCATCCCGCAGCTACTCCGAACAGCAACGTCTCAGCCGACGGCAGCCGTCGCCACCTTCCCACCAACTCCGCCCGTCGCCTCCCCGTTCGGCTTTTCGTCGAGCAGTTGGTGGGCACCAAACCGGGCTGCCTAAGCCGGGCTGGGGAGCTAGCGAGCTCGAGGGAGTGAGATGAAGAAGCTGTACCAGGGGAAGGGGCGGCGGGTGCACCCGGCGCCGGCCGACGCGGCGGCGGCCGTGGCGCTGCCGGCCGCCGTGCTGGCCCTGGCGTCCGCGCTGACCGCCGAGGAGCAGGAGGTGCTGGCCTACCTGCTGTCCTGCGGCGGCGCGGCGGGGGGCCGCCCGCGCCGCCGCCGCGGGCCCCACCCGCCCGAGATGGGCTGCGGCTGCTTCGGCTGCTACAAGAGCTTCTGGGCGCGCTGGGACGCGTCCCCCAACCGCCACCTCATCCACCACATCATCGACGCCGTCGAGGAGGGCGGCGGCGGCGGGAGCGGGGGCCATCCGCGCCGCGGCCCTTCACGCCGCCGCCGCCGCGGACGTCGCAGCAGCGACGCGGCCGACTACGAGGACGCCGGGGTGGTGGACGCCAGCACGGACCACCACCACCCGGGCTGCGACGGAGGGAGGGACCACCACGGCGAGTACGAGGGCGATGGCGATGACGAGGGGGAAGAAGTGGCCAGCAGCATGGACGGCGACGAGGATGACGCATCGGTGGCCAGCGAGGGCGACTGCAACGGCGGCAGCGCCGAGAAGAGCACGGTGGGGAGGCTGGTGCGCTTCATCGGGGAGAAGGTCTGGGGCCCCTGGAACTAAGCCGGATGCCCGCTCGTCTGTTCTTGTAGATTAGGGGAAGGAAGGAGACCACCAAGGAGGAGGGTCTCGTCAAGGTCAGTACCAGTAGTAGCTGTTTTGATCAAGAGCTTATCTGCTCTGCGCACTTTTCCTCTTCTTTCTTTTGTTCAATTTCTTGCACTCTGGTGAGCATGTGAGGATTGGAGTGGGGGTAAAATCAGCACTATCTCATCCAATTTCAGCTCCCCAGTCCCCACCTTCTTCCTCCTCTGTACCATATTTTTGCTCCTTTGGTTCAACAATGAACTTCTTGCAAGAGAACAAGTTTCCTTTCCCTTCCATTTCTGCATGGTGTCAACTGTTTGGTTGGGCACTGACTTTTACCATACCAGCACTGTTGTTGTGTGCTCGTGATTCATGTGTGTTGGTGTCAACAATGCATAGGGATGATGTTTGTTTAGCAAAACTTTGCATAAAGCTTGGCATGTCTGCAATTGGTGGTGGCATCAAGTTATGCCTGCCTCGTTGGCCACTTCTCCTCTACCATGGAAAGGGAAGCATCTGTGCAAAGCCACTGGTTTTTTTCCAAGTTCGTTAAGCGTGTTGCGTTGCCTGCATTAGTGGGGTTCCATCTTCCTGAATAATGGAATCATTAGGAGTAGCATCTTTGATTTTGTCAGTTGTGCAGCTCTCCTTCCCCACCAACGAACTTTCCGTTTTATTAAAAATATGATGCACATTGATATTGGTGGTGGTTAACTAGGAGCCATTCTGATCAACGTTTCTTCATTCATGTTGAAGAACAGCATGGGTTCATGCTGGGTTTCTTCGCCCCCGCCCCCACAAAAAAAAGAAAAAATTTCCTTGGCATTTTTCACCTTTATTAGTCAGCTTGTGCAGCTCCCCCCCCCCCCCCCCCCACCAACAAACTTTCTGTTTTAAAAACATGATACTGTATATTGATATTGGTGGGCGTGGCGTTAAATTGGAGCCATTGTGATCAAATTGATTGCTTTCCTCATGTTGAAAACATCATGGTTCATGCTGAGTTTCTTTGGCCCCCAAAAAGGATTTTTTTGTCTTGGCTGCCCTTTTGAACAGTGCTAGTAGTAGCTTTCATTGGGGGGGCACCTTTTGGACCAATCAATCGGCTCTCTCCATCGGACCGCGCGAAAGGAACCATTGGAGCTTTCCTCTTGCGCAGCGCCGCGTAGGTGCCACCCCCTGTTGAAAGTAGTAAATCCGGGGAAAAGAACTGCCATTACTAGATTGCTTGCGATTGCAAAGCGAAAGCGAGCCGTGGCAACACTGGTTTTCACCCCACACTGACTTGGCAAGGACGTGTACTCCACAACCGACCTTGTGCAAATTCATGGCAATGTTTCTGGCACTTTCAATACTGGTCCAGTAGTTATGCAGGTGCAGTACGAGTAGTAAATTGCATAGCCCTGTAGTGGCACGTAAGCAAGCTCGCCTCCATTGGGCAACAGAATTGATGTCACTGTAGCCGCTCGGCTACAGGAGAAACACAAGTCGCTGCAGCTGTTGGGCCTTTGACAGCAAAACCTTGATAGCAGCGGCTCAAGGACAAATTAACAAGAGCCGGTCGAGTCGAGTGATTAGGCGCAGGGTTTACGGGTGGCCACATCCAATGCTCTCTGCTCCACTCCAGGGCAGAGGATGCCAATAGTAAAAGAAGGCAGAGCAGAGCTGCCGCTGCTGCTGGACTTGATGACGGGAGAGCGACGGGCATTTCCTCCCTGGGATTTGGCCTCTGGGCTGGGCGGCAGGCGATGCGAAAGCGAAGGAATGAGGTGCCGCTGGCTTTATGACGCAGGCAAGGGCAATGCAGATGCAAATTGGCTCCGGGCATCGGTGCCCCGCCTCCATTATTGCCCTCTCTCATTTGCTGGGAACGGCTGCTCCGGCTGGCTCCCCAGTTGGTGTTTGTTTAGACTGACTCCAACAGCCATACGCAAAAACATATATGCCTCCGCGATGGCACTGTACATCGCCGACCCCTCCGCAAAAGCATATATGCCTCCGCGATGGCATTGTACATCGCCGACCCCTCGTCCAACAGGACATGCAAACGGCGACGCATTTTGCTTTGTGACCTCTCCTCTCTCCTCGAAGGCATACAGCCCGCGGGGCAGGCTCGCCGCGGTCGCCGCCGACCCCTCCTCGCCGCCGCCCCATCCTCGCCGTAGCCGCGGTTGGCGCCGCCCCCTCCCTCCCTCTCCGCGCTGGGCCCCTGGAGCTCGAGCAATGGAGGCCCATGGCGGCCTCGAGCTCCGCTCGCAGCGGCTCGGGTCGGCCGGCCTCGGGCTCGCCGGCCGCGGATCCACGGCGGGCGTGGACAGGAAGGCGGCCCTCCTCCCTCGGCGCGAGGAAGGCCATGGCAGCCTCCTCCTGTTCCTCCGCCGTCGGCCCGTCCTCCCGCCGCTTCCCTCCCTCTCCAGGCCGACGGAGGAGCAGAGGGGGCGGGTGGATCCGGGGGCGGCGCGTTGATCCGGGGGCGGCGGCGCGTCGATCCGCTCCGTCCGCTCCCTCCTCGCTGCTGCTCCTCTTCCGCTCCCTCCTCGCTGCTGCTCCTCTTCCGCTCCATCCTCTCCTTCGTTTCCCTCGCCTCCTCGCTGCTGCTCCTGCTGTCGACGAGCCCGCGGCGGGGCGGACGGGGATAGGGCGCGGCGGGAGCCCGCGGTGCCGGTGCTGCGCGGGGACGCGCGCCTCGCCAAGGAGTACGGGGAGCTCGTCGGGTACGGCAAGTCCCGCCGCTGGGCGCCCAAGCTGGAGACCATCGAGGAGGTCGTCGCCGTCGCGGCCGCTGCGGCTGGCACCCCCGCGCCCAACCCGGAGCGCAGGAAGAGCCGCGCGCTGCCGTTCCTCGTGCGCCTCGGAAGCCGGGAGCCCTTGATCCGGCTGGGTGGATCCGGCGGCGAGGTCGTGGTGAGGCGATCCGACGGTCTCCTCCGGCTGTGTCTCCCCTCCCTCCCTTCACGAGCGGCGCGCGAGAGGAACGGCCGGCGGTTGCGCGGTTGCGTCTGCCTTTGCCTCCGCCGGTTGGAGATGAGCTTTTTTGCGTGGTTGAAGAAGTTACTGTATATGAGGCAAACGAAGTTTATACTTATCCATTTTGCATCTTCTTGTTGGCCTTAGTCTTACGGCGATCTGGTGGTCTGATGATCCCACTCGATATTTTTTAAGGAAACATCCCATTCGATTTCAAGTTTCAGATGTCAGAGATGAGAGGGTGGCGGCGGGCCCTCTTCCTGTCCTGGCCGGTCGCTCTCGCTGCGGCGCGGGGCCCGCCGCCCTGGCTCATGGCTCATGGCTGCCTCTGCCTGTACAGCCTGCTGCTTGTTGCTTGCCCGTGCCTTGCAGGCGGCAGCGGCAGGGCCTAGTCCAGTCAGCAGCAACAGCGACAATACGGGCGCAGCGGCACAAAGAAAAGCCAGCGAACCGGCGTGGACTCTTGGCAGGCAGATACAGTAGGCAATGCGCCAATGCTACGCAGAAAATAGGCAAATTAGCAGTGGTCTGTAGAAATTTTTTTGGGACTAAACAGGGCCTTACTGTAATCAGTCGTTCGCTCGTACAGTAGTAGTAAACGTACTGGTAGGACACGCAATACCGGCAGTACTATACTGTAGTTGTCCTAGTCGAGGAGCAGGCAGCATATACTTGACCACCTTGTGCAAGAACACGGGTCGTACCCTGCTCCAAACCGTTGGGATGTATAGAATAGGTGGATGGATAGAAGAAGACGAAGAAGAAGAACTCGAAGAAGCTCAATGGGATGTAGGCATTCAGGCCGAAGACGAAGAGACCATGGAAACCCATTGGGATGTTGGGACTCAAACTGAAGAAGAAGAACCTGAAGAAACCCATTGGGACAAAGGTACTCAGACCGAGGATAACCTGATGGATCAGTATCTTCCCCTAAAGAAGCGCTCTCTTAGGATTGAGGAAGAATCCCCATGATAGGAGTTGTCTGCAAGCTAGAACCTTTGCTCTAATAATAATCATGTACCCATGAAGTTGTACCACACCATGATGCCATAAATAAAAATCATCTACCCCTTTGTGTACCACAAATATTTGTGCAAGTTCTTTACCCTATCTTTGTTTTCAGATGGCTGAGGAAGGATGGACCCAGGGCGACTGCCAAGCTGCACCTGGCTTCCCCAGCCTCTTGATCAACGCCCTGGAAAGCCTTGGAGTCACGGAACGCCCAAGGTACTACAGCAGAGAGTACGAGCATCATGGCACTCTCCGCTGCAGGGTAATCCTAGTCGTCGCCAGAAGTGACCGCTACCCCGACATCCAGTCATGGCGAGTGACCGCTACAGGGTTTAGGCACCAAGACACCTACCCCTTAGCCGTCAGAAAAGCACTTCGTTACCTGTGCCGGATTTTCGAAGGACACCTCACCCCCACACCAATGAGGTTCTTCCCACCAGCCATCAGAACTCCAGTTTGGGAAGCTCGAATGAGAAGCCTGGAACGGCGTCGCCATGAAGAAGTCCTCCTGTACCAAGTAGCTACCTACCTAGCCTCCTTGGATCAGCTCTTTGACGAGCAAGCCAACTTGCTGAGGGAACAGACCCATCGAGCCGAGCAAGCAGAGCTCGCGCTAAGACTGCAGCAGATCCGAGCAGTCCAAGCCGAGGCAAAAGCCGCAGCAGCGGTCAGCAGTGAAGCAGTTGCTCAGGAGAGCCTCAGACAAGCCCGAGACCGGCGTATGCAAGAATGGACTAGTAGTGGAACCCCAGTCCCGGCAATAGGAGAAGACCATGTTCTGCTCGGAACGCCCGTCTTAGGATGGGGACCACTCGTTGGAAACCCACTAGCCCCACCCGAGAACCCTGGAAGGTCTACGGCCGCCGCCGCCAGAGAAGCCACAACGCAACCCCGGGAAAACGGAGATCTAGAGAATGGCGAGCCAGGACCACTCATTTCCCCGGAGGTCGTGAGTTCCCTTCCGAGGGAAGAACCCACTCAAGCCGATGAGTCAGCCTAAAGTGCTAGCGACCGTCAAGGGATGAAGCCGTGTGGTCCGAAGAAGATCTGTGCCCCCTTTTCTTTTGAAGTTGTGTGCCCGGACGTGTAGTACGCGTTCTAGTCGTGTCCCCGTGTTGTACCCCCCCTTGCAGTAGTAAAGTTGTTGTGCATGTTGTTTGGTTTGTTGTGTGCTTGTGTGCTTTTCGGCAGTAGAAAGATACTGCCTTTTCAAAAATACGAATTAAACAACTTAAACATCACCTAATCTTAGTCCCAATCCACTCGATCTGCAGATGGTTTCCCGGAGCATCACGAGGGCCTCCCGCGTTAGGGACCCTGCAGCCGTTGATGCAGGAGCACACCCCGACGGGCAGAACCATCCGCAGGAGGAACAAGAAGTGAGTCAGGGCAGAGGAGAAAATCATGATGCACGGCTGCCACCACCACCACCCCCACCCTTCGTGGACCTGGCGCAAATAATCCATAACCAGACTCTCATACTGGAGACACTGGCCAATGCTCTAGTAAACAGGCAACCACGAGAGCAGACCTTCAATGATAAGCTGACAGCTTTCCTGAGAGCCAAGCCACCCACTTTTGCCGGATCCAGCAACCCCTTGGATGCAGATGATTGGCTCCGCGTGATCCAGAGGAAGCTCGAGCCGTTTGGGTGCCAGGATCGAGATAAGGTCCTTCTGGCAGCACATCAACTCACCGGGACTGCCTTAGCCTGGTGGGAAAATTACTGCGCTGCTGCCAGGGATGCCTCCACCATCACCTGGAATGAATTCGTGAGGGAATTCCGCCGTTATCACATCCCCTCGGCCACCATGAAGCGCAAGGCGGATGAATTTCGCGCACTTCAGCAGGGGAATATGACGGTGGAAGAATATACACACCAGTTTATGGAGCTGGCTCGCTATGCACCCGAAGAAGTAAACGACGACGAAAAGAAACAAGACATGTTCAAGAAAGGACTAAACCCAGAACTCAGAACCTTGCTCACCCCTCAGATCTATCCTGACTTCAACACCTTGATGAACAAGGCAATCCTCACAGAGAGGGCCAAGATCGATGAGAGGAAGGATAACAAGCGCAAGTTTTTAGAAAGCAAGGCACGCCAGCAGGATCGTTTCCAGAAGCCCAGAAGCTTCAGCTACAATGCACCAAGGTCCCAAGCCCCAATACAGTACAGAACTCAGTCTCAAGTGACAGGACCACGGGCCCCTGACACCCAGCCCAGAAGCCAGAACACCATGAGGGCCCCTCAGAGTAATGCAAGCCAGGTCACCAACAACAACAGCAATGTTAGAGCCTGCTTCAACTGTCGAGAGACGGGTCATTTCATCGCCGACTGTCCTTATGCCAAGAACAAGCCGGCTACATCGGCTTTCTCCAACACAGTGAACGGACCTAAGCCAGTTCTGACCGGTGCCAACCGAGTACCTCTTCGCGGCAACAGCAACAACAACAACAACCAGCAGAGGCAACCCCAGCAGTCTTTTGGACGAGCCCGCGTCAACCACATCGACGCACAGGAAGCTCAAGGAGCCCAGGGCGTAGTACTCGGTGAGTACCTAGTCAGCTCAACTCTTGCAACAGTACTGTTCGATTCTGGAGCATCACACTCATTCATATCCTCAAGTTTTGTGGAGAAACATAAAATACCTACAGTACTACTAAAAACACCCCTATTAACCCGGACGCCCGGAGGAGACATCAGGTGTCAACTGGGTTGTCTACGGGTAAGGATCAATTTAAGTGGGGTAGAGTTTTTAGCAGACCTAGTAGTACTTAAGTCAGAAGGGATAGATGTGATCCTTGGAATGGACTGGCTAAGCAAACACAATGGCCTCATAGGTTGTACGGACAAGGTGGTACATCTAACAAACCCAGAGGGAGTCCGAGTAACCTGTCATACCCGGGAGAGTGGAGCAAACCCGATGGTGTTTAGCATGGAAGCCAAACCCTTGGAAGAAGTCCCAGTAGTGAATGAATACCCCGATGTCTTTCCCAAAGAACTTCCCGGTATGCCACCAGATAGGGACGTAGAATTTGTTATTGATCTTGTTCCTGGAACCGCCCCCATAGCCAAGAGACCGTATAGGATGGCAGCCTCCGAGTTGGCAGAATTAAAGAAACAACTAGAGGAACTACAACGAATTGGCTTCATCAGGCCAAGTTCGTCTCCTTGGGGAGCCCCGGTTTTATTCGTCAAGAAGAAGGACGGAAGTATGAGGTTATGTATAGATTACCGGGCACTAAACGAAGTCACTATCAAAAATAAGTACCCCCTTCTCAGGATCGATGATCTTTTTGATCAGTTAAAAGGAGCCAAGTACTTTTCCAAGATTGACCTAAGGTCCGGATATTTTCAGCTCAAGATTAGGGAAAGCGACATCCCGAAGACAGCCTTTGTCACCCGATACGGGCAATTTGAGTTCACAGTAATGTCTTTTGGACTGACAAATGCACCGGCCTATTTCATGAACCTCATGAATAAAGTGTTTATGGACGAGCTAGATAAGTTTGTCGTAGTCTTCATTGACGACATACATATTTACTCGAAGAGTATTCAGGAGCACGAGCAACACCTGAGGGTAGTCTTGGAAAAACTGAGAGTGCATAGGCTATATGCCAAGTTCAGCAAGTGTGAGTTCTGGCTGGAGAAGGTAGCCTTCCTTGGTCATATTTTGACCGCAGAAGGAGTGGCAGTAGACCCCGAGAAGGTCGAAGCAGTATCCAACTGGCAGCAACCAACTAATGTTAGTGAGATCAGAAGTTTTCTTGGATTAGCTGGGTATTATCGGAGATTCATTGAAGGATTTTCTAAGATAGCCCGGCCCATGACAGAGCTGCTCAAGAAAGAGAAGAAGTTCACCTGGACGGAGTCGTGTGAAAGGAGCTTCCAGGAGTTGAAGCGAAAATTGACGACAGCCCCAGTACTAACCCTGCCGGATATTCATCGGGATTTTGTCATCTATTGTGATGCGTCCCGACAAGGGTTGGGTTGTGTACTGATGCAAGATGGGAAGGTCGTTGCATATGCTTCCCGCTAGCTCAGGTCCCACGAGCAGAACTATCCAACCCATGATTTGGAACTTGCAGCCGTAGTGCACGCACTTAAGATCTGGAGGCATTATTTGATTGGAAATAAGTGCGAAATCTTTACCGATCATAAAAGTCTGAAGTATATCTTCACCCAGCCAGACTTAAACTTGAGACAAAGAAGATGGCTGGAATTAGTCAAGGATTATAATTTAGAAATTCATTATCACCCTGGTAAAGCAAATAGCCGATGCCCTAAGTCGGAAATCCTACAGGCCCAAGAATGACCATTTACGAGAGGAAATGGCACGATTAAATGTGCACGTTGTCCCTCGAGGTTCCAGCCAAGTGCTGAACGTTCAATCCACCCTAGAAGAAAGAATCAGGAAAGCCCAAAAATCGGACAAGGGACTGATGGAAATCCAGAGGCAAACAGGAGAAAATAAGGCCCCAGACTTTCGAGTTGATAATAAGGGAACGTTGTGGTATAAAGACAGAATTTGTGTGCCCTAGAAAGGAGATTTCAGGCAGATAATCATGGATGAAGCCCACAACTCAGCCTACTCAATTCACCCAGGATCCACCAAAATGTACATGGACTTAAGACAGAAATATTGGTAGAATGGGATGAAGGCAGATATTGCACGATTTGTCGCCCGTTGTGATACTTGCCAGAGAATCAAAGCTGAACACCAGAAGCCGGCAGGATTGTTGCAACCCCTACCCATCCTAGTGTGGAAATGGGATGAAATAGGAATGGACTTCGTGGTGGGTCTGCCTAGGACTCAGAAAGGACACGATTCCATATGGGTAATAGTGGACCGACTCACTAAAGCGGCTCACTTCATACCCGTACAGACCAACTACGGCGGAGAAAAGCTAGCCAAGCTTTATGTGGAAAATATAGTGAAATTGCATGGTGTACCCAGCCGAATTGTTTCAGATAGAGGGACCCAGTTCACCTCTAGATTTTGGAAAAGCTTACATAAAGCCATGGGCACCAAACTAGACTTTAGCTCCGCTTATCACCCACAGACAGATGGCCAGACAGAAAGGGTAAATCAGATTATGGAAGATATGTTGAGAGCATGTGTTCTCACCTACGGCAAGGATTGGGAACAGAGTTTACCCTATGCTGAGTTCTCATACAACAACGGGTACCAAGCAAGTTTGGGCATGTCACCGTTTGAAGCTCTCTACGGAAGGAAATGCAGAACCCCTTTGATGTGGTCAGAAGTTGGAGAACGTGCCCTAGTCGGACCCGCACTCATAAAAGAAGCAGAAGAAAGAGTCGCCGAGATTAGAGAAAAGCTGAAAGCAGCCCAGTCCCGACAGAAGAGCTATGCGGACAAGAAAAGACGGGAAATAAGTTTTAACCCAGGAGATTTCGCGTATCTCAAGGTATCACCCATTCGAGGAACCCGAAGATTTCAGGTACAAGGAAAATTGGCCCCTCGGTATATTGGACCATACCGAGTTCTGAAGAAAGTTGGAACAGTAGCATACCGTTTGGAGCTACCAGAAGAAATGTCGGATATACACCCAGTGTTCCATGTCTCGCAGTTGAGAAGGTGTTTGAGGATACCCGAAGTGGAGCATGTGCCGGTTGAAACAATAGATCTGCAGCCAGACCTGCGATATCAGGAAATACCGGTTAAGATTCTAGACACCGTCACCAGGAGGACCAGGAACTCCGAAGTACGAATTTGAAGAGTTCAGTGGAGCAGACACGGAGTAAAAGAAGCTACGTGGGAACGCGAAGATGCTCTGAAGAAGGAATTTCCCCACCTATTTAGGAACCAGTCGAATCTCGAGGACGAGATTCATTTTAAGTGGGGTAGGTTTGTAACATCCCGAAAATTTACTAAAATAAATCATGCGCTAAAAATTTTGTTTCGTCGTTGAGCTCGATCCCCTTCTTGAATCATCTCCCGCCTGATTTCCTGATACCCCAAGGAACCGAGCTGACATCCAAATCTCCCGCGGTCCCATCCCTGTTCCCCCCCCAGACCCGCGCATCGCGCTCTCGCGCGCCCGGACGCCAAGCGTGGCCGACCGGCTCCGCGATCAGCGCCGTGATCCCGGCGCGGATCCCTCTCTCTCCCTCTCTTTTTCTCCCTCCATTTCTCCTTTCCATTTTCTTTTCCTTTTTTTTCTTTCCCTTCCCTCTCTCCTTCCCTGTCGTGCACGCCGGCCGGGCCCTCCCCTTCTCCTTCCTTGCACCGCGGAGCAGCCCCGTACCCCGGTCGCCTGCCTCGCTCCTGTGCACGCCACTCGCCTGCCCAGCCCACGCGCCCCACCCCGGCCTGCGGCTCACGCATCCGCGCGTGCCAAACCCGCCGCGCCCGAGCCGCTCCAGCGCCGCCGCAACGTCGCGCGCGCACGCACACACACGCACGCGGACGCGCCACCGGCCCGTGCACCACCCCGTCGCGCGCGCAGCACCACCCTGTCCAGCCCCGCTCGCCTGCGCACCGTGCTTCGCCCCGGCCCGCGCACGTCACGCCACGGCCGACCACCGTTGACGCTGCACAGCGGCGTCGACCACGGCACAGCGCCGCCTGCGGCGGTCGCCCGAGGTGTCACGTCGCCTCGCCGCTCGGTTCTCGCACGCCGTTGACGCCCCACCAGTGCCCCCGCGCCGTGCCGTCGCATCACCGTGGTGAACCTCGCCGCCCCGCGCCATTAGACGCTGCCTGCAAGCTTGCCCCGCCGGCCAGCACCCCGCTCCCACCGCCACCGCCTTGGCCGCCTATAAAAGAGGCCGCAGGGCACCCCCCCGAGCACCACACCCACCACCTCGAACCACGCCGCCACCCCACGCCCCCTCTCCTCAGCTGCAGCGCCGCCGCCGCTAGCGCCTCCACCCGCCGCTGCTGGCCACCGTGGCCGGGCCGCCACGCTCCACCCCGGCACAAGGTGAGGCCGGGGATCGACCCCGCAGAGCCCCCTCCTCCTTTCCCCTCTACCCCGGGCCGCCGCCGAGGCGCAGAGCGCCCGAATCGGTCGCCGCCGGCGCCGCTCGGCCCCTCCCCTGTTTTCCCGTGGAGAGAGGAGGAAGAAAGGGCCATTTAGCCCAAAACCCCCTCCCTTTCCCTTGATTCAGAAAAGAAACCCCCCACTCCTTGCTATTTTTGCAAAAGAAACCCTGTCCTTTATCTTATTTTAAAATCAGACCCCCACCTCATGAAAACATTTATAAATAAGCCCCTGACCCTTTTAGAATGACCCATGAAGTTTCTAAAATATAAACCAAGCCCCTGCCTACTTAATCTTAATTACAATTAGGTCCCTGGACCCCCTGTTTAGGCCCTGAACACTCCTTTGACCTATCATTTCATGCGCCAAATGACCCCGGATTAACCTAAAATTTTACCACGCCTCTCTTAACTCAGTTTTGGCCGTACCATTCAGAAACCATTCAAAAATAATACTCTATGCTCTATATTTCATGTGTTCCCGTTTCGAGCTCGACGACAAATCTTTATTTTCTGTGTTTTGATTGTGTGCCTGTTTGTGTGCGCTGTAGACCACGGAGTAATCGAAGGAGAACCCATTGACGAGCAGTGCTGTGAGCAGGTGAACGAGGACCCGTTCCGCGACCCCGAGCCCGAAGGACAAGACTTCCCCGAAGGCTTTGAAGACGGCAAGTTCAATCCCATCCTTTGATGCATGTTTTTGTCCTAATTTTATAAACACAACCCAATGGCCTGTTTTATAAAAATTGCATATGTTTTACTTGCATGAAAACACGGTTGGATAGCCACACCTTGATTTGTGATGACCATTCCTTGACCACCTAGATTAATGTCTGATTTTGTTTGGACGTTAATCGATATTAGAACGCTTAGGACTTTACTCATAATACTACTTGTTTTATAAAGAAGATGTGTGCGTGTGGGAAGGGATAAAATGTGGATTTTCGAAAGATGAGTATGGACGGGATGGACGGCATTTCTGTGTGAATTGCCGATTGGTGTGCTTATGCCTGTGTGGCAGGGCAAAGAAGGGAGATATCCATCTTGTCGTGTCTAAGGACCGAGTTGGTGTGTCATCTCACCTAACTCCACTATCGTGCAAACCACTCGACCGTTGTATGGGCAACGGCGTAGCATAAATCCCACTAGTTGGTGTGATAGCCATCAGGAGAGCTGGGAGCAACGGGTGACTAAGGAAAAGGGATAAGCCCCGAGTGACTTATGCCCGGTTATACCTAAGTGAACGGTCAATGACCCCTTGGTGCATCCCGTGATGGCTAGTCAGGCTTAGCTATGGTGGGTAATGGCTATGTTGGGATCTACACCGACACGACGGTGTTCGAGTTGTGGTATCCTACTTGTGGGTAAAGTTGCACACCTCTGCAGAGTTAAGAATCTATTCGAATAGTCCGTGCCCACGGTATTGGGCGAGTTACGGTGTGGTCACATAACTAGTGTTTCATTGGGATGGGCTGGTATGAGTTGTTTTGGAATTGTGTCCGGCAGTTGTGCCGTGTGCTACGACGGACGGGGAGTCCGGTAGCAGTTTTAAAACCTGAACTCTGTGTTTCTGCAAAAACTGATTTCCAAAAGGTTTTCCGTAAAATAAACCCCTGCATAAAATGTCGATTTTCTGCAAATTAAACTATAACCTTATCCTTGATTTACCTATGCATATTAATCTGTTATACCCCCCTCCGTGGGTGTGGTTGGACTTGCTGAGTACGTTTGTACTCACACCATTCTTACTTTTTACAGAGAAAGACCCAGACTTCGTGCCAGACGACGCTGAGTAGGGTTATCGTTCTACACCCAACCTTGCCTGTGGAACCGGCCCTGTCGAGATGCCTCCGCTGTCGCAGTACTCTGAGCCCGTGGTAGACCCTATGTGGTTTGCGGTCTGGTGTTATGTCGTAGCTTGGTTAGTTATTATCATTATCTGTATCGAGTGTCCTCCAAGGTTTGTACGGTTTTGAACCATCTGATGTAATAAATGTGGCATCAGCCTCCTGGGACTGGTGTTTTGTTTCACATTTAAGTTCTCTCTTATGAGGGGACGCTTCACAGCCCCAACCCAAGTCAGTATAGTCAAGACAACAACACAAGTACAGTACCTCCACTAGTACTCTATGTTTTCTACTAGTAGTTTATAAAAAAAATAAAAAAATACTATATACTACTCTAATCTTCACTAGCATGCTGCGATCGTCATCCCAGAATTTGACAGCAAGAGGTAAGGTTGAGACACGAATGGTTAAAAAACAAAGAGAGAGAGAGAAGGAATCAGAACAAACAGTCGTGGACGTGGCGAAGGGGGTGGGACGAGAGGGATGGCCGCCGCTGCCGGATGGGGGCGGCGAGCACGAGGCGCGGGGGCTCGGGGGGCTTTGGCTTTTGCTCGCGTTGGTATCCTCGAAAGGCTGGGTGGGGAGAATGCGTCTCGTTTCCTTCCTTCCCGTCCCGTTCGTTCCTTCTCCTGCCAACCCGAGGCCGCATCCGTTGGCGTTGCTGGCTGCTGCCTCCCGAGCCCGACCCGAGAGCCCAGCCGCACCGCAGTTTTCTAGGGCAGGAGAGAGTACCGAGCACCGAGCAGTCAGTGGCACAGACATCGTAGCGAGCAGGTGGAGACCGGTGGCCTGATCGGGGGACCACATCGCCCGTGGCCGTGGCCGTGCGCCCGGCGAGCATGGCAGCGCTGCCGCTAGCCAATCTCGAGGGGTATGGTACTCTGTCTGCAAAATCCAGCACGCAGTTCAGAACGGATTTGGATCCTGCACCAGTAACCTGATCGGCTCGAATAGTGTCGATTTAAGATTTTATGGTCACCTCTCCATGGGCATTTGAGGAGGCAAAAAAGAAAAAGAAAAAGAGATCCACCTTTCGCGTCCCAAACAGCGTCTTCTACGAAATTCCAGTGAAGAATCCAACGCCTCAGGTAGTCCCGAACGCTTCGTGCCACTAAGGCTTTCGAGATCGCAATCTGGGCCTCTGTGTTCTTACGCGTAGAAAGGGCACGAATGGAAGGCACATCGTGGTCGCTTTCTCTGAGAAATCGGCTAGTGACAACGCGATTTTTTTTCCATCACAGTGACAACGCGATCAGGGTCAGCCGCACAGCACCCAGCAGAGTCCAAGTGTCTTGCGATCATTCATAAGTCACTGTTCCAGCGCCTTGAAATGATCGCCGGTCAGAATCAGGAAATAGTCACCTGGACTTTTGTGGTAGTATAACCGGTAAAACTGGTGTTCCCCATCCTGATCTTTGAAAGATACTCTACATGCCAATGGAGGGTCAAGCCAGTTTAGTTGACCAGGCGCATCAGGCTTAATCGAGTCTGTGGAAAAAGAAATACCTTCTGGCTGACAGAACAGCAGTCCAGTATGACACGTTCAGAATTTTTGTTACATGGAAAGGACCTTCCCGTTAAACGGATACTAGCTACACCTGGAAAATCGACGTTGACTAGAATCAGTAAGCTCACGTATACATCACGACAGGGTCCAAATACACTGAGCTGGCACCGAGTGAAGGTAGACGATAAGCTGTTCTGGCTGTGTTTAGACGAGTGGAAAAGGAAGGAGAAAAAGTCGCATCAGTCACTGTAGTACACTGTAACACTTTTCGTTTGTTTGTGGTAAATATTGTCCTACCATGACCTAACTAGGCTCAAAAAATTCGTCTCGCAACGTACATCAAAATTATGCAATTAATTTTTTTATTTAAGTACATTTAGTACTCCATGCATGGGTTATTTGCTATATTTAATGTTTCGATGTGATAGGAGATGTGATGGATGTGATGGAAAGTTTTGAAATTTTATGGGAACTAAACACACCCTCTATCACAACCATGCGGAAAAAAAGCCATATGATCAGAACTTGGAACCAAGAGACGAAGAATGTCAGTTCCTGCAACAAGCCGGAGCTGCAGCCCTTATACGTGCGATGCCAGGGACATCAGAAGTACATTCACAAGATCCATGGCCTGAAGAGTCCTGGCATCGTGATAGCTCTATGGTTCTCAAAGGGCACGGCACCGATAATCAATTGGAAAAGTACGAATGTGGACCAAATATACATAGTAGATTGTTTGAATAGAAACAGTAGCTGAGTATATCTAGTTTACTATTTTAATGCCAGGTGGATATCACAAAAAATTCCAGGCCCAGTAGCTGAGTGATTCATCAGTGAATTCATCCGTTGACACAATGATATACATGAGAAGTCTCAAATAATAAGATGCATGAGGCGAAGTCAGGAAGACCAAATCCAACTTAAACATGACGGCATCAGCCAACCAGTATACTGGGGAAGTGGTGGTGTCTTGAACGAAGAAAATGTTAACTGTCCTTTTCTGCAGAGGCATTGAGACGACTCTTGATCCACGACTCAAGATAAAGTAGCTCTTCTTTGGAAAGCGAATGGCCAAGATCTGGATATGCCTGTAAAATGCACACGATTTGGATACTCAGTATTCAGAAATCACAGACATTAAAGGTCCTTTGACGTGAAAGAAAAAGGATCATATAGAGTAAAGTTCATGGCCGGTCCTTAAACTTGTGCAGGTGTGTCATCCTGGTCCTCAAACTCAGAATGTGTCATTTCGGTCCTTAAACCTCGTTTGGGTTTCATATTCATCCAAATGGATCTGGGCCCAGTTGTCTCTGATCTGGGCAAGCTCATCGCCACGCCACTGTTCGGCACGGCTGCCACCGCACTATGCGGCAACGGCGTCAGTGCTCACCAGCGTGCCTATGCTGGCAGCTGTTCGCCTGCGCGGTGTACGGGTGTAGTACGTGCCTGTGCTAGCCATCGCCTGCTGCAGCACGAAACAGCGAGCGGTGCCTGTGCTATCTAGGGTCCAGCAGCTGCAGCAGCACGAGACCGCGCACGGATGACACCGTGTCCGAGCCTGGCTACTAGGTGCGGCGGCGGCGGCTACTCACATGCAAGGCCGCGGTGCCTGTGTCCCAAATCAAATAAGTGGGCCCAGATCCGTTTGGATGAATATAAAACCCAAACTAAGTTTAAGGACCAGAATGACACACTTTCTAAGTTCGAGGACCGGGATGACACACCCACACATGTTTAAGGACCGGCCATGAACTTTACTCTATAGAAATCTACCTTGAATTCACAGGGAACACCGACGCTTTGCAAAAATGGTGGACCAGCTTGACCAGCTTCAAACAATACTGTTCTGTCAGCCATTCCATGCGACCAAAGGATTGGGGTCTGAAAAGTTGAAAGGGTTTCAGTATAATAGTAAATAAAGTAATGAACACATTAGAAATTCAAATTTGTATTCAAACCTCAGGGAAGCACCCCTACTCAATATATATACAATGATCATAATGCCCAGGGTCAAACAAGGATACACGACCAAGGATTGCAATCTCTATACGGACCACAAAGACCAAATAAATGTCTTCAACATCACAATTGCATAGAGACCAATTAACTAGCTACTCTAAACCCCAAATTAACAGATGAGATTGAAGTTCATCTGAAGCTGTCTCCTTCAGCACAAGATCAGGTCCTGTAGATCTCCTGTACCAATGCTCAATCTATCTATTATATTTAAGATGACGGCCCCGCCGTATTTCATTAAGAGGTCAATCTATTATACTTGCCATAGTGAATAACCTTTTTTCCCCTATCCTACTTCCTACCTCGAAAGTCCTAAAATGGGGCATATATTCCTTTGCCTCAACTTGAGCCTCCTTGATATGCAAAATTCATATATTGACGTATTTTTTGTGTTCAGGACAAAACTCTGAATATTAAATCTCAAGTACCAACTCAGAAACAGTTTTTAAGTCAGACACAGTGAATTCCATCCGAAGTTGAGGATCTTATCATTTTGATCACTTACACAAGAAACATTTAGTTGTTCAGTACTTCAGTTTAACAAATTACAATTCTGCATCATTCATATGTCTCTGGTTTGCTCACAGAACAACATTGATAAGTCATAACTGACCAGTGTTATAACTACATGCACTAGCTGCTTGAAAGAATCTTAAATAGATGATGGTTCCTGGAGTGGCCACCCCATTGTAGGTAGAGGTTCCAGCAGTGTTCCACAAGTAAGTGCAGTTATTTCAAAACAAAGGGTGCCGACAAGGTACCAAAGATCAAATATCATCAGTCTTGTCATTCAGCAATTTTTACCAACCCATATATCTAAGCTTCCTTGCACCTTGTGATAGTGCATTAAACTAAATAGAAGGGACGGAGGGATGAAAATATTGATTACCTTCCTTGCTTCAGGTGAAATCCTCTCGGTGACTGATGAACCGAAAGGCACCCACCCGCTGAAGACTGCTCCTCCACCTAGCTTCTTCGGATAAAGCAGCACACTAGCTAATGTCAGAGCACCTGCAGTTCCAAAATTGTCATCTAACGATTTAGTTCACAATACTTTCAAAATGCTACCCTCGACAATCAAATCAATCCATCAATGCTATCCTTACCTCCTTGGCTAAAACCACAAACAAAGATGTTGTCAGGGTGGATGCCATCGGCTACTTCCTTATCTATCATGGCGTGCACATTTTCCACAGCCTTCAGAACCCCACTCTCATCTTGCGGAGAACCCTACTCGTTCAGCATTTCTCCCAGATCAACACCTAACGCCACATTTAGGTATCTGTTTACAAGTGATAGCTAGTGAACTCACAGCGCTCATGGGTAGCTCGTGGATATCGAACCACGACGGCATCACAAAACCATCTGCAGGGAGGGGAATTTCTCTAGGGATCAGCTGATGTTAACTTGGCGCAGTCTAGAGGGCATAAATAAGAGGAGGGCGTGGAGGAAGGTTACTGTTGCAGGAGACGGGGGAGCGGGGGGCGGAGGGGAAGGACCACTTGGTGAGGCGGAACTCCGGGGCGGAGAAGAAGTTGCGGATGGGCTCGTTGGCGGGGCCGGAGTCGCCGAGGCCGTGCAGCCACAGCACGAAGCTCCGGTTCCGTCCCGCCATGTGGGAGGAGGGGACGAGCTGGGCAGGAAGGCCGGACGGCGGCGCGCGGCGGCGGAGGGAAGCGGAGAGGAGGGCGGCTGCGCCAACGGCCGCGGCGAGGGTGAAGAGGAAGCGGACCAGGCTACCCATGGGTCATGGGCCGGGCCGGGCCGAAAAGCGTCGCTGAGATCGGTTTCGCTGAGTGCGATGATAGCTGCCTTGGTGGTTGTTTTCTTGTTGATAGGAAGTGGTTAGTTGTACCAAATTATATCATCCTCTAATACTACAACTTGTAGTTTTTTTGGAGGGAATCTGCTCATTCTTTATTCACGAAGCTCCGGATCAGCATGATTGCGATATAAAAAGTAACTTGTAGTTGAGGCATCAAAAAAAAATATACCATCCTCTATAATTCTAATCCAAAAAATATAAAGAAACTCATCTTGACATTTTGATTTTTTATGAGAACGTATGCGGTACTACTATGCATCAACCCAAAAGAATCACAATGCAAAGACACAGATTACGATGCAAGTCAACCACTGCTGTTATTATAAGGCTATGTTTAGATCGAAAAAATTTACCCTAAAATCCGTCACATCAAATATTTGAACACATACATAGAGTATTAAATAAAATTTATTTACAAATCTCTTTACACAGATGGATTGCGAGACGAATCCTACTTAATTCATGATTTGAAACAATGATGCTACAATAACCATTCGCTAAATATGGATTATTAGATTCATCTCACGATTTATCACCTATTCGTGTTAGTAATCCGAAATAGCAAGATTCTCTTTTAAAAAAGTTTATCCTAAAACAACTAAACACGGCCTAAACCTTCATTGGATCACGATACCTTCATTTGTGTCACACCCTGAAATTGTTGGATTTCAGGATGTGATTAAAAGTAAAAAAAATATAAGGCAACAATTTTCTCATAATTTTTAAAATTTTCGCAATATTTATTTTTCTTCACAGGGAATTTAGTAAAAATAAATAATAATTGGTTGTTTTTCTACAACTAAATGAGGTTGTTTGTTTATTTTGCACTCATGCAGCTTTGCATTATTTATTTGCTCGTTGTTCAATTTGAATTTGAACTCTTTGAATTTGAATTTAAATTGAATTTGTGTGAAACAATTACAAAAGAAAAAAAAGAAGAAAACCCCAGCGCCGGCCCAGCCCGTTTTCTCTCCCCACAGCCTAGCTCCTCTCCCGGCCCAGCCCCTTTCTCCCCGCTCCGGCCCAGTCTGCCCCGCCTCCCTCTCTCTCGCTCCCGCCGACAGGTGGGGCCCACCTGTCGGGGTCGCCCCCTTCCTCGCACTGGACTAGGGTTCGAGCCCGAGTCCTAACGCCGTACGTGCTGCTGCGTCCTCCCCTGAGCCCGCACGCCGAGGCCACTTTCTCACCCCTATTTAAGCGCCGCCCACGACCCCCCTTGACCCAAACCCGAAGCTGCCGCCATCGCCCTGCCTCGCAAACCCTAGACGCCGTCGCCTTTAGAGCTCGGACGCTCGGAGTCGCTCACCGCACCACCTCTCCGCCGCCTCCCGGTCGTCTACGAGCCGTCCCGGAGCTTCGTGCCGCGGTGAGGGCCGTCGCGGGCCACTTTTCCACCTCCCTCTTGCTCCAGATGAGTTCGCCACGTCGTGCTCATCCTCCCCAGCCAAACCACATTCAAATTCATGCCTGGATGGCCGTTTTCAGCAAACTCCAGTGACGGCGCCGCCGCTCGCCGTTGCCTGCCGCTGCTCCCACCGCCCGTTTAATCCTAGCCGAAGGATCGAGATCCAACGGATCCAATCTAAATCAGGGCCGCCAGATCTAGATCCAACGGCCCAGATCGGATCTAGCCCGAGTCAAATCGCCCTTATACCGGTCAACGTAGGTCTTTTTGCAAAAGAGACCCTCTATTTTTCCAAAATTTACCTGCAATCCACGTCAGTTCAAAAATAATTGCGAATCAGCCCTTTATTTTATGTTTTAAACCCTATTCTTTTCTAAAATAGAACCCGCAGTCCAGGAAGTGAGTTTTTTCGTGCTAGCCCCTGCGTTTAGGGTTTAATTATATTTTAGTCCTTAGTTTCTTTAGTCAGAGCTCTTTTTCTTTTAATTTTTTCGCAGATAAGCCTCTAGAACCTTGTTTTAAGCATATCTTTATTGTTTTAACTCCGTTTTTAACGATTCTTGCGCTCTTGTAACCATACCAGCGAGCCTTATCTTTTAGTACGCTCTTTTAAAGCCTTTCTTTTGTTTTGGTGATTGTTCTTAGTTGTACTTATTATTTGTTTTGTATGGTTGCTCCATGATTGCTTCGAGTAGAAGGAATAGCTGTTCGAAGTTTGAAGATCAAGTTTTCCAAGTGAGCAAGAGCTGAAGAGCAGTAAGAGTAGCTTTTCGTGTAAAAAAGGCAAGTGGCCTAACCATCTTCCTATCTATGCTTATTTATAAGAATGTTGTGATGAATTAATTGGAACATGGAGAACCACCCAAGAAAACAGTACAACCACAATACTACATGGCTCTGGTCTTGGCTAATTAATTAGAAACTCTAGCTTATGATAATCTTACCGAAAGGACAAGAGGGGATGCATCGTTGGGGTATAGCTCGGTCCTCTTGAGATTTGATTTTATGGTCCTTGGCTAAGGTACCTCCTCATTATGAAGTGTTATGACCACTTTGGTTTGAAACCTTAGCGGATTGTCATAAGATAGGGAATCTTTGTAAAGATCTCGTAGCGTCCCTATGCAATCACACCTCGGAAGTGTGGTATTGTGCCTGATCAGCACAGCGTGGTTGGGTACAAAGTTGTAAGGATCGATGGACCAAGAGGGGGGTGAATTGGGTCTTTTTCAATTTCTAAAACAAAGTAAGGCAACCTTAACCTATGCAAAGCTAGTAGGGCACCAATTCACCAACCGGATAACTAAGCTACCTACACAAGCTAAGAGAGATAAAAACAAAGTAAAGCCTAGCAAGGTAGAGCTAAGTTATGATCTCTAAGTCAAGCTCATGAATAAATTGCATGAAAGAAAATGCTTGAATATAAAGAGTGGACAAGAGACAACCGGATTTTTTCCGTGGTATCGATGTGTTGGCACACACCCCTAATCCACGTTGTGACACTCTCAAAGAGTCTTGTCACCTCCCAAGTCACCGAGACGAGGGCGCTCACTAAGAGTCTCCGTTCACCATCCCGGCGTGGTGGAGATCAAGCCACGTACAATCTTCTTCTCCGGGCTCCCACAATCCTTGGCAAGCTCCGCGAGAAAACACCTCGATCACCAAGATCGCCTAGGTGATGCCAATCACCAAGAGTAACAAGCTAAGGCCTTCACTTGAGCAAGAACCGATCACCAAGAACGGATGCACACTAGCTTCTCTCTACTCAAGTCCTTAATCTTGCTTCTTGATTGATTGAATGCACAAGTATGTGAATGATGAAGCTCAAGGTGGCTCTTGACTATGGTATGAGTGTTTGGATGTTGCCTGGTGTCAAGAGTAGGCGAAATGACCCATTGGAGGGGTATATATAGGCAGCTCACACAAATAGAGCCGTTGGAGAAAAGCTGCCAGAAAACTGCGTAGCGCCGGTTAATCCGACGTACCCCCCATTGTCATCGTCGGTTCAACCGGTGAATGTAAACTGCCTCTTCTGAAAACTAGCCGTTACAACTGGGGCAGATTAACCGACGTAGCATCGGTTTAACCGGTTAGTGTAGTTGTCCACTGAACCACTGAAAAACCAAGTCTCTGGACAACTGCACCGACGTTAACTCAAACCTATCGTCGGTTTAACCGGTGAGTACAACTTTTGAATTCCTCTGAAAAAACCATCTCACTGGTCAATTGCACCGACGTCTTGATTCAAACAGCGTCGGTTAATCCGGTGAATAGAACTTGAATTTCCCTGGAAAAACCAACTCTGGACCAATGCACCGACGTTAAATTCAAACACGTCGGTTTAACCGGTGTATTGAATTTGTCCAGACTCTGCTGACTTCGTTTAACCGACGTATGGAAAATTGAGAGCGTCGGTTAAACCGGTGTATAGACTTTTTCTGATTTTGTCTTTTCTGATTTGAGTCTTGAATGAAATCCAAATATTCTTGAGATATAGTTTGAGAACCACTTATTTGAACTTCTAGAAACCTGAGTGACCATAGTGTGCATCCATTTTCAAATGACCATGTCCATGCTCAAGTTACTAAGCTTTAACCCCTCTTAATAGTGCGATCACTACAAAACTATAAAACCTATACTAACCTAAGTGTCCTTCTCAACCTTGTGACACTTAGGACTAGAAAGATCCTTAGCCTTGACATAAAATTGAGTTGAATACCGAGATCGCCTTTTTGAATAATGAAATTTGAGGGGCCTCTTTTGACATATGACCAAATGAGCGATAATGATCTTTTAAGCTGCACAAACTCATTAGTCACAATAATGGTTGTCATTAATCACCGAAACATACCTTGAGGGCCTAGATGCTTACAATCTCCCCCTTTTTGGTGATTGATGACAACACAAACATAAATAACGAGAGAGCGAGAAAGATAAAACAGGATAAACACAAGCAAACTCGAAAGCAGGACCCTCAAAGGCTCAAACGAAATCCATAGATATGTCTCAAAGAACGGCATACTCAAGCGACAAATGTACATATCCATGAATTAACACCAAATATGATACAAAGAAACAAAGTCCTGATAACTACGAGCTCTCTCTAGCTCTACCCTCCCCCTAACTCTGGTGCTCCCCCTAACACCTCTCCCCCTTTGGCATCAAAGCACCAAAAGGCGAGCTACGGGTCGTGCTGTCGTGGTACTGCGACGAAGCGGTCCGGGTCGTCGTCGTCGGACGGAGAACTCTCACCCTCGGTGACAGACGGAAGCTGCTGGTCTGGGTCTGAGCTCACTGGGGGAGTAACTGTCGTGGAGGCTCTCGTGCTGGCACTGCCTGGTAGAGGATCCGTAGAAGTCGTAACCGGGTCAGCAGAAGAAGTATCAATATCTGAAGAGGTGACTGCTGAGGCTGCCGGCTGCGTCGACTGTGGAAGCAGGGACTCCTCTACTGCTCCTCCCCTTGAAGGTGCTGCCTGAAGTGAGGAGGGGAGGGCGACCGACTGAACCGCTGGCGGTGAGTCCTGAAAGAGTGTGGTCGCCGGCAGTGGTGAAAAGAGCGGACGACCGGCAGACCCAAAGAGTGCTGACATCGAGAACGTGGTCTCCGGTGTCGCTGAGGTAGCTGGAGCTGCAGTAGGAGCTGGAGGAGGAGGAGCTGGTGTGACGGCAAGCTGAGGTGCTCCAACACCCTGAAGGCCTGACTGTCCTGGCTGCTGCGGGGCGAGTCCGGTGTGAGAGTAAAGCTGTGAGATCATCCCGAACATCGCCATCATCCCCTGCTGCATCTGCTGAAACTGAGCGTCTGTCCTCTGTGAAACTCTGTCGATAAGCCCGACAAAACGCTCCTCGGTCGCAGCCCGCTCTCGGGCGGCCTCTCTCTGTATAGCAGCAATCTGGGCCTCATGGGCTCTCCTGGCCTCCTCCTGAGCAAGCCTGTCCTCTCTCTGCTGGGTCACGAGCTGCTGTAGTAGTGAAGTGAGCTCGGACGGCTGAGTCACCTGAGACTCAGAGACTGTAGCAGCTGCTGAAGTCGGAGGTGCTGGCTGTCCTGAACCTCCTGCCTCGTGATCGTGACTGGCTGGGGCAGCTGAAGGAAAGTACTCAACGTCGTCGGAGGAGTCTGACTCAAGCTCAGACCAGTGAATCTCATCATCTCCCCCGGGAAGCTGTGCCTCTGCTGCTAGGAGTGCCTCATCCTCCTCTGCCACTCGTGCCTGAACCTCCGGTGACAGTCGAGCCATCGCTGCTCTATCTGCGTGTCTGCCCCTCCTCCTGTCCTGTGGAGCTGTGGGTCGGTAGACAGGGAACCTGGGAGCCTCGTCGTGACGGTAAGGAGCACTGATGGGTGACTCTGCTGGCACTATCATAGAGCATATGCAACTGATCCAGTGCGCATAGGGAAACTGTCGCACCACACCCATCCCGTCTGTGATCACATCCTCTATCTCAGCCAGAATAAGCCAGAATAAAGTCAACTATGTCAAACGGCTCGTGAGTGAGGATGTGTAGAAGCAGGAGCTGCTGCAGTCCCGTAAACCCCTCTGGGTAGCCACTCCTCGGTAACAGAGTCCTCCGGAGTGCCATGTGAACAGCGTAAGCCTCTGGGGTCAGCAAGCTCGGCACTCTGGCGTAAGAGGCTGGGAACGGCTGGCGGAAACACTGAGTGATCGCCTCGTGAGAAGGAGCAATCCCGCCAACCATCGCCCTGCGGGGTGGATCTGAGTCCCCGTAAACCCTCTCGTGCAGCGAGACGTCGACCAGGTCAACTCCAAGAATACCAGCAATGGTCGCCCTCGACAAACCAAAGTCCTGCCCTCCAAACATGAAGTGTACAGCTCTGCGCTCGGGGGCTATCCAAGCTGTAGCGTAGAACACTCTGACCCAGTCCTCGATATAACGGTTCTGCTCCATCTCTAGCAGTCTAGGCAGACCTCTGATGTGAGCAAAGTGTGCTCTCACATCTGCTCCCCCTGCGGCTGTCCTCAGTGAGACCCAGTCAAGAACCCTGTGCTGAAAGATCCGGTGGCCCCGCCTCTGGTAGGTCTCGTAGAAACTGGCCTGTAGCAAAGTCCAGAACCTCCTGTCGACTCTGCTGTCTCGGGTCACCGGGAACCAGACCTCCTCGTCAACACTCCACCTGAGTCTCTTGACCTTGGCCGCATTGGCTCGGGTCAAGTTCTGGAGCAGCACACCTGGCTCCAGACGCACAACAGTGTCCATACGGAACACTGCGCGCTCGGCCTCTAGGGCCTCGGCTCTACGAGCTGCTGCTGCTGCAGCTGTGGACCTGCGAGGCTCCTGTGGCTGGTGACCTCCTCGCGTCCTCGGTCCAGTGCGACGCTCGGTCGCTGGTGAAGTCTCTGCTGCTGGGGATGTCTGCCGAGTGCGGCCAGACCGTCGTAGAGTCGGTGACTCCTGTGTGCTCTGCCCCTGAGACTGCTCGGACTGCTCTGCCTCTGTATCTGAATCTGCAGCTGTATCTGACTGATCTGACTCTGCTGCTGCTGCCGTCGCGGCTCTGGTGGCCCTGGCACCTCTGACTCTACCCATGCCCCTGCCTCTGCCTCTGCCTCTGCCTCTGGGGTCCTCCCTGATCTGGAACGGACGAGCGCGGCCTGATGCCTGCTCCTCGGCGGCCTTGGCCACCATCTCGGCCCTCTCGGCCTCCTTCTCTGCACGAGTCCGCTTGCGAGCGGGCTTCTCGACCACAACTTCTTTTCCCTTTCTCTTTTCGCGACCCATCTCGAACAAGCAAATTTGCGAGCACCTGGTGAGCGCTGATCGGGTGCTGCTGCGGCGTGGGACTGCGGCTGCGGCGTGGAGGCGTGGAGCACGGCGGCGCTTGGCAAGGCGTGATGGCGTGATGGCGACGCGGGCGCGGGTGAGGAGCGGCGGCGTTGCGGAGTAGTAGTGGTGGCGGCTCACGGGCGGCGCGGACAGCGCTGACGGCGTTGGCGGAGGCGCACGAGCGGCACGGTTGCGCGCGGGTGGAGCGCGAGCAGTTGCAGGCTGCGCGCAGCGGCTGTGGGCGAACGCAGAGCGGCGGCGCGGATGGCGCACGGCGGCGCGTGGGCTGTGGCGGAGCGGCGACGGTGGTCTTGCAGGCGAGCAGCGGCGCGGGATCGTGTTAGGGCGCGGCGGCGGTTCGAGATGGAGGGACGCGGGTGAAACAGAGAAGGAAGAGAGGCGGCGGCTCGAGCAAGACTCATATATGACAGACGGGCCCCACGAATTTCCTTAACACCGGTTAATCCGATGACTAGGTTTAGAACACCGGTCGATTTCATCGGTGCAGTTCACCCGACACTCAGCACAAAATCCTTCTGAACGCCGGTTGATCCGACGATATGTAAATTGAACTCACCGGTTGAACGCTGGTAACACCGGTTGATTGATAGGTTAGATCTGTGTTACGTTCACCGGTTGATCCGATGCTCGGAAATTTGTATACGCCGGTTGAACGCCTGGTTTGACTGAGCTGAGGCTGAAACTTAGTAACGCCGGTTAATCCGATGGGTAAAAATCCTTTGAACGTCGGTTTAACCGGTGAAGGCAAAAAACCCCACTCTCAGCTCACTCTTCTATGCTAAGTCCAATAAACTTATAAGATTCAAATAAACTCAAGTCAATGGACTTGCATAGGCGACTTTACCCCTCAAAATAAATAGGATAGCACACTTGCTTAAATAAATTTTTTTAAACACAAGGAAAAGCCGCAAGAGAGACAAAGCGCCAAATAAAATGTATGAGCCATGTCATAGGAATATTGAAGATAGAAAGCTTCAAACTCATCATGACATTGCTCACTAGGCAATAACGCACCTAACACTTTGCTCTTTTCACTTTTCATGAATTAAGATCTTGTATATGAAAACAAGTCTCATTTTCATCAAGTGATCTCCTTTGTGACCCTTACGCATGCAATGATGATGCAAACTACAACCACATGCGAAAGTAAAGTAAACATGAAGTGCACATCTATATGACAAGAAATGCATAACAAGAAATTAAGATCTACTTGTCAAGTTTGAACCCACGGGAAGCTTCTTCATGATGAGCCTTTCTACAAGCCTAGAGGAAAACAAGTGGACCACCACCTCTAGCTAAACCCTTGCTCATCACTATCTTACCATGGTTAGACAAGTGTCCTATATGTATGCATTTTTCTATATGACATGGCAACTTACATGACGTTTGCCGCATCTAACACATTAAGCTCATTCCTTAGCCTAACAAAGGTACTCTCGTCTAAAGGTTTTGTGAATATATCCGCCAATTGCTCCTCGGATCTCACACCTTGAAGGGAAATGTCCCCCTTGGCTTCGTGATCACGCAAGAAGTGATGGCGAATATCAATGTGCTTTGTGCGAGAGTGTTGAACTGGATTCTTGGCAATTTTTACGGCACTTTCATTGTCACAAAGGAGTGGGATCCTATCTAGTTTCACACCAAAGTCCAAAAGGGTTTGCTTCATATATAGGATTTGGGCACAACATGCACCGGCCGCTATATATTCCGCTTCCGCGGTGGACAAAGCCACGGAAATTTGCTTCTTACTCGACCAAGAAACTAGAGAACGCCCAAGCAAGTGGCAACCCCCGGAGGTACTCTTGCGATCCACACGGCTTCCGGCAAAATCCGAATCCGAGTATCCCAAGAGATCTAAACTAGCGCCTTTGGGGTACCACAAGCCTATGCTAGGAGTGTGCTTGAGATACCGAAGGATCCTATTCACAGCCGAAAGGTGTGACTCCTTTGGGTTAGCTTGAAAGCGGGCACACAAGCACACACTAAACATTATATCGGGCCTAGATGCGGTAAGGTAAAGCAAAGACCCTATCATAGAACGATAGAGGGATTGATCAACCGGTTTACCGTCCACATCCAAGTCGAGATGCCCATTGGTTGCCATGGGTGTCTTGATTGGCTTGCACTCATCCATCTTGAACTTCTTCAAGATATCTTTGGTATATTTTTCTTGATGGATGAATGTCCCTTCCTTCATTTGTTTGACTTGAAAACCAAGGAAGAAGGTCAATTCGCCAATCATGGACATCTCGAATTCCCTAGACATCATGGTAGCAAACTCATGGCTTAGTAAATCATTTGTTGAGCCAAAGATAATATCGTCAACATAAATTTGACAAATAAAAAGATCCCCGTTGACGTCTTTAGTGAACAAAGTGGTGTCCACCCTCCCGATCTTGAAGCCTTGCATGATTAGGAAGTCACGAAGCCTCTCATACCAAGCCCTTGGAGCTTGTTTGAGCCCATAGAGTGCCTTGTGCAACCTATAAACATGGTTAGGATTCCTCGGATCTTCAAACCCGGGAGGTTGCTCAACATAAACAAGTTCGTTAATAACACCATTTAAGAATGCACTTTTCACATCCATTTGATACAACTTAATGTTATGATGTGAAGAGTAAGCAAGAAGGATGCGGATAGCTTCAAGTCTTGCAACCGGAGCAAAAGTTTCACCAAAATCCAAACCTTCGACTTGAGAAAACCCTTTTGCCACAAGTCTTGCTTTGTTGCGTACCACCACCCCATGTTCATCTTGCTTGTTCCGAAAGACCCACTTGGTGCCGATGATGTTCTTGTCTTTTGGAGGAGCTTCGAGAACCCAAACTTCATTGCGGGTGAAGTTGTTCAATTCTTCTTGCATGGCCATCACCCAATCCGAGTCCTCAAGCGCTTCCTCTATGCTAGTGGGTTCAATACAAGAAACAAACGAGTGATATTCGCAAAATGAAGCATGTTTAGAGCGAGTTCTTACTCCCTTTGATGGACTACCAATGATTTGACCAATTGGATGATCCTTGGAGATGCGACCATGCTTCACTAGCGGTACTTGCGTGGATGCTTGTTGGGGTGGATCATGGGTGACTTGTGCTTGTGGTGGAACGTTTTGCTCTTCTTGTTCTTGGACTTGGGGTGTTGGCGTTGGCACATCTTCTTGAGGTTGTGTATCATCTTTTTCTTGATCTTCATCCATTTGGGGCGCCGTGGAGGTGCTTGGTGTAGATGAGGAAGATCCTCCCCCTTGATCATTGTCTTCATGCACCTCTTCCGGCTTGATATCCCCAATGGACATCTTCTTCAAAGCTTCATCAATCTCCTCATCACCTACATTTTCATAGCCAACAACCTCCTCTTGGGAGCCATTAGATTCATCAAACTCCACATCACATGTTTCTTCAACTAACCCGGAGGTTTGATTGAATACTCTATATGCTTTGGAGTTTGATGCATAACCAAGAAAGAAACCTTCATCACATCTACTTTCAAACTTACCGAGCCTTTTCTTCTTATAGATGAAGCATTTGCAACCAAAGACTCGAAAGTATGATATATTTGGTTTCTTCCCGGTGATGAGCTCATATGGAGTTTTCTTGAGGAGTCGGTGAGGATATACTCGGTTGGATGCATGACACGCCGTGTTGATTGCTTCCGCCCAAAACTTCTCGGACGTGCCATAATCATCCAACATTGCTCTAGCTAGGGTGATGAGAGTCTTGTTCTTTCTTTCCACCACTCCATTTTGTTGAGGCGTGTAGGTGGCGGAAAACTCATGCTTGATGCCCTCTTCATCGCACCATTCTTCAATCTTCATGTTCTTGAACTCGGTGCCGTTGTCACTCCGGATCTTCACAATTGGGGAGTTGTACTCCCTTTGAGCTCTTCTTGCAAAGGTCTTGAAGATTTCCGGAGTTTCACCCTTATCGCCTAGAAACATAACCCAAGTGTAACGTGAAAAATCATCAACAATTACTAGGCAATAGAGGTTACCACCAATGCTCTTGTATGTAGTTGGACCAAAGAGATCCATGTGAAGTAGCTCGAGCGGCTTGGAGGTAGACAACATCGTCTTGATGGGATGATGTGTTGCAACTTGCTTCCCGGCTTGACATGCTTTACATAGCTTGTTCTTGTCAAACGTGACATCCTTCAAGCCGGTGATCATCCCTCTCTTGTGGGCTTTCTTGAGGTTGCTCATGCCAATATGAGCAATTCTTCTATGCCAAAGCCACCCAAGAGAAGACTTGGTGAAGAGGCATGTCATGGTACTTGTTTGCTTTGAAGAGAAATCCACCAAGTAAATGTTGCCATGCCTAAACCCCGTGAATACCAATGACTTGTCTTTTTCATGAGTTACTACAACACCATTCTTGTCAAAGGCACACGTTAGTCCAAGATCACACAATTGAGCAATTGAAATAAGATTAAAACTAAGTGCTTCTACAAACAAGACATTAGAAATGGATAAATCTTTAGAGATAGCTATTCTACCCAAACCTAAAACTTTTCCCCTTGAGTTATCACCATAGGTGACATGTTCATGATCGCCGGGGTCTTCAAGAGAGGTGAACATGCTATCATTGCCGGTCATATGTTGAGAGCAACCGCTATCAAGTACCCAATGTTTTCCACCGGCTTTGTAGTTCACCTACACACATGAGAATTCACTTTTGAGTTTTAGGAACCCAAACAAGCTTTGGGCCTTGCACATGTGTGACAAGAGCTTTTGGGACCCAAAGTTGCTTGGGGAGCTTCTTCTTTGACTCCTTAGTGAGTTTGCCAATGAATTTGGCCTTCACCTTGCCCTTCACTTTACTCAAGAGAAAATGGTTATTTTCAAACATTGAAGAGTAATTCTTGGGTAATTTAGGAAGAGGACGTGATGGTAAAGTGCACTCCCTAGTGTGGTGCCCGGTGACTTGGCAATGTTGGCAATATGATCCAACTTCCTTGATGAAGCTAATCTTGATCTCCGGAGAAGGAGTAGTAGCTATGTTTGGCTCCGGAAATGAACCAAGACCTCTCTTGCCATAGTCACGGGCATTGTTGAAGAGAATCTCCTTGTGGATGTATTCTCCTCTTGAGAGCTTCTCCACACTACTCTTGAGGCTTGCAACTTGATCCATCAATTCCTTTTCCCTAGAAGGTGCAAGCTCGGACAAAGCATTAGTAGCATTTGCATTAATGAGTAGGTCATCACATGAAGTAGAAGCATTGACCTTCTCAATAGTTTCATGAGCAAAGTTCTCAAGACTTGGGTCAATTGCTTCATAGGCAAATTCAAGTTCTTGATACTTGTGAGCCAACTCCCTATGCTCTTGTTTAAGCTTTTTGTGGCTCTCTTCAACTTGCTTAGCAAGTACAAGTGACTCATTGTGCTTTTTGAGCAAGTCATTGTACTTGCCAAGCAAATCGGAGTGGGCAAGCTCTAACTTGGCACGAGTGCTCTCAAGAACCTTGACTTTGCCCTTTTCCCTCTTGATGACGGATGTATACTCATTAATAAGATTAGCAAACTCATTAGGGTCAAGCTCATCATCACTATCATCTTCACTCTCACATACCTTAGAGTTACCTTTGGCCATGAGGCACATTGGAGGTGGAGGTAGTGATGGTTCTTCATTTGTGAGGGCGATGGTGACTATGTCTTCTTCATCACTTGAATCTTCGCTTGATGAGACATCCGTCACCCACTCTTGTTTTTCCACCAAGAAGCTTCTCTTGGTGTGCCCTTTCTTCTTTGGGAAGAGCTTGGTCTTCTTGTCATGGCTCTTTTTCTTCCCAAGTCTCTTGTTTTTGTTCTTCCTTTCTTCTTCTTCATCATCGCTTGAATCATGGCGATGCTTGCTCTTGTGATCCTTGTTTCTTTTGTCCGGCTTGGGGCAATTTGGACGGATGTGACCTTTTTCTCCACAATTGTAGCAAATTTTGTTCTTGACATCCATTGGCCGGAACATTCCCTTTTTAGAGTCAAAGTTGAACCCCTTCTTGTTGATCTTGTCATTCAAGCGGGTGAACTTTCTCATCATAAGAGCGAGCTCTCCATCATCTTCAACATCGGATGAGCTTTCATGATGATCATCTTCTTTATTGCTTGAGCTTGAGTCTTGCTTGATCATCTTGAGCTTGCGGGCTTTGTTTGCCTTGGTCTTTAGAGCAATTGATTTGCTTGAAGTTGGCTCTTCGGACATACCAAGGATACTCATCTCATGAGCACGAATTTCGCCCACAAGTTCTCCTACTTCCATTGTGTCAAGATTCTCCTTTTGAAGCATAGCATTGATAATGTTATACTTGGGCTTCGGGAGGAGCATGAGAATCTTGCGATTTATGGAGGCACTGTCAATTTTGGATATTTCAAGTGCATTAATGTCCTTGACAATGACATTCAAGCGAGAGTACATATCATTGCAATTTTCATGAGCTAGCATTTTAAAAGAATCATACTTAGCTCTAAACAAGTGATATTTTTGCTCACGAACTTTAGTGGAGCCTTCATGAATTTCAATGAGCTCCTTCCAAATATCACTTGCTAAGTCCATGCCATTAACTCTAGCAAAGACTTCCTCACTAATGGCTTCGAAAATTGCATTTCTAGCCTTGGCATTCCATTTTAATTGTTCGGCGGTGGGAGTTCCGGTGAATCCGGTCTTAGTGGCCAACCACACTTCGGGGGCAATCGCATCAAGATATGCGGCCATGCGAACTTTCCAATAAGCAAAGTTCTTGCCCTCGAAGTGGGGCGGCGAACCACCCATCTTGGCCATAGCTCTAGGCGGTGAAGCCTAATGATCCAAATGAGCAACGAGGCTTTAATACCAATTGTAAGGATCGATGGACCAAGAGGGGGGTGAATTGGGCCTTTTTCAATTTCTAAAACAAAGTAAGGCAACCTTAACCTATGCAAAGCTAGTAGGGCACCAATTCACCAACCGGATAACTAAGCTACCTACACAAGCTAAGAGAGATAAAAACAAAGTAAAGCCTAGCAAGGTAGAGCTAAGTTATGATCTCTAAGTCAAGCTCATGAATAAATTGCATGAAAGAAAATGCTTGAATATAAAGAGTGGACAAGAGACAACCGGATTTTTTCCGTGGTATCGATGTGTTGGCACACACCCCTAATCCACGTTGTGACACTCTCAAAGAGTCTTGTCACCTCCCAAGTCACCGAGACGAGGGCGCTCACTAAGAGTCTCCGTTCACCATCCCGGCGTGGTGGAGATCAAGCCACGTACAATCTTCTTCTCCGGGCTCCCACAATCCTTGGCAAGCTCCGCGAGAAAACACCTCGATCACCAAGATCGCCTAGGTGATGCCAATCACCAAGAGTAACAAGCTAAGGCCTTCACTTGAGCAAGAACCGATCACCAAGAACGGATGCACACTAGCTTCTCTCTACTCAAGTCCTTAATCTTGCTTCTTGATTGATTGAATGCACAAGTATGTGAATGATGAAGCTCAAGGTGGCTCTTGACTATGGTATGAGTGTTTGGATGTTGCCTGGTGTCAAGAGTAGGCGAAATGACCCATTGGAGGGGTATATATAGGCAGCTCACACAAATAGAGCCGTTGGAGAAAAGCTGCCAGAAAACTGCGTAGCGCCGGTTAATCCGACGTACCCCCCATTGTCATCGTCGGTTCAACCGGTGAATGTAAACTGCCTCTTCTGAAAACTAGCCGTTACAACTGGGGCAGATTAACCGACGTAGCATCGGTTTAACCGGTGAGTGTAGTTGTCCACTGAACCACTGAAAAACCAAGTCTCTGGACAACTGCACCGACGTTAACTCAAACCTATCGTCGGTTTAACCGGTGAGTACAACTTTTGAATTCCTCTGAAAAAACCATCTCACTGGTCAATTGCACCGACGTCTTGATTCAAACAGCGTCGGTTAATCCGGTGAATAGAACTTGAATTTCCCTGGAAAAACCAACTCTGGACCAATGCACCGACGTTAAATTCAAACACGTCGGTTTAACCGGTGTATTGAATTTGTCCAGACTCTGCTGACTTCGTTTAACCGACGTATGGAAAATTGAGAGCGTCGGTTAAACCGGTGTATAGACTTTTTCTGATTTTGTCTTTTCTGATTTGAGTCTTGAATGAAATCCAAATATTCTTGAGATATAGTTTGAGAACCACTTATTTGAACTTCTAGAAACCTGAGTGACCATAGTGTGCATCCATTTTCAAATGACCATGTCCATGCTCAAGTTACTAAGCTTTAACCCCTCTTAATAGTGCGATCACTACAAAACTATAAAACCTATACTAACCTAAGTGTCCTTCTCAACCTTGTGACACTTAGGACTAGAAAGATCCTTAGCCTTGACATAAAATTGAGTTGAATACCGAGATCGCCTTTTTGAATAATGAAATTTGAGGGGCCTCTTTTGACATATGACCAAATGAGCGATAATGATCTTTTAAGCTGCACAAACTCATTAGTCACAATAATGGTTGTCATTAATCACCGAAACATACCTTGAGGGCCTAGATGCTTACAAAAGTTCTTCTGAACTTTTACGCGAATTGTAGGTAAAGTGTATAACCTTTGCAGAGTGGAAAACTGATATATTAGTCATGCTCACGGTCACGAGCGGCTTGGACCCTCACATGATTAATTGAATTAAAGATGAACTTAAATCATATTCTGGTTATTTCTTGTGGCCTTGCTAAGTACCAACCATAAGTGTACTCACCCTTGCTTACTGCTGCTCAGAAGAGAAAGTTGATGTGAAGTATTTTGAAGATGATGCTGAGTTCTAGGCGTACGCAACCCACAGTCGATTGCCTGTGAAGTTTGAAACCTTTGTTTCCAGGATAAGCTGTATAATTCTGATAATATATAATTATTTTAATTCTCTTTTTCGTGATACTGTTACTAATTATTCACTTGGCATACATATAGTTATGCATTCGATTTTGTCCCTAAAAACTGGGTGTTGGCATGCTATAAAAATTGTCCGTGTAGCCATACAAACAGTACTACACAATCTGATTGTACAACTGCTTTATGACCAATAGATCGTGTGGCTCAAATCACTTAAGTGGTGGCTCATTTATGGACCAAACTGCTCGAATCATGTGGTCTTTACAGAGTCGTGTACATGGATTGTACATTGAGCATTTGTATGTGAAATATTTTCCAGTTTAGAAATGTTATGCCGTCTAAAAATGCAGCCATGAATTTTAATATAAACTATTCGTTCACAAGCAACAGCAGCTACTGGAGATCCTTGTGCTGAGATGACGATGACGGTCTTGCAGTTTCAGTTGCTCCACAGATCCCTAGACGATTCAGGATCCATTTCTGAAAATACTGGAGCTCTTCATCAATCATTGAATGTCCAAGGGTAGGATAAGCCTGATTATTTTGATTGGGAAAAAGAGATAGAAACCATTGAAGTTAGCAAGTTGGAGAAACGAGCCCCCAATGTTGCAGAACCCACATGTTAAGTGGTGAAAGAATTTAAAAGAAGTGAACTCTCACTAGGGCTTTGCATATACTTTCATTTTTACCTTGAATTCACAGATCATGCCAAGCTCTTCTAAAAATGCACACCCAACATGCCCCGCTTCAAATAAGACCAGCCCATCAGCCATTCCATGAAACCATAATACCGGTGTCTGCAGATTATTAAGAATTCATTGTTTAAATCTTATTGTTCTGATGCGTTCAGCATAAGGGAAACTTCTGGGCGTTACCTTCCTAGCTTCAGGCCACACCTTGTCAGCAAATGATTTACTCAGCGGAACTGAACCACTGAAAACAACACAACCACCTAAAGTTTTTGGGTAGAGAAGAACACTTGCTATGGCTAGAGCACCTGCGAAGATGAAAACAGAAACTGTATTAGTTACTATCTTATGACCTCGAATGTAAATGCAGATTACAAGCTCAGCAGTTTTACCTCCTTGGCTCAACCCACAAACAAATATGTCTGACGGACTTGTTCCGGAAGCTATTTCTTCGTCTAACAATACATGCACATAATCAACAGCTTTAAGGACTTCTTTCTCGTCTCTGACAGTTTTCTAAAACAATCATTGGAAGTATCAACTAATTAACTAAAGCTGCATTATCTGTAGTACCAATATAAAAAATTTGATTGACAGAACGTTGAATAACACTGGGATTATGAAATGAGTAGCTAAAACTGCTGTGTTAGTAGTGTAGTCGAAATAGAAAGCAATTAGCTGGATAGAACGTTGTTTGAAAATGTGGTTCTTTTGCCTTTTTTTAAAATTTAAAAATTGAAAGCATAGTCAATACTCAATATAATGAGAGAGCGTATCAGAAATCCACTTTGTTCAGTATATCCAAGTGGCAGAAACTATCAGGTTACCCCTCCGATCAGAATAAACGATTCAAATTCTCAGGAAACCATGGCATTTGGGTTTAAAAAGTGTGAGAATATGGTGACAGGGTCCAACAAATAGATAATTTTGCACTATTTTCTTACTTTCCTTTAAACATGAGCTTTGAACTCCAAATAGCACTAGCACAGTAGCACTATTCTTTCAAGCTAAGCACTAGGAGAATCAAATGTGTGAAGCACGATTGATTTCTGAAGCACACGTAACTGTGTACTTTACAGCAAATGTCATCACTCAAGGAAGGGAAGCACTAGCAGAATGAGATGTGTCTTTAAAATTAAGTTCCAAATAGCACTAGCACTATTCTTTTAAGCTAAGCGGTAGCAGAATCAGATGTGTGAAGCACGGTTGATTTGGTTTCTGAAGCATGCTTAACTGTGTATTCTACGGCAAATGTCATCACTCAAAGAAGAGAAGCACACTTAGCATAGTACAGAGCGTCAAATACATTGAAGTGGAAGTACAATTAATAGCAGCATGCTTGTAGAGTAACTAGCATTGGTCAATTACCACGGTTATGGGAACCTCCGTGATGCCGAACCAAGCAGTGATCACCGCATCACCTACAGCAGCATCAACATTGAGCAACGGTGTCAGAGAAAGAGGGCGCGTGATTTCTCCACTTACGAGCCTTGCAAAGCATCCATAAGGCGAAACAGCAAAGCAGGTTGCATCCTTCATCCACCACGAGAATGGAGGGAGGAACACGAGGCGCCATCATGAGGACGATGGATCGCCCAAAGCCACGATCAAATGGTCAGATTGGTTCGGTTCTTCGGGGCTCCGGGGACGGGCAGGTAGTAGCGGTACGCAGGTGGCAACTCACCGTAGCAGGCGATGGAGGCCGTGGGCGCGGTGGGGAAGGAGAGGCGGACGGAGGCGGCGAGCTCCGGCGCGGCGAAGTAGGGCGCGACCTCGGCGCGGCTCTCGTCGCCCGACCCGCCGGAGCCGTGCAGAAACAGCACGAAGCCGCCCGGCCTCGGGGGCGCCGCCGCCATCCGGTGCCACCGGATTGGTCTCTGGTGCCAGCGAGCGAATCGATTGCGATTGGGGGTTGGGAGTGCCGCCGGCGCCTGCTGCCGGTTCTGTTGGCGCGTTTGAGAGATCAGAAATCAGAATCTTCTGACGACCAGAGCGGATCATGAGGCGCCTACGCGCTGACGGTTGCGGCCCCGCCGCGTGCGCCGCGTGGTGAAGGCGATGGCTCCACTCAACTCAACTGTCCGGCTCACCGGGTGAGCGTTCCGTCTGACGAGTCATGATGTGGCTTGGGCAATGGCATTCGCCGATTTTAGGTTGCATACCAAAATTTGCTGTGCCAAAAATGTAAATATCCTTCTTTTCAAAAAAAAATGTAAATATGCTAAAACGCGGGTATTTACCATTCTTTTTATCAAAATTTTAATAATTTTAGAATACCGTTTGATTATGTAGGCTATTTTTTGAATTTCTATCAAACTAGTGCTAAATTATAGATTTGCCTAAATTTTGACTGGACACATTTTGGTATTTAATCTTGATGGCTTGATGCAAACTGAAACAGCGGCTATTTTGGAGAAGCATCTGAACACTCCGCCGAAGAACTTGCTCCCTGGAGGGCCGCCTTTCTTCTGTTTCAGCATGAGGAACGAAGTACTGCTAAAACAAATCCTACTATAATCCTACCAAAATTAAGCAGAACTGAACTCAGAAACAAGCAATTCATCTAGGAACAGTAACTGTATTAATGGATCAGAACCAGAATCGATGGAGGACCTGATACAAGCACCGTCAGAGTGGCGGCGGCTACAGCTACCGAACCTAAACTTAGGGTTTGAGTTCTGTTCTTCGATGTCCATTCACGTGGCCAGCACGGGGTCTTATTACACTGTTACATTGGAAAGAGAAACGATAACTGGCCATAAGCCGTAGGATAGTAGATCAACGATGCTGGAGGAGTCGGTGAAACGGTACGAAGAGAGCCGACTTGCAACTCGCCGTGAAGTCTGAAGAATCTGAATGTTCAGGAGATTTGGTTCCTGACATTCAGGCCTTCTTCTCCATGCTCGCTGAGGATGTTCTCCGACGCCCATCTCTCGCAGTAGTCCAGCTCGTGCGGCGCCAGCGTGTGCCCGAGCCTGTCGTACTCCTACGTTCGCGACAAGGTCAATTGGTCAAAAGACACGCAGCTTTGGACAAGCTCAAACGATGCCAATATTCAGAGTTTCGCCGCATCTCGTACCTTGAATTCGCAGGCCATGCCGAGCCCCCGCAGGAATTTCACTCCGTCTCGCCCTTCCTGGATCGGGATCAGCGAATCATCTTCCCCATGGATCCACAAAACGGGTGTCTGCAAGTCGGTATCACTGAATCAGAATTGGGCAAATGCAGAAGCTATTCATCTGTGAGACAACGCCGATCGAATGACTAAAGTGTTGCCGCTCTGTAGGTTAACAAGATATCGAGGAGCAGCAAACAGATGTCAGCAGGGAGAACTGAGGAGCAACTTCTCAGCAGTGATCACACAGAGGTAGAAATTCAGTACTACCGTCTTCGCGTAGTCTGTTACTCGTGCTGCGAAGGAAGAAGAGTCGAAGGGGAGGAAGCCACTGAAGACTGCGCAACCGCCCAGAGTCCTGGGGTACGTCAGCACGCTTGCTATGCTCAAGGCACCTGAAGAAATGTGTTGCAACATCTGTGTTACCTCAATCTAAGAACAAGAAAATAGAAAGAAAAAAAAGGAACAAAAGATGGTTGCTCTACCTCCTTGGCTCAGGCCAAAAACGAATACGTCTTCCGGGTTTGTTCCAGCAGCTATTTCCCTGTCGATCATGGTGTGCACGATCTGGACAGCTCGCAGCACATCTTCCTCATCTCTGACGGATTTCTGCACACACGCACGGTAGACCCATGAGCATCCAAAGCTGACGATCAAACGAGTCATCTGCATACAAACAAGCAATGAAACAAGGGGGCAAAACGGATGCAATCGAATTTTGTATGATCCATATGGCCAGGGGAGAACAATCAGGAACTGAATGCAAGAAGAATGTGACGCGAGGAACAGATTTGTCTTGCCGAAGTGATGGGCGCGTCGTGGATGTCGAACCACGAGGGCATGAGCGCGCCGCCTGCGAATCAACAACACACGCACACGGGATCGCGATCAGCGGCGGACGAGCAAGCAGCGCGAGCGAGGAAGCCGCCGGCGTTGCGATACTGGTAGCAGTCACCTACGGTTGCATGTGACGGGGGCGGTGGGCGCGTTGGGGAAGGCCCAGCGGGTGTAGCGGAAGGCGGCGGCGGAGAAGTGCTCGGCGATGAACTCGTTGGCGCTGCCGCAGTCGCCCAGGCCGTGCAGCCACACCACGAAGCCGCAGCGCCGCGCCCTCACGCTCCCGGCCCCGGCCGCGGGCGTGCGCTCCTCCTAAATCTGAACTGGGAGACGACGGCGGGAGGAGGAGGAGATGGCGCCAGGGAGGAAGCTGCTGTCTCGGTTCGTCTTCTCGTCCTCTCCGTAAGGCTGCTGGCTGTGCTATGCTAGCAGCATCATCGTCTGGTCGCCTCCATTGATACTCGATGGCCATGTTCCACGCTTGCACTGAATTTCCATGGCGCGTATTGACTTGCGACATTGACTTGACTTTGAGGTGAGACTTTGCCGTCCTTCTTGCGGAACGCACGCTTGGTTCCCCTCCCGAGATCGAAACACGACATCGGCTTCCTCCAGTCTGTGACGATCCTCACGGCGGCCGTCGCTGCCGTGACGGACCAATGCAGCCAGCGAGGAACGCGTTCATCAGGAAGACGTTGAACTCTACAGCTGCCGCGCCAGGCGCCGCGGCCAGTGCCCGTGGCACCGACGAACGAGCTCACGCTGAGCGCGCTCACCTCCAACCGCATGAGTTGACTCTGACAGCTAGAACTGGGATAACACCATCAGGTTCTCCTTTGTACAGCTGAATGGAAGGTCTGGGCGCGTTTGGATCGCCTGCACCAGTGAAGAACTTTACAAACGGGGATGTCTATACCACACCCGAATTTTTTTTACCATCGGATGAAGATCTGACGGTGGTGGATCTTCCTTGCACTGTTCATCTTCAACCTCCGCCCTCCTCCTTCCTCAGCACCGGCGCCCCCGCCGCCGCCCTGCTTCCCCAGCCGCGGGCGCGGGGAGGGTCTCGCCGGAGCCCCGCGCCGGCCGCTGGCGCGGGGCTCCGGCGAGACCCTCCCGCGCCCGCGGCTCCTCCGCCTGCCCCTCCCGCCGCCGCCGCCGCCACATGGCCGTCGTCGCCCCCGCGCCGGCCTGGCCCAACCGGCCTCCTCCACCGCCCGGCCGGCGGCGGAGCGCCGCCTCGCCCTCCGCCGCCGGCCGAACCACCACCCCCGCCTGTCCTACCGCCACCCTTGACCTCCTCTAGATTCGCCGGCCATTGGAGCCTCCTCCGACCCCCAAAAACCCAAACCCTAAAGGTCTCCGCCTCGACCTCCGCCCGCGGCCGGCGACGACCTCGCCGCCGGCCGCCGCCGCCCACCTCCCACCCCTCCAACCTCGACGCGCGATTTAATAGGCAGCGAAATTCGAGTGTGGGGGAGGAGTAGAAATGCTCAGAGTGTAATATAGCTTTCCCCTTACAAACTCCACGGTCGAGAAACAATGTCAGCACTGAATGTCAAAAACGCTCTGCTACTGCCTTGCGCACAAGTGAACTGTGTGATAGTGGCGCTAGTGTTCTCATATGAACCCAAAAAGAAAAAAAAATGGTACATAGCCTCAAGAGCTCCATGCAAAAAATAAAATAGCTAGATACCTTTCAAATATATGGATAGCGTTCCCAATTCTTAAAAATCCATTTACATCTATGTTGCAACAGCTTTTCTTTGCACATGCCCAGGGAGTGTACGAAAGAATCAAGAGCCAACAACCAATAGATATCAAAACTCAGAAGCCAAAACAAAAAAGAAGGGTAAAATCTGACACTATTAACATCATATATGCAAAATCAGTGGATCAAACAAAAAGAAGAAAGTATCTTAGTTTTGTATTAGCGAAAATCCTCAAAGTTTGTTTCTATGTAGTCTCTGAGATAAGACGAACTTCAAATAGATCATCACCACCTTTTCCTGCATCAGTATAATAATGTTAGGACAATGGGTGAGATAAGAACATACAACTGATATTATTCTGGAGCAATACAAAAATTAACAAAACTCACCAATTTCCGCCTTAATCCCAGGACCAAAAAAGGAGGTGAATTTTGCCTGCAGACAAATATGTTCAAGGAATAAATACTCAGATAATTTTATCTACCAAATTTTGGGTGAAAATGCAAAACATATTTTGTCACAGTTTAGCTATCCAAGATACTACATGCCAACAAGTAATATTAAGCAGCATCCCACAAAGATGAAGTATCCTAAGCTGTTGATGGTTCTGCTGTTATAATGAGGGAAAATTTGAAGAGCTTTATTTATCAGCAATTCAGCAGGTCCAATATCTTCAGTGGTCTGTTATTTGTGCAGCAAGTTTTGTTCTACAACATCCTATAATTTTCAGCTAAACTGGGGTAGCCACTGTCCACGTTGTGGAAATAACTCCCTACTTGGTTTAAGTAACTGAGCTAGGCTGTACTCGCCTGGGTGGTAAAGGGCCTTAAAATTTGACTTAGATTAACTAAGGGCCAGGCTCTAATCTTATACATTTTTAAGCTAAAAATATATAAGGGCCAACTTGGATTGTGAAGAGGCCACTAGGGCCATGGCCCATTATCACCCCAGGGGTGTGGATGTGCACCTCTGCCACCATGTTGAGTTTTCAACTCAAATTTGGGCGCGTATTTCTTCATATCTACACTATCACCTTGTTTTTATTTAAAAACCTGGTTCTAAGGTATGATTTATTGAAGCAGTCGATTATCCAAAATAACTCATCTATTTCAGTTATTTCAGACCAAACTGCTTGTAATATTTTCTATACTTATATACCACAATATTAGTATTGTTTCATGATTCAGACCAATAAAGGTAACTAAAGGAGGTAGCTTCACCTGTCTCTTCTCAAAATCAGACAGCTCCAATGCTTTGGCTTCAAATACGAGTACTAAACTGTATTTCCCATCTTCAGTTACCTACATTGAAAATGTCACTGTGAATCCTGTAATGTAGAAAAAACGCAAGGGAAGAGCTAAACATTTGGTAATTCATGCAGATAATTTGTAGGGTAAATAATATTGTTGGACTGAAAGAACAGAAGATGTCAATCAGAAAAGCAATCCATTGAAATGTCCAGTGTCAAGTCCACAATGACTTGCACCGCACAAGTTCTGTGGATAGTCTGAAGTTATCTTGTACTATGTAGTTGTAAATCCCTGACCTTCTATGAATTTTACTAAACTACTAAAGATCAGTACATAATACTAAATGCAAAATGAAATATGTGATTCACAATTTGCAATATGGAGAATACTACTTCAAAGAATAAAACGGACAGACAGCGAACTTACTTCTTCTCGAATATTTTGTAATATAGGTGCATTACGTCTAGGAATGCCACCGCCCTGTCATTTAGAGGGGGGGGGGGGGGGGTGAGCCATAAGACAAAGCAGTACAAGTCTTTACCATGAAAGAGGGACATTTTGTAAGACACATAGTACCAATGACCATTATATGAACTTGAAATTATCAATATGAATAAAGTAAAACAATGTTCATTTCCTGAAGATGGTCAGAATAATGAGAGATTACCAAACCATATTGAAAGATTCTCTGTAGTGCTTCATCCAGATGTTGCTCATCACCATATCTATAACGTGTAACATCACTCCTAACCTAGAAATAAAGATTTCAGATTAACAAATGCCACTGAAGAAATGTGCTATTATTTGATTGTGTGCTTGATCTTTATAAGTTATATTGTCAGTTCAGATTACAAAATTCGACTTCTTTCCTTGGAAATGCATGACACTATTACTTTAACCAAAAGGCCAAGTTCAGGTTCAAGTGCAAGAGCTCGATAGGTAATGCCCTATGAGCTCAAAAACATGTGTTGAACCATTGTGATGATTGCTATAAAATATGACAACTTAATCAATGTTCTAAGCTACCATGCATCAGAATCAAATAGTCATCAAGCTTTGGCTGTATTAACTATCCGGGATTGTGATTGTTAGGGGGTAAATTTAAGCAATATTGTGATGTCGAATTTTGGTGTAACTAAATAACTGGTAATTGATATCACTTTTGAAAAGTAAAAATTAATCAGGGAGTTATTTGTCCACCTTTGTTAGATCGTCCATGTCGATTGCTGGAACTTAAATAAGAATCTCAGTTTTACGCATTTCTATTTTAATCCTCAGGACAGAAACGTGTGCCAGCATGCTGTATTATGATAGTAAACAGCAGATGGGGTTCCCATGTCCACACTATGTAGAATACGTCTTTTTTCATACAAATTTCAAATCCATCTCATGTTTGAAGTTCTGCCTTCAGGCTTCAGCTAACTGCTGGTTATATAGCCCAATTTAACTTTAGACGAAAGTATAACAGAATATAAACAGTTTCACCACATCATAATTTGATCGTATGAATAAATATTACCTGCTTCAGAATAGGGGTGGCACACTTTTCTCTTAGAGCAAAAGCACCAGCGTAGGTCGTGCAGGGCACTGGTTTCAGTTCTGCATACTGCATATAGAAAATTCAGAACGAAAACATACAGCAGCAAAGTGCATCTCAAGAGTGAAGACTTAATTTCAAACACGGAACATTGAGGCACAAAATTTCGAGAAGATAAATGACTGTTAGAGGTCCCTCAGTATGGAAGTAATAGGATCGTTCATAAAGACGTCTTCGGGTACTGTCTATTACTGTAGTACATGTACATAGGGAGAGAGTTCTTGCCTTCAAGGCCATGCCAATGATTGTGAGAGGAAACCCGTAGGTTAGCAGCAGAGCTGACCACTCCGAGCCGGGAAGCAGGTTGAAATACGACCCGAATCCGTACCTGAGATGCAACAACACATGATCTCCGCGACAGAGCATTATGAATCTCTTAGACTGACAAGACTGGGAAAAAAAAATCAGAACTCACGACAGGAGCGAGATCCCAACCCCCAGTCCAATGACGCCGAAGGACACCTGCAAAGGACAAGCGATTCAGCACTAGGGGACACGATCGCTCGGTGCGGCAACGGCCAAGGTGTCGCGACCATGTTCCGAGAAGCAGAGATAGCCGGGACCGCGCACCTTGGCGAGGGAGAACTCGTCGTCCGGGACGACAGCCTTGCCGGGCGAGGCGCCTGTCGGCTGCGCGGCGGGAGGTGACATTGGCTCCTCGGCGCGTCCGGTCGCTCGCCGACCTGCATATCGCCGCCGGGCGCGGCTGCTCTCCCCACGCCATGGACGCAAAGGAACGGGGCAGGCGAGGCCGCCTTTACGCACCCAGCACTGGCTCGCCGGCAAGCTCACGCACTCCGCTGCAGGAGTAAGCAGGCATTATATCTCAAGCGACCCCTCAGCTAGCAAAATGGCGAGCATGAAGTTTGGGGAGAGCTGGGGAGGAAGGCTCCGGGTACCGAGGGGGCGGGCTAGGTGCTGGACGGAGACGGACTCGGAGTCGGAGCGGCGGGCGACGAACCGCGCCTTGGGGGCGGACGAGGACGACGACGATGGCGAGGAGGCGCGGGAGCGGCGGAAGGCGGCGGGGACCGGGGGCGGCGAGCGGAGGGACGCAGCCATTGGGCGCGCGCTGTGTGACTGTCGCGTGGTGGCCCCCGTCGGTCGCCCGTGAGGTGGCGCTTGGATAGCCAGGCGCAATGGGTCTTGGGTACGAACAAGGATAGGGGGCGGAGTTGGCGCCAGGGAGAAAATTACTCTCGGTTCGTCTTGTTCGTCTGTTCGCTTCCATTGATAATCGACAGCCAATGTTCTGCTACCGAATTCCATCGCTTCCACGACCAAAATTGTATCGACGGTGTCGGATGCAAAGGCTTTTCCAACCGGAATTTCTGAACAGCAACCGGATGCACTCTCCACAGGCCACATGAACGTCAACAGGCATTATTTTCCAAGATTTAGATTATGAAGAAAATAACAAGGCAGTACTATACTTGGCAAAAACAAACAAACATCAGAATAAACTTTATTTGGTAATACACACGTCTATAGTATGTAGTGAGGTAAGCTTGGAGAAATCTCGTACAAATCATTATTCGGCTCCTGGCTATGCTTTAATAAGATCTTTACTCTGTACACAGTTCAAACTAAAAGGGGACCAGAAATGGATATTTTCAGCATAATCCCCGGTACCAAAAGCACAAACAACCGGTGCTTCAGAACAAGCACTTCATCAATACTCAGGTGTGCATAGGTTAACCAACGAAAATATGTCTCGCTGAACGCCAAATAGATTGATGTCTTCTCAGTCCCGATCAAACGATAGAATATGCTCAATGACTTGCTCGATGGTCTCAAATTGGCGCCTACCCTTCAGGATCGTCTTTGCACAGTTGAGAGCAGCACGCTCGCACTCTGCTCTCTTGCTGGCATCCTTAATTGATTCCAGATCCTCGACGTGGGCAATTCCGACTATTCTCCTACATACAAAAGAATGAAGTTTAGGAAACTGGTGTTAAAATGCGATTTATAGTTCTTTTGGGCGTCATTCATTGGGAAAAGTAGCTGGTAAACATTTTAAATTCCATATATTTCAATCACAGCGCAACATGGCTAAACTGCCCCCAAATATAACCATTTTTTTACTTCTCAGTTGGCTTTCATCAAAGCTGCCTTCAGAAACTTTTGTCTTATGACGCACAGTTGCAAAAAAGAGATGCTACATCAAAATTGAAAGCTGCAACCTTTTTAGTTGGCCTATGTATGGTTTTATGTCAGTCCAAAAGGCAGTTATTATATCTCATAGCAGTCCACGAGTAGGTGAGAGAGCAAATTTATCCTGAAATCTTCTCTTTTAAGATTAAAAAACATTATTTACAAATCTAATCTGTAGTTACCTGATCATTTTGGCTGAACCAAACCCAAGGCTATCATGAAATAAGTTTGTCATGTACTTCTTCTGCGCAAGGCTCAACAGGTTTGAGTTGTTGTATACATCAGGTAGGTACGCCTCCCCATTCCCTTCTTTGTGTTTATCCCATAGTTCAACAAACTTCTTTTGGAACAAATTCCACGACTCTTCAATTGTCTTCAAGATCCATTTCTTGTAAGCCTGCAAAGGACAGGGAACACTTCGTACCAGGAACATCATGAAAATAGGTTCTGAATGTGGCATGGTGAACATGCATCGTGCTCTATAATATACTGACAATTCTTCCACTGCCATTAAGTAATACTATTACTGACAATGCAATCAAGTATTAAATCTATTCAATGCAAGGCATATTTTGGGCTGGTAAACTTTTGTCTCTCTCTGCCAAGCAGTCTCCTCTTTACGCTAAACATGAACTTTGATTATCCCCAGATATCAGATAAAAGATATAAGCATCATATTCAACATCCACCATAAATAGTAGACCAAAGGACATGTGGCTGTCATTACCTTAGTAGTTTGGAAACAAGCTAAACCACACAAAACAACCCACCTACATCTGACACCAAAAAAACCATAGGAAAAAAATGGAGAATCTAGTAGCCACAAAAGCCATCAATAGGCATAATTTACGAAAACCATATGAGTTATAAAGGCTGCAAAAATAAAAAGGTAACAGATTTTTTAGAAAAGAAAAAAGGTAACAGATTCATACATACTTTACGATCATTTGCTTGATCAGCATGTCCGTTCTGTGCATAGTATGCCAAAATCAGGTTTCCTAGGAAGGCTCCAATGTCAAAACCCATTGGCCCATAGAACCCAAACTCTGGATCAATGACTTGAGTTGAATCGGGGGTCACCATGATAGAACCAGTGTGGAGATCTCCATGAATCAGAGCCCGAGCTCTCTCGATAAACCTGCAATTGTAAATTGAATAAGTCACATTCCTATGTTAAGAAACAAACCATAGGTGGCAATAATGTCTATTCAGTAAGCTAATTACATTGATTTCAACTCAGCTATTTCCAATTTCAGCTCATCATCCTCTCGGACAGCCTCAGCATCTTTGTCAAGATACGGCGAGGTCCACCGATTAAACTTGGAGACCCGGTATGGGTCTGAAAACACAACTTGCTCCGTGAGCCTACACATCTCCTCATTCGCGCAGTACTCAGCAACTGCAAACACATCACATCCCATTGCAAATGCCGTCAAGTTAATATACATCTCCCGTTTACAGTACACAGGCATAATCACGTCCCAATCCGGAGCTAAAGACAACGCGCAAGCAATGAAGCAAGCTCACCTCCTTTCTTATGATCCGTGGTGTTGTTATAGAGGAGGGATGTGAAGAAGAGCGTCTTGGCCATGTAATTTGACATGTGGTCGGCGAGCAGCGGGTACTCGACGCCGGCGATGAGGCCCTTGCGGAGGATGATGTGCGGGGGCTCGATGTAGCGCATCCCCATGAGCGACATGGCCCGGTCGAAGTGGTAGACCTCGGGGGTGTGCTCCGGGCACAGGCGGCCGTGCTCCCGCAGCGTGGAGGCCTCGAAGTAGGCGCGCTCCCGCGTCATGGGCCACGAGTCCCCCACGCAGCGCACATACGGGAGCGCCTGCGTTCCATTTCGCCGGCGCCGAGGCCGTCAGGTGCGAGGCGAGGACTAACTGGATCAGGAGCTGCGACGGTGAGCTGAGGTGAGGGGCCGGACCTGCTTGACGACGATGGCGGCGGAGCTGGACTTGACGATGTAGACGAAGTTGAGGTTGCCGTCGCCGACCTCCTTGATCTCGACGGAGCCGCCGCCGCCGAGGCGGGAGGCGAGCGCTGGCGTGGCCTTGATGTAGGCGACCAGGGACGCCTCGTCAAGCGGGCGGAAGCCCTGCTCCGCCTCCGCGGCCATGCCCGAAGCCGTGGCGAGTGGTGCGATGCGGACGCCGGCCGAGAGATGCGGAGGGGAGTGGACAGGGGAGATGGGAGAGCGGGGGCGCGGTGGGAAGCTGTTGTCTTGGGTGGAGAAATTTGGGATTTCATCATTATCGGTAGTGGGTTTCGCTCCTATGCCATCGTTTTCGTGGGTTTCGCCGGTTTGCCATTATCAAACCGTGTCGCACTACTGGAATGGTTCCGTCTGCTCCTCCACCATCGCCTCCGTCTGCTCTGTCTCCTCCCTCGACGGAACTCCAACGCTGACCCGTCTCCGGTCGCGCCGCTGCCTACAGCTCCCCGCGTGTCCTGGATTTTTGGCGGCAGGAGCCGGCTCCACCTCGGACTCCTTGGACGGCACGACCTCAACGGGCGCGTTCCCCGCTGCGGCACGCTCGAGGCGGCTCCCGCGACGGGTGGCGCGACGCGTCTTCGGCGGTGGCGCGCTCGAGGCGGCTCCCGCGACGGGTGGCGCGACGCGTCTTCGGCGGTGGCGCGCTCGAGGCGGCTCCCGCGGTGGGCGGCGCGACCTCGACGGGCGCGGCGCGGAGGCGGGTAAGGGGAGGAGGTGGACTGGTGGAGCTGGGGCTTGACGCCGGCCCGCTGGGGCCTGATGGAGGCGGGGCGCTGGGGAGAAGGTGGAGGTCGCCATGGTCCTGAAGGGGTTGGGGGCGAAGGGTGGCGAGCGGCAGACAATACGACGCCCGTGACGCCAGGCGCGTGGCCGCCGTGTCTGCGGCGAAGGCTCGGGTCACGCGCGTCGCGGCGCGCCCCACGCCGGTCAGTCCGCGCGCGCTCCGGTGCGCGGCGCGGGACGTGGCGCCACCGCGGTGTCTATCCCGAGCACCCCGAGGAGGGACGTCGCGGCGCTGCCGAGGAGCATGACCATGACCGGCAGCGGCGGCGCGGCAGGAAGCCCGGCGAGGCCGTCGCCGCACCACTAGAGGCGGAACAGCCTCGGCTCGCCGAGTTCGGCGAGCGCGCCACGCCGAGGCCGTTCTTGAAGCGCGGCACGGAGCAGGAGCCGACGCCGAGGCCGCTGCTGCCGTAGCAGGAGCCCTCGCACGCGCACGCCCACGCCCACGCCCATGCGTCGCGCCACGCCCGGTCTGTGTCCGAGCTGCCGCCCGAGGTGGCGGCTCTAGCCTCCCGCAGGCGCGGTCGCGGAAGCGGTAGGGCAGCCTGGAGAGGCCGGCGGCGATATTCTCAGCCGCCAGCACTGGTGACTCGCACCGCGACCTGTCCAAGGGGCTCAGGAAGTTGTTGAGCCTCGTGCGCAAGGGCGGAGGCAGGAGCGGCGGCGCCAGCGAGCAGCAGCCTTTCCCGGCGCCCAGCCCGCACAGGGGGCGGGAGAAGGTGGAGGTCGCCATGGAGTTCCGTCGAGGGAGGAGACGGAGCAGACGGAGGCGATGGCGGAGGAGCAGACGGAGGCATTCCAGCGATGCGATATGGTTTGATAATGGCAAACCGGCGAAACCCACAAAAACGATGGCAAAAGAGCGAAGCCCACTTCCGATAATGACGAAATCCCAAATTTCTCTCTTGGTGGGGGTTTATGTGAGCCGGTTCTCTGAACCTGGACGACCGGACTAGCTTTGGCCTTTGGGTGGGCAAAGCCGCCTGATTCTTGCCTGCATTCCAACAGTTGAAGTGTCGAACTGAATTCACAACAGGCAAAGACTGGCTCGCAGACTTCCGCATCAATGAAAATGAAAATGTACTTAAAAATCAATGGAAATGGGACATGGTTAAATAAGTTTTTTTTTACGTCTCTCATCTGGGAACAGCTGTAGTATCTATTCATATATGTATACGCACACCCATCCTACACACACCTCATTCACACCACTATACACGTAGAAACAGTCCTACAACTACACTCAGAAACGAAGATCACGTCCTTCTCAAGATCACCGGTAGATTATGTAGGCGACGGGTGCGTCACATTTCCTTTATGGCTCCACGCATAAGAGGTTGCACATTTAATTAAAAAAACACTGTTACCGGATGCGAACCCGCGCCGAGCAGGTTCGAACCCGGGCGGCAGGCGCTCCACCGAGGAGCCTTGCCAACGCTATGGTTAAACAAGTTAGCAGCAGGTAAATGCGAGTAAGGTTGTCTGGGAAGAGGTGGTGCCACACATAGCTTGCGGATGGTGTAGAGTAGCACATTATCAGCAAAAGTGATCTTTGATCAAAATATGTCCACGTTTTTGTAAGAGCAACAGGTGTAGTTCACTCTTACTGAATTCACTCATCAAACAGTGGGTGTTTTATGTTAGCCTTGCAAACTCCAAGGGTAAAAATAAACAATCCATATGATTTTATCTTTATTTTGGTTTATCACAATTTTGAGAGCACGAGTTTACAAAAGTCAACGAGTCGATAGGGTGGAATCAGGGGTGGTAAAGGGCCCAACATTTTGAACTAGAGAATTTAAGGATCGGGCTCTAAAAGGACCGGGCTCTAAATATATGTATTTTTGAACTAAAATTTTTAAGAATCTTATTAGGCTGTGAAAAGAAGACTAGGGTCATGGCCCATTACCACCCCTAGGTGGAATATGACCGACACATGACTTGGCTGCACGCTTCACGCATTATTCGCACGCTATTCTTCTCGATAAGAAGAAACATGATTCCGCGGGCCCCTCATCTTGTGACTGAAGAACAGAACATTCAGTGCTGCAGATGCCCGTGGCGTTCAGATATCCAAGGCCCCATCCCCAGGTCTAATTTTTCTTCAGATTAGGCTCCCATCACGCCCCAGCTAATCCTCACGCCATGCGCGAACAACATGGAAGAGGTCCGTAGCCTACAACGATCAGCACGTAAGTGGTGAGCACTCGAAGAAAGCAGCAAGAAGCAGACCTTGTTTGCTGCTGTCTCTTTCGCTCGATGATTAGTTTTAATGGAATTTTTATAATATTAAATTTTATACTATATTATAAATTTTGTTGAAATAACGAGAAAAGAAAAATTTGTTGGCATTCAGTTTAAATTTAGACTGACACTCTTGGCGTGGCGATTCTCTCCCACCAGTCCACCGCGTGGATCACGCGTGAGGTACGACGCACGCTTGTGGCCCACATGTCAATGACCGATGATTCGCGCCGTTCGTCAATCCCTATGCAGCAAGGAAACAAAAGCCACGGGGAGTGGCAGACACAGATCTCGCGTCTGGCGTCGTCGCCCCGACCGTGCTCCGCCACTGGACCGAGCCACCAAATTCCTTCCCATTTCGAATTAGCCAAACCCCCGTCCACGCCTCGCCGAACCCTAGCCCCGGCGATCTCGCATGGCCACCCACCCGCGATCTCTCCACGCCCTGCTCGGCGGCGGCGCAGGTACGCGCGCTCACACGCACTCCCTCCCTCCTCTGTTCCGCAACGCCGTCCTGTTATCCCCGCGGAATTCCGCCGATCTCTGACCGCTCCTGTTCCCGCTACAGTCGCCGACGTGCTGCTGTGGCGGCGGAGGAACGCCTCGGCGGCGGCCGTGGTGGGCGCCACGGCGGTCTGGTTCGTCTTCGAGCGCGCGGGCTACAGCCTCCCCTCGGTCCTGGCCAACGCCCTGCTCCTCCTCGTCGCCATCCTCTTCTTCTGGGCCAAGTCCGCGTCGCTGCTCAACAGGTAATCTGACTTGGCCGCTTCTCCACTGGAGCAAATATATCTGAGATCTGATATGGAGTTTAGCATTAGTTTGTTGGCGTGGTGATTGACCTCATGAATAGTTGTTTGCTTTAGGTTTGATGGATTATCACAAAATTGAACAGTTCTCTGTAATTTGGATATAGTACATTACTTTCTTCGAGTAGGTCACTGCCAAAATAGTGTATGGGCTTACGGCTTAGTGATTTCAACAATTTCAGTGTATTCAGTGTATGCTGCATTTTTAAGACTTAGTCTGGAGCTAATCCTTAATATCAGTTTAATTGTAATCAAGGCTTGATATATCTTCTAAGTAGGCAGGGGATCTTTATTTCACCTTTATCACATTAGTAATCATGTGTCTCAATCAGTACATCATCCCTTATCTGCAAAGGAACGACTTGGCTTTACTTCACAAGGTAACATAATCATGTTTATTCCTCTAGCGTGTGGTATTTTTCTCCATAGCCTGTAATTATGTTGTACTGTCCCTTATACAAGGAAAGCCTAGATGTTTCCGTCACCACTCTGTACTGGGTGCTCTATGCCTCTATTTTTGTCTTTCGAAATTGATTTTGGTTCATATTGTGCTTCAGGAACTCATAGCACTAAGTCATTGCACATTGTCTGTTAATTTGATAGAAGTTATTTGCATTTTAAATTTTTAAGCAATTTAATAATTTTCGTATGGCTGAAATCAACTTTTACTTCTTCTTTGCAATGTCCCTAGTTGATATTTAGATTTCTGTGACTTCATGTGATGTGCTGGGATAAGCAATGTACATTGTATTTCCATTGTAATTGCACTACAAATGCTGTCCATCCGTAGTGATATACTAAATAAGTTTTTTGGTTTCTCTGCAGGCCTCTTCCACCTCTTCCTAATCTAGAGGTTTCAGATGTGGTTGTTGAGAAAGCTGCAGATCGTGCTCTTGTATGGATCAATAGAGTGCTTGCTGTTGGCCAGGATATTGCCATCAAGAGAGATAGGAAAACTTTTATAAGGGTCTGTCTCTTTTTCTGAGATTCTCAGTTTCTCTCTCACACACACTATTTTGTGTCTGTACCTAATTATATGTGCTCTTCCTTTATCCTGTTCTCCTTGGTTCGAAAGGTGATATTGATACTGTGGGTGGTTTCGTATGTTGGAATGCTCTTCAACTTCCTTACGCTCATTTACATTGGTTAGTTCTGTGAATTGTTGGTTCATATATGTTTGGATATACTATTCTCTTATTATAGCACAATGTGCATACTAAGCTTGTTGTTTTGGATTTTTTTTTCTAGGGGTAATGCTTTCTCTGTTGGTTCCACCACTGTATGAGAAGTACCAGGATCATGTTGATGAAAAGCTCGGTGTAGCGCACAGTGTACTATCAAGGCACATAGATACCATCATTACCAGGGCGGGGCAAGCCAAGCAGAAGAAGACTGAGTAAAAGAAATGTTTTGGCTGTATTCTGGTCAGTTTTAACATTACCTCCTGACGTGAAATATATATATTTTTATAATAACAAGGCAGCGATATATTAAACCAAGCGTTCATTACATGTTATGTTCCGAATAATTTCCGGAGGCTCATTAAACCAAATTACATCTTTAAACACATCAGCTTGCTTAGCTATAACATGAGCTGCCTCGTTACACCACCTACTAACATAGGTAAATGTTACAGAAGGATTTTCACTGATTAAGTTTCTAACATCCTGAATAATGACTGCCACATGAGATCTATCATGGACCTTGGATTTTATCTTCTTGATAACACTTAAGCAGTCCGAGCCCACAACAACTTGCTGCAAGTTTTGCTCCGAGGAAAAGGAGACAGCTCTCCTTATGGCTATTGCCTCAGCTAGCTCTGGGTCATCAAATCTTTGTATTAACTGACAGCACACAGCAATGAAATCACCTCTATGATCACGAACCACCAAACCAACACCCATACGAGGTGGATTTTTAAATGTTGCTGCATCAACATTAATCATCAACCATCCATCCGGCGGTGGAATCCACTTTGGAACAGAGTATTCAGATTCACACCTATGCGATGTTGGTGATTTAAATAAGTGCAGCAATGCCATTTGTACATAAGATTTCACCTTTTCTTCAATCGAACAGCTTCCATGTTATATGTCTCACAGTGTTACTCATGCCGTTAACATGGTATTGCGGGCTGTCCTGAGCTAGATTAGTTTTTACATGATATATATGTGTTTATTTAATTTCTAAAGTAGCATATAGTGTTTGGTTATAATTTGATTGTCAGAAATTAAGGTTTCAAGTGTATGTGAAAATTCAAAAAGGCAAAAGAAAAATGCTGTAAAAGACAATTGCATAAGAGCTTATCTTGCATTCTAGGAACAACAGACATTAGCAGTGAGAGGATATCAAACTAGATGTTACCAAGTATTGTAGGTGCAACCTACCACAAACCCTTCTTAAATCAAAATATTTTAAGTAATAATCCCAAGAGCTCCTGTCAGACTATTATTTTATTTTACAGAACTGTGTATGTTGGCTGTAAACATGTTATGAATAGTATCGCGATCACTTTAAACCTTCCAATCCTGGTTCATGAGTGACACCAAATTTTGAATAAGATGACTTATGTTCTTGAACCGACTTTACAAACTACATGAACGAAGTCTAATGAATTTCTAGAGCGTTGCTTTGCCCAGAGTGCAAGTCAGGACTCAACTCCTTAAAATTACTGCTATTTGGACTAAGGTTCAACAGCAACTGTTTTGCCCTATGTAGTTTCATTCTGATATACAACTTATTGTTATAGTTCTGATGGTTGTTTTTTAATTGCTGGAGGTTAACTTGTAAGTGTTCCTGATAATTGCTATAATTTTTTCTTGTCAGGAACATCTCCGGCTGTCTAGTGGAGTTGACCGTGAGCCTTTCATCTTTGACTATCATATCTATGATCTCCACTAAAATTAATTTTCGATATGCTGATCTGAGGTTTTGGTGCACATTGTTTTTCAAGCTGAGAAATGAGGTGGCGTATGTATTTTTCTTTCTGAACATGAGGTTTACAATGGGTGCATATCGTGAAATGATATTGGATATTGCAAACTCGTACATACAAGAATGTCAGCTGCTTGCGCAGTTAACCATACGATCTTGCTCTTACTGATTTTAATTTTAAACTCTCCCTGACGAACTTTGTGGAGCTCGCTCTATGCGGCTATGCCCAACTGCTGGTAGCTCATATTCTGAAAGACCTAATAAGAACCACTCCTATTTGGCAGACAGGCAGTTGGCCAGTTGTGTCGTGTGAATGGCTGGTTATCTTTGTTCACGATTCTGTTTGGCTGTACCTGTACTTTGTATTACTCCACCCCTTTTCATTTTACAAGGAAAAATCTTTAGAAGTAGAATTTGACCATTAAATTTATTGCAATATTTCATTAATTGCTACAGATCGATGTGGTACTAAAGGATTTGTAAAATATGAATCCACGGAGTATTATTAGACAAGCGTACTGATTACTGCAACTTGTATTATTAGACAAGCGTACTGATTACTGCGATTTGTAAAATAGCTCTTGGGAATGCAGTAAAAATGTAAAGTTGCATCCTCAAAATTCGACCAGGCAAAAGGGCGGGGCAAAGTAAAAAAAAGAAAAGGATGAGCGACAAAACTGAAAGCATATCCCTGGGGGCTGGGGTCCTAAAGCGTAGTTTAGTGCAAAGTCTCAACTCAAAGCTAGTCAGACTGATTCAACCAAGCTTTAGTGTCAAAAGACCTCCGCAGAGGCAATGCAATTATAGATTTATAGGTACTAATGGGTTCGACCTTTGCAAAAGGGCAATTCAAGTTTGGTAGCATTATGATTCATTGATGCCCATTCCTGACACTTTTTTTTTTCTGTCGCTACACTATTTTTTTTTAATGAAATTCATAGAACCCGTGACAGATTGTTCAAGAAAAGAAATCCTGGATAACACTTCTTCTGGTGAGCCAGGGCACATTATTAGTACATCTCTTTGCTTGTGCTGCGGCTTGCTCCTCTTTGTCGTACAGGCTACAGTACGCATACTTTGTGCTTTGGATTAGGAGCTTCTTTAATTTGCTGTTCAGCTAAAGCCGGCAATGTGGAATGGTATCCTTCTTTTGCCAAAGCTGTCGATCGAATAAGCGTCGATCAGGCAAAAGCAAAGGCAGCACACCCCTGAAAGCCGTCGTCATTAGGTGGTGCGCTCTAATCTGTACCAAACACAGGTTCAGTAATCAGAGGCTGGAGCCTAAATTTGCATCTCCGATCGCGTTCGTCGCGGTAAACGCATTAGGACAACGACCAGCAAGTTTAACTGCGGACAGCTTTGTTTGCAGAAATGCAGGGCCACTCGCCCGGCCGTGACTCCGTCCCTGGGTGTCGTCAGAGGCTCGAAGCATGATCAGAAGATGACGATATCCCCGACTCTGAAAACGCTATGTTTTCTTGGCCATAAACACTTTCTGTTAGTGACTCCAATTATGTTATGGGCAACGTGCAAGTGATGAGCACAACAAGATAATAATGCCTTGAGCCGCAGGAGTTTTCAAAGGAAAAGGCATGTACCTGCCCTTCTGTCGAGGAAAGCCGACGCTCCCAGCGCCGGCCGTTCCGATGATCCTCCCCGTCGCCATTCCCTTTGTCTTCCCCACTGGGCACACTGCCTCCGCGAGAACTCATCAGCCCTACCGGAAAGCCTTGACCAAAGCCGCACGTAGCTCGCTAGCCATTTGCGGTGGTGCACTCTGCACTGCCAGTGCCACGGCCGCTGGCTCTGCGGCTTCTCTCGTCTTCCTCCTCCGTCGTCTTTCTCCTACCGCCGACGGGGACTAACTAACTGCCAACCCCACTACCCTGCTCATGCTCTGCGTGCGCGCCATCTCACCACTCCGCTCCATTCAATCCCCCGCCCCCCACACAACGCTTCTTCTCCGATTCCCACCTCTTTCCACTCCAAAAGCGGCCGCGCTTGTGCTCCACTTGTGTCAGTGTGCCTGGCCCCTGCTGCTGCGTCCCTCCCTCCCTCCATGGAAGCATAGCATGGACCCCATCTCGATCGGCGTATTCATCTCCTTTCCTCTTTATATCCCAGCGTCTCCGCCACCCTTCTCTGCAACTGCAACACCCCTGCTTCCAAGACAAATGGCGGGGCCCGTCTCGGTCTCGAGACATGCCGCGGTGGTAGCCGTGCTCGTGCTCGCCGCGGCGCACGGCGCGCTCTGCGGCTCGAGCCACGTCGCCGAGCTCGCCGCCGGTGTCGTCGCGCGCGGCGGCAATGCGCCGTCGCTGCGTGCGCCCCGCGCGAATGGCACGGGCGCGGGCGCGGATGATGGCCCGGCGCCGGCGCCGGCGCCGTCGGGGTTGGTGGCAGGGTGCGGGTGCGGTCCGAGGCCGGCGCCGTGGCAGTTCCTGAACCAGAAGCTGGCGGCGCTGTGGCCGGTGATCCAGGCGTTCAAGAAGACGATCACGTGCGACCCTCTGGGCGTGACGGCCACGTGGGAGGGCCCCGACCTCTGCAGCAGCTACTTCAACGGCACCAAGTACAAGGGCTTCTACTGCGACTTCCCGCCGGACGCCAACACCACGCTCACCGTGGCGTCTATCGACTTCAACGGCTTCGGACTGTGCGCGCCGTCTCTGGCCGGGTTCGTGGACCAGTTCCCGGACCTGGCCCTGTTCCATGCCAACTCCAACAATTTCTCCGGCGACGTCCCGGACCTCACCCACCTGCCCTTCTTCTACGAGCTCGACCTCTCCAACAACAACTTCTCCGGCCCGTTCCCGGACGCCGTGGTGCCCCTCGGCGGGCTCCTCTTCCTCGACCTCCGCTTCAACCGGTACGCCGGCGCGGTGCCGCCTGCCGTGTTCGCGCTCACCGTGGAGGCGCTCTTCCTCAACAACAACGGCTTCGACGGGCGCATCCCGGACAGCTTCGGGAGCACGGGCGCCAAGTACCTGGTCGTGGCCAACAACCAGTTCACCGGCCCGATCCCGCGCTCCATCTACAACACGTCGGCGACGCTGTCGGAGGTACTCTTCCTCAACAACCGGCTGTCGGGGTGCCTCCCCTACGAGATCGGCCTGGTGGAGGGGCTAGCCGTGTTCGACGCCGGCGGCAACGAGATCGCCGGCCCCATCCCGCTGTCGTTCGGGTGCCTGCGCGACGTGGAGGAGCTCAACCTCGCCGGGAACCAGCTGTACGGGCAGGTCCCCGACGTGTTGTGCCTGCTGGCCAAGACGGGGAAGCTCCGGAACCTGTCGCTGTCGGACAACTTCTTCCACTCGGTGGGGTACCACTGCTTGGAGCTGGTGCGCAGCCGGGTCCTGGACGTGCGCCGCAACTGCATCCTGGGCTTCCCCGACCAGCGCCCGCCGCTCGAGTGCGTCGCCTTCTACGCCGACCCGGCCAAGCACTGCCCCTTCATCCCGCACATCCCCTGCGACCTGCCCGGCTACCACCACCCGCCTGCCAAGGCCGCGCTCATGCCGGAGCTGCCGGCCACGGCGCGTGGCCATGGCCAGACCCAAGGTCAAGGTGGTGGAAACTGAGGATGGGTTCGATTTGCCAGCGCTTTTAATTTGCCGCTGTCATGATTAGATTGCGCCGCGCAGGGTAGAAATAAGTCTGCCGTTCTTGAGATGATAGTGGTGTTGTGCTGTGCTGTGACACTCGAAATCAATAACTGCTGCCTACTAAAGTGTGCGTACCATACCAATTAGCTCCGTTAATTCGTGTAATTTGTGATCTCTTTTTTAGATAACAGAACAAAACTATCCCTGCAGCTGCATCAACCGTTCATTATTACAACCACTTCCATCCAAATGGGAACAGATTTTGGTCCGATCAATTTCCCTCTACTATGGACAGATTCGAGTTCCCACCCAAACAAACAGCGAAGTAAAAATCCCAAGATGAAGGGAACATATACTTCTACTACTACCTAAAAAGAACGAAGTGAGAAGAGTCTCTGCCTCCCCGTGTTTCTGCCCGCTCCGTGCGTGGGCGGCGCTAATTAGCGCGCGCGCCACGAGGAGTACCGGCGCTCGATTTTAGACAGCAGATAATTTTTCATTTAAGGAAAGTTTCTCTCTCTATGATTTTCTACATTTAAAAAGTTACTTGCAACTCATATATGTATAACTTTTTTCAACACAGCTATTAGATGAAAATTTTGCAGCACAACTTTTATGATACTTATAACTTTTACGTATAATTTTTTTATAGGACAATTTTTTAACACGACACTACAAATTTTACACATAATTTTTTTAGCCTCCTTACTAAATGATAATTTTGAACATAACTTCCACGAAACTTCTCGGACTACAACTTTGATGCATAAGTTCATCATACAGCTTGTAAAAATATAACTTGTAGAGATAAGTTTTTAACACTTCTATGAAAAGGTAATCAAGAAGATTTCTCAGATTTTTTACATACAAGTTCATCATACAACTTGTAAGCACAATGTTCGATATAATTTTTTAGTACAATATTTCTAAAATCTTTGTCAAGAGAATTTACACATAGTAGAAAGTAAAGGAAGAAACCTGGAAAAAAATAGAAAGAATGATAGCCGCTGCCATTTATGGGACACGGTGGGGAAAAATAAAAAAAGGAAAAGAGAACAAAACATTATATGGGTTGTCACATCGTTGGGCGGGACAAGGACAGCCGCGTCGCGCCCCGGCTGCAGCGTCGCGCGCCAGGAAGCGCTGTAGCGCGCGATTGCTATTTTGGATTTGCGTTCGTGTGTGCTGGGCATTCGGTTCAAACCGAACCGGGTTCTTCTATTTCTATGAAATTTCAGTTCTCAAGAAACAGGAAACGATCGGTTCTTTTCAGAGATGGGAACCGATAAAATTCGGTTCGTTTCTTTTCAGTTCGGTTCCGTTTTATACCCGGAGTTACCGAATTTTACAAAGTTCAATAGAAAAAACAAGGAAAAAAAAAGAAAAAAACAGCCGCGCGCACCCGCCGGTGGAGGCCTCCACGGAGCCGTCGCGGCCACGCGCCGCCGATGCGTCGCTGCCGCCGCCGTCGATGCGCACTCCCGCGGGCCACTCCTACGTCCCTGCTGGTGCCGGGGATCGCCGCCATCGTGCCGGCCAGATCCGCCGCCGGGGGAGCTCGCGCAGCCGCCTAGCCGGGGTCGAGCCGACCAGATCCGAGCGCTGAGAAGGCTCCGCCGCCGGGGCAACTCACTAAGCCGGGGTCGCGCCGCCAGGGAGGAGCCGCGCTGGCCGGATCCACACGACGAGGAGGCGCTGGCGTGGGCGGGGCGGGCGGCAGCGGGGTCCGGCGGGGGGCGGGGCTGGCGGCGGCAGGGTTCGGCGGAAGGTGGGGCTGGCGGGGCGGCGGCGATGTCCGGCGTGGGGTGGGGGCAGGCCGCCGCCGAGGGCCGAGGACAGCGGGGAGAAGCGGAAGCCGCCTCGGGGTCGCCGGGTTGGGGTCGGGGAGGAGAGGAGCAGGGGCGGCGGGGTGGGGAGGGGCGCTGGGACTGGGGAGCCGAGAGAGAGCTGCGTGGAAAGGCCGAATGGGATGGGCTAGGGATAGAAAGATGGGCTGCAGGTTGGGTTATTTGGGCTTCGGGGTTAATTTGCATATGGGCTCGGTTCTTCGGTTAACCGAGTAAAAGAACCGAATCGAACCGAAAATTTCGGTTCCTGAGAATGGGGAACCAAAATGGAACCAAAGTTCTCGGTTTCGGTTCGGTTCGACTTTGGTTCTCGGTTTTTTCAGTTCGGTCCTCGGTTCTCGGTTTTTGGTGCCCAAGGCTACGTGTGTCCGCCCGCCATTAAAAAACGCGCCTACCCCTCCGGCCCTCCCTCCCTCCCCGTCCGCCCCACGTCTCTCGACGGTTCCACCGACCCGCGCCCCCTCCTGCACCTGCAACGCCTCCCCACTAGCCCCTCTCTCCGCCCGCTTGCTGATGCTTCCGCCCCTTCTCTCTCCGCCTGCCCGTAGCCACCGCTGTCGCATCCGCCTCGCCAATGGCGACGCTATCGCGCCGGCCGAATGCCGCCGGGAGGACAAGTGCCCCCACGCAGGGGCGGAGACAGGAATTTATTTTTATTATTATTAGAAGGGGTCAATCATATTAATTTATAAAAAAAATTAATCAAAATTTAAATGTTCAATGGAAATTTGAGGACCTGCGGCCAGGCCCCTGCCCCCCACGGCTCGCAACCTCGCTCCACTCCGGCGTCCCTGCGCCTCCCCGCCGACTTCCCCACCAGCCCTCACCACTGCCGAGCTCCTCGGCTCTGTCCCCCCGCTCTTCGGCGGCTCCTCAAACTCCAACGAGCCGACGCCTCCCCGATGACCTGCACCGATCCGAGACCCTCAGCCACGTTCGCCGTCGCCCTTGGATCTGCGCACCATGGCTCACCCCGTCGCTGGCCTCCCGCTACCGTGTGAATCCCCGACTCGGACGTCAGGTGAATAACTCTTGCAGTCGCTCCCTGATCCTGCTCACCATGTGCTCGATGAATTAGCTGTGCGGCAGATATACCTCTGTTGGGTCTTGTTTGAGCCGATTTTTAGCTGCAGCTCATCTGCATTAGTCAGGTAATGGCTGGAAACTCCAACCGGCAGCAACTTGCTTGATTGCACTTCGTTTTGGGTTCATCAGGGAGCGGCACACTTTATTTTGAGTACTTTTAAGCCTTGGTGATTGCAAAATACTGGTGAGTGATGAAGTATTATACTCATTTTGGGAGCAGTTTTCTTAGCTACTTGAAAATGGGGAATATTTGTGAGCTATGTCGCAATGCCAATTCAAAGAGCACGGATTATTTGGCAGAACTTCTCCATCAAGCCCATAATAAAAATTTAAACTGTAGTTCATCAGATCTCAACAGTTGCAAATAAGAAAAAAAAAGACAACGAGATGCATTGCCCATGTTTCGTTAGAAAATTGGACCAGACAGTGTGATACAGATTTTGTGGCTGTAGGGTGGGACAATATGCTAAGTCAATGCTTAGCCAATATACTTGACTATACATCACTGCAGCGTACCAATATCAGGTCCTCATTAGCATGCCATAGGGTTAAAGTTTAATGCTTGATGCTTGGTGAATCTAATTTAGTTTCAGGATATGTTGGATTTTGATATTTATATTTATTTATCTTGTAGATGTGGCTTCGACTACGACCTCATGATCATCGGAGATAGTGTCGGCGGCCACGGCGCCGCCCTCCACGCCATCGAGAAGGTCAGTTATGCTCACGCTGCGCTGTAGGTCTTCCTAGGGGGGGGGGGTGTAATGCATGGTGTGCGCGGTTGCCACTATCGTCGTGGTCTGGTCGAATGCAGATCGACTGATCGAGAGATCGTGCCGCCAACTCTCAAAGCTTGCTTGTACTTAGTGTCCAAGTTCAGGCTAAGGAATATACTGTGGCTGCTATGCTTCATGCTCGTACTGAAATTTGGAATCTGTCTTAGTAAGGCAAGAGTTGCAAGCATGCTCAAATTTAACCGGAATATAGCGAGATGCATGCTTCAGTTCTGTGGATTGGTGCTAGAGTTTAGTTTCTTGGGAAATCTCTCAAAACTGTTCGTTTTGGGTGACTATAATTTGATAGTTTCAAGGAGGTCTTTCAGTAGTTTAGATGCATGTAGTAATTAATAAAGTGCAAATGTTCTTCCTCCAATATTATTAATTGATAATACATGTAAACCTCTCCCATGAAACAAATGATGTTTGATTTTGGTACTATCAAAATTTTCTTAGCAAAAAGTGTGTTTAATGCTCGCAGACATACTTGTATATCCTTATATTTAATATCCTCATTAAGGGTAACCCTACTGGAATTCAGAAGAACTTTATGCACTGGTTTTGTAACTACAAATGGTTACATGTATGCAGGGTCAGCTACTGTTCTTTTGTAAGAGAGGGCAACTTCAACTCTAACAATATAAGGAGACCAAAGGTAAACTGTCATTTTATTTTCCACCTCCTTGATCATAATTTGAAATCTGTCAAATATTTTTTCTTGTTTTATTTATTTTGATGACAAGGTTATACCAGTTCTTTTTATAATCAAAGGGCATATTCCTGCTTTTTTCTAGCTGTGAAATACATATTCCTGCTTCTCGACTGAATTATTTATTACTAATTAATTTGTTTTTGGGTAACTGTTGCCAGAGCAAATGGCTTGTGGCCAGCTCATGCTATGATCTGTTCTGCTGCAGGTTGGATGAGGAGATGAAGGTCAAGCAGATGAGGAAGGAGATGGTGCCAAGAGCACATCTGATGCTAGATTGTGCCTAAAAGGTAGCAGGTCTCGAGCCGTCTTCTCTCCTCTTTTAATCTCATTCAATTTACATGATCAAATATTTAATATTTACAGCTACCAATTATGAACTTCTATTAGGTTAGTCATGATCACTTCAACATATGCAGCTGTTATTCTGAAATCAGAATTATTTTAACAATGTTTCTAATTATTTTGGAATTCATAAAAACATTTCTGGATAGTCATTTAATTTGTTTCTGATGGATGATCGAGCTGGTACCTTAGAATAGCTAGCAGATTTCATATAGTAACCCAACTAAGAATACAAGGCTGCAAACCCAACATTGGGGTAGAAATCTCCCACTCAATAACATTGCAAATAGAAAGAAACATTGGTTTTGTCGCAATGTTATATTGCAAATAGAATGATGTGGGTTTGCAATTGTCTGTACTATGTAGCACATCAAGTGACTTCTCTAGCTCTGTAGTGCATCTTTCTTGTTCTGTCAAGCCTGTAATAATTATTTAGTCCTCATAGCATTGGAATTGACATCACTATCCAATATTGGACTATCCAATATGTGAGCCTGTAATAGTTAAGTTTTTCTGAGTATGCATAGTTGATGCTGCGCAGTTTATTTTCTTCTCCATCCGCATGCTGTTTATGCTGAGTTCTTTGATTCATATCTGAGTTCCTTTTCAATTCCTTGCAACGTGTGGTTCTGCCTCCCCCGTGGTTCTGCCCACCGCTGAAAACAACAGGCGCACAAAGCAAGCGGTTCCTCGACTAAAAAAAAAGACGAGCGGTTCCGGTTCCCCCCATCTCGCTCCCGCTCGCGCCGCCCTCCATGGTTGAATAATAAGACACAAACTAGATACGGAATCGCTACGTTTCTCCGTCTCGCTCGCCGACGCCGCCGGTCCGTCCCCTCGCACTGCCCTCGCCTCCCCGTCTCGCTCGCCGCTGCCGCCGCCCCCTCACCGGAAACGAGGAGGACCCGAGGGAGGACGCCGCGCCGCCGGTACTCCCGCGCCTCTACTCCTGCCGTCGCCTCCCCATCTCGCGAGCTGTCGCCGCCGCCGCTCCGCCGTTCCCCTCACCGGAAGCGAGGACTCGAGGGAGGGCGCCGCGCCGCGCCGCCGGTCCGCAACCTCCAGTGGCGGAGCCACAGGGGGTGCTGGGGGTGCTCCAGCCCCCCTACTCCCATAGAACCCATGGAGGCCCCCCAACATTTTTCAAGCATGAGTGAAGAAGAGGAAGAAGAAAGGAGGAGGAAGAAGAAGAAAAAGGAAGGAGGGAGGAAGAAGAAAGGAAAATGAGCCCCTCCTCAATTTGAATCCCAGCTCCGCCACTGGCAACCTCCTCCCTCCCCCTACCCGAAGCCCACAGCCCGCCGCCGCCGGGAGGTCAGCTCCTCCACTTCTGTCGGGGAATTTGCTGTTCGTCTTCCTCTTGGGGCGAAGGAGGGATTCAGGTTGGTAGTTCTTCTACTGTTCCGATTCTGCACCTGAAACAAACGTTCCAGTTGATTTGTTCTAATTCGATTCGCAGTTGGTCGTTTCAGAATGTTGGGCTCGGCGGCTTCAAGCTCGCTGTCGCCTTCAAGGACCTGTGCAACGCATCGGCGAGGTACGTGGCCGCCGCCGGCCCAGTTGGGTTTGGAATGGTTAGCCGGTCGGTCGGGGGGCTCCACACCGAACTCAATCAATCCACTGGTGTGACGCTGCTGATGAGCCGATGCCTGACGGTCGAGCCAATTCTGCAATGCAGGCCAAGGTGGAGATCGTTCTGGTCGAGGGGAGCTCGGGGAAACGGTAGTGGCCACGTTCAACCAGCTCGGCACCACCACACTTGTCATCGGCCTAGCTTCATCTACAGGTGAGTGCACACTCGCCGAATTCGATTGAAGCAGCAACTTTAAGCATATGCATAGTAAAAGTTTAGGATATGCATTACCAAAAAGAGCTATATTTATTTAATGAAAAATTGATCCCATCCTATCCTGCATCCTGATGGTTCTTGATCCCATCCTATCCTGCATCCTTTATTTATTTTTGAACTGGGTAAATGCAAGGAACATGCCAGAATGCTAGAATGAGATTACAGTTCCAGAAATTCATGAGCTATCTTTTTGCATGAGACAACTTGTAATACGTTACTTTAGATCACATGAAACATGTTGCATAAATCTGGGTTGAGTGCACGCTCGCCATTTTCGATTGAAGCGGCAACTTTAAGCATATGCATAGTAAAAGTTTAGGATATGCATTACGAAAAAGAGCTATATTTATTTAATTAAAAATTGATCCCATCCTATCCTGCATCCTGATGGTTCTTGATCCCATCCTATCCTGCATCCGTTATTTATTTTTGAACTGGGTAAATGCAAGGAACATGCCAGAATGCTAGAATGAGATTACAGTTCCAGAAATTCATGAGCTATCTTTTTGCATGAGACAACTTGTAATACTTTACTTTAGATCACATGAAACATGTTGCATAAATCTGGGTTGCAATGGCTTGCAAAGCAATAACATTGTTTTTATGTATTTTGTTGCCCACTGAGTTTATTTTCCCCTTCATACACCAGTATGGCAGGAACAATGCTATATGTGTTCCAAGATGCTGCCTGAGTGCTTTAGTACCAGCAAATCATAATCTGTGTACATTTTATTTCTAGGAAGTTAATGCTATATGTGCGTTGATGCTAATTGCTTAAAGGAATTTCTACTGTAAAATAAGCTATTTGATTTCAAGCAAGTAGAATTTTTGGACATATTGTGGTATAGAATATTTTAGTAATTGCATATGCAGATTAATTTTTGGAGGAAAAGATTTAATACTTTGGTTTCATGTCGTATTCATATAAAGTGTTTTTTGCCAAGATAAAATTGCTAGATGGAATCACTGAATGTTGTATAGTTTTTCTTTTGTCAGTTCTAAATAATTTGCCAGTGAATGTCACTGAATGTTGTATTATTCACTTAATTTGTCAGTTCTATAGTTTTTCTTTTTGCAATGTGCTAGATAATTTCTGTACAATGGAATAGCTTACTGGTGGCCCATGTTCTACTGCCACCCAAGCATGCCTCGATCTCTTGGAGTGTTGTCGATTGTTAACATGGCTAAAGATTGGGGACATTGTCAAGGAAGACAACCGGGTGCATGCTCATCATGGCCTCTACTATAGGGAGATCCTTCTCAGAACGTCCATGTGCCCCTAGGTTATCAGGGGGAAGATTACCTTTGGTGTGTAGCTTTTAGAACCTAGACATATATGTAGGAAATAATAATGGCTTGTATTCATCCAACCCTAGAAGGGTGGGTATATATAATGCCTATACATGGGCCTCTAGATGGGCCTCTATACACACGGGCTCAATATACTCCAACACCCCCCCGCAGTCTGAACTACCGGTGCAGCGGTGTTCAAGACTGGACAACAAGAAGACCAACACCCCCCCGCAGTCTGAACAACCGGCGCAGCGGTGTTCAAGACTGGACAAGAAGAGAGTACAAGTAGAGTACAAAGGGCTAATACCCCCCCCCCCCCCGCAGCCACAACTAGCCACCGGCTACGTTGAGACTGGATCGAAACTCCGAGAAGGTCGACGACGGCAGCCCCTTGGTGAAGATGTCAGCAAACTGGGAGGTAGTCGGGACATGGAGTACCCGAGCATCGCCGATTGCGACTCTGTCGCGCACGAAGTGTAGGTCGATCTCCACGTGCTTCGTCCGCTGATGCTGGACGGGGTTGGTGGAGAGATACACGGCGCTGACGTTGTCGCAGTAGACGAGCGTGCTCTTGGCGAGCGGGTTGTGGAGCTCCGCCAAGAGCTGTCGTAGCCAGGACGCCTTCGCCACGCCGTTAGCGACAGCACGGTACTCCGCCTCGGCACTGGAGCGGGAGACAACCGGCTGCCGCTTGGACGACCAGGAGACCAGGTTGCCGCCCAGGAAGACGGCGTAGCCGGAAGTGGAGCGACGAGTGTCCGGGCAACCAGCCCAGTAAGCGTCGGTGTAGACCACCAGCTCAGCAGAGCAGGAGCGGTGAAGTACCAGGCCGAGGTCCACAGTGCCACGGACGTACCGGAGGAGACGCTTCAGCGCAGTAAGGTGTGACTCCCGGGGATCATGCATATGGAGACAGACCTACTGAACAGCGTAGGTGAGATCCGGCCTGGTGAAGGTGAGGTACTGCAAAGCGCCGGCCAGATTCCGGTAGGCAGTAGGATCATCCACCGGAGCACCCAGATCAGCAGACAGCTTCGCCTGAGTGTCGACTGGAGTGGAGCAGGGCTTGCAATCAGTCATCCCAGCCCGCTCCAGAATATCGAGGGCGTACTGCCGCTGGTGAAGGAGAAGACCAGACGGGCGAGGCTCAACAGTGACGCCCAAGAAGTGGTGGAGCTGACCGAGATCCTTCATAGCGAACTCCCGCTACAGAGAGGAGATGACACTCTGAAGCAACTGCTGACTGGAAGCTGTGAGCACAATGTCGTCGACATATAGCAGCAGATAGTCAGTCTCATCCCCACGGCGGTAGATGAAGAGAGACGTGTCAGACTTGGCCTCGGTGAATCCCAGTGTCATCAAGAACGTGGCGAACCGAGAGTACCAAGCCCGAGGAGCCTGCTTCAGTCCATAGAGAGACTTGTTGAGCCGGCAGACCATATCTGGACGACTCGAGTCCACAAATCCCGCTGGCTGAGAGCAGTAGACAGTCTCTGACAAGGTGCCGTGAAGAAACACATTCTTCACGTCCAGCTGGTGCACAGGCCAAGTGCGCGAGAGCGCAAGCGAGAGGACCGTGCGCGTAGCGGGCTTCGCGACCGGGCTGAAGGTCTCATCATAGTCCACACCAGGCCGCTGAGTGAACCCCCGGAGAACCCAGCGAGCCTTGTAGCGCTCCAGTGTGCCGTCAGCCCGACGCTTGTGCGTCCAGATCCACTTGCCAGTCACCACATTGCAACCAGACGGACGCGGCACGAGGTCCCACGTCTGGTTGGCAAGAAGAGCCGCGTACTCCTCTTCCATCGCGCGACGCCAGTGGGGATCCGCCAAGGCGTCGCGGACAAAGGTGGGTACCGGAGAGACCCGCGGCTCTCCCTCGGTGGCGGAGAGAGTCGCGGCCTGGGACGCCATCCGCCGAGTCACCATGGGATGGATATGCCGAGGATCCCGATGAATGACTGGCGGGTGGTACACCTCCGGCTCGGCTCGAGAGGGAGCCGGAGGTGGCGGCGGCGGCGACGGCTCCGGTGTCGGCGTCGCAGGAGCCTCCGGAGCAGGAGGCGGCGCCGGTGTTGACGCCGAACGACGCTGGTACACCTGCACCGGCTCAGCGTACCGCTGCGGTGTCGGGGTCGGCGCCGAGCGGCGCCGTACACCTGCACTGGCTGAGCGTACCGCGCAGGTGTAGGGGAAGGCACCAGGGCCGCGCGTGGCGCAGCGGGTGACACCGGGTCCGCGCGCGGCACGACCGGAGGTCCGGGACCGCGCGTGGCGCAACCACGGGCACCGAGGCCGCGCTCGGCGCAGCAGGGATCACCGGAAACGGTGCTGGCGTGCCGGGAAAACCTGCAGGAAAAGGACAGACATGTAACAGTGGCTGAACCACCGTGTCGGTCGGGAACAGAGACTCCAGCTCGGGGTCAGGAGAAGGTGTAGAGGAGGTGGAGTAGGGGAAATCCGACTCGTCGAAGACGACGTGTCGGGAGATCAGGACGCGGCGAGTGGTGAGGTCAAAGCATCGGTACCCCTTGTGGTCAGGGGAGTAACCGAGGAACACACAACGAGTCGAGCGGGGCGCCAGCTTGTGAGGAGCGGTGGCGGAGGTGTTAGGGTAACACACACACCCGAAGATCCGAAGGTGGTCATAGCGAGGAGGGGTACCGAAAAGAGCGTGGTGTGGAGTGGGAGCAGGAGAAGTAGTGGACGGAAGACGGTTGAGCAAGTAGGTGGCGGTGTGGAGGCTCTCAGCCCAGAAGCGCGGGGGGAGAGAAGCCTGGATCAGAAGGGTGCGCACGACGTCGTTCATCGTGCGAATCATCCGCTCAGCCTTGCCGTTCTGAGGAGAGGTATACGGACAAGACATACGCAGCTGAACACCCCGAGACAGGAAGAAAGACCGGGAGCTGGAGTTATCGAACTCCCGCCCGTTGTCGCACTGGACGGCCTTAACGGTGAGGCCGAACTGAGTGGACACCTAGGCAAAGAAGTGGAGGAGGGTGGGGAAGGTCTTAGACTTGGCACGCAAAGGAAACGTCCAAGAGTAGTGCGAGAAGTCATCGACCACCACCAGATAGTACTTGTAGCCAGAGAGGCTGAGTACAGGGGAGGTCCACAGGTCACAGTGAACAAGGTCGAATGCATGCGTCGCATGCGAGGAAGAAGAGGAAAAAGGAAGTCGAACATGACGACCGAGCTGGCACGCATGGCAGAGGGGCTTAGCAGGAGCCCTAGTACCAGGAACATCGGTACTACGACCGAGCTGAGCCAGAACGTCGCGGCCAGGGTGACCAAGACGACGGTGCCAAGTGGTGGAAGACGGCGTCGCGGCAAAAGCGGCAGACCAAGACGGTCAGGGCGAAGAAGAAGACGAGAGTGGTGCAGCGGAAGAAAGAAGGCGAAGGGTGTAAAGGGGCCCCATGCTGTCACACCGGAGTAGTGGACGCCGGGAGGCCGAATCCTTTACAGTGAGGCCAGAAGAATCAAACTCGATGGAACAAGAATTGTCAGCTGTAAACTGACGAATGGAAAGAAGGTTATGAACCATCTGAGGAGCAACAAGGACATTGGGAAGACGAAAAGAGCCAGGAGCAGAACCCACGGCGGTGACAGAAAGGCAAGATCCGTCACCAACCATGATGGAAGAAGGACAAGAGGGGTGTGGGGGTCGGACAGAAGAGAGGATACCGGCATGTGGTGTGGTGTGGAAGGAGGCACCCGAGTCGGCGATCCACTCGGTGCTGACCGGCGGCGTCCGCCCCATGGCGCTGAAGGACTGCGCGAACAGGGGAGCAGCTCCGGCAGTAGCAGCACCGGCGGCGATCGGCTGCCTGCTGAAGGCGTTGACGGCGAACGGCTTGGCCGCGGGGGGCATCCCGAACGCAGGCCACGCGGCGGCGAGGGAGGCAGTGGCCCGCGCGGAGTCCCTGGGCGCAACGGCCTGCGCGGCGGGCGCGGCGGGCGCGACGGCGGCCACAAAGGTGGCGGCGGTGGCCAGGTCTGCGGGCGCGACGGCCTGAGCCTGCGCGGCGGGCGCGATGGTGGCCTGCGTGTTGGGCGCGACGGCCCGCGCGGCATGCGCGGCGGCGAGGGAGGCGGCAGCAGCGGCGGCGCGGGCCGTGGATCCAGCGGCAGGGGCAGGACCAGCTCCCAGCACAGCAGCCGCAGTGGTTGCCAGGTCGGCGCCGCGCCACGCCCCCGTGGCTCCGCCCAGGACGGCTGGAGGAGCGCCAGAGGTCAGCCCGGTAGCGCCAGAGGCGCGCCATGGCAGAGAACCGGCGGCCGCCGGGGCAGGCGCACGCCAGGCACCCTGGGTGGCGGCTGCAGCGGCGCCGTCCGCGTCCAGAGCAGGGGCGGACGCCCGCGGGGCAGGTGCATGGCAGGGTGCTGTGCCAGGGGCCGGCCCGGCGGCGCTAGAGGCGCGCCAGGGCAGGGCAGGGGCAGCCGCCGGGGCAGGCGCGCGCCAGGCCGAGACGGCAGCGTCGGCGGCGGTGCCCGCGGCGTGTGCAGCACCCGCGGCGCCCGCGGGCTGCACAGGCAGAGCGGTGGCAAGCAGAGGAGCGGCGTCCGGGGGCCACACACACGCCGCGCCGGTAGCAGGGGAGGCCGCGCCGCGCCCGAGCACGGGCTGCGGTGGCGCAGGCTGCCCAGGCGGCGGCGTGCCCGTGGCCCACGCGTCGGGAGGGGCGGCGCAATGGAGGGCGCAGGGCAGGGGAGGGGGCGCCGTTCAGGGGAGCAGCAGCGCAGGGGCCTGGGCGGCGCCCCTGGGCGGCGGCGGCCCAGGAGAAGGGGCCCTGCCCCTGGGTGGCGACAGCGCCCAGGGGGCAGAGCCCCTAGGCAGCGGCGGCGGCGCAGTGACGGCGGGGTTCGATGCCGGCTGGGACGGAGACACTCGGAGGGGTGGCGGCCGGAGTTGGACTGGATCCACCAGGGAGCCGCGCGTAGGGGCGGCGGCGCTGTCGTCGGTTGCGGAGGCCGCTGGAAGGGGAGCCGCGCGCAGGGAGAGGAGGAAGGTGGCGGCGGCCCCCTGCGCGGCGGCGGCGGCACACGCCGTGTCCGCGCCCCCCGCGTGCGGATCCGCACCGCCCACGGGCGGATCCGTCGCGGCGGCGGCCTGCGGCTGCCCAGCGTCGAGGGGGCGATGGCGACAAGGGCGGCGGCTGCAGCGGCGGGCGCCCAAGGCGCGGCGGGCCATGGCGCCGGCGGCCAGGCGGCCAGCGCAGAGGGGGCGCCGCCGGGAGCAGAGGAGAGGGGAGGGAGGGGCAGCGCTGGCGGCCGGCCGGCCATGGCGGCGGCGGCGGCAGAGTAGAGGAGAGAGAGACTAGCCTGATACCATGTAGGAAATAATAATGGCTTGTATTCATCCAACCCTAGAAGGGTGGGTATATATAATGACTATACATGGGCCTCTATACACACAGGCTTAATATACTCCAACAATATATTTGCTAATTGCTCATATTCTAAATGAACCAAACCAAACTGGATGTGCATGAGTAATTATATACCAGAAAAACCTGTCATGACAAGTGTGCCAGGTTTTTTTTATACTCATCTTATTGCGTTAAATATGTTCCGTGTTCCGGTCTGCCCACACGAGGAGGCAGCCTATTGGAGGACGGACACACCTTCCGCACGAGCTAGGAACCCTGCCGCCGTCTACTTGCGCCACCGCTTCCTCCCAGGAGTGGTGCAGCGAGTCTACATGCCCATCCGCTTCCTCCCAGGAGTCTAATTGCGGGTAAGTATCTACATGCAAGATGTAGTCTACTACATCACTTTTATTTTGTTGTAGGGATTCGTCTCAACTTTTTACATAAGTAGTTCTGTCAGGTAGCTAAATTGATACAATTAGATTTTGTTTGTTCTCCTGGTTCTATCAGAAAGAATGCAAATAATTTCCAATCTGCTTCAAAATAGTAATACAGAAAATTATTTTTTCATTAGCATTCTTTCATTTGCGAAGCCATTTTTGCAAATGCTCATTTCATCTTGTGATTTCAAAATATGTTTTTTCATGCTCCTATTATTGCACTAAATAAATTCGGATCCCATAGCAACACACAGGCATGATGGAGGCCATATTGATCATGATCTTTTAGTTGTTTCCTGCAGGATTTTAACTATTCCGCTTCTTGTGCCCTGGACCCTCGTGGAGATGGATCAAAAGGGACATTGGAGCAGGATCAATCATAGTTGTTTATGAGCTCTGTTCTAATTTTGCACATCGCAAGAGAATTATCAATTCCAATGTATTTCCAGTTATACCTTTCATTGTATTTGTTGGCATGGCATACAAGATACAGTTCTTCATCAAAAGTTTGGCAATAAAAGGCTGAAGTTCAATGAAAGCTCCCACTGATCTGATTTGAAACCTATTTCAAAAGGTAGTTCATTGTTCGTCAAGTGAATGCCAAGGTAATTAAAATGCTGATTAAACAGTTTTATATTTTCATTTCAAACACCTTTCTCGGTTTGCTTATGGTACATTATGTATTCCCAATGAGAAAAATTCTTCTGTACTATTGCAGGATTTAAAGATTTTTAGAGCTGGATTTTGGTACACATTAAAAATCATTTCGTGACTCGGCCAACCATTTCTCTGGATTTTGGCGCACACATTCTTTGCGAGCAAGATGGATCTGTTCCTTAAAACTGAGCAATAGTTATGTTTGGACATACATATTTGTATTCAATAGTCAAGATTGGCATAATAGGGAAATTGCTTGATGAATGTCGTCCCCATTTGGTTGATGAAAAGGTGCTAGAACTCCTATTGGTTGAGGATGCTGCCTGCGGTGCCTAGCTAACTGTCCGGCTGCAGGTGCTGGAGACTGGATTGCCATGAAAAAAATTTCACCGGGCATTCAACTAGTGAACCTTGAATTTGGATTGTAAAACACTCCATTAGTGGCGCATAATATCCTTAAGGAATCAGAGTACAAATGATAGCTAGCAGTTATTTACAGCGAATAGCGAATTCATGAAGATACAATGATGATCTATGAAAGCCACGTCTTCAAGCTGCGGGCTCCGGATCAATCCTGAACGTCTTGCCGAGTTCAGGCAGTGTTCAGCGTTGCCAGGGTGCGCTTCAAGGCCGGCACGCTAAGTGGGCTGTTCTTGCTCTGCTCAATTCAAACAGAGAGATAGATCAGCATCAGTTACTGCACACCTGCTGTGTGGTAATTGAGGCCATAGATTGTGAAGACAATAAAGAGAGGGAAGAGTAATTACCGCTGAGCAAGTACGAGCCCTGATGTTGCACACAGGGTAGTTCGGCGGGCAGCAGCTGGCATGATCCTTGCAGCAGGTGGCACCTTGAATTGGGCAGCAACCCCAGACCAAGCATACACTCCTGAAGCCAAAAGCGCAGCAGCAGGTGCTGCCTGCTGAGCAGGAGTAGTTCTCATCACACACATTTCCAGGGGCGACAGGGGGAGGCGGTGTAGGAGGGGTTGGAGATGGCTTGGGAGGGTTGGGTCCCTTCTTCGTGGGGTAAGATGCCATCATAGCAATTCCACACTTCCCAGAGGTGGCATCAATGTTGCGCTCCATGCGGATGTACCCATCCTCACCCCACTTAGGACCCCATGAGTTGCGGACGATCCAGAAGTCCATGCCGTTCTCGGTGCCATAACCGACCGTGACCACACCATGGTCAAGGTTTGTGGTGCACTTTCCGCTAAAGACACCCTGTAAGAATGATCAAAGGTAAAGTTAAGATAGGCAGCATATTTATTGGATTAACATAGGCTGCTTGATGCAGCAAGCGTGTTTACCGATTTGTAGAGCTGGAACTCGCGGCCACCAGCCTCAATAGCAACGCTAACTGGCTGGTGAGCAACCGCCTTCTGCAGTGATTTCTCATCATTTTTCGGCACATCTTCATAGCCATCAATGCTCACAACCTTTGCATTTTTCTGCAATGACCAATGTACCAATCTGAACATGAGTAACCAGTATCACCCATAGTCACAGAATTCGGGGTCGATGCCTCGTCCCTCGACCCGGGAACGTCGTTCCGATTCGAGGGTCGGGGTCGAAGAGGGTCAGTGTCCCATTCAAGGTTGGATCGTGTCCCGGATTGAAAGGGGTCACAGCCCCATTGCTAGCAGATTTAATTGGGATAAGGAGGTTAAGGACAGTGGATTGGTGTGGTTTTTGTTAGACAATGAGCTGAGTACGTGTAGCATGGTCTAAATGTACTCTTTTATATGTTTCTTATATGCTTGTGCAGATTAGTTTCTTCATTAGTAGCATATATATAGTTTTTGTCTTTATCGACCCGAAGATATCGACCCCGATGAATCGGGGTTGCGTCCCACATAATAATTTATCGTTCCATAGATGTATACCCCCTTCGTACCATAATTTTATAAAGTGACGACCCTCGACCCTCGACCCCGTTCCTCGACCCGGTCGACCCAGGAACTTTGTGACTATGGTATCACCAGAAAGAGGGGAAGCATATGAAGGGGATTAGAAGATGTACCCTGTTCATGTCGCATTGGCCATCCACAGCTTTGTACGGGTAGTCAGCTTCAGTGTCAATGCCTCCGTTCTTTATGATGAACTCAAAGGCGGAATCCATAAGGCCACCATTGCAACCACTGTTCCCTCCATTGGTCGAGCACTCCACAAGTTCTTGCTCTGACAATGTGATCATCTCACCAGTAACAAGTTTGTTAATGCTTTCAACTGTGCTTACTGCAGAGAAAGCCCAGCAACTTCCTGCATGCCATCATTCAATAACAACAAATTACAAACGAAGGGTAATCGCTTCCCCATGACTGCATGAGTTACAATGGTACTGACTTGTATGAGAGTTGCAACCCTAATTATACTCTTCAAGGATAATATAGATAAACTGTGATTTGCAGTCAAATATGGCATTTGCCTTTTTGCCCTTTTTTCCTCCTTGTGGGGAAATTTTACAAGCAATTATAGTTATTTTTCTTCTTGCAGGAGGAAAAAATATCATACAAGGTTTCAACAGGCCAGAATCGGAGAAAAGCAAAAACAAACTTTCCCACTATGGTCAAACAGAAAAGGCTAGGTGTGATGCAGCATCTAATTAATGTATCCCTCGAAAAGGAATTTAGCTAACTTTGGTATTCAAGACATGATGGTCAACATGTCCCCAGCAGACCTTCCATTGAAAGACCACAAGAAAAATAAACCTAAAAGAGCTTAAACCAGAACAACAATTTGGAAGATAGCTGAACTGTAACCCTCAAAATAGGGAAAGCACAACCCGGAGGGCAAGTCCAAGAAACGGTGGTGACAGTTCCGTCCAAATTCTATACAGCACGACTCATGGCCCTTGCTTCGTCCAGAAGCAAAGAATGAAGGGGAAAAAAGGCACCTTCTGTACAGTTCATCTTACCCCGTTGAAAAATTCTTAAGCACATAGGTGAATCAGCTACTAAAATCTCAACCATCATAATCCAAGCAACCAATATTGTTGATTAAACCTCATAATAAATTGTAAGAGAAAAGATTCAACTTTACTTGAGTTTTTCGGACTACCTAAAAATCCATCTTTTTCAACAACAAAAGTAGTGTGCTTAGAAAAATAACTAAAGCATCGGTCAGATATGTGAGCAGCTTTGCAACGATTAAAGCCCAAAACTAAGTTCAGCACTTGCCAGATTAAATAGATCCTAGGGGACCAAGATGCAATTAGCGTGCGCAGATCCGAAGTTACCGTCCAAAAACTAAGGAATCGCATCTAGTTGATAACTGTGAGATGGATCAAACGACATAAGCCGAACAAGGATGATGAGAATTTCTCACCGCATTGCCCCTGGTTCTTGATGGGAGCAACGGCACCCTTGTTCCTCCAGTCGACGGAGTCCGGCAGCGCCTCGACGCCGTCGTGGCGGTACCTCTCCCCGACCACGCGGTCGCCCCGGGCGGGGAGCCTGGCGCCGAGGTAGGCGGCGCGGAACTCGTCGTTGGTCAGATCGGCGAACTTGTTCATGCCGAGGGTGTACCCGTGGTCGGCGGCTCGGGCGTTGTGCGCGTCGACGAAGCGGAGGTTGTCCCAGAAGACGCGGAAGCGGCGGTCGTGCTCGCCGAGCGCGTTGTAGGCCCGGCCGTGCTCGGCGAGCCAGAGGTCGTACATCGCCCGCGCCTCGGCCTCCGTCCGCTCCAGCCCCCGCGCGCCGTGCTCCTCGTTGTAGGAGATGATGGACATGTCGGGCGCCGCGGAGGCGGCGACGGCGAGGAGCAGGAGGAAGGCGGCGGCGGCGAGGCCCCGGCCCAGAGCCATGGCGGCGGACGTGACGAGACGAGCGTCTCTTTCTAGACCTCTTGTCCCCCTTCGCTTTCTTGTTTCCTCTCCTTTGGGTTTGGTTTTTGGGTGCGGAGTTGGGGGGTGGACTCGGGCCGGATTTATAGGCACGGATTGGAGAGTTTGGGTCGGTTCGGCCTATGGATTTAAAGTCGCCGCTTTGGATTGCTTTACATTAAACTAATCGCCAGTAGTGCATCACCCATAGAAATCCTAATGGTAAGAGCATCTCCAAAAGTTTGTCATATTTTACTTGACATATCTTGTATTTTACTAACTTTTAAAAAGATATGTCAAGTAAAAAAAAACTTATCTCCAACAGTTTGGCATAATTCACTTGCCAAATCCAGATCTAAGTTACGTCAAAAACCCTGAGAGAGAAACAAAATTATATTTATGTCCTTCCACATCTTGAAAACTTAAATCAGGAACCCTTTTCTGTTATTTATTTCTTTTTTCACCCTCCCACCTGACTAGAAACCACGATGCCAACCGCGCGCCGCACGTATATTTACGCGCTGGAGGCTGGTTTTTCCCAAATTGTCAAAAATTGCCAAGTCTTTTGCCAAACTGTTAGAGGAGTATTTTTAACGTTTTTGCCAAAAATCAAAGATGGCAACTCGATTTGCCAACTGCGGGAGATGCTCTAATACTATTTTTTTAGGGTAGATATTTCTCGAGGACTGTATCTCATCTCGATATATACTTTATAAAGTTGTATATTGTTTTTGTTATCAGAGTCCTGATCAAAGGACGGAAGCAGCGTGGATGCCTTCTCCGGGCTTAAAGAACTCTGCACGGGATTATTGATCGGATAAGACCTCTACAAAGTCTAGAGCGATGATGCCCTGTCATCGTAACATGGGCAGTTACATTAAACAAATTACATGTGGGGCCTAGAGAATTGTGGTGTTAGTTTTTGTTATTACATACAGGTTTATTCAACATTTCAAGCGAGATTCACGTTTGTGAGTAGTATTGCAGCTAGGATGGGTGAGACTAAAATAGCGTGCGCGAGGTGGAATCGGATGGGAACTCTCACCGTCAACCACCGTTAACATGGGCTGTTAAGTAGGAGATGGACATCTACGAGATTCTGTCAACCGAGGGTACTTATCACCATCTCTGGTTCTATTCTATTCATCATCCAGGGCCGTCTCATCTCGTCTCCAAGAGGCGATGGAGAGCCACGTACTCCCATTACGGATACGGGCCGACGAGCCGCAAGGAAGGCCGACCGGTGGCGTGTCGCCATGCGCGCACGCCAGGCTCCTTCCGCGAAACGAACGTTTCGAGTGGAGCGGAGCTCCGATCCGGCTGGGAGACGAGACGCGTCAACGATCTCGGCAACTGACGCAGCGGGCGACCGGCTCATTTAGGGCGTGCTTGCCATGGCTGTGGAGCTGAACTCCAGCAACTTCAGCCAATTTTCTAGCCAAACATCTCAGTTTTAAAACTCTATGGAGCTGCCAACTCCATAGAGCTATAGTGCAAATGAAGGTGGAGTTTTGGAGCACCTCTTTTGCTTTTGCTTGCTGCTCCAGAACTACCCTCGGGTCACGGGCAGGGTTAACGTATCCGACCGGTGACCGGTAACCGCCGGCCTCCGGTTCCGGTATACCGGTCCGGTTTGGCCGGTTACCGGTCGGAACCGGTGGAATTCAAATTTGAATTCAAACTTCCCCGTTCAACCGGTTCCTACCGGTATACCGGTCGGTTAGGCCGGTATACCGGCCGGTTTGGCCGGTATACCGGTCGGTTTGGATGATAACCGGCCGGTTTGACTGGTAACCGGTCAAATTCAATTTTTTTTCTTTTTTTGTTTAAATTCAAATGCCCACAAAGTATACTAAATAAATGTTTGTACAACATATTTTAGTCTAAATGAACCATCCAACTCTTTTTTATACTATTTTTACATTGTATTTGTATACTTTCGTATGCACATTTTTTTATTTAACTTATAAATTCCGCAAACCATACTAAATAAACGAATTTTTGAGAAAATTTGACACCATTAGATTCTTTGTATCTTGAAATATTTTTAGGAATTTTTTGGGAATTTTTTATTTTTTTGAATTTAAATTTAAATTTTGAATTTGGACCGGTTTCATACCGGACCGAACCGGAACCGGTCCGGACCGGTTTGACCGGTAACCGGTCAAACCGGACCGGTTACCGACGGTTCGGTTAACCCTGGTCACGGGTCGTTCCGTGCCGGCGTGCAGGCCGTGATGGCGTCGCCGTGTCACGGCCCCAGCGCGGCGCCCCTACCCAACCCAACCAAGGGAAGAAACAAACGCAGGGCCGCGCCCGGCGCCACGCGGCTGGTCCGCCCCGCGCCCGCCCCGGTGACGCACGCGCATCACGTCGCGCACGGCACGGGCGCGCCCGCCCGCCCATGTTCTCGGCCGAGAGCGCGCGTGCGGCGCGGGCCGTCGTCCAACTTGGTGGCGGGCTGGCGGCGGGCGAGCCTCTGCCACCCACCCGATCGCCTCGGGAACCGACCGGGTCGAGCGGTGTGCGCGAACATGGAGGGGAACATGGGGGCGTTCGATTGATATTCCCCTGCACCGCATGCGCGGCAGACCGGGCGTGGAACGTGCGGCGGCGTTCATTTGACTCGCCGGCGCACAAGGGATCACGTGCCAGTCTTATCTAGAGCAGCCGCAGCGCAGGCCGGCATCCTACTCAGGTGGCGGAAGGGGGCCGGCGGCCGGTAAGGGGGAAGAGGGCCGGGAGGGTAGCGGGTGCCTAGTGCACTAGTGCTCCGACTCGGAGCCGCCAACCACCGTCCGCCGGCCTATGGGACCGGCGATTTCGGCGGCTGGCGGTATCGTCTCTGGCTTTGCTTGCCCCCCTCGCGTCCCTTCCGGCCACCGCGGCGCACCCGTTTCTTGCGCGCGGCGCGCCCATCCCTAATTCCCTGACGGGTAGGCTACCAGCCACGCCATTTGCCGAGGGAATCAGCATGGCCGGGAACACATTTTCTTCTGACGGAAGCAATGGAATCTGGAGGTCGACGGCGGACTGTGCCCTATTCACGTATTCATCCAGGCCATGGACCAATAATCTGCAGCAGCAGCAGCGTCCGTCCACTAGCGACCATGTCTCCGTGCCGACCATGTCAAGGTAGCGACATCAATCATTCCTGTGTGCTAACTTATTATGGTAGTATAGTGTTATGATCTTTCTGAATAAAATTGTGCGTGTAGTATAAACTAGCAAGCATTATTGATTATGATTGCAATAATTAATATGCTGGAAAGCAAATACTAGTAGTATCACATCGCCGGACGGAGACTATGACTATTGCATTGCATTGCATTGCATCGCATCGCACTGGCGAACCACAAGTGCTGCTTGCCCCTACGTAATGTATAATCCCGTCCCTAACCAACCAGGGCTCGCCAAGTCCTGATCAGTCGCTTAAACATACCATCGCGTCCAAGTCTTCGCCCCGGCCTTGCTTTTGGGAGCGCCCAAACGAACTAGCTAGGCGTTTGACTTTCTGACAGGGTACTGGAAATCACGCTCTGCACCTGCACCCGTGCCATTTCCTTCATCTCGCAAAGATGCTATCCTCCGCGGCTTTCCCTTCCTGACCAAGAAACGTTTTCAGCCCTTGCCAAGCAACAGCAACGCCGTTAATTGCAGCTTTCGCATGCGGTGGAGCAAGCGATGGCAATGCTTAAACAATTCTCACACGATGACACGGACTCATAGTGGACTGTTTCACGGACGTTGGATACAGTGGATGTACCTGGGCGCATTTCTAGCTTCCGTCTGAGCTGCTGCGCTTCATCCGTCAGACCGTCAGGCTATCAACTGGTGGATGCGTTTTTTTGTTGTTGTTGAACAATTAAAATCCTATGGTAAAAGACAAAAAAGAACAGTCAAATCATGCAATGCTCTGCTCGTATCTGAAACATTAAAATTTATATCAGTTTGCTCTGAACGGAGAAGGATAATATAGTACGCTGAAATTAAGGTGCTGCATCATTGGGCATGGTGATTATTAGAGTACACGGCGCACCATCTCCATGACTCCATGGCTCTTGGAAGATGCAACTCGATCTCCGGTATTGTTCGTTCTTTATGGGTGTCTTTGTCGTTTTACACCCTTTCCCTTGCCTCTATCAGTTTAATACTCTACTGGCTGGTGATCTACACATCCATTTTTTTAAAAAGAGAGAGAGAGAGAGAGAGTTAGAGATCGATTAGGTCAAATTAGCTACACTTCTAAGGCTTCAATTCTTCATAAAACATACTTTCATTTCAGATTATAGTCCACTTAAGCTTGTTTGAAGTCAAACTTGTTCCACTTTTATGAACTTTATAGAAAAGAATATCTTTATCTACAACATAAAACTATCTTCATTAAATCTGTTATGAATATGTCAGTATTATAGGTATTATGATATTTTTTAAATTTTTTGTCAAAGTTAGATATATAGGTTTAATTTTGAACAAAGTGTTCCTTTTCTTTTCAGCAAATAGAAGAACTAATCTGTGCGATGCAAATTAACGATCGAACTGAAGCTTAAAGTTGCAAGGTACTACTAGATCGAACATGTTAGGATCGCGATAGGGAAAAGAATAGTATCTCAAAATCAAACTTCTCTCTACCGGTGGCCCTGTTCGCGAAAAGGGACCCAAAAAAAATCTTTTGTACAACTGGACTTGGGGTGTAAATGAATAATTTTTAGGTGCACCTCCAATTCTCTTTATCTTAAAATTTTGTACTACTTTTTTAAATTGAATTTTTTGGAGGTGCGATCACCAATTTGCACTCTTAAGTTGGATCTCTCTCTCCGTCTCCGTCTCCCCGAACAGAACCTCCACCCATGCCCATCCTTCATCCTATCGGGCTGTCGGCTTCGAAACTCACCGTCGCTCCCCTTGTGGCTCTTTACTCTTCTCCTGTCTCATCTCCATTGCCGCTTAGAACCCTCTACCTTCATCGCCCCACTATCGGCAAACCTGAAAAGGCTCGCTCCACGCCGTACCATACGGACCCCTCCCTTGCTTTCAAAGCCCACCCCAGTCGTCATGGATCCCCGATTTTCACTCTATTCAGTTGGTTGTGGGCTTGTGGCTGGTGGCTGGTGCTGATTTGTTATGAGAGAAAAGTAGTGCTGGCTGACTGGTAGCTGGTGGCTGGTGCTGATTTGGTGTGAGAGAAAAACACTGTTGGCTGGTTGCAGTGAATAGAGTTTATCTCCCTGAGGATGATATCTGACTGATACATTCGTGTATCGTGCATTCCATTTCATCTTGTTCCTCACCGCCGAGTCCGAGATCCGCTCGTTACTCGCCGTTGGGGCTAGGAATCTCACAGGAGAGCGAGGGACGGATTGAGCTGCAACGCAAGGTATGTTGTCTTGGGGGGTTTGTGGTACATGATACAGTGTGATTTGTGTCGTTGTGATCAGATTGTTCTCGTAGCTGTCTACCATTTCCCTTATAGGGCATTCATGATATATGTAAAGCAATGTTTGATCATGTAGAAGTCTAATTTGAGTTTTTAGAGGAAGAAGATTGTAACTTGTTAGTTTTTTTTTTGCGCAAAATTGGCCGGTGGATACTGTTAAAATATGGAATTTGCCATCAGCCAACAAAAAGAAAATGTTTTAGCCACAACACATTGTAAAACTGTGGTAATTAGCTGATTGATTGACACTATACCTAATATTAATCAGAAGCCATGCGGAATAACGGTTGTGCCCTTGCCTCTCTATCTTCTTTCTTGCCTGACCCAAATCGCACCCATCAGATTCACCTAAATCGCGCCCATCAGACTCCCGAGGCCCCAAATCCGCCCCTGCTCCACCGATCTCCGGCAGCCGCCCCTGCTCCGGCGATCCCCGGCGGCCGGCCCTATCCCACTCCGGCGACCCCTACCCGGCCGCAGGAGGCGACGCGGCGGCCTGACCGCAGCGCAGCGCTCGGGCGGCGCACGGGCCGGCGCCAAGGGCTGCGCCCATCCCGCGACGCCCGGGGCGGCGGCGAGCGGCGCACGAGCCGACGCTGAGCGGTCGTCCCCTTCTTTTCATACCTTGGCAGGATCTAAAGTTTGGTGTTCTTCATCCTGCGCATAAGCTTCGGTAATGATAAGTACTAGCTGAAGACTGCAACTCATCATTTGTTTTTGCAACTTGCAAGGGAAGTAGCTGAAGACTGCAACTCATCATTTGTTTTTGTAGAACTGCAATGCTGAAGCCCAATCATCCAAAATATTAAACCGGTTCGGCTACTACTTTCTACAATAGAGATAGGAGAGGAGAGCAGCAGCATCTTCAGACGTAAGAATAGTTACATTCTTATTCAGTAATGTTATCAGTAGCAGTAGCAGTCTAGCAGAAGGAACAAAGTTTTCAACCTCAGTGCATCTGGTACAGTATAGCTCTGATGAGGCCTTGGAGTTTCACAGTTCTCAATCTTCAAGGCTTCCATGAAATATTGATGTGAAGGGATAAGGGTATACTTGTCTTTTATAAATGTGTTGATACCCTTTGGAGGATGATATATTATTATAATGGTTATAATGTCCAGCAGCAAATTGACACTGAATTGTAGTGTGTGCTGCCAAAGACTTCTTTTTTAGTGGCTTGTGGCAAAAGCCACCTTTTTTCAGTGTCCTGCAGCCAATTTCCCCTTTTTTTTTTCCAGTTCTTCATGCGCTATGAGCTCCACTGTGTGCGCACGCGCGCCATATTATTTGTAATAAGTGGATCATGAATGTATCAGTCACATTTTTAGGAGACAACAGATCTTTAATTGCATAATGGAAAGTCAGGGGCTCAGGGAATATGGCTTTGCTGATGGCTTTTCCTGGATTATTCTTTTCTGGTGCAGTGGTGAAAAAATTGTCAAGATACTGATCTGATACTCTGATGAGATATTGAGATGTCACTGAAAATTCCACTTCCGCAAGGGCTCTCCTTCTTAAGAAGTGTCGGATGGTTAGAAGATCGGAAGGTTGATTCAGCTTCCAAACAGCAGTTATCCCCAACATTGAAGCTCCAGACAGACAAGGAGGTGTACAGACCCGGTGATTCAGTCACTGTGACTATAGAAATCCACAGCCCAGCTAGTTTGAAGGACGATGCTGGGCAGACGGTGTCGGGTGAAGATGCCTCCTCACTATTGTTAGATGCGCTTTCCTTCGAACTTAAAGGGATTGAGAAGCTGGATAGCCAATGGTTCTCTGTTCCAAAGCCCTTACCAGGATCTAAACAAAGGCGAGGTACACTCTAGCTATCATGTCATTATGTAAATGGGCCACTTTCCTGGCAATCTTTACTCCTATACAACACTTCATCTGTTGATCATCTCTTAAATATGTTTTTCATGCTGCATTTGCTAGTTTTGGAAGCCTAAATGTTGTCCAGTCATCATTTAGGCTTGTTCTCTATTCACTTCATTTCTGCTGAACAGGATTTTTATCTTGATCTTTTTGTTTTCATGGTCACACATTTGTCCTTTCATCCCTTCGTGTTGCTCATGTCTCTCTGTTGTTACATGGAACTAATTTGTATCTGTATCATTATTTTTCTTTTCTGATTTGCCTTTTATGCACTGTGATTGAAACCAGGTGAACATACATTACTGGATTGTTCGGCACCGTCACTGATCTCTAAAGTTATAATTGCTTCAGGACAAACAAAAACGTGTAAGGAATACCTTGTTTTGTAGTGTTCATTCAGTTCAATAATGCACCTTTATTCCTGTAATGGTATATTCTATATTGCTCGAAACATACACTAGTCGCGCTTTATGAGATGCTGCTGCACTAGTACATTATTTTTATACCTTGCTAGTTCTGCTAATTCTTTTGATGGTTCTTGTTCCTCTGTTGATCCATCTCGTAACATGAAGCGAGAAGATTTTATTTTTGACCTTTCCTTGATGTAAACCATCAATATATATGTGAGTCTATCATTTTTGTTTGTGAAGACACACTGTTCTTGCCTGTATTTGTGGGGTAAATTTCAGGTGCTGAGAGGGACATGCTAGTCAGAGGGTCATGCGGGGTATATGGCACATGCCTGTTTCTCGAACAGTTGTTGATTTTTGCCCTGGTATCTTAGGTAGACAAAGTGTAGTTTTTTTTTGTTGTTGTCTTATGCATGGTAGCATAGTTGACAATAAAGACTCAAAGTACTTTTTTATCTGTTTTTACATGACCGCTTGCTTTTAGGCCTTGAAACATTTTCTTATTAAACTAGGCATTATCTTCAACTGGCATTGAACTGCCAGTGTGTATCTGGTGTATATGGTTCGCACAAACTTTCTGAGTAGTGTGTGGATTTCATTACCGACACTATTTAAAGAATTTTAAGTTTGCTAAATAATTTTATGCAGACATTGTGCGTGGGGAGCTCCCAAAGATTTTACCGCCATCTTATAGGGGTATCAGTATCCGTTATTTTTATTATGTTAGGAGTCAACTATTTGGATGGTCGGTTGTACTGGGTAATGGAGACCAAAGTAAAAACCCTGTGAATACTTCAATTCAATTGGTGAGTATTGGGCTTGTTTTTCTGCTTTGAATTCTGACATACAAGGTACTTTTAATATTTGCATGATGGCTGCAAAAAATTTGGAGTTGCTGACATGGTGACCGGCCTTTGGCAACTTGTATTATTCTTTAAAGGACTATTTGAGCTTGTAACTTGCATTTAAGAGCTGGTCAAGTGCACTGGATCTGGTTCTTTTAATAAGCTTGTGGGGCTACAGGTCCTTTTGTAAACATCATTAGCAGAGGTTCAAGAAGAGGGAACTAACTGCACGCATGTTCAGGGGTGGAGGGCATGAGAGTTCACGTGGATAGATCTCACATTCCAGCAAAATATGTAATTTATGTTAGACCCAACAAGTGTTTACCATCAAAAATAAGATATGAGAAATGATAGGCACCTCCTTGGGGCACTTATGCTGGACCTAATCTAATTTTTTTTCATAAATCATTATCATGACTAGCCATTTCATGCCACCTCAATTCTTGTTTATAGCATCATGCAAAGTACTGCCATTTGTCAGAATAACTGACCAAAGATCTCTTGGTTTCTTTAGGAAGCTCGAATCCCATTGCAGATACGTGTTTCCCAGAAAAGCAGCAACCTACTAAATGAAGAAGGTTAGCCAATCTAACGATTTAAAGTGCTTTTGTGCATCAAATATTATCATGTTAACCCTCTGTTGGTTTTAACTGAATGTTGTCAATAAACTGTTTGGCTATTAAGTAAAGTGACTTTGTCAGATGTTTCAGGGACTTTGCCAATCGCAGTTGATAAACTGGGCATATTTTGGAGGGAGAAAGATGAAGATTCAGAATGGGTGAGTTCTATTGCCTGATATTGACTCCCAGATTTCATCACTCAATTATTGTACACATTTTCCTGCATGGGTTGGTAAAATATTCTATTCGTTACTTTAATGAGACATTCATGTGGACTGAAACAGGTTTCCGTCAAAAGGTATCTTGCATGCAGGTGTAGACAATAAACTAACTAAATCATGACTCCAAAATGCACATTTTTTTACTTGATTGCTCTCTCTTATTGCAGGTCAAAGCAAATGATAATGCCGATCTAGAAGAAGGGTATGATAGTTCAAAAGATGAAGTTTCATCTGTTTCCTCATACAATCCTTCCAAAGCAAATCCTGAATTCTCCCTGAGAAACTCGTTCTCAATGCAATCCCTGTCCTCACGCCTTTCCACAAGTGAGCCGTTTTATAATCAAGCAGAACAACCCAATTTCCCATCTTACAGTCCAATTCCTCGATTGTCAGTGTCAGAGATTTCAGATGATCATGACGGAGGTAAAGATCTGAAACTTATTGTTAGATACTTAGATTCGAGTTGCATTAGAGTTTTGGTGTTCAACTCATAAGGTGAGTTCACAATAATATTATTTTTTGTTTTCTCCAAGATTTCATGGTGTTTTGGGCCTTCCTGAAGATTAATGATGTGGAAATTTTTGTCCTTGTGCCTTGCTTTTTGCATGCTGTTGGCAGCTATTCCTTTCCATTAAGTATGCAAGCCTGTAAGGCTTAAAATCTTAGCTTCTGTTGAGTTCTTCTTTTGCAAATTGGAACATGTTTTTTATTGAGGGAAAAAATTGGACATGTTAGTGGTGCATCGTCCTTTACTGCAAAACTGGAAGCAGATGCATCACTAATTTACTTCTATCATGTGACAATATGACCTGTACTTGGCTGCTCACAGAAGAGGGAGAGAGGGCACAACTGTGATGGACATGTGTAAATATTATGTTCTTATACTTTCATGGTGGGCATTTAACTAAATAAATGGCACAAACAGGTTTAGTGTCACCTCAAAGGAAGCTAAATCTTTTGCTACCAGATCATCCACCAAATGGGCAAAGGTTTTCTCCTGGTTCTGATCGCTTAAAAGATGATGTTGGACTACCCCTTACGCCGAAAAATGTTGATCCTGCTGGATGTAAGCCATCATGTTCCTGTTCTAGATCTTTTATATTTCATAAGTTTGCTTAATTGTTATCATTACCTTTTTTTTCTTTCCTTTTTTCACTTGCAGCTGAAGGTTTTACCAGAGGAAGATCTTATAATATAAGAATTGATGACCAAGTCTTGCTTCGTTTTTCACCTAAGAATTCGGACTCAACCTATTACTTTGGTGATATGGTACTTAAATTTGTTTTGTTGCACTTCTTACTGTTTTATTTTCAGAATTGGTTGTCTCAGTTTTTCCACTGCAGATTGGTGGAGCACTTACCTTTTTTCACGGAACTGGAAAGCGGAGGTGCCTTGAGGTAAAAGGCTGAGTTATATATTTAAATTTGTGTGAATTGGACTTTATGATTTTAATCAGTTGACAATTCTCAGGTATCAATAACCCTGGAAACATCGGAAACAATTAATCCCCGTGCATTACATCCTTCAAGAAGGGGTTCGCCGACAATAACCAAGGTATGATTAAATCATAAGGATTTGGATGTTGACACACCATTGTGCACTATTATTATAGCTTTTTGTCGCATCAGGGCCATCAATTTACCTGTTTGTCTTGAGTTATTCTTTAGTTTGAATTTTGAAATTCCTTGACCATTCCTAACAGTTTTGCAGAACATTTTGTACAAGTCCATTATGTACATGTTTCAGTTGAACCCTTTGTATTTGAAATACAAAATTTCTTAATAAAATGACACTTAAAACTAGGGGTGGTAAAGGGCCTAAAAATTTAGCCTATAAATTTGAAGGATCAGGCTCAGGGCTGGGCTCATATTTTATATTATTTTGAGCTAAGAATGATTAAGGGCTGAGTTGGATTATGAAGGGGGCATTAGGTCCACGATCCATTATAAGCCCTACTTAAAAACTCGTCTAGAATCTTCATGAGCTCATGAATTTCGTACAAGGTTATATTGGATGATTTAACTGCAAGGATATGTCCATGAAACTGCTGTATTATGTGCATATGAGTATATGGCATCATACTTGATCTTTTGATTAAAGAAAAAGAAAATATGCTGACAAGCCCATCATGAAGTAACTTATGATAAACATTGCCTATATCTGAATGACAGTATGTGTAGATTCCAGCAAGTTGTCCTCTGCTGTAGCTTCTATTCAAACATCTATCTTTTTGCATCAACCTTTTTTATTGTTAACTTTAGCTTGTTTTTAATGGTTCACCCTTTTCTTCTTTTTTGTACTTTATGGGCAGCTGCACAGTGAGCATCATGAGGTTGTTGCGGATCTCCACCAGACCAGCTTTCTCTTTTCCATTCCCATTGATGGTCCTATGTCATTTTCTACCTCAAAAGTCAGTGTACAGTGGTCTCTTCGATTTGAGTTCTTCACAACTCCTGAAGGAACGGACCCAACTAGGTATGCCACAATGTTAACTATCTTGTGTGCTGGGACGTTGTCTTGTCTTTCATATCGACGCTATTTTTTGCACGAAGGTTTTGATCAAGTTTTGTTTTTCCCTGATTGCTCTTAGTTGTGTGAAGCGCCCCTACCATGACTAGTTTCATGAAAACTATTTTACTAGTTTGACTTTATTCAGTGTATCATCTGTTGCTCGGAAGTGTGAATATCTTCCTAGTCTTCTGCAGCTAACTGAGTGCGTGATTCTGGCTTCTCTCTTTTCCAGGTACGAGCACCCACTCCTTGTTGAGAAAAGAGAAAAGGGTGAATGGGTCCTTCCAATAACTGTGTACGCACCTCCATTGCGTAGATGGCCTACTCATGGGAGGAATGATAGATCTGTCCTGCCTGGAAACATCTTCAACTCTTGAAGTGCGCTGTTGCTAACTACACCTGATTTTTGGTCCTTGCTTGACGAAGTATAGTTCCTTTCAGCTTGAAGGAATGCCAAATTACTCTGACTGCTACAATAACATCCAAAGAAGTTCCTCAGTCAGTTGTTCGAGGATGTGCAATGTGGTGGCTATTTGTACAAAAGCATTTCAGAAATAGAGAACAAATGGAGCGGTGAGACTGGTCGATGAGTTGTTGCATCAAGTGGACTGCATTTGTTTCCTGGATTTCAGCTCATCCCCTGAGATCAAGCATTAGCATTTAGTACTTAATTTACTTAACCCAACATCAATACCACAAGATACTGATCATGAGTGCACCACAAATATACCTGCTACACAAGTGGTGCACATCTACGCACGCATCCGTTCTAGAGATGTGTCAGGGATTAACCTGGTTTGCCAGACACTCAGATTTTGTTTTCCAGGTTTTTTTTATTGTCACTATGTTTTCAATCAAGTCTCGTAGTCTCAAAGGAAGAACAAGATATAACTTTGATAGATGGACTTATTGGGGATGCCCATATGCAATTACATCCTTATACAATAATACACATGGTATATTTTGCCTGTATTTTTTTAGCATACCAAATATTGTACAGTGGTTATTCCATCCATGTGTAACTTGTTTCTTGAGGCTGTTGCGGTGTTGCTGTAACGTAGCCATTCAATCTGCCATGCTTTTTACTAATTTTTAGAAAGGTTAAATCTGCCATGTTCAGTTACATAGGTTGGAAGTCAGTGTCACTTTCAGCAGATATGGTCATGACGTCTGGGCCATCTGTCCTGGCACTGACAGCCACAGTTATACCATGGGCACCAGCTGTTCAGCTGCGGTGAGCAATGCTCTTGGCGCCGCCGTAAATTCATACACCTAAGCGATAGTCTCATCTCTTTCTGGCTTTGCTCCGTAACAGCTATCTACAATTAATGAATGCATCCATGCTATACATAAGCCCCGTTTGGCATAGCTTTAACTTCTTTTGAAATAGCTAGTGAAACAGCTTCTCTGACGAAGCTGAAGCTATTTTGAAAAACTTTTAGCAAAAAAAGCTTCTCCCTAGTGAAGCCGGGTAGTTCATTAATGACTTCAACCCTGAAGCTAGCTCAAAAAAAAAAACTATTTGGCATAGCTTCATGTGAAGCTGCCCAAGAAGTTATGCCAAACGGGACCATAATATTATGGATGGAGGTACGAGTTCTGAACACCTCAAATCGCAATGGTTAAAACCTAAAACCTCCAGCCCTGCGCTGTGCTCTCGCGTCCCATGGTAAAAATGGGATGCCTGTCGATCAGCGCTCAGCCTGGCGATTTTGCAAAAAGACCTTTATACTTTTTTGAAATCAATCAGTAGTCCAACTCATTTGACTATAACAATAAAACCGTTATATTATTTTGCATATAGATCCCTATTGTAAATTTTATTTCAACCTGAAGAAGAAAAAATCGAAAACTCTTGTCGTTTTTTTAAAAAAACCGCCCGCATGGCGATTTTCGGAAACCCCCTCCCCAGTCCAAACTGTAAAGGGAAAATTTGGCGACGGACACTCCTCAAACGTGGCTTTGGCCACCGGCCACTGAAAAAGATCGGCTTTGCTGGAGGACACTGAAATTCCGTGGTTATTTGCCACGACACACTAAGAGCACAGTCTTTTTGCCTCCGTCAACTACAGTAATAAAGGGCCCACCTGTCATCCACTCCCTCCCCATCCTTATCTTCTTGCTCGAGCGGCAGCGGCGGCCAGTGCCGCACCTCGCCTCCTTCGCCCGGCTCCGCGCACGAGCTCGCCGAGCTGCTGCCCAGCTCACGTCGCGGCTGAGACGGTTGAGGCAAGCGAGCTGCGAGCACCGCTGCCCCCTCTGCGGTAGTGTGTGAACTGTGAAGGCCTGAAGGGGGACGGGAGTGGTGCCGCGCTCCGTGCCGTCGCTCTCACGGACTCGCCCGTCGGGTCCTCGCCCCGGGCAGGCATGCGCTGATGGAATTTAGGGGCCAGGAGGAACCCGCCGAGGGGATGGGCGCCAGCTCCGCGCCGCCGGTCGCGCCCAGCAGGGCCGCCCCCGCCCCGGGGAACCACGCGGCGCCCCCCCGAGGTGGCGCGGTACCACGAGTGCCTGCGCAACCACGCGGTGGCGCTGGGTGGGCATGTCGTCGACGGCTGCGGGGAGTTCATGCCCGGCGCCGGGGACGACGCGCTCAAGTGCGCCGCCTGCGGCTGCCACCGCAGCTTCCACCGCAAGGACGACGGCCAGCGACGCCAGCTGCTGCTCCCGGCGCCCGCGCCCGCGCCGCCGGTGACGCCGACGGCCCCGCGCGTCCCGCTCCTCCTGCCGCCGCCCCACCCCTACGCCGCCGCCAGCCACCCCAACTACGCCGAGCTGCTGCCGCCGGGCCTCCGCCGCCCACATGTCGCCGAGCCGCTGCCGCCGGGACTCCGCCTCCCAGCTCCGCGCCACGCCGCCGCTGGGTGCGGGCACCGCCGCCGCCGCGTCGTGCGGGCACTGGGAGCGGGGGTGACGCGGCCGGGTGCGGGCGCTGCAGCCACGCCGGCCGCACCACTTCCCCGCCGTCTCAGCCGCGCCGCTCCTCGCCGCCGGCTGTGCCGACTCGCGTCGCACCTCGGCCACGCCGCGACGCCTCTTCCCCGCCTCCGCCGGGACTCGCATCGGCCACCGACCCGCGCCACCGCGTCGCTCGTCAGCGCCCTGCTTCCGGCAGGAGCAGGGGTCGCCGCGAGGAGCATGGTCGGGAGGGTGTGGACTCCATGGAGAGCTCCGAGGAGATGGTGACACCCAGGGCCGCCGCGTGGGAGGCAGACGAGGAGAAGAGGAAGGCCGCCGCTGCCGAGGTCCTAGTGGAGTGCGCCGCATGGTCGGGAAAGGGGATTTGTTTGTATGCATGGGGTCGATGCAAACGGAGTGGAGAACGGCGAGCAACGGTGATGTGCTGCGGCAAATGAACACAAAATTTGAGTGTGATGGAGCAAAGATCATGTTTTTTAGTGTCCAAGGGCAAAAGTCACCTTTGAACGGTGTCCACCTAATTTTCCCAACTGTAAACCCTACCACCCCACTCACTCCCATCCTCTCTCTCTCCTCTCCCTGCCGCCGCCGCCGCGCCCGCGCCTCTGCCTCCACTCCCATCTTGCTCTCCGCCTGCCTCCACCACCACCGCATCGTCTCTCCCGTCGCCTCGCCCAGCTCGGCCCCCAGCCTCTGCCTCCTCGGCACGGGGCCCTAGCCCGGCTGCAGGGCCTCCCGCGCTAGATCTCGCAGGGGCGTGCTCGGAGCGGCGGCCGGCGACCCCCCGGCGCGGAGGCCCTGGCCGGGCTCGGCCACGGCACCGGAGGCCTCGGCAGGCTCGGCCCGTCAGATCTCGCGCTGGCGGGTGTAGCAGCTGTGGTGGCACAGCGGGTGGCTGCGGGAGCGGCGTGCGCCAGGAGGGAGCAGCGGTGGCTGGAGTTGCAGAGCTGCGGTCCCTCCCTTCGCCCTCCTACCCGCCGGCACGAGCAATACCGTCGCTTGATCTCGGGGAGCAGTCGAGAGCTCGTGCAGCCTCGGAAGCATATAGTCAAAAAAAGTTATGGTGCTTCCCGTCGCCGCCCCTCCTCTTCCTCCTCTCCGTCTACCTCCGCCGCTCCTCCCCCCTCTTTGCCTGCCTCCGTCGGTCCGCCGCCGCCGCCGCTCGCTCCCGCGGTATCTGGATCCGGATCCGACGCGAGGCGTGGCTCGAAGGGAGGGGGCGCATGCCGGCCGGCCACGGCGCTGCTGCTCCAGCGCATCGAGCAGAGCAGCCGGCCGTCGTGTGCCTAGGCCGGCCCCGCTAGGGCGTATCCCATCACCTTCGACGCGGAGGAGGCAAGGTCAACTGTGAGGCGGTGGCGCGGGCGGTGGCGCGGGAGAGCATGCCAGCCCCTCGACGTGCTGCGGGAGGCCAAGCGCCCTGCTCCTATCCTTCCTCAAGTCGCAGTCCTTTGCCCCATTGCCATTCCTCTCCAGCCTCTCGCCGGCCTTCTAGCCCCAGTCCTTTGCCCCATTGCCATTCCTCTCCAGGCTCCTCTACTCCTCACCGTGTCCCCGGGCTCCCTGGCCCTCTCATCCACGCTCTCCGCCGTGCTCGGCGTCGCTGACCCGGCCTCCGCGCTGCTCGCCCTCGCGTTCCTCTCTGCCGCCGCCACAGCGACGCCCTTGCCGCTCCTCCCCGCGGATGCCGCGGCCGTCACTGCCCGGTTGCTCCTCGAATTTCCCACCTCTGAGGATGTGCCAACAAGAACAAAGGGGAAAAGGGAGGAAGCAAATAATGGAGGGATCAGGGACGTGGTGCGGAGCTTCAAGGAGGAGCAGGTCGAGGAGCTGGAGCGAATGGAGGTCGCTTTCAGGAGCAGGCCTGTCAGGAATGCTGCTGCACGGCAAGTCCGATCACTCATGGATTTCCTCAAGGTGAGGTTCTTCCCTTCGTTCTTGCCTGTATCTGTTGATTGTTGTTGGCTCATTGTCGTGGTGAATGGTTTGCAGATCAACCAGGCATAGTGAATCATGCAACAATTAATAAGTTTCATTTATCACTTAATTTATATTCAGCTTCCCCTTTTTTTTCCCTAGCTCTAGCTTTCAGAGCCACATGTAGAGAGCTAACACCTTAGGAGCCAATGCGGTTGATGAAATTGTGTGTTGATTGCTGCACAGAGTTATCAGAAGCACCCAATAAGAAGTTAGAAGCACCCAATAAGTTGCTGACAAAACTGTATAATCTTGAGGTAAGTATTTTAGATAGACTTGTATCTGAATGATAATGTTAGAAAGCAGGTATGTATAGTAACTTTGCTAAATATGTGTGTCTTCTGTTTTCTGAAAGGCCTCCGAAGATGAAGCCATTGTTTCTGATTGCGGACTGCAGGATCTGTCAATTAAGCCCTTTCTTGATTCCCTAATATCATAAACAATATCTATATTGGATCTTTCTTATAACATAATAGGTACCTATTTTCCAGTAACTCAATTCATTTTTGTTTTGTCTTACACCGTGCATCATTATTTTGGCAGCACTGTAGAAATCATCATTTACAGTTAAATGGGTGTTTTCTTTACTATCAAACATGTGCTACCAATCCCTTACATGTAGTGCTTTATGCTCTTCTGATAACCCAAACCCATGATTGGTGCGTATAGCCTTTTAAGGACCTTATTCAACCACTCCATTGCTGACTATACTGCTTTGATCTTAATTTATGGGATAGTATTGAACTGCTACTTTGCTCTTAATGCCTGTTGGACTGATATGGTATTTCTGTAATTCTGCTAAAAAATCACAAGGAACCAAACAATCAAATGGCTTCAGCATATATTTGCTTCATCGTGTCAGACATATGGTGGCTTGGCTCTGGATGACTGGATTTGCATTGTAATTGTTTTGGTCCCACGTCTTCATTTGCATTGTAATCAATTTGGTCCCACGCGGCTTAATTTCAGGTTTTTTACGATCCCTGAGATCTATTCATCAAATTGAAATAATACGGTACTCAGTTTAGGGTTGGAAATTCTGCATTCGCTTTTTGCACATTTATGATGTGGATCCTGTTTAAAAACAAGGAAAAACACATGCAAGCATACAACAATCTTATATGCTATATTTAACAGAATTATGTTACAGTACAAGAATGCAAGACATGCGAACCATTTCTTGAGAATGAACAATATTCTATTATCAAAGGAGAACATTTATTTGAACTCAGCAGATTTGGTCCGTAATCCTGGAGGAAATTCGGAGAGCCAATTAACCATTTCATAAACATTGGAGGAAATTCAATTAACCTGAGGTTTAATTCCTATTCAGATGTTCTTGTAATATGTATTACCATATCTCGGGAGCCATGCAGTATTAGATCTCTCACACTGGATAGATGCAACCTTGGACTTGCTAGAGTTGTTTGTATTATTCATGCACTATCATGTGATGAAAAGTACACTGAAACAATAGGAAAAAGGTCTCTCTGAAGCTAATAAACTTCTCTGCTTTCAGGAAATGACCAACTGGAGGAGCTGCACTTGGCAGAGAACACAAACTCGGCACTAGACAGAATAATTCAATACGAAGACATGCAAGAAGTATCAACAACCAATGAGGAAAAACAATAATGTAACAACCTTGAAACAAGCAATGTATTACTTACATTTGATTGTTCAGATAGTAGGGCGCGCATCGCGCGCCGAATGTTCTAGTGGTGTTAAATGCAGCTCAGTTATAGCTTCAGCTGAGCATCGTACAGCATCTAGAATTCTAGAGCTCCAGGTTAAATAGATGATCTGTTCACACTCACACTTGAAGATTTTTTCCTGCACAAGATCAAACGCTACTTCACCAGGTTGGGGCGAATCGTTACTAGAAAAATGGTGGTACTAATTCAATGACAGGCTCAACAGTTACACTTTGCGTAACCAGTATTCCTTTTCACTGCATTAGTCGTCAAAAGAAAGTTTGTCTAAAAAAGAATCATATCAATGACTCATCTGTGATTCTATACCATCTCAAAAAATCTGCTAATTTGCCATCACACTTATCCGTAGTTAGGATTAGATACCTATTGGTCATTCACTCAGCACTCAGCAGATGACAGACTTTAATTGAGAATCTGAAATCACAACCAGAATGCAGCAGTCGGTGCAAACCATCAGAGTAAAGCACGACCCAATCAGTGTTCATATGCAAAGAGCTCCTAGGTCTGGTACAACTGCAGACTGCTTGACCTTGACGGGTGCTGCTTCGGACTGTTCCTTCTTCTTTTGCTTCTTTCCTTTCTGGCCTTTTCCTTGGCCACCTTTGGCCCTGTCAGCAAAGCAGGCTTCAATCAGTTTTTTTTTTGCACTTCAACACTGTACACATATTCCTAAAATTAAATCTGTATTTGATGTGTGAATTTTTTTAAAAAGATTTCTGCAGGCTGTGTAGTGTTGGACCATTTTCATTCAGGGTCTGGGTCGTTTCTTTTCTCCAGTCAATCTGTAGTGCTCATGTACTAGATATGTTAAAGATATGTGTTATTTGTGTTCTATTTCTTTACTTTAATGGAATGGCATGCAACTTTCTTGCGCATTCAAGGAAAAAAAGATTATTGCCTGCTAGTAAAGTACCGACGCGATGTGTAATTTTCCTTCCAGCAATTTACAATGTAAACAATGGGGACAAAAGTGCTAAAAGATAATGGAAACATCGAAAGGTTTATACCTTGGAGGTTCTCTTGATGTTGTAGCTGCGGCTAAACTACAAGACACCTTGTGCTTCTTCGCAGTTCCACAAGAGCAATCCTTGGTTTTGGACTTTTCCTGAATAAAAACACCAATATATAGTCTACATTTGTTCTTTCAAGATAATGAAACCATAAGACAATTCAATATTGGCATATCTGGGTTAATGTTCATTCGCACCTTGGAATGTGTAGAATGTGAATTGTTTGGTTTCTCAACTGTTTCATCTTTGCTAGAACAACTAGCTTGATCCTTGTGCTCAATCGACTGGTTCTCATCGTGCCATTTAGAAAATTCATCTACTATGAAATAATAAATTTAACCATAAATAAAAATATATCAAAAAAATACATGGGACGAGCTGTATCTTTAGTTTTAAGGACACATGGGTGCCTCTGCCTCCCACAGTCCCACCATTTCAACAACAAAAAAATGGATGTAAAGTGGATTTAAGTACATGATTGGTTTAGAAAACTGAAAAGATCAGTTTATGATGCCCGAGGAACCAAGGCGGTTGACATCTAGGTTTCTTTTTTTTATCTTAGTTGTCCATATTGTGGCAAGAATACTACTGTTACAGGATCATACTCATGCATAGTCCAAATAAATTTATGGTGCTCAGGAGCCAGGGCACTTGAAAGGCTTACCCTTACATGCATAGTCCAAATAAGGGTCTCCCTCCATATCATCAGTACCCATTGCAACTCGATCCACTAGCATGTACTCAATGGCAGCATCAACATCTCCGTCCATTTCTTCCAAAACCTGCAATGGTAATTGCACAGTTGGCATTAGGAGAAAATTTACTACCAACAAGCAACCTACACTAAATGCAAAACTGTACTGCAAGAAATGATGATTGATCATATAGTTCATACGTGCTCAGCTATGGCAGCATCAGAACATCCAGTTCCAGCCATGATCAATTTAACTGATGTTTGATCATAGGTTGATCTGTGTGAGGATTTCTTCGGGTCCTTTGCTTTTGTTTGAGCATTATTGTTTGCACTAGATATGTTGGCATCCGTCTGTAACTCGGTAACAAAAAGAAATAGACTGAGGTAAGTGGCATCCCTGAAGACCATTTTCTATTCCAGAAACAGCAGAACTGAATCATTAACAAATATCACAACTAAAACCTTGATAATAACTTGCATTGCAGGACCTTGACATGGATCTTCTCTGAGCCTGACACTGTTGTAGTGCTCACCATGATGATAAGACCTGTATTGGCATGAAATTGATTTCAGGGTGTAAGTTACTGTGTATGTATTAGATGTCTTTTACAATCATTCATCCTGTGTTAACATTACAGTAAGTTAACTTGGAGAATACTTTAACTCACAGGTGAATCATATTAGCAGCTTCACGGCCAGAGAAGTTGTTTATATACCAACGCGGCGAGTTAAGCTGCAGATCAAACAGCAGTTCAGTGGTGTACAACTGCTAAGTAGTACTTGCAATATCAGAAGATGCTAATAAGAAGCACAAAGCATCCATGGCAATATTAGTACAACAATCCATACGGGACATGGTGTCTTGACTGCACAATGTGTGCTCTATAAAAAATTAAAAAATACTCCAGAAAGCTAGACTTGCATCGCAAACTCACCATGTGGATACATATGTTTCTTCTAGTGAGAAGAGAAGCTGCTTGCAACTCCATATGGCCAGCCCAAGTCCCATCTTTTAGCATAGAGTCGCAATATTGTTCGAACGGAACTTCATCCTCAATAAATGGCTCAAAATCCTCACGGTGCTTCTGCAGATGCATAAGAGAAGGATAAGAGAGCATAGATAGCCAAATGCCTACATACACCACCAGCAATTATTAGATTCTTTAATTAAAATTTAAGCTCTCCTCTGACTCATGAAATCCTGAGTATAATCACAGTCCACAGTTACAAAAGGTTATATTGCGTACCACTATGTACTCCACAACCATTGCTCGGTACTTCATGTGCTCTTCTTCACTGCCCTCAAGCTGGTCACCCATTGCCCTGAATACTACAATGAGTAGTCATATAACTCAAACAACGTGTGACGCCGTAACTAAATGTGCGCTAGCATTTTGTTCAAAATCAATTAGCCTCTTTTCCTCAAGACGACAGGGACATGCACAATGAGTAGAATTAGTCCTAAACCTGAAAAAGCAATTGCCATCTGCGTTCACTTCGACTATCTTTAGCCCCAGGGAGTCCAGCTGCGCCCTGAACTCCGTCATGTCAGCCTTCTTGCCGAGCTTCTTTCCCTGCGAAGGAATCGAGCACGGAAGAGAGAGAAAAAAAGGAAAGTCAAATCCCTCCTGCTCTCGTGGAGGATCCAAGCGCGAAATTTTGGGCCACTCAAGTATTGCTACCGCGTCGCGCTTCGGCGGCTTGCGGAGCTTGGCCGGCGCGGCTGCTTTCTTCTTCTTCTGAACCATCGTGCTGTCCTTCCCGAGGGCTCGGCGGGCGGCGGCGGCGGCGGCGAACGATGGCAAAAGGTGGGAGAGCACAAGCTGCACAACTACAGAATTCCGCCGGAGCCTGGAGAGAGATCGGACACAAGGGAAGGGGACCGATAGAGTCAGAGAGATCAGCCTGGGTTGGGCCGGCACAGGTACGGCTCGGTTACGTCAATGGGCTGAGCGGGCCCGGTTGGGACACTGTTCCGAGCCTGATCAGGTTCCCCTGGGCCGTACGATCTCCGAACCGGTCCTGGATCCGCCCGCCGTGGCGCATGGAGGAACAGTTTCCTCTCATACGTGACAGTCGATTCGAATTTCGAACCCACATCAAACTCAGACGCCTTCGACTTCGTGAGCACCATCATGATCGTGTACACTCGTTATGTATCGTTGCACCGCATCGGAGTTGGAGTACGTTCCAAGTTCTGTACGGGTACGTGACGTGTCCACAACACAAACTACTTTCCACTGTCACGTTCCGACCACTACTCCGCGGCCGGACCCATAAAACCTCGGGGCGCCGGCACCCCCCTGCACATCCAATCCACAAACCAAATCACCAACACGTACAAAATTCCTGCACGAACGCACGCGCAACCTCTCTAGTGAACTCGTCAAGTCGACACAAGCCTCGGCATCGCCGGCGGAACGCGTGACACCATGGCAGGCGTCGGCCGCGTCCTCGTCGCGGTCGCGCTGGCCTTCCTGGTGGTCCTCTTCGCCTCGCCGGCGGCGGCCGCGGCGGCGCGCGGCATGGCGCGGACGGAGGCGCAGGCGCGCGCGGCGTACGACCTCTGGCTGGCGCGGCACGGCAAGGCGTACAACGCGCTGGGCGAGCGCGAGCGCCGGTTCCGCGCGTTCTGGGACAACGTCCGCTTCGTCGACGCGCACAATGCCCGCGCCGGCGCCCACGGGTACCGCCTCGGGCTGAACCGCTTCGCCGACCTCACCAACGACGAGTTCCGTGCCGCCTACCTCAGCGGCGCCGGCGTGGTGCGCGGGGGGCGCAACGCCGCCGCCGGGGAGAGGTACCGCTACGACGGCGTCGAGGCCCTGCCGGAGTCCGTCGACTGGAGGCAGAAGGGCGCCGTGGCTCCCATCAAGAACCAAGGCCAATGCGGTAAGAACTAACTAAGAACATCACTGGATCGCATTGGCGCATTGCTTGCAGAGTGACCTGATGCTTTTGCTTGGTGTGGTGACCTACCCAGGTAGCTGCTGGGCGTTCTCGGCGGTGGGCGCGGTGGAAGGGATCAACAAGATCGTCACCGGCGACCTCGTGACGCTGTCGGAGCAGGAGCTTGTGGACTGCTCCAAGAACGGGCAGAACAGCGGGTGCAACGGCGGGATGATGGACGACGCGTTCGCCTTCATCGCCGGGAACGGCGGCATCGACACCGACGCGGACTACCCCTACACGGCCCGGGACGGCCGGTGCGACCTCGTCAAGAAGGCCCGCACGGTCGTCTCCATCGACGGCTTCGAGGACGTCCTCCGGAACGACGAGAAGTCGCTGCAGAAGGCCGTCGCGCACCAGCCCGTCGCCGTCGCCATCGAAGCCGGCGGCCGCGAGTTCCAGCTCTACGAGTCGGTAAGCTAAGTTTTTTTTTACAGCTACGACCTTGTTGTTTCAATTCAAACACTGACGACGGCCACGCGGCACTGCAGGGCGTGTTCACCGGGAGGTGCGGCACGTCGCTGGACCACGGCGTGGTGGCGGTGGGCTACGGCACGGAGGACGGCGGCCAGGACTACTGGCTGGTGCGCAACTCGTGGGGCGCCGGCTGGGGCGAGGCCGGCTACATCCGGATGGCGCGCAACGTGGGCGCGCGCGCCGGCAAGTGCGGCATCGCCATGGAGGCGTCGTACCCCGTCAAGACCGGGCCCAACCCAGGCCTATCGCCGGCGGCGCCGCCGCCGCCGGTCCCCTGCGACCGCTACAGCTCCTGCCCGGCGGGGAGCACCTGCTGCTGCACCTACGGCGTCCGGGGCATGTGCCTCGCCTGGGGCTGCTGCCCCGCCGAGGGCGCCACCTGCTGCAAGGACCGCGCCACCTGCTGCCCAGCCGACCACCCCGTCTGCAACGCCAAGGCCCGCACCTGCGCCCGGAGCAGGAGCAGCCAGGACACCGTGGAGGCGCTGCTCCGCTTCCCGGCGAAGCGCCAGCGGGGACCGCTGATCGCCGAGGAGCTAGTTATTGATTCCGTCTTCTCCATTTGATTTGATTTGACTCAGGGATCGATCGCTTAAATGTTAGTATTATTAGTTAAGTTTTTTCTTTTAATATTCAGATTTGTTCCTCATCAATCAGTTGATATTTTGTTTACCTCTCAATCAACGTCCATAAGCGTCGGATCCGTGCTGGGCGGACGAGATCATGATACATAAATTGCAAAACGGCTCCGCTCCCGTGAGAACATGTGTGCCCGCGTATGCGGTATGGGGCCCGCGGCATGCCGGCTTGCAGTTGTAGTGTTATCTATCAATCGGTGTCTCGTCCATTTCTTTTCATTTCCCTACCATGAAGTCTGAGCGGCGGCCGGCAAGAACACAGCGGACTCTCCCAAATACACGGTGCAGCAGCAAGGCGATGTGTAGCGGCGGCGCGTCTCCTCCGCCTTTGCTCTCGTATCTTGATGACATCTGCGTGCGGGATTGACGGATAAGCTCGAATTCAGTCGATTGATACGGAGACACTTCCTTTAATATTAAGGGGTATTCTCAAGTTATAAGAATTAGTCTAGGATTTATTATTATTGTACTGCTTAATACTAAGCACTATGCGTTACAGTATTTTTCTTCGTGTGCTTCAACGCCTGCTCGGCCATTGCCCGCTGTGCCGCACCCGCCTGCCGCCCGCCGCGCCCCGCCCCGCGGCCCCGCCCGCGCACAGCAGCCGCGCCCGCTCGCTTACTGCGCCCAGCCCTCGCACGGCCGCCGTGCCGGCCAAGCCGCACTCGGCCGCTGCCCGCCTGCAGGCCCCCTTGAGCAGGGCCGTCGGCCGCCCAGACGCTACGCCCCCGGCCCCCGCCTCCCCCGGGCCGTGGCCCGTGGCCCCTTCCGGCCGCCCCTGCCCCGCTGGGACCAAGCCGCCGAGGCGCCGAGCAGATGTTTTTTCTTTTTTATATTTTTTAAAAATAAAAATTTCAAAAATATATGTCCGTTTTGAAATATTTCAAAAATACTCTCGGTCGCCCCCCATAGGGCGACAGGCCTTAAATGTAATTTTTTTTGTTCAAATTCGCAATAAGATCCCTGGGAAAAAAAAGCCCTGTCGCCCGTAAAAAGGCCCTGTCGCCCCCCCCCAACGGGCGACAGGGTCCTGTCGCCCACCCCTGGGGCGACAGGGGCCTGTATATTCTCTTTGTCATTTGAGCCTGCCATATGCCGCCATTCCCTTTATCATTTGAGCATAAAAATTCAGGAAAAAAGAGAGGGGTGAGAAGAAGAAAAACGGCGAAGCTCTGCCGAATTGCGTACTTTTTGAAATGGTGGAAGGGCACTGCTATTGGGTCACGTATGTCTGGGCAAAGAATGCCACATTTGGGAAACCCGTGATCGCCGTGCTGAGCAGTGGCAACCTGTGATCTCGTACTCGCAGCTAGATACACTATGGTTCCTATTTTGAGCTATTCGAGCGTGTAGTCGTCATCATCGCCGGCAGGATCTCGACCGCTAACTCCTACCGCACCTAACTTTTCCTTCATTAAATCACGGGAAAAAATCGCAAGAACTTCCCTTATTTCACGAGCATTATGGAGCCCACAAACATAATAAGTTCACATCAATAGTATCTATAAAAACAAATGACAAGTAAACTACCACAATCATAAACATCGGATACAAATAAGCGGTCCACAGCTATCTCATTACAAATAAACATCAGAGATACAAACATCAGATACATCTAACCACCCCTAGGGCGTCGGACCCTCTTAGCCCTCTGTTGGGCACGGACATGGCCCTCGGAGTAGGTGAGAACATCCGGAGACCTCACCTGTCGCTCAGGACGCGCAAGGGGCTGCGGTGTCTGCTGCTGAGAGATTCCAAGTGGTGCTCCTCCTAGCTGTGAATACCCCAAGACATCGGGGTCACCTTGCGCGGCAGGCTCTTCTGGACTCAAGCTGTCGAAGTCGTCTAAGGTGAAGGTCTCGTTATCTGGTCGAAAGGAGGAAGAAGAAGGTCTGGCGCCCGCATGGGGGTAGAATCCTACGCAAAAAATGTGGATGTTAGCGTATGCTCGTATATTTTGTCATGACATGTAGAAACCGAAATACGAAACATAAACTAACCTGTGTAGGCCGGTATCTGTGGCCCCGGTACCATCCCTGGATACGGTCCGCGAACTGGTGTTGTCCCTCTAAACATTCCAGTATGGCCGAACGCAGTAGCTGGATCGTATCCTGTATGTGATATTAGTAAATATGTAGGAACACTTAATGTAATTTTAAAGAGATATGTACGTTACCTGCACTTGGGAAGAACTGCGACGTCGGCCCGTGCATGGTCGACGGACACGGGAACGACGACGAGGCCTGAGACGACCCGTGGCTGTCTTCGTACTGCACACGGCTTCCGAAGTTGTGCACTACCTGACGCAACTGATCACGCTGCCTCGACCATGCCTCTGTCTGCTCAAACTGGGTCATTGGGGATCCGGCACGTACCCTCGTCAAGTAAGTCGAGCAGTCCATCTCCATTATGTTGCAAAGGCCAAGCTGCATCAATTCAGTAAAGGTACAGTTACAAACACATGAATTATCTTATGAATATGATTATATATTTATATATATATATGCAAATATGATCAAGAGACTCGTCGCGCCAGCTAGTGCCTCCACGTGGTGCCGACCATAGCCATCCTGAGGCCTCGCCTGGTGTGGCTGCGGGGTAAGTACCAGGTGAGGTAAGCCCTAAAGGAGCTGTCTGTGTGTGGTCCTGTTGGATGGACCAAGTGCTCGTCTGCCTGTTCCCATTGGTCCACCCACGGCTGGATCTTGGTGAGCCAATCATCAGAGCACGGCAAGCCACTCCTTGACAACCTACAAAGTGGACCATGAAGAATCGTTAGATTCGACACGAATGTATGAGCCAAGTTCATTCATAATTACTTGTGGTCCTGGCGACTGACACGCTCCAACACGGTGGGCACCGGAAACTCCTGGCGCTGCCCAAACTGTCTCCTGACTCTCCAGGGGCAATATGCCTCAACCGCGATGTCATAAACCAGGACGGCGGAAGTAAGCCACAGGCTCGCATTCGCGGAGCAGTGCGAAGACAGGCCTGCTGGTGCACGGGTAGCCACAGCCTCTGGGCTGTAAGGCTCCCAGACAACGTCCTCGGGCGTCAGCATGTCGAGCTCTGAAACAAACTCAGGATATGCGCGTCTAACCTGCGCATGCGCCCAGGACCTCTGCATTCGGAATAAGTAACATTAAAAGTGCGCTAATGCATCATGTAACAATGAATAACAAAATTAGATGTATAAGAACGCACCTGACGCCAGATCCAGATAGTTCCCATAGTGGGCCTCTCGTTCTCCTCTTCGTCGTACATGCCCCCGTGGTAAGGCTCGTGGCTGACCAGGGGCCGACCAACGGCTAGCCTCTCGTACGACCAAAGCTGTAGCAGTAGTGGGCACCCTGCCAAGATAGCGTTCCCATGTGTCTTCATGCAGCCGTCGCAGAGTCCACGGTAAGTGGCTGCAAGTACCGCCTCACCCCAGCTGTAGGGCGGTACGTCCTCGTCCCCATCCGCAATCTCCCGTGCATACGGAAGGAGAATCCTATCGACCGAGTTGCCATGAGTGATGTTGAACATGATGTAACCAAACAACCAAAGTAAGTACGCCTCCAGCGATCTGGTCACACTGTACTCGTCTGCATCCGCAGCCAACAGGGCAGGCTGCATAAACAATTAAGATTAATGGTTTCAACTGTCAATGGAACATTTGAATTGTAACAATTAAATTTATATATGGAATGAATACGTACTGTAAACTGTAGGAACCAGGTCTTCGAAGGACCTGCTGCTCGCGGGTGCGGGTTGATCGGACCTGCTTCCTCCACGCGGTCAATCAGGGCAAAACGGGCCTCTAGCTCATCCTTCCACGAGGCCGCCACCACACGCGGACCTACAGCCTCCCCGACGATAGGGAGGCCGAGGAGGTAGGCCACGTCCTACAGCGTAGGAGTCATCTCCCCACACGGGAGGTGGAACGTGTGTGTCTCCGGCCTCCATCTGTCAACGAGCGCCGTCAGGAGGGATCGGTCGAGCTGAATAGGCCCAACCTCGACAAGACGGCTCAGAGTCAGTAGACCGGCCTCACGTAACCTTAAAATAAACAAAAATGTCGAAACAAAGGAATACCGACGAATACATAAGTGATAAACAATAATATTTTATTACATACCGGTCACACCAATCGTGGTGTATAGAGATCGCCTCCCCGGGTGGACGAGGACGTAGCACCTCTAGGGCTCGGTGCTCAACAGCTGCAAAGTAAGATCTGTGGCTCGAGTCGATCACTGGGTCTAGCAAGGAGTCCATCTCCATACCTGCATTCAAAAATATATGAGAACACATAGGTAAATATATATTTCATACAAACTGGACACATAGGTACAATAATAGTTCATTACATACCTGCAATATTTCATTACTACATATTACAAATAATGAAATACAATTGTGGATCATGACACCGAATGCCTTCCACGAGCAATTCTCGCCGATGCTCGTCTGAACGTAGGAGGTGCTTCATCTCTGGGATTTCCGGAAGGACCGACGTCAGCAGCATCGTGAAGTGCATTCTGAGGACACTTCTTGTAGTTGTGACCCAATGCTCCACATTGGCTGCAACGCTTTTGTGCCTTGCTTGCTTCCGACTCGTCCATACCATTCCGAATACGACGTGTCTGACGATGGTCTTTGCCTTTCTTAGTGGCTGGATCAGGAATAAACATCTTATTCTCATTATCCTGAGTGAAAGACCCCACAATTCCAATCCCGTATACCTCATGTCCCCAGGTGGATACAGGTGATTCCTTGCTGAAGTACGGTGAAACAAATACTCCTGGCTGCAACACAGACTCTGCACATGCCGCAATGAGATGGGAGCATGGCAAATGCAATAACTTAGGCTTCATGCAGGAGCAGAAGGCTTTGCCATCAACTGTAATCAAACTCTCCTGTACCACCCTATCTCTACGGATACCACGACCACTTCTATCCTTGCATAGAACCTCAAATCTATGCTCCATTGTACCTGTCGATATGACGCGGTGCAGTTTGGCCTTTTCAATCTTCTCTTGCATATATTGTGTCACTCTTTTGCAAAACTGAATTTGGGGGTTGCTGATGTTTATGCTTGCAGCCGTGTAACGCTCTCTGAAATACTTCATGCACCCATACATGATGAACTCAACAATTCCCACAAGAGGAAAGGCACGACAAGAACGCATAACCATATTGAAACACTCTGCATGGTTCGTTGTCTGAATACCATACCGTATTCCGTTGGTATCATAAAGGAATGACCATTTCTCCTTAGGTGCACCTCGAATCCAGTGTGAAAATGGCTTCTCAATTGAATCCCTAGCCTCTGCAGCCTGACTCGTGCCTGCTCCTGATGCCCTTTCCTTCACTAGCTCTGCAGTCAACTGATCAAGCATCTGCCATAATGCATTGAATTTTCTCTGTTGATTTTGGGTGCACAACCTCTTAAACAGGTTCTTAAGATCCTTGTTCTTAAAATGCTCATAGAAGTTTGCACCCATATGCCTAATGCACCACCTGTTTTGGACATCGGGCCACAATGGAGGCGTTGTCGAAGTCCACGTTGCAATTTCAGTATTGATTGCAGGATACCTGCATGCATATCACTAATAAGGTACACATCTGGGCGTGCAGCAACAACATGAATCTTCACTGGTTCAAGGAACCAATACCAACTGTCTATGTTCTCATTCTCAACAAATGCAAATGCGAGCGGAACTATTTGGTTGTTGCAATCCACACCGATTGCGGTGAGTATCTGATCTTTATACCTTCCAGTCAAAAATGTGCCATCAATGCAGATCACCGGAAGACAAAACTGAAATGCTCTAACACAAGCACCTATGCAAAAGAAGGCTCGTTGCATAATTCTTTGTCCCCTAGTCACGGCTGGTACGAGGTATGTGTCATAAAATCTTCCAGGATTTCTAGCAGCAACCTGGGATAACATACGAGGTAGGTTATCATATGATGCCTCGTATGTGCCGAACCGCATCTCGAACACCCTTTGTTTAGCCCTTCATGCCTTCAAATAACTGATGGTGTACTGGTAAGTCTGCTCAATGTGTCGAACAATTATTTTTGGCTCATAATTAAGATTGTCCATAATAAACCCATACATTTGCTTTGCAACAAAGTCGCATGATATATTGCGATGCGAGGGAAGAACTTCTGACAGCAAACAAGTGTGCTCTGTCACAATGGAACATTTCCAGTTCGACTTCCATTTTCCCTTGAATGCATGTACTCGCCATGGACATCCATCATTTACACACTTCACCTCATATTCTTTACTGCCAGACTTTACGACTCTGAATTCTCGTTTCAATGATATTGCCCATAGTCTCACAGCATCTTTTACGGCTTCAATGTTTGGATATGTTGCACCTTGCACTACCTCATTCCCTCTGTACTCCCGCTCCTGATTTCGTACATCTTCTGCGACATGACTGCTCGTCATCAGATGAGCCCTCATATTCTTCCATCTCTATTGCGGTTTGATCTTCTGCCTCCATCTCGTCCACAATGCTATGTATCCTCTCTCTCTCATCAGCAATGCCCTGTGGTCCCATGTTTTGGTTCTCTGACTCTTCTGACTCATCTTGCTCAACATAATTGGTCTCTCTTCGAATACTCGGAGTTCCTTGATCTGCACAATGTTGGATTTCATTTTGTCTTCTCCCGGATTTGAATAAGAATGGCCAGAGGCCACCCACGCTCTAGAGCTGTTTGCATGTACTTCTGCCAGTCATCAGTGCTGTGTATCATCATCAATTCCCATAATTCACTTTCTACCTCCCAATTAACAAGAGACTGGACAGTGATCACATGTGTCAACGGATCAACATGGAACCCACGCTACAGCCACTTACATATGGAACCAAAACTCCTTTCCAGAGGTTTATCTATGCCGCTAGATGTGCGCTTAAAGGCAGAAAGATCTACTCCATTTGGCCCATACATAACATTGTATTCACCATAAAATACTTGAAACTGCATCTTGCTCGACATATCTGTATATCACATAATACTTATCGAGTTATACTCTTTACTTCACTAACTTATTCAATAATCCGTAAAAACTAAGTATGAAATTCAACTACAACGTATAAGTATTCATAACTACGTGATGACACTCAAATTCTATACTGCATATGCCAAATTCTATTCTAAATCATAATTAATTTATAAACATGTCTCTAATAGTACTGCAATTGTAATAATAAATGCGTAGAACTAATTTTCTAAACTAATTTACTACTACGTAACTACAAACTAAAGTATCATTGAACTCCTACTTAAATAGTTCTACTATAGCACTAATTAAATTAAATTACTCACCCCTACTTAAATTACTCATATTTAAATACGTAGTACTTAAATATAACAATATATAAACTAAATGTACTAACCTGCAGATCACAAGTGCTGAATCTGGCAGGGCTTCGCCGCTTTCCTTCTCCTCACTCCTCTCTTTTTTTTCTGGATTTTTGATGGAATTTTCGGGCTCAAATGAGGAGGGAAGGGGAGGGTTGGAGCTTTTACAGGGGGATACCCCGGTCGCCCGAGGGGGGGTGACAAGGCCCCCTGTCGCCCGCAGGAGGGGCGACAGGCCCCCCTGCCGCGCCCGTGGGCCGGGGCGCGCGCTGGGCCCAGCGGTCGCCCGAGGCGGGGGCGACAGCCCCTGTCGCCCGTTGGGAGAGCGACAGGGCCTTTTTTTCCAGGGACCTCATTGCGAATTTGAATAAAAAAAATTACACTTAAGGCCTGTCGCTCTATGGGGGGCGACCGGAGTATTTTTGAAATATTTCAAAACGGACATATATTTTTGAAATTTTTATTTTTAAAAAATATAAAAAAGAAAAAACCGCCGCCGAGCAGCCGAGAGGGAGAGGAAGAGTAGAGGGGAAAAAGGGCCGGCTCTGCCTTGCTGGGCTTTTTCATTTGGGCCGCGGGGGAAAGAAATTTGGGCCAAGTGCCCAGCCGAACAGCCCAAACCGGACATCATCTTCAACCTCCCGACGTTTCAGAGTTCAGACCGTCCTCCATGGCAGAAATTTTTTTTTGGGTGGGGGGGAGGGGGCGCCAGGGATTCCCAGGCGGTAGAAGGGCTCTAGCCCCGGCCGCCCCACCGGTAGATCCGCCACTGCTAGGAGGAGTACTAATTTTTGACTCCGAATCCTAGGAGAATTGTTGAGTCCGAATCCCAGGAGAATTCGAAGTTCCTCCAAAATTCCCACTACCTTAGCTTGTCCTATATAAACAACATCGTCGCTCCAGTAATGCAATCACCATCAGTATTCGCTAGCAGCGCAAGAAACACAATCCGCAGGTCTGCTCTGCTTCCCTTGTCCCCGCAACCAGCTGTCTCAGCCATGTCGCTCGACCTAGCTGTCTCAGCCATGTCGCTCGACGCGGCGGCGCTGGCGCTGCCGCTGCCTTCCGCCTCAGCCATCTACATCACGGCGGCCTCGGGGCTGCACGTCCTCAAGCTCAGCGGCTACTCTCACGCCAAGTAGCTCCTCGGCACCGGCAAGCCGCGGAGGACGAGGCGTACGGCAAGCCGCGGAGGTGTCTCAGGCTCAAGAGGCTGCTCCGTTCATGCCTTCCCATCCGAGCGAAATCGTCGCAACGACCTGTGTTTGACGTTGAGTACTCACGGCTTTGAGAGAAATAATGGGTCGATTTTCCGAGTTCATTGGTCGTGAAGTACTTCTTTACAGTTTAGGCGGTTTGATTGTTGTTTTTCCATCCTAGAAACAGAGTTTGGTGTGGTTCTAGTTCATTGGTAGTAAGTACTTCTTTACAGTTTAGGCGGTTTGATTGTTGCTTTTCCATCCTAGAAACAGAGTTTGTACAAGAGCCTATTGTTGCTTTTCCATCCTAGAAACAGAGTTTGTACAAGAGCCTTGTCGCTCCACTGCAGTATCGAGTGTTCAGTTCATGTGCGGCCGTATAGCTGCAGATACTAGTATTTGACATGTCTTCTCTGCTCGTGGACGTTCATCAGCTCACCTATATTTTTTTTGAAATAAACACTTATATGTTACGGATCCAAAATTTTATCCCCAAAACTTCAATTTGTTACATGTTTATTAAAAATTTTATTGCCTTGCTAGGAAACCGGATTGCAGTGATAACCAGTTTCAGGGTTTCAGCTAACACAAGATTTTCGTGTGCGTCGGGCGCGAGGCAGCGCCCCTGTACGCCGTACATTCAAAATCAAAAGGACATTAAATCATCCAGGATTCCATTGTCTTCCATTACATTGCAGCCATTATCTTTAAGTTCTCGTCTCCACTGCAAGGATTAGTTCAGTTCTACGCATACTGAACTTTCTCGAAATACTAGAATTCCATTGCGTTACAGGTGTACGCCCTCTTTGTATTCCCGAGCCACGTATCCAAAGCAATACTACTTGAAACACCCTCTTTCCGGGTGCCTGCCCAACGAGTAAGCACTGGTGAGCGCGCTCCCGTTCGTCGGTGCTACCCCGTGGCCGTGGCGCCGGCCGCGGCACCGCGCGCGGCAGCTGTACGCCCTCGCCGCGCGGCTTGGTTTTGAGTTCAATGTCTCGCCGATGAACGCAGAACGCGTTCCTCGCAGCAACCATGGCCATGGTCTCTTGGGACACGCTGCTTGTGGGGTTCGCGCGCCGTTGGGGGTGGATTCTACGGAGAAAGATGGTCAAGGAAGCTGTTGCCGCCGCCGGGTTCTGGCTCAGGCTCAGCACCGGTGATGCAAGTTCATGCACAGCTCGCCAAGAGTTCGCAAGTTGATACTTGATGGCGCCAAAGCATTCACCAAGATTCACTGCAAAGTCTAATTTTCTTCAAAAAAAGGATTCACTCATCACTGCAAAGATGTGTCATGTGTAGAGATGGACACTGGCTGCCTATCGTGGTGAGCCCCGCCTGCTAATAACTTTAAGAGAAATATTATCAGGTGACCGTTCCAAATATTATATCACCTTTTGTGGACGCCTACATTTGGTGACAGCCAGTTTTTTTTTTTTTTTTGAGGGGAATGGTGACAGCCAGTTTGCCAGATATACTTGGCCGTTTCTCTCGAAAGCCACAACACAACGGGCTCGCCGCGGGGCCACAAAGGACACGAGACGAGCTGCACAAATCGCTCGCTTGCTAGGGGCGCCCAAACCCGGGCGCTCCTGCAAACCTGTCGCTACCGAGCCACATGGCTGCGGCGGGCGCCGCCTGCGCCTCACCCCACAGCTCCCTGCTGCTCTCGCGCTCCCGTCCCCACGGGCTTTCGCCGGCGAGCTACATGCCGCGGCGACTCATCCTCGGCGTCGGCACCTCGGCCGTCGCGGCGCTGGCGGTGGCCACGGCGCCGCCGGCGGTGCTGCAGGACGGGGCGGCCACGCTGTTCGCCACCGCCGGCGCCTACGCCCTCGTGCGCACCTTCGACGTGCTCACCGAGCGGCGGCTCGTCGAGAAGGTCTCGTCCCTCACTAATCTCCCAGTATTTCTTCTCGTCTGAAACAAAGTTTTAGCTCAGTCTGTCGTCCTTGGAGAGGAAACGTGGTTTTGTTTGGAGGTGTGGCGTCATTTCATATACAGTACTCCCTCCGTCCCTTTAATCGTCGTTTGGGAGTTGTGCCCCCTCACAAGCACGGATTCCTAGCGACTAATAAAACGGGACAGAGGGAGTATATTAGTAGTAGTACCAGATAAGGGAGGATCACATCAATTCCTGATCGGTGCTTTATCTTGAACTGGTTGCTTAGATTAATCCATCGGGTTCTTTGCCGAATTCAGAAAGCATAGCAAGTGAGGTTGTGATTTTGATTAATCGAAGGAACATACTACATGGCATCAGTTATTAATACTGTTTCTTGTTCGCCTCTGATTCATGTCATCAATAAAGGCAGAGTTTGAGCAGGAAAATTGTGCACGTCCTATCCGGCGTTCTGTTCATGGCATCCTGGCCACTCTTCAGGTATTGCCTCTCACTGCGTCAGAGCCCTCATATTGTTCACAGCTACCGATTTGGGCATGACATAGCTTTGAAAACGTGCTATGCCTGCAGTAATTCGACAGAGGCACGATATTTCGCTGCGGTTGTTCCGTTCTTGAACTCCTTGAGGCTTCTGATTTACGGACTACGCCTTTACACAGATGAGGCTCTTGTAAAATCAGTGTCACGTGAAGGAAAACCAGAGTAAATCCTATCGACGGAGATGTCGTATGACCCTTTATAATGCTGCTCTGACAAGAACTCTGCTTTACAGGGAATTGCTGAGAGGTCCCCTCTATTATGTCTTGGTGCTACTCTTCAGTGTTTTAGTCTTCTGGCGCGAGTCCCCAATCGGGGTTGTTTCCTTGTCGATGATGAGCGGTGGTGATGGTATTTTGCATAAACTAGCATCATTGAGTTCTTTTGCAGAACTTCATTGCACTTGGTTGATTCTGCTAAGTATCTACATCTGCTTGGACCTTAACTTGGCAGGTTTTGCTGACATTGTCGGGAGAAGGTATGGCTCAGTGAAGCTGCCATTCAATCAGAAGAAGAGCTGGATCGGGAGCATCTCGATGTTCATTTCTGGTTTCCTGCTATCCTCAATGTAGGTCTTCCCCTCAAATGCTTTGCTGGTTCTTGTTATATGTCTTGAGCTGTTAACTGACATGTCAATCTATTCTATTCAGAATGCTGTTCTACTTCTCCAACCTTGGTTACATTCATGTTAGCTGGGAGGAGGCATTTAGTAAGCTGGCTCTTGTTGCGTTGGCAGCAACCGTGGTGGAGTGTATTCCTGCAACTGATGTTGTTGATGACAATATATCTGTTCCTTTGGCCTCCATGTTGGTAGCTTTACTCTTGTTTGGCTCCAACACACAATGATTAATCCATAATAATAAGAGTACATTATTCAAGTCCCATGCAGTGCCTCCACATTTTCTGCCTTCTCCTTTCATCTTTTAAGCACCATTGAACTATATGTAAACAGCCGTGCATCACTGTCGTTCTTCAGTGATGAGTTGTTGTGGTTGCTATTTCCCATGGTGTCTAGTACTCGTGGTGATGGCCAAGCATGTCCTTTTTATGGTGGCTCCCTGCCTTGGCTTTCTGGTGGAGAAATAGGATTAGCTGGTTGAAAGCAAATATCTCACTCTCACGTATTCAGTGATGTGCTTACCTGATGGCATGCTCCATGCATTGTCCTCTCCTACACATCCTTCCTTGCTGTGTGATATGATGCCCTTTCTCTTTTCAATCTCTGATTTCTTGGAGAGGAAAGGGAATCTTGTGTTGGTTGGCTGTATTATCCTATACGGGTAGTTTGTCCAATGGAGAAATTAAGATAATCCTGCACGGCTGGTCTGTCTTTTAGAGAAATTAAAGTTGTGGTCAGCTGGTTCATAACGTACTTGATTTTTTTTCCCACAAATATGTGGGTCATATCCTTCTCGGAGGCCAGTGATCTTCTCTCGGTAACAAACTGGAAATTAGTGGAACTTACATACCAGTGCATTGTAACAGGGTTGTGTATAGGAGACTTTGACAGCATTTACCCTTTGTTCTTCAAGCATCTTAGACCTTATGAACCCAATTATCTCTTCATTTGAACAACGCAGCAAATATTTCCAGCAACTACATTCTGTATGAATTTTTTCTGCACTAAAGAAAGAAATTCCATTCACATGGGCAATTTCATGTATGAATTATCATTGCTGTACGCGCAAACTCACTCCAATAATATATGTAATGATGTGGAAAACCACTTCTGAAGACTTCCAAATAATTGGTTAACAAACATCCACCTACTGTTACATGCTCATATTTGCAACTACCAATAAGAACAAAAAAAAAGGAATAAACTTGGAGTAACTGCCGATTCTCAGAAGCTTTCCCATGCGGTACCAGCAGCTAAGATAAGTTCATGTACAATGACACCGGAGCGGGATTGATGTGCCATCAGGTTTTCGCTTCCCCCGGATGATTGCCTCCTGGATCATTGGCAGTTTCTGATGAATCTTCTTCCATATATAATTCACAGCACCATCTGGGGCTCTGCTACTGGAGTAACTAGTGTCATACTCGAAGATAGGTTGGACATGAGCCAGGTTTCTTCGGAACTCATCTTTCTGCTGCTTGGAAATATTCTTCAAGTAGTTTGTTAGCCATTTTGGTTTCATTGCATTACTAACTGACACAAAAATGGAGAATTCTGTGTAATCTATCATCCCTTCAAAAGGGAGCTCAACCTCATCACTAACAATGACTGGTATGCAAAGACTGGCAATAGCATCAAAGAGGCGACATGAAGTTGGGGTATCACCAGCTGGGTGCAAGCAAAATTCCGATGCCCGCATCCCTTTTATTGATTGATCCCGTCCAGTGGCATTAGGAAAGCCTTCTTCCATGACAATATCAGGCTCATTACCTAGCAAATCCCATAGTTTCTCTCGCACTAAACCACCCTGATAGGAGGAAAAACATATGTTAAAAAGCATAAAGCCAAAGTCCAGATATCAAAATCACAATGTTTAATGCATCCGCATCTGACTGCTCAATCATGTATTGTCAGAACAACAGATAATTAGTTAACATAAATATCCTGAATCAATTATATGTGAAAACCAGTCGGACATTAAAAAGAAATTGGTGTCAGGTTATTCTAATGTAGTAATGTACACCGCAGAAAGTTGGAAGTTTTCACAATCAACATAATATCCTAGTAGCATGCAGTGGAGAAAGGAGCATACGTAGAGCTAACTTTTAAAAGGTTCCTTTATGACATAGTAATAGCATACTATATGATCATTAAGATCAGGTACTGTTGAGAGCAGTTTCAAAAAAAAAAGAGGTACTGTTGAGAGCACATTGCTCAAATGATAAAGCGAACAAAAGCCTTGAAGTAAATTTATAAGTAAAATGCATCAAGTACCATATGTTTATTCTTCGCTTTAAGTAGCTCAACGCCAGATATTTGAAAGCTAATAACACATAAAAACCGTGCAAGACATGGTCTCCACAATATGGAAATAGAAACAAATATTCCTACATGTGCAACATTTTCTATATGACTTGACTATGAAATGCTTATGAACAGTTTCGTAAAGTTCGGAATCCAGATTACTGATGAAGGGTACCAAACAAGTAGCATGTCCTAAGTGCTGAATAATGTGGTAAGATGTACAAACCCGATGCCTATGCTTTGCTCCCTTGAAGTATAGAAGGGTGGGACGATCTTTATTCTCTGATAAGAGCAGTGTCGGAAGTAAACGTGTGTAAGGCACAATAACATCCTTAAGTAATGACACTTGAGTGTGCTGTATCATATAAGACGAGTTTCTGCTTGTAATCTTGGAATCAAGTTTGAACCAGCCTCCAAAATCAACCACCAAAAGAATTGCTGGAGCAATCTCAGTCCGGAAGTGCCACATTGCCACAGGGTCTGTCAAAGAATGCTTCAGTATTTAACATAACCTGAGCATGCAAAAGAAAAATAAGCTGGTACGCAGATCAATCTTCAGCAAGACGTAAACATTACACATCATAGTCAGTCTGAATATTGCAGGAAAAGCAACGGGCGTCACTCTAGAGCATGGTAACAGTTGCATTAACACAACTGTAAGTGTTCATGTACACCCAGTCTTAGGCATTGGAACTTCTAAGCACAATATGAACTATCAGTGTCTTGAATAAGAAGTAAAAACAAATGTCACGGTGAACTAAATTGTAGCATGTGTTGGTGTGTTGCAAGGAATTTGTCATGATGGCACTGAGTTTGAGCAACCTGATGCTGAGAAGGCAGAAGGATGATTCGATTTGAAACAGCATGCGACTGCTGAGTCAAATAGCTAGCTCTTGTCAACTATATCCGGATTACCTGTGAGGACGAAAATGTGGTCGCGGCCGCCGGACCTCCGCCACGCGGGGTGGGCGGTGACGCGGTCGACGACCTCCCGCTGCCGCCGGTAGTCTTCGTTGCCGTCCTTCTTGCGGAACGCTCCTTTGGTTCCCCACCCGAGCTCCATCTCCGCGGACAGCGTCGCGAAGAAGGGCACGAAGACGACATCGGCTTCCCTCCAGTCCGCGACGACCCTCACGGCGGCCGTCGCTGCCGTGTGGAGGGAGGCGAGGAGCCAGTACTCGGCGCTGTACTGCTTGATGAGGGGGCTCTCGGGGTAGGGCGGGTGGTTGTGCGGGGCCGGGTGGTCCGGGTCGGAGGAGGCCGGGATGCGGGAGTCGGCGGCGGGGAGGGACCAGTACCGGTCGAGGAGGCCGTAGTTGAGCGCGCGGGGGAGGTCGGCGACGTAGACCCTGAGGCGGCGGTCGGGTTCGAAGGCTTGAAGCGAGCTGAGGATAGGCGGGGAAGTAGGACGGAAGAGGAAGAAGGAGAGGGAGAGGAGCAGGAGGAGGATGGAGCTGGCGAGGACGGCGAGCCGCTTCATGGCCGCCGCCGCCGGCCAGATCTTGATGGCCGGAGGAGGCGGCCTGCCCGCCCGCATCGTCACTTCACTTCCTGCTGAAAGGCAAGCGCTTCGAACCACCGACACGGGCCGCCGTGGGCCTTTTTCATATTTCCTTTTCTCCTCCTTTCTTTCTCGATCCATTAGCCCATAATTGTCAATGGTGGACCACAGGCCCAATTGTCCGGCCCATCATCAATTGCCCCCATGGAGGGCGCCAGATTAACTCGGCGGGATGGCGCCGTGGCAGTGCCATCCTGCTCGGGCCGCTCAAGGCAGCAGCGCCGCCACCTGGCCGTAGCAAGCTCAGGCCACGTACGTACAGCTGCGCGACATCCATCGCCGCCGCTGCCGTCGTCTTCCCCGCACCGCCCCCGAGATCTCATGAAGTATCAATCACACGCCGTCGACAGAGGAGCTGTACATAAACCGATGCGATTGCAGCTCCACCGATGGAGCGAGGAGCACAGAGGAGAGGAGACAATGGAGGCCGCCGTCGCATACCTCCTCCTGTCCCTCCCACTCGTCACCTGCGCCGTGGCCGTGATCCTCCTTCTGCTCTCCGCACTCAAGCCGTCCAAGGCACGAGCCAGCGGCGGCGTCCTCCGGCTGCCGCCGGCCCCGCCCGCCGTGCCCGTCGCGGGCCCGCTCCTCTGGCTCGTGCGCGCGCGCCACCGCCTCGAGCCGGCCATTCGCGAGCTGCACCGCCGGCACGGCCCCGTCCTCACGCTCCGCTTCCTCTCCCCGCGCCCCGCCATCTTCGTCTCCGGCCGCGGCGTCGCCCACCGCGCGCTCGTCCAGCGCGGGCCGGCCTTCTCCAGTCGCCCGCCCGCCATCGCGCCCTTCCGCGTGCTCAACAGCGGCCAGAGCACCGTCAGCTCCGCGCCCTACTGCCCGCTCTGGCGCTCACTGCGCCGGAACCTCACCTCCGGCATCCTCCACCCGTCGCGCGTCCCGCTCTTCGCGCCGGCGCGGCGGTGGGCCCTGGCTGCTCTGGTCTCCGACCTCGGGCGCCGGTGCAAGGAGAGCGGTGGCGAGGTGGCCGTCGTCGAGTGCCTCCAGCTCGCCATGTTCTCGCTGCTCACGTACATGTGCTTCGGCCGGAGCCTGCACGGCCGCCGCGTCAGGGAGATCGAGGCCGTGCAGAGGGAGCTCTTCGCCTCGTACATCAGCTTCCAGGTGTTCGCCTTCTTCCCGGCGGTCACCAAGCGGGTGTTCTGGCGGTGGTGGAACAAGGTGCTCGCCATTCGTCGGAGGCAGAAGGAGCTGTTCCTGCCATTGATCCGAGCAAGAAGAGAAAATGGAGGAGAACACGGCGAGGACCTGTCCTACTGCTACGTCGACACGCTCCATGCCCACCAGCTGCCCAAGGAGGAAGACGAGCGCGCGCTCACCGACGCCGAGATGGTGAGCCTCTGCACGGAGTTCCTGACCGCGAGCATCGACACGACGGTGACCGCGCTCCAGTGGATCATGGCGAACCTTGTGAGGCAGCCGGAGGTGCAGGCGAAGCTCCGGAGCGAAATCGACGCGGTGGTTTCGGCCAACGACGGCGACAACATCGCGGAGGAGGACCTGAAGAGGATGCCGTACCTGAAGGCGGTGGTGCTGGAAGGGCTCCGCCGCCACCCGCCGGCGCACTTCCTGCTCTCGCACGCGGCGGTGGAGGAGGCGTCTCTGGACGGGCACCGCGTCCCCGCCGCCACGCTGGTGAACTTCTCGGTGGCCGACGTGTCGCTGGACGAGGCCGTCTGGGACCGCCCGGAGGAGTTCAGGCCGGAGAGGTTCGTGAACGGCGGGGAGGGCGTCGGCGTGGACCTCACGGGGAGCCGGGACATCAAGATGACGCCGTTCGGCGCCGGCAGGAGGATCTGCCCCGGCCTGGCCCTCGCGCTGCTGCACCTCGAGTGCTTCGTGGCGACCCTGGTGCGCGAGTTCGAGTGGGAGCCGGTGGCCGGCGTCGGCGTCGACCTCGCCGAGAGGCCGGAGTTCACCGTTACCATGGAGCGGCCGTTGCGCGCTCGGGTAGCCCGGAGGAGGCGCGCCGCCGCCGCCGCCGCCGCCGCTTGGATTTGATTCGCAATTTGTCAAGTGACGCGCCCGTAGCATCGTGCACGTTCGAGCTGGTTCCATTTACATCGTTACCAGCCGACCCGCGTATTCGTATACATGCGGTAGATCATGGCAGAGCCACCGCCTTGCATCGTCGTGGACGCGTCATGTATGGATATATGGTGGGGTGTGGCATCGAATCGACGTGGCACAATGCTGGATGAACTTGCATGCTGATTTGGCTGCAAAGCGTTTTTAGATATGTTTGGGAGCACTCCCTTTCAAAAAAGTTCTTCCACTACTACATAGTAGTAAGTGTTCAAGGATATTTTCTTTTCCAATGATCCGTCAGGGTTGACAACAACAATCCTGATTAAAGGATCTACTAATGTCAGTGATAATAACCGGACTAAAAGAACTCTGACGGCCATCTGGGGGCTACTAGGAGCATTTATCCAGATCTACATTCTACGGAGATAAATAAAAACGATGGATGTGTTAATAGTATCCTTCGCAAAATTCGCGCAGTTTCTCTCGAGATATTGTGGTTTCTTCACGTAGTACAGCACCTTTTGATTGGCTAGGTTTCTTGAAAGGTTTCTTGAACATGTTCACCAATCACCATGTCAGCCTGAACAGCACGGGTGTTCATATTTAAATTTAATTTTAGAATTATTTGAAGACTAAACGACTGGTATTTTTCAGTGTTATGAAATATGTACGTTAGCGATGAGAGGTACGTGGTATGGAATTCTTAAGATTAGCTTATGTTGTACTTGAAAAGTTCCACGGAAACACAATCATAAAAATGTTCGTAAAAAGAAAAACTCAAAATCACATAATGCAGTGTTCCGTTTATTTATAAAGCATTTGGCCCAATTTTTTTTAGATTACACAGTACAACACAGACACTCACAACGCACGCACACTCAACCCCTATGAACACACGTACGCGAACCCTACCCCTATGAGAATCTTCGAAGACTGAGCCGATAAATTCTCGAGATTGATGAAGTTACCACATGTGCCTCGTTGTCGACAAGAACATTGCCTCCCACTGAATACACAACATCTTGAATCCCATAATATTCACTCTCATAGAGAGTCAAATCTAACACCTCAGGTGCTACGAGCCCTTTCGCAAAGCATTTGGCCCATGATATGCATTGCCGGCGCCGGCGCCTATTTGGACCACACATCGAAGTCCAAGCCCATGAAATATTTTGATGGCCCATGAAGAGAGGCCACTGAGCCGATGAGCTCTTTCTTTCTTCCCCTGCAAGCCGGACCAGGCGAAAGCCCAACCACATCAGCACGAGGCCACGACCCGCACGCGCTCCATCCAACTGCTGCTCGTCTTCATCATCCCGCACGTTTCCGCCCGACCGCCCCCCGTTTCCTACTTCCCACTCCTCCCCATTCCCATCCCACCCCACCCCACACCGACCCACCGAACCCTACTCACCAACAGACCGCAGGAGAAGGGGGGGAAATCCTGTCGAGGCAACCACGCCGCCATGGCCGGCGATCCCCCGACGGCCGCGGAGAAGGAGGCCCTGGTCTCCTCCTTCCTCGAGATCGCCGCCGGCCAGACCCCCGACACTGCCACCCAGTTCCTCCAGGTTCGGCTTCCGCTTCCGCTTCCGCCCCCTAAACCCAATCCCTTCGGCTTCTGGGCGATTCGATCGGGCCCGCGCTCCTTGGTGTGATCCCTGGGGTTTCCATTCCGCAGATGACGAGCTGGCACCTGGAGGAGGCGCTGCAGCTGTTCTACATCGACGGGGAGTCCGCTCTCGCGGCGCATCCGGCGGCCCCACCTGCCGCGGCTTCTGCTGCTGCTGCTGCTGCTGCTTCGGCGGCGGCGGCGTTGGCCGGAGTTGAGGAGGCGTTGCGGTAGGCAGGAGCGAGGTTTTTAGGCTTTTGGTTTTGGGTGGATCATGGAGGGGCGTCGATTTGCAGGTTCGCGCCACCCCCAGCGGCTGCACTGGGCGATCCGTTGTTGCATGGACTTGGGGTTGGGGAGGATGACGACGTCCGCGCGCCGCTGCCTGTGAAGCGGGAGACTCTCTATGGCGACGGCCCTGTGTCTGTGTAAGTAACAAAAGGTGCTTCGACCAGCCACGTCGCATGTTAGCATTGGATCCTTGGATTACAAATTACAAATTACAAATTGTGTAAGAATAACTTATGCTCGCTTGGTACATTACAAATTACAAATTGTTTTGTCAATTTAGGGCAATTACACATTCTGGATACCAATATGGCAATATCGGGCATCTCCTGCTTGAATGTTTCTTTCTCCTTTCGCAGATACACCAGTCTAACAACTGAGACTAGCTAACTGACCTCTTGTTTATACCATTGGAAAAGGAAATAAATATATCTTAGTATTGTTCCTTTAATGATGCAAATTTAGTCATTTGTTAGAGTTGTTCCTCTTCTTGTTAGCCAGGTGTTTGTTTTTATAATGATGCCTAGATTTTTCTTTGTTTTTTTCCTATTTTTTTTATAACTCAGTTTGTTTTTTGCCCCCTTTGTACATAGCTTGGGCATGGCTGCTTATAGTTTTGTAATATATGTTCTATCATAACTTTTGCTTTGGAATTATACGCGTTAAGAAGCATTTGTTGCTTTACATATGGCAATATGCAATCTATTTCATGTTTCCGGACTTGTTTTTGTATTTAAGCTTTTACCATTATCACTGTTGCTTTCCTGTAATTAGATTGTTCCATGAAATCTAGGCATGATTTGACCTGTCTTCTTTTGCGGCCTGCATCCTAATTTCCTAATTCAATGGTGCATTTCCTAAACTAGATTCATGATATTTAAGTATGATATGGCCTTTCTTTTTTTGCAGCATGCGCCCTAATACAACGGTTGCTTTTCGTAACTTTGAACAAGAGGCAAGACAATCCGCTGTTTGGGATTCTGATCGGAATGCTACATCAAGTTCTCATGATAATCTCGCCTCTTTGTACCGTCCACCTTTTTCTTTGATATTCAATGGACCATTTGATAAGGTAAGCCGTATGTATTAACTCTTTAGTTTATGTGCTGATAAAATTGTATGGGCACTTTTTGTCTTTGCATCTGTGGAAAACTTCACTACTTATAATTGCAAACCCTTGTGCTGTATCTCAGTTGGCTGGTGATTTACTTGCGCAGCGTAGCTGTAGAGCAACTAATTCATTGTGGATTTGTGGTTAGGTTGTTAATTGCTCTTGAAAGGTTGCATCTCCGTTTACAGCAAATAGGATCTGTTTGTTGTCGCTATTAAGATCTGATCACTGAAAGCATACTGATCTCTATTTTAGTACTGTTTCCCCCCAAAAAAAATCAATCACTTGTGCTTATAAATTCCAAATGTAGGCAAAGTTAGAGGCTTCTTCTCTGGGCAAATGGCTGCTAATCAATTTGCAGTCGACGGAGGAATTCAGCTCTCACATGGTAAATTCAGTCATGTTGTCGTGATATGCTGTTCCTTCAGTTTATTAATCCAAATTTTGACTTTTGAGTCTGTCTTTACTCTTTATTGAAGCTTAATCGAGACACTTGGGGAAATGAAGCGGTGGCTCAATTAATTCGGTCAAATTTTATTTTCTGGCAGGTTAGTCGTCCTTATCTGCTTTCGTGTTTCAGCCAAGGACGTGTCTGTCTCATTCCCATTTCTTTTGACATGTTAGGATTTATATTGACAACATAAAATTCTCTGTTAAATGGTTCTCTCCCCCCACGTGTCTTTACACTTACCAGCTGTTACCCTGTGTCCCTGTCTATTAATATTTTGATGTGTTAATATAGGTCTATCATGACACCAGTGAAGGGAGGAAGGTATGCACTTACTACAATTTGGTATCCATTCCTGCTATACTCCTGATTGACCCCATCACTGGGCAAAAAATATGTGGTTGGAATGGAATGGTTCACCCAGACCGTCTGCTTGAGGTATTTCAATACGGTTCTTTCATTTCTCATACTAAACTGTAGTTGTGGCTTGCGGGGTTGCATGATAACTTCAATTTTCAGATGTAATATGGTGTAGATGCCCCCTTTTTATTCTTTCTGATTGTGTATCGTACCTAGGATCTGCTACCTTACCTAGATAAAGGTCCAAAGGAGCACCATGCACCTCAACCACAAAAGCGCCCAAGGAAAGTTGATCAGGAAACTCCTATGGGAAAACAAGGTAGAAGTTTGATCTTTTTTTAGTCAGCAGTGCTATTACTTTTTGCTCTTGTTTGCATACATACTAACATGGAAGATTCAGTTTTGCAAAACCATATGACTTAACCATATCTAATACTTGGACAATCATATAATTTATCATATCCTAAGTCCTAGCATCCATTGTTTTCCAATTTTATGTATTATCCTAGAGTTGTAAAAATGGAGTGTTAGATAAGTCTCACATTTGTGCGTCGATGTATCTATCTATATTACTAGATTGGGCTAGGTATAGCCTTCCCGAGGTGATCTTGACCGTCGATGGGATCACACGGTGGTTTTTCTAGCCTCCTGTGGCCGCCTAGTAGCATATTCCCTAGAATATGCAGTTATGTAAGACTGCCCTTTGGGCTTTCGGGTTGACAGAAATAGAATTCATTTGGGCCAACATTTGGCATCAAAGCCTAGGGTTTCTTCTCTCCCCGGTCTCCGCTACGTGCAAGGCCGCCATGGCGTCGTTCACCTGCTGGCGTGCCTCGGCGGTGTGCGCCGCAGCTGCACACCGCGCCCTGCACCGGTGTGCTGCTGCCTCCTCCTAGTCCGCTGTCCGCCTCACACTGTAGCTATGTAGAACTGGGGTTAAAGAGGTGACTTGGCCTCTCTCTCTCTCTCTCTCTCTCTCTCTCTCTCTCTCTCTCTCTGCAAGACTTGCCCTTTGGGCCTAATTGAATGAAATCAGATCCATTTGGCCAACTGGAAGAAGTATTACGCAGCTCTTATGCTATGGCCTCATGATTTCGTGGGCAGTTTGTCTATTGGGGCTGCTTGGTGATTATGACATTGTAAGCTTATGGGGATGTCTCACTCTTGCTGGTCTGTGGTTTCCAAACTAAGGAAATTGAATCGAGTTTTATTCATCCAATACATTTTTTACTTTTTAGTTGGAGACTACTATTTCTCACTTAGCTGGTACTCCCTCCATCCTAATATATAAGGCGTAACCATTTTTTACTCAAGTCCCATAATATAAGGAGCTCTCTCTCTAGACACACGTACATCGATGCAGGAATACTAGTGTTGATAGAGAATTAAATGCGTTCCTTGGTCTTTGAACCAGAGGTGGTTATGCCTTATATACTGGGATGGAGTAGCTGTTATCATCTGGATAGCTGAAAACATTTCCTGCCATTCCACTATGTAGTTGGTTGACAAAAAGAACGATGTTCATAATGTGCTTTCATTTTTGGCAAAACAATTGTAGAGGATGAGGATGAAGAACTAGCGCGGGCAGTAGCAGCTTCCCTGGAGGACAAAGTTGTTGCAGGATCAGATGCTACAGATGACATGGCTGAAGCTGAACTGGAGGAAGAAAATGAGACCAGCTTAAATATCAAGTTGGATTATCCTCCTCTCCCTGAAGAACCTACTGGAAGCAGGGACCTTCTCTGCAGGGTTGCGATTCGGCTACCGAACAATCGGAGGATACAAAGAAATTTTCTTCACACAGATCCTATTAAGGTGACACTGCCATCAAATTTTCTTGTCTCATTTGCTTGTTTTCCCTCACTGATGGTGTCGTTCTTTCCACTGCAGCTCCTATGGTCATTCTGTGCTACTCAGGTTGAGGATGGGGAGAAGCGGGCTTTTCACTTTGTGCAGCCCATTCCTGGAGCATCCAAGAACCTGGAGTTTGCAAGTGATCTCACTTTCAAAGAAGCTGGATTAGCCAACTCAATGATCAATCTCTCGTGGGACTGAGCCTGCTTCCATCTTGCGCTTTGAAGTTTCAAAGCCGCGACGTATTTCAGCCTGGGCTTGAAGATGGTTTAGTTATTTTCTTTCCTTGAGGGTTAACTCTTTTATCTTGTGCTCTGCTGGAGCTTGGAGTCAGGGACAAATCTGTGGCCTGGGCTGTGTGTGGAAATGCTCCTTTTGCCGCGTTGGTTCTTGTGTCTATAAACACCCATGGTAAGACTTAGCTCTATTTAATGCACATATATATCATAGTCTGGTTCTGGTACTGAACTGATGCGTGGTCTGGTGCTTGTTTTCCTTTGTGTCTTGTCAAAATGCTGAAAGAGAGGCAGGCAGGCAGGGATACACTGCCCGTCAGCTGCACTGATATGTTTCACGGTTAGAAGAGTGCTGCGATTTCTTTTCTTTTGTTTGTGATCTGCTTCGTTGCGCATTGCTTCTCCAGATCGGCAGATTCCGCGCCCATGCTTGCCGATTTCTGAACCCGGAGATGCAGATTGGAGCCTGGAGCGTCGGTGCTGTCCGTCTCAGCTCCCTTCTCGAACCTCGAGTGCTTTTGACTACCTTGAAAGCTTTTAAAAAAAATTGCGTGCATTTTGGTGCTAGGCTCAGGTCGTCAGGTGCAGTTGCTGCTGGGACTGCGTAGCATCAACTCTAGCTATGGAGATTGTTCCATGCAGTCACTCTAGAGCAACTGCGCAGAATCCTGGGCCAACGTTGTCATTGTTTGAGCACTGGTACCAGGTACGTCGACCCCATGGTAATTGGTTAAGTACTGGTATAATTACCATAGGTCGACCTGCTTTGCTACGAACTCGTGAAAGAACACGAAGTACTCCCCAACTCGGCTCATGATGGCACGAGCAGGAGAGCTGGAGCTCCCAGTTTTCTCTGTCTCTGCGGGTGTATTTACCTCTGGCGGCTGAACTGAACGGTGTGGAGACAGTCTGGCTCTGTGCACACAGAGAGAGAGAGACCACACGAGACATGCAATGCAATCGTACTCGTACTAGTCCCTAATGTGGGGTTACGGCCTGTGGGAATGGCGGAGTTTTGACCGGGCACGTTTGACCGCCAGCGTGGGCCCGCCGCTTATGATTTGCCTGCGGTGGTGCCTGCCGCTGTTGCATTGGCCGGTGCCACCTGCCTCTCTCTGGCCAGTGTGACAGGCACGGCAACTAGCCCCGAATTATTGCACCCGCGGCCGCTCCATGCATTCCCCTCACTCTCTCTCTCTACACGAGACTGCCTCCAGTTCCATTCCAATGAGAAAATTTCCTGTAAGGCGCAGAAACAAATGAAGGTTGTTTCTACGGCCCTGAAAACTGAAACGTATTTTTTTTATTTTCGTTTCTTTCTATGCCCCTACCGTCATCTCTCCAGCTAAGTCCAACTTAAGTGGCTGTGAATAGACCAAAATACCCCAGGCGCACAAACTTGTCATTCACGGTACATACCACTCAGCCCTCTCCATCTCTCACTGACGAGTGAGGCCCACTCGTCATCTTCTTCCTTCGTTCTCCCTGCACGACGGTACCAGCAGGGGATTGAACTGGGCTGGCAAGGTCGCCGGCAAGACGCTGCACCGGCGAGCAGCAGCACCCCGCTCGCCACCTACGACCCCGCCACCACCGGCCGCGGCGCCGCCGGCCGCTTCGCTCCCCGCCCTCAGCTCCACCCGCCGCCGCCGCCGCCCTCAGCTTCACCCGCCGCCATGCGCCGCCGCCGCTCGCGGTCCCACTCGCCCCCATGCGCGCCGCCGCTCGATGCCCGCGGCCCCGCCCGCCGCCGCCACGCTCATCACCCCAGCGCATCGTCACCGCCCGCAGCCCGCCCATCGCCGCCATCCGCCCTCCGCCGTGCCCCTGGGGAGGGTCTCCTCCGCGGCCTCTGCCTGGGGGACGGCCTCCTCCGCGCGCCGCCGCCATGGCGGCGCCGCCTTGGGGAGATGGGGCACCGGAGGGATGGGCCAAGGGGTATTTCAGTCCAAAAAATTTTATTGCTCACCTTAAACTTCAAACTCTAACAGATTGGGCTAACAGATCCAACGGTAGGGCCATATAAGGAAACGAAAATAAAAAGAAGGCCACAAGAGGGTGTTTCAGTTTTTCAGAACCATAGAAGGGATCTTCATTTGTTTCAGGATCTTATAGGGAATTTTCCCCATTCCAATGGAGGAGGGAGAGAAGAGAGGGGGATAGGGGAGTTTTAGAGTTTGGTTTGCTCGGCGGAGCGCGCATTTATAGAGGCTGCCTGCCGGTGCCGGCATCTCCGACGCGCCGGCACCGCTGCCTGCGACGCCATTCCCATTACTTCCCCGGAGATCGGCGATCCATCCACCGGTCGACCACTGTTCCCTCTCACACCACCGCACCTCGCCTCTGAACCATGGATCCATCACGAGTTCGGCAGGAGGGGCCTGGACCCGCCCTCCGATCCCTCCCTCCTCTTCGGACGGACCCCTTCAACTGTTGGGCGTTTTTGGCCGCATCTCTGGAGGATCATCGCTCGCTCGCTCGCTCACCTCTGCTAGCCTGCACTGCACGAGCTAGCTGGCGACGACCATGCCAGTGTTTTTTTTTAAAAAAAGATCATGCCAGTGTCAGCTTCAATTCATCAGCCGTTGAACGGAACGCAATGGAACGGAGCTCCTGCAGAATGGGACGGGATGCTAGCTTGCGATCGGCCGATCCGCGTGCGTGGAGGATCGTGCCTTTTTACAGCTTGCATGCGCGGGCCGGATCCACAGCACGCCGTGCCGCCCCATAGCTTTTGCAGGGCCAGTCGACCGGCCGGCCGGTGGCCTCCGCCTGCTGCTGAGTGGAGCTAGCATCCAATGCTGAGGGCTAGCTGCCGCCGCTGCTGCCGCCGCTGCGCCACCTCCTGACTCCAGTGCTCCTGCGCCAGTAGTAGTACTACCACCACCACCACATGAGCTAGAGCGTTGTACTCGCGTGCAGGGCCCCCGCTAGGCGGTGCGCCGGTGCCGCTGCTGCCGTCTCTGAACTCTGAAGCATACCACTTGGCCCTTCTACTTTGCTTTCTTCAGGAACTGGCATTATTTGTTGGCTGTGTTTATTTTATTCTGGATTTTCTCTCGTGACACCTGAGGATCTTGGGTTGGACTGGAGTACATGTGTTGTTTGCACATGTGTATATGCGCCACTCAACCCTGTAGAATGATTGATAGCTGGTGGCTGCTGCTAGTATAGGTTTTGGACCAAGGAGAACTGCCGACAGAAAGCCGCGAGTACTACGGCAACCTCTCTATTATTTCTCACTTAGGCTGTGTTTAGTTCGCGAAAAATTTTGGGTTTTAATACCATAGCGTATTTCGTTATTATTTGACAATTAATATTTAATTATAGATTAATTAGACTTAAAATATTCATCTCGTATAAATCAGTTATACCATATAATTACTTATTCTTTTTAATTGTATTTAATGCTCTATGCATGTGTTCTAAAATTCAATATGGTGGATATTGTTTGAACTTTTTTGCCAATTAAATAGGGCCTTACCATCATCAGAAAAGCTCAAAGATGGCGACATGGTAAGTCCGGACTCCGGACCGGATTACTACGGTCTCATAGTAATAGGGGAGAGTGGGCACTGGACATTGGTGACTGGTGTACTAGAAGCTACTGCAGGAAAGAGTTCACACAGACACACACACTGGGAGTGAAGCGAGAGAAGACAAGCCGTATGGGAGGGCACTAGGGCAGGGGCATTTCGGGGAGAAGAGGCAGGGCAGCTACGGCCTGGTACGTGGGATGTGGATGGCAATGGCATATGGCATCTCTGCCCCTGGTCAAGGACTTTGACTACGGACCTGGGAGCGGTGACAGCCGAGATTGTCAGGCTTTTCTGACACCAAAAGGACAAATCCATACGTTCACCACCGCCTGTGTCCACCCAAAATCATCACCCCTGGCGTGGCCCCCCGGCTTAGCACTGCCTGATCGGCTGATCCTCTTTTCTCGGGTGTTTAGCGCCCATGTTCTAGTCTAGCTAGGTCATTAGGTTAGGGTGGCATGGAAGCTACCATTGATAATGTAGAACTGTTCACAGTTCTGGCACTTTTTTGTAGCTACCTCAAGACATTTTAGCTGAAGCAAATGTTCCTTCCTCACTATATTTTCTCACTATATTGTAGCTAGCAATCATTGACGGATCGCTTACCATGGTTGACTGCTTGTGTTATTCCCCTAAGGTTTAAAGCCAGGTGCTACCAATTCTCATATTCTGAACGCTTACAGCTGCACTACGACATTTCTATTTAGTTTTTAGGAAACTATTTCCAATTGATGTAAAGAAATTTAAATTAGCTCGTTATGAACATCCGACGTTCGAAAAGAAGCCGAAAAGTCCAGCTAAGATGTTTTTTTGTTTTTCAAAATACCAGCTGTGAGCTGAATGGGTGATCACCGAGGCCTCGTTTGATTTTTAAAGTTACTGTCACATCGCATATTCAGATGTTAATTTGAATATTCAGATGCCAATTTAATATAAAACTAATTGCATAAGTTGCAATTAGGGCTCTATATGACTCTATTAAATATAATTAATACACAACTAGTGAATGATTACTATAGTAATTAGTAGTCAAATTATGAACTAATTAGATTTAATAGATTTGTCTCGTGATTAATTTACGACTTATAAAATTAATTTTGTAATAAATCTATATTTAGTACTTCTAATTGATATATAAACATACAATGTGACAAAATTTATGACTTAAACTGAAAAAAATCAAACAAGCCCGAAATGAAATGGGTAACCACTCCAGTCCAATCCCATCCAGCGGCGCGCGGAAACTGCCCAGCAGGACGTCCTCCCTTCTGCGGTTCTGCCGAGCGACGTGTAGCCTTGCACTGGGGAAAAGACCAGGCTGCCCCAGGTGAAGACTACAGATATATAGAGAGAGAGGACGGGACAAAAGGGCCACCAGGCCTGGTCCTTGGAGATGATGGGCGGAAGCCGACAACGCAGCGGTCCACCCGTCTCCAAGGCTCCCCCTCCGGCCACGCACCCCTCCCTCTCTCTCTCTCTCACAGTAGTAGTCCGTAGACCGCGCCCCGACCGACGTTTACCCGTAGCTCCCTCTACATACTCCGTCGCCACCGGTCCGGCGAGGGCATTTCCGGCACTGCGTCGACGGGCGAAGGAAGACGACGCCTTGCGCGCGCGCGGTAAATTTTTGCTTTTGCATTCCACGCACGCGTGTACTGGGGCGCGGCCGGGTAGCTGCTCAGCGTACGTACGCCTACCCTTTTTCCTCTGATCGATCCCTTTGCAAAACCCAACCAGCGAAGTGGACAAAAGGAGAGAAGGAGCTCCTCAAAGTTAGGCCCTATTTAGTTCCAACGCAAAAATTTTTTTGCGTTGGAATCTTACTAATTTAAAGTAATAAATGAAGTCTATTTATAAAATTTTTTGCACAGATGGGTTGTAAATCGCGAGACGAATCTAATGATGCTAATTAATTCATGACTAATCAATAATTAACGGATGGTACTGTAGCACCACTGTTGCAAATCATGGATTAAGTAGGCTCATTAGATTCGTCTCGCGATTTACAGCCCACCTATGCAAAAAAAATTTATAAATAGATTTCATTTAATACTCCATGCATGTGTCGAAACATTTAATGTGACGGTTTTTTTGTGTTTACGGGGTTTATGGGGTGGGAGGCCTTACCTTGGTTGGTTACAGTCTCGCAGCAAGCAGGTCAAGAACCAGAGACAAATCACAACACCACGAGCTGCTAGGTGGCTAAACGGAATACCTAAAGAGTATAAATTTTTAGTATTTGTATTGGTCTGTTTGACTCTGCAGAAATGTGGTGGTGTTCAATAACAAATAATTTCTTTTTTTTTAGCATAGGTGGCTAAGGATTTTTTCCCCCCAAACATGAGTGACGGTTTTAGTTTTAGGATCGACGTTCATTAGTTTGTCAGGATTTTGGCTGACAATCTGTAGGATGTGTGTCGGTTAGATAAAGTTTGGAAAAAATTTAAGATGATGTATCACCATGATGTATTTGTTTTAAATCAATATAGTTTTTTTTATTTTTTTTAAAAAAACTAGGTAGACGAGAATAGAGTTGGAGCTAGAGCTAGAGATAGAGCGCTATGAGCTTGGCCTTCTGCGCCGCTGTTGACCGGTCGCGCCGATGTTGATCGTGTGTTTACTTAAGGAGTAAATTCCCCGTATGCCATTGGAAAATTGAGATGATCCCTTATGTGCCATTGGAAATTAGCTTATCCCTTCTATGCCATCATTTATAATTTTATATCCCCTCCATGTCATTGCTGTTAAGTTTCCTTACCGGATCCGTTAAAGAGTATTGGGAAAAGACCAAAATACCCCTCCGCTACCTTATCCCCTGAGCGCCCACCCCCCTCCCATCCCCGACGCCAATCCCGCCTGGATCCCCCTGCCACCGAGAGGGAGGAACGACTTTGGCGTGGTGGTATGCCGGCGCTGCTGGGTGCCTAGGTAGCTCGCCGCGGCGGCGATGGAGGGGATGAGGCGCGGCGGCGGGCCGGTGGCTGCGGTGGCACTGTGGCACTGTGGCTACTGGTCGGCGTCTCGTTGAGCGCCGGCGCGGCGGGGCTCAATGCCGATGGGACGCTGCTCATGTCCTTCAAGGCCGCGGTCACCGCGGACCCGCTGGGCGCGCTGGCCGGCTGGGGCTACGACGTCGCGGAGCCCTGCGCCTGGAATGGCGTCGTCTGCAATGGCTACCCTCAGCCCGCCGCCGCCGTCAACGTCACCTCGGCCTCCGCCACCAACGCCGCCAGCGGCAACTCGACGGCGGCCGTGTGGAACGGCACCGCGGCGGCTGGCGCGGGCGGCCTCAACGCGTCTCCGGCGGCGGCCACGGTGTCGCGGGTCATCAGCCTGGTGCTCCCCAACGCGCGGCTCACGGGGGCGCTGCCGCCGGACCTCGGCCGCGTCGAGCACCTGCAGCACCTCGACCTCGCCAGGAACACCCTCAACGGGACCCTCCCGGCCGCGCTGCTCCACGCCACCGAGCTCCGGGTGCTCTCGCCGCCTTGCCGTTCTCCCCGCCTTGCGCTGCTCTCCCCGGCCGCCCTGGCATCCGGCGGCTGCGCGTCCCCGGCAACCCGTGCCGGTGACGCGTCGGACGAGCAGGGCCGCCAGCCAGCAGTGTGGCGGCCGACGGGAGCGAGGGCCGCGCGCCCCTCTTGTGGGCGCTGAGGGCCCAGACGGGCTGCGCATGGCGGCCGCGCTGGCCACCTGACGGGCAGGGACGAGGGCCGCGGCGGCTGGGCGGTGCACGAGGGCGCCGAGGCGAGGGCCGTGGCGGCTGGGCGGTGCGCACGGGCGCAGAGGATGGAAGGGAGTTCGGCAGCGAGAGAGGTCACGGGGACGGCAGGGGCAGGCGCAGGCCGACAGCGCTGCCAAACCGGGTGCAGTCAGCGCGGCACCCCGGCACGGTGTGGCAGGGCGTTCCTTTCCCCGTCGCTCTGGGAGAGGGGAAGGAGAGGCCGAGAGGAGGAAGGAGGGGTAAAAAAAATCTGAACTTGAGCCTATTTGACGCTGTTAACGTGTCTTCTGACGGCAATGGCACGGAGGGGATGGAAAATTAAAAACGATGGCATTGAAGGGATGTGTTAATTTTTAATAACACATCGGGGATGGATTATATTTTCCAGTGGCACACAGGTAATTTACTCTTACTTAAGTGGTGGTGCGTGCTTGCAACAAGAAAGCCACGCGAGGCGAGGCGAGGCGAGACGAACAGGGGGCGGAATTAAACACGCGGCAGCTCGGTCATGCGCGCATGTCCGTTACGTGTCGGCGCCTCGGCCGGGGCACGGTCGTCCAGACAGCTCCGATCGATCCGGATCGGGCTAAGCTGCCATGCGTGCCCATAGCTTCATTCGATGATCGTCTGCTGACACTGCTGCTAGTCTGGGCTTGATTGTTCATCTGGGCACAGGCCGGCAAAACGGCCAGTCGCTGCACCGGCCTGCCGGCCGCCGTGTCGACGGCCATTGCTGCCGCCCGGTCGCCGGCGGCTCGAGAACGACGGCGACTACTATACGCACGTACAGACTGAGAGGCATGCATTGTGGCGGTGCCTGTCCTTGGCCTTGGTACGGCTCAACGTACAGTTGGCGTAGTGCCTGCCCCTGCATGTGTGTCCGATACAACAACGCGCGTACAGTACTAAAGCTATACGTACAGTACATACAGTAGTTCTGTTTATGAAAGCTATACGTACAATACATACAGTAGTTCCATGGATCGGTTATTGCAAGGTACCAGCCGCCGCCGGTGGCAGTGCTTGTAGCAATTCTTTGGAACTAACACTAGTGTAACTTCACTATAAATCCAGTACAAGTCGACTCTAACTAGAAATTCCAGTTGCCATCTTAAAAAAAATTCATTTCTTTTTCTTTTTTGAAACGGAACACGAATTTCTATTTCAATTCCTCCATGCACAATAACTACTGGGAAGGCGAAAGACAGGGAAAAAGAAAAAAAAAGACGCAGCATAGTAGATACGTACTGATGGTACGCAGGAACGCAAGGAAGGAATAGAAAAGCACACTCCGAGCCCCCGCGTCGGGCGACTCGGGCGGACACCCCAGCCCCCTCGCCGCCGCCCCTTCCCCCACCCCACTTCATCGCGCCGCCGCCAGAGCTGAGTGCCGGAAGCCTGCGCGGCCGGCGAGGACGGCGGCGGCGGGGCAGCCCTTCCCCTCCCTTTCGCCTAGCGGGTGCGGCCGCTACAGGTGTTGAAGGAGGCCACCGTCGGGCGAGCGATAGCGGCGCCGGCGGCTCCGGCGAGGCTAGATCTGGGTCCCTACGGCCGGATCCGGTGCCCGATTCGACGCGGGGGTGGCCACCGGTGGAGGCGCGGCTGCGACGGCTCCGGCATGCCAGCGCGGCCGGCGGGAGCGCGCGCGAGGAGTCTGGCCGGGGATGGGGCTGTGCGGGCGCAGGGGCGGCCACTAGGCCGTGCTGCGCAGCGCGGCGAGGGCGCGGGCAGCGGTGCGGGCGCGGCGCCGGGCGGACGGGGGGCCTGCGCTGGTGCAGGGGCGTGGAGGAGGTTCTGCGGCGGCCGCGTTCTAACGGAGTCGGCCGCCGCGGACGCGAAGGCGGCGCACGCGCCTGGCGAGGCACCACAGCGAGAGGGTTCCCTGCTTCGCTTGGTCGCGAGATGGGCAAGCTCAGGCGAAAGCCGTGTCGGATCTGCAGGCAAGACGACGGCGACGCCCTCAGGCGCCGTTTACCTTCTTGAAGGCGTTGTTATGGTATCTTCCCAATCCGGACAGCTGCAAGGGTGTGTCGGCAACGCCGTGGCGGCGTGGCTGATGGCAGTTTGCTTCGATAATGGTAGTAATCAAGCAGGGGCGGCGGTGGCACCATGGTGGCGTGGCTGGTGGCTCATGGCTGCTTCTCGTGCTGTTGGTTGTTTGAGCTTGGCTGGAGGTGTTGGCCGCGATAGGAGAGCTTGTGTTGATGACCCAATCCGATCGAGCGGAGTTTGTGTGTTGTAGGTTGTGGTAGCTCGGGTCGATGTCCCAATCCGACCTTGTTGTGGCTCATGTCGATGTCCTAATCTGACGAGTCAAAGTTGAGTGGGTCCCGGTTGATGCCCCAATCCAACCGGTCGGTGTTGTAGTTGTAAGTTTTGTATTTCTTTTGTACGGTTTTTGGGCCCGATTTATCTATAAACAGGATCAATTCTCTTCGTCTTATTAATATATGCCGAACCGCAAGGTTCGGAATTTTTCGAAAAAAAATGGTACGCAGGAGAAGACGGTATAGAGAGATCTGGCACCTACGATCTAATACGAACGTGTGTGTGGCGATATATACGGAGAGTAGGCGAGTACAATAATACTGGTATCTGAGCAGGATGGAGTACAGAGCGATCGACAAAGGTGCGTGGCTAGATACGGTACGGGGATATACAAGTCGCGTCGCTACGGCTAGCAAGCCCGGACGATTCCGCGCAGGCGGTTTCATTCATGAACACGCACGTTGAACAATCATCGTCCAGGGCCGTGTTTAGTTGCAAAAATTTTAGGGTGTAAAACACTGTAGTACTTTCGTTTGTATTTGGTAATTATTGTCCCGTCATAGATTAATTAGGCTCATTAGATTCCTCTCGTGATTTACAAATAAACTATGCAATTAGTTTTTTATTTCGTGTAGATTTAATATTTCATGCATGAGTTGAAAAATTCGATGTGACGGAGAATCTTGTAAAGTTTTGGAATTTTGGATGCAACTAAACAGGGTCCAGGTAGAGATCACCGATCGAGCTAGTACAGTACGCATCGTGCGTACACGAGCACGAGGGCAGAAGCGCCATTATTCCATGAGAGCTAGTAGCTAGCTAGCAGCTAGCTAGTGCTAGTTCCAAGCAAGCTAGTAGTAGAGTTGTAGAGCTGGCGTGATTCCATTTCATCCTCCAATGCGAGAGGGCGAGAAAGAAAGCCATGGCAGACGCAGCAGCAGCAGTGGAGTTCCTGCACGCAGCGCATGCAGCGGCGTCGACCAGCAGGCCAGGGATCGGAGGGAGGAGAGGCCCCACGGCCGGCGATCACATGACAGCGACGGAGGCCGGGGGCTCACGGCTCGGCCTCGGGGCCTTTCCTGTCCGACTCTCTCCTACCCCATCAGCATCTCGATCAGCATCTGCATGCGCCGCTAATGATCGTCGCGCGCGACAAACCCAGAACCCAAGAAGCACCAGCAGCAGCTCATCGATCATAATACCCACACCCACTGGCGGAGCTAGGTAGAGGCGAAAGGGGGCCATGGCCTTCTATGTAAAAATTCCATTAGATGGACAATAATACCAAGGCTGGCGGAACTCCCCCCCCCCACCCCCCCCCCTAATTCTCTGGTCTGGCTCCCGCCCACACCATTCCTCGACACCAACAGCACTTAGCCCAGGAGATGGAAGAGGAAGGACCTCATGCTCATCAAACCAACCAACAAGGGCACCTAGGTAGGACATGTCGCGATGATGCCTGCATGCACGCGACCAATGCAACAACGCTCCAAAAAAAAATTTCTAGTCACAGCCTCTCCAACACAATCAATCATCACCTTATTTACGTCTCTCGGAATCGGATTGCACAATGCGAATGCTAGCTAGGTACGGTTGAGAGCTAGGCGATCGACCAACGACGACCTGGTCACCGGGAGGCGGAGTCGCCGCTGCGGTGGTCGGAGACGAGGGCGTTGATGGCGGTGGAGAGGCTGTTGACGGCGGAGATGAGGCCCGCGAAGCCCTGGCGGCGCACCTCCGTGCGCTGCTCCTCCAGCCGCAGCCGCCGCTCCTCCAGCTCCAGCACCTCCCGGTGCCGCCGCTCCCGCTTCTCCTCGCACGCCACCAGGGTGCGCGCCAGCACCGTCGCGCTGCGCACCACGCTCGACCCCAGACGGTTCAGACGCCGCCGCTTCGGCTGCGGCTCCACGCCCTCCTCCTCCGACGACCCGTCCTCCTCCTCGCCGGACTCCGACGACCCCGTCAACTCCTCAGCTAATAATACACACACCCAAAAAAAACGTAGCAGTAAGTAACAACAGTAGGTTAGCAGAATACATAAAACGTAACAGTAACAGCAGTAAGTCGAGCTCATCAACAACTACAATGTACTACACGTACTGCAGCGTCACAGTTACTAGCATGTACTAAATTAACTACTCCAAAGATAGTTCTTTACATGTAAACACAAAAAACCCGTAAACGCATTAAAGTGAAAAAAAATCTTGCTAATTTAAAATACTAAATGAAGTCTATTTACAAAACTTTTTACATGGATGGGCTGTAAATCGCGAGGCGATTCTAACGAGTCTACTTAATCCATGACTTGCAACAGTGATGCTACAGTAACCATCCACTAATTATTAATTAATCATAAATTAATTAGCATCATTAGATTTGTCTCGCGATTTAAAACCCATCTATGCAAAAAGTTTTACAAATAGACTTCATTTAGTACTTCAAATGATCAAGATTCCTTTGCAAAATTATTTTGCAAAATGAACTAAACAGGCCCCAAATGTCAGAAATGCCCAGATTGACGGTAGTACGACTAGACCGGCTGATGCATGCGTGATCAAGGAGAAAGAACAAAAGGTGCTTTGCTAGTTCGTTGCATGCTTGCACTGTCGCTCCAAGCTTTCAGGCTTTACAATTGGATCTTGCCGATGCCTTTTCAAAGTGATTGCAACAACCTTTGTTTCTTTGCGAAGCCATGGATTTTCCTTTTTATTTACCTTCACTGCAACTCTGCTAGTAAACGTAAGTAAACCCACCATGACTAATTGACTAACACCTAGTTTAGTTGCAAATTTCAAAATTCCAAAAAAAAATTCGACACCAGGAGATTTAAATCTAGACGAAATAAAAAACGTATTGCACAGTTTGCCTGTAAATCGTGAGACGAATCTAATGAACCTAATTATATCGTAATTAGATACTAAATCACTACAGTAATACTATAGTAAATAACCTCTAATGATGAATTAATTAGACTCAGTTTGTAATTTATTTTGTAATTAGTCAATATTTAGTACTTCAAATATAAAAAAAATGCTCTTTCAAAAATTTTGCACGAGCCAACTAAACAAAGCCTAAACTAAAGTATATGATATGAATGCAAACACCCAGTCCAGCAGGATTCGCCACCCACTTTGCCATGAGAAGAGCTGCACGCAGCTTTATTCCTACTCGCAGCCAGCGTTATCACCGCTGCCACCCGCGCGGGAAGAGCCCACAGTAAAAAGTTAAAAAGCGACCCCCCGGTGAGGTAAATAATTACACCAGCGAGCTCTCAGCGCGATCTCCCCCCAATCATAACGGCCTGGCGCTAAGCTTAAATAAAGCTCGCCGCGGTCGACGGGCCCACGCGTCAGCCGAACGAACAGTAAATGGACGGGTAGATAGATGTAACAGCTGCTGGTATTAAGTACGGGCCCGCGCCCGGCGCGCCGACCATACCGGAAACCGACGTCGCCGGCGGCGCCACCGCCGTCAGAAGCGGCGGGGGAGGCGGCGGCGGGGGGCGGGGCTGCGCGACGAGAGGCTTCGGCGGTGATGGCGGCGCTGGAGGTGGCGGGGCGGCCGCGATCGCCGCGCCCCCGCGGCGCGCGGCGCGGCGGGAGAGCACGTCCGTCAGCGCGTCGAACACCTCGGGCGCCAGGTTGGTGGGGAGGTTGCGGTCCTTGCGCTCGTGCCGCTCCATGGACCAGTAGGACGGGACGGCGCCCGCGCCGCCGCCGCCGCCTGGCGCCGCGGCGGTGCCAGCGACAGCGGCAGCGGCGGCGGTGCGGGACTCGTAGTCGCGGACCTTCTTGTAGTCGCGCAGGAGGTTGTCCCACTTGTCGTTGCACTGGTTCTGGCTGCGCAGGCAGCCGTGGTTCCAGCAGTAGTTCTCCACCCACTTCCACCGCTGCTCCGACGACCGCGGCGTCGTGGGCGACCCGTGGGCGTGGCCGTGAGCGGCCCCGACAGCGCCGGCCCGGCGGTCGTCGTCAAGGCGCTTGGCCGTGATGAGGATGAGCGTCTCGTGGAGGGTCCAGTTGCCCTTGCGGTAGTCCCGCGGCGCGGACGCCGGGGACGGTGGCGGCGGCGCGGGGCCCCCGGACGCCGGCGAGGGCGGCGTCAGGTGCCCCGCATGGGCGTGGGCGTGCGGGTGCGGGCGGAGCAGCGCCAGCGGGGACGCCGCGGCGGACGAGGACGGCGAGGGGTCGGAGGACCCGGACATGGGCGCCGCCGCCTTGGCTACGGTGTTGGCCGACATGAGCCGGCGGCCCGAGCTACGGCGCTCGCGTCTGGATGGGCGCGGTGGCGCTGGGCATCGGGTGGCGAGGTGTCAGGTGTGGTTGGGTGCGGACGCGCTGGCGACGGGGGCGAGACCACCCCGTATTTACATGCGACGGCACGGCGTTCGGTTCCGGAGCGCGGCGGGCGTTTCAGCTGGGTTGAGTGAGAGTGTGCAGTGCGAGGCTGCGAGTGTGGCAGGGCGCTCCATGTGATGTGAGTGGGGGCTGGCAGGCTGCGGCCGCCCGCGCTGAGCTCCACGCCGCACCTCACCTCCTACGCTCATGTGAGGGAGGAGGGTGCCACCGTGCCAGACAGCCAGAGGCCAGAGAGCCAGCCATCTCCTTTCCCTCCATCTCCTGCTCATTTCCCGCGGTTTCTTTTCAGTTTTGTCAGTAACTTACGAACTTTGTAGTTTTCAAAAAAAAAAAACTGACGAACTTTGCTTAGGCCCTGCACTAGACAAAAGGGCAGGTAATGAAGACGTGTAATCTTTAGCTGCTAGCCTAATCATCTGTCAAACAGATAGGCTGGAAAGCTAACTAATCAGTTGGTCTGATCACTGATCACTCTAGACAGTGCATGAGGAGCGGCGGCGCGCATCACCACCGGGTGTCCCGTAGCTGCCGGCGTGTCGTCCTCATTTCCGGGCAGGGCCGGGGCCCCTCCCCTTCTCCCTCCAGCAGTGGCCGGCCGGCCCGGCCGGCGACGCCGTTTCACCTCCACCTAGCGCGAGCAGGGGGCAGAGGGTGCCCTATTCCTTCCGCCTAGGAAAAAGGAGCCACTGTTCCCCGAGTGATTGTGCGTGCTTGTGCATATGCGGCGCCCGCCAACAGTCTCCGCACGAGAGGCGCTGTGGTAAATCCTTTGGACGTGCTCGGGTGCATAGCACACCACCGTGTCTCCAAGCTGCGCGAACAAAAAAGAAGTTGAAAAAAAAGAACGTATCTGGTGCAAACCAAGAATCTTGTGCAAACCCGTGCAAACCTACTAAAAAAGTTTCAAAAAATTCTGAAAAAAATCATGAATGTGCTTCTCAGCGTACCTCATCTATATACAAAATTTTATATTCAAATTCATCTTACTCTAAAAGTTACAAAAAAGACAAATTTTCTGACAACAATAATGGTTCAAATGCATTTCAAATTTGTCTTTTTTGTAACTTCTAGAGTAAGACGAATTTGACCATGAAATTTTATATATAGATGATGTAATCTGAGAAGCACATTCATGATTTTTTTCAGAATTTTTTGAAACTTTGTTTAGTAGGTTTGCACAGGTTTGCACAAGGTCTTTGGTTTGCACTAGATACGTTGCCGAAAAAAAAAACCAACAGTGTCCTGTCACTTCACCCAAAGAAATGGCCTTTCCGTTGAGGAGCCCTTGTCATTGCTGGTTATTTTGCAAGCACACATGAATCCAGGACTCGATCTCACAAGGAGATGTGCATGGCAATCATGTACTTGACTTGCCAAAGTCCCCAAACAGGCTGCACTGGAGTTTATTATTTTCTGAACTGGAAGTTGCACAACACTTTCGGAAGCAGCAGAAGCACCAAGCACCTCTAGCGAGTAGGCCGAGGTCCCCCACTCCAGGAATTCTACTCGTAGACGCGGCGCTCTGGCCTTTACCATTCTCCTTCCGCCGCATCAGTGGCCGCTTGCTTATCTTTTCCCTCTACTCCATCTCTTTGGTGTGGCGCCTGCCTACAGAATGAGGGCCGAATGAATGGGATGAATGATCGCTGATCCCCTAGCGCAATCGGCCTAGTGCCAAATTGGGCACCACACTAGCGATGCTAGATATCGCTGCACAGCATTCTTCACCAAATCTTGGCTTTTTTGCTAGCTCGTAGCATGCCTTTTGCGGGATAAAGAAACCTGCCGGACCCCAAGTGGTGGAGCTGAAACGGCAGGCGTTTGGGCCGAAAGTGAAGTGAAACTGAACGGATGGGGGGTGTTACGCTTGAACCGCGGCCCAGTTTGTTGCCTACCGTTGAAGTCTTTTTTAAAAAAAAAAACTAAAAAAATAAAATAGGATGATGTGGAGGTGCGGGGAATCGAACCATATGCCTCTCTCGCATGCGAGGCGAGCGCTCTACCATATGAGCTACACAGCAAATTTCCAATTATTTGAAGCATAACATTTCTGTAGCTGTCGTTTCCGCCCCGTATCATACTGTGGGCTGTGTTTAGATGAGGGAAAAGAGGGAGAAAAAGTCACATCAGTCACTATATAACTGTAGTACTTTTCGTTTGTTTGTGGTAAATATTGTCCTATCATGACCTAACTAGTCTCAAAAGATTCGTCTTGCAGCGTACATCAAAACTATACAATTAGTTTTTTTTATTTAACTATATTTAGTACTTTATGCATGAGTTATTTGTTATATTTAATGTTTCGATGTGATAGGAGATGTGATGGATGTGATGGAAAGTTCGAAAATTTTGTGGGAACACAGCCGTGGTGAAGTCGGCGCCGTTCTGGGCTGACAATGCATTCGCGTCACGGCGCCAGACAGACATGCCATATCATATCATCGGAATTCAGTGCGGAACTTGATCGTTCAGCTTGGCTAGGTATGGGAAAGGGGAAATCAAAATGCGCCCTGCGACCGCACCAGGGGGAAAAAAATTACGTTTCGTCCACCGTTAAAGACTTAAAAAGTTCCAACAGGCTATTCAGGTGAAACAGTTTTCAGCAGGGGAGAAGGGTAATATACTGCAGCAGTTTGGAACTGGTCCCATGCAAGTTCAGACTATCGTGTCGAACACATGGTGCCATGTAGTGGCCCCTTTTGCGTACTGGCAGGGCAAGATTTTAACCATAGTGGATTCGGCCATTGCTTCTGGTGTGTACCTCTTTCCACAAACACTTGTGTGATACAAGCTAGTACAAATGAATGTTTCAACGTCATACAATTATTTCTTGCCTTTTGGGCTTTTAAAGACCTTTCGTTGGGCAACGAGCACACTCATCGATCTTGCCCATCGATAAATCAGCTATACAATTGAGTGCTACACCAAGATAATTTGACCCCAAATGGACAACTTTCTAGAGATACAAGGTAAAACTACCTTTGACATAGGCTACAAATGTGCAATGTGCATTCCTAAAACAAAAATCATGCTGCGGCAGATCTCTCATTGTCAGGGCCTTCTATATTCAAGGCTTCCAATAACTTCGGCCAGGATTCAGGTATTCCACCAGGTAAATTGAACTCCAAGAGTTTCCCTCGTGCTCTGTAGAATTCCTCCACTGGTTCAGTCTGCAAAGATTCACAGCTCACTTGGTAAGGATATGATGGCATGGCAGCAAACATGCTACAGTCAAACATTGAAGCACTCGGAGCTTATAACAATCCAAGGAAGAATTATTTGTGCGAGCCAAAGGGTGCTTAGCCTAGCGGTTAAGACACTCGAGCGGCACTCCACAGGTCCTGAGTTCGAATCCCCGTGGGAGCGAATTTCAGGCTGTGGTTAAAAAAATCCTCTCGCCGGTCCCGTGTGCCAAAGCACTGGTTAAGAGCCGGCCAAGGTCGGCCTGAGGACCGTGTATGGCCCAGGCAATTCCCAGGGGTTACGGTTCCCAGTGTCAAGGCGGGGGCTGGGGTTCGGGGATTTTCTCGGTCGGGGAAGCCGAGGCTTCTTCTTAGCTTAATACCGGTGGGGCGGTCTTTCCCCACCCGGCCGAGTTTTTTTAGAATTATTTGTGCGATTTTGTGCCGGCTCCTCACTGAATCTGAAACAGTTCACAAAACATCTAAATGCCAAATCAGCTCCATGGCTGTAAATTCACCTTATGGGTAACAACAATGTTAGAGCTGAATGCATGTTCCATGATTCACATGTTCTTAGGTATCCATTTTTTAAACAAAAGAAAAGAATATGGCTATCTATGACAAACAATCATTTTCCACACCCACACCAGCACAAATGGAGCACTCAGATTGCATAAATGGTATAAAATACTGAGCAAGATACAACTATGAAAAAGCAATCTCAGGCTAGTTGAACATACCAAATCGTGGTACACCCGTAATCGCTCCTTTACCACCTCTTCAGTGTCATCTGGTCTAGTAATTAGCTTTGATTCACACTGTGGAGGAGGGAGCAGCGGAGGCATGTACATTCGAGGTCCACCATTCTCACCCTCAATATCAATGGAGGCCACATTGAAGTTTCCTCCACACTGGCTGCACATTCTTCTACCAAGGCATTTTGCAAGCAGGGCTTCCTCTCGGAGCTTGAGATTGATCACCAAATCAATATCTGTGACTCCTTCAAGTATTTCCTAACAAAGCACATGATATAAATAATATCAGGAACTAGCGTTCTACACCAGTGCCTAAGCCTCACTCAACACAAGTTCATGTATATTGATTAAGTTAGAAATCTAAGGCTACAGTACATTGCTGAATGCTACAGAGGAAAAATATTTGGCTAACCAACTTGTGCTAGGTTAATGAAATTTGGCTAGTCAGCTTTGAGACTACTGTCAAGTTAAATGGAAATTACTCAACTGAGGATATTACAAAGGTGCCAATATACTGAAATACTTTAACTAAGACCGCCTCTATGACCAAGCTGTACACTATTGGTCCTGAAAAGCACATAAAACATGCTTCTACCCTGGCTCGGATACGGCAAAATCTCCAAAGAAAAAGCTACTGAAAAATGCTTCGTGATAAGAGGCAAGTATGTGTTTTTGCATACTTACGGTCAGGTCAAATAACTAGCTCACCGCTTGTCTTATGGTCCGAGGAAAGCCATCAAGGATGAATCCCAATTCACCCTTTTCTTCTCCCTCTTCCAGACGTCTTGACAGAAGATTTATGATGATCTCATCAGACACCAGTTTCCCATGATTGACAATCTCAGCAAGCTGGAAAAGAAGCACACAAACAACACAATCAAGAAAATGGAACTAAAAGGAAGATGACAAAAGAGGGGAGGCGCAAAAAAAGGTTCTTATGGTTATGGTCTATGTAGAATTGAATTCAACATGGTTATAATGGCCTAAGTATGACTAAGCTTAAGGTTAAACCATTAGCTTCAGCTTTACACTTAATTTGTAGTGAAACAACAAACAACTTGCGGAAGCACTTATAGACTTTACAAGCCTCTGAGGGGTTATGAAGTATTTCTATCCCGAGATTGTACTATATGATGAGTCGACTAATTTCGTTGTTTTCTATAAGCAAAGCAATTCATCATGAAAGAAAAAACAGTCTGCAGCTTCGTGAGCTGTAGTGCTTCCAATTTAACTAGCGTTGCATATCGACAAGGTAATTATGCAGAACTAGTTTCTGTGGTGGCTAGATTGTTAACGTTTGCAGAGGATGATAAGAATGGCACAGCAATGATCTATGCACGCGCCACATGATTGTTTGGAGCTTAGTAGCGAGTTAGCACTTGATGCACCGGATCCATCTACCTAAACTAATCTCAGTACCTGGTAACCTAACCCCTGCAATCTATCCATGAGGCTGTCTTACCTGCTTGGAGAAGGGACCGGGAGCCGCGAGCGCGTCGCGAACCAGGTCGCCGGTGGCGATGTGCGGGACGTCAAGCAGCTGCGAGAGGCGGCTGGCGTAGGTGCCTTTCCCCACCCCGGGGCACCCCAGGAACACCCACTGCACGCGCCTCCCGTCCTCCCGATCCCGCCCCTTGCGCCCGGTCGCCGCCGCCGGCGCTCGAACCCCAGCCGCAGGCGCCTCCTTCGGCAGCGCCGCCGCCGAAGCGGCCGCCAGGGTCCGCCGGGACGCGGCAGAGCAGGCCCGGATCGCGCGCGAGATCCCCGCCATCTCGCCGGCTCGGGGGACAATGAGAGATATTTCTCGACTTTTTTCTCTGGTCGGCCTCGTGGCTTCCGTGTTCGAGTTCGACACGCAGGAGAGAGAAGAGGGGGGGGGGGGGGGGGGGGTCTGGTGCAAGGACGCGGGCTTTGAGTCAATGACGAGTGGGCCATGGTGGTGGGGCCCGCAGATTTGAGCGTTAGTGGCACGTGCTGGATTGAAATCGCCGTGGTCGTTTCAGGAAAGGGATCGACGCGGAATCTTGTGGTCGATTGTCAAGCTCAGCTGGGATCCCGGGATTTCTGGGAAACCAGGCCACGCACTCGTATTCTAGAAATCTTCAAGCAGCCCAGAAGCATCCAAGGACTGTCTCGATCAATTTAAAAGGAAAGTCTCATCGAGATGTCACGGGCGTGAGATAAATATAATGCAAAGACTAACTACAGTGGTGGCTTTCATCAATACTTGAATCAATAGAGAGAGAGTCTGGGCACGGATGCAACCATTGCAACACCGATGCAAAAATCTAGAATAAAAGGTATCGAGGCACGTGGGTGCACCGAGGCTAGTAATGGTGGTCTGGGTGGCGAATTAGTCTGAAAAATCGGCCATTTCGAGTTTTATGGCATCGGCCCAGGTGGCATGGGTGCAGATTGTTTCAGCATCAGGGCCACTGTGGGTTAATGTTTTCAGTTTTCACACATCTATTAGAAAGTTTTTTATGTGGTATATGTGCTTGAAGAAAAAAAAAAACACGCCCGGGGTGAATGGACCCACTGTCTGGGCGCGAAAAAACTCCTGAATCCTTTCCCACGAGCAAAGATTCGTCCAGCTGGAATTCAAATTCACGACCTCGTGGGAAGTGATGCTACTCAGCCTACACTAGCCAATGGGCCGCCCGGCCGTTCGGATATGTGTTTGAAGGAAATATGATGTTTGAATTATCTGTAATGCCCTTACAAATTACTACGCTCAACATTCGCCAACGCGATGCCCTGTTAACTTTGAACGATTGTTTATCAGAAACAACCCATCGCGTCACCAGACATGTCTCAAATTTTTTTATTATACCATTATAAGAGTTCAGTCAGTGTTCGACCGCTGTAGATCAGCACTTGATCTCCACTTATTTACTATCAAGACAGTAACGAGTTTACGATACACATATTACGACATAATAATAGGAGTCGCGACGACTGGGAAAGTTCATGGCTTCTTTATCCCATTCGGCTTGTTTGCTTTCGATTTATTCTATTCTATCCTGTTCTTCTCACATAACACTGTCGAAGCAGCTGAAATTAAGATCAAACGGCCACGCAGCTGCCCCAAGCTCAGGTCCTGCAAATCTGCAGGGGAGCCACAACTCCGGCCACCTCCTCCCAAGCCGCGACCTGGACGAGGTCTGGGACGCCCTTCTGCGTCAGGAGGCGCTTCCTACATTCTTCGGCGGCGGCGAGGCCCGACGAGTACGCGCCGTGCACGGACCCCGAGTGCTCGGCGCTGGCCGCCTCACCGGCGAAGTACAGGTTCTCCACGGGGGCGGAGAACCTCGCGCACACGTCGGCCGGCTTCCCGACCAGGTCGCACGAATAGGACCCCAGAGAGTTCGGGTCAGAGCCCCAGCGTGACACCAAGTACTGCGTCTGCAATAGCAAATCCAGTGCGTCAGTCACACGAACAAAAACATTCAAGCAGATCGGCATGTGCAGCGACAGCTTACAGGTTCAGTAGCATCTGGAAGCATCTTCTTCAGGTGAGAAACGACCAGATCGACAGCTTCCTTGTCCAACAGTTTCTCCACTTCCTGGGCGAACCTTCCAGCAGCCATGTACACGAGGACCGGATTGCCAGTGGCCTTGTGGAGGTTCAGGAAGTATCCACAAGCTTTAGGAGTCGGTCCAACCATTCCCAGCACCTCAACGTTGGGCCAGAAGACTCTGTCGAAGTGCATGGCGATCTTGTTCTCGATGCCAACACCGAGGTCCGCGATCGCGGAGCTCTTCCATGGGGGCAGTTCAGGCTCGAACTTGATTATGTTTGCCTTGAGCACACCGAGCGGCACAGTGATTATGCAAGAGTCAGCAAAATAATTCGTGCCGTCTTCAGTAGTGACCTTAACTCCATTGTATTGCCGGGAAATTTTGGTGACCCTGGAGATCATCATTCAAGTACAGTGAGCAACTTTATTTGTCATTGGATGCAGTAAAAATGGAATGACCAATGGAGTAAAAATGGAACTGGGGTCATTCCTTTCAGACATACAGAATGAAGATTCAGATGCTTATTCAATGCAATTATATTTTTGCTAGTGTTCTATTTACCAACCACAATAACCATGGCAAGAGTACACTCCAACAATTTAAGATCCGTGAGAAAACAAACCTTTGATTAAGCCTGATGTCAAGACCTCGAGCAAGAGCCTCAATAACAGGATAATACCCATTTACCATTAGCCCATGACCACCAGTAAGAACACGCTCCTGCAGATCGAAAATGAAAGGAAAGGTTAGTCAGACTTAACCTGTTGGACCTAACCTGCCCTAAGTTTTATCCTACAGAGCTTAGATTTCTACACAATACTGCAGTCAGCTAAATGGTTGAGTTTCACTTCACTCGAGGGCATGGCACTAACCTGATCCCAGTTTTTGAGAGATATTTCATCTGCATCTGCAGCAAACCATGCCTCGAGCCGGCAGACACACCATTTCAGGACCTGGTCATCTAGCCCTTCCAGCCTACCAAAGTGGCAACTATGTCAGTCAAGTACTAGCCAAAGAGAAGATTTCGTGATTTATATATATTCAATTTCAACATGGTACAATGACACAGTGATAGAAGAAAAATTACTTTAGATGGGGGTGCCTCTCAAACACAATAGAAATTGCCTGTAGAAGGGGCATGTCATGTTCCTGCTCATCACGCACTTTCACCGTCTGTAATGCAGTACAGCAGAGAGTGAGCTAAAAATGCTCTTAAAAGAAGCACCAAAAGCACTCTACATATGAATGAGTTCACTCTGTACCTCTTCAAGAATTCTTTCAAATGTTTCTCCAACTTTATCAACTGTATCCTTCGGGACCTGATTGCCATCCTTATCAAAGAGAGCATAGCTGCAGAGGAAACAATGAACACATTGAGATGCATGAACATGATCAAGATGACAGCGGAAAATGAATTTGAGTATATCAGATAATAGGTACCTTTCTAAATCATGATCATACAGAACAGAGTTGTCATCGCTGGTGCGATATAACCTGAGCCCGAGATAGCCGATCAATGGTGCCAGTGAATTCTCATTGCACACACCGTGCAGCCTGAATTTGACAAAGACCAACGAAAAGGTAAGTAATAGCTTACACTAGGGAAATCTTCAGTGGTCGTGCTGAGCAATTCAAGTTAAGGCAAGGCAACTAACCATGAGGCTCCCATATCAATTGGGCATCCAAATGAGTAATCGGTATGAACACGTCCACCAATACGATCTCTGGACTCCAGAACAGTCACCTGATCATGCAGAATCGGAATCGGTAACATGAACACTCACCAGATATGAGCATCACTGACTCACTGTAGATGAAAGTAGATACATCACTCCTCAGTTACCTTAAATGATGAATTGGAGAGAGCACGAGCAGCTGCCACGCCCGAGATGCCACCGCCGATCACGATGACTGATGGAGGCGATGTGCACCGCCTTTCAATGGTTGGGAGCAAAAGGCCTGAATTTTCCAGAAAAAAAAATAATCAGCGAAGGGAATCAGAGATGATACAAAATATCTACGAGCTTCTACAACTCTCTGCATATCAACAATATACTACGACATTCTGAACACTACGTCGTCTGAATAATATACAACAACATACTATGGTCTACAGTACAAAACAAACAAAATCATAAAAATCTTGGAGATCGAGAAATATCTAACATTGAAAGAAAAAAAAAGGGTGCTTGAGAAATATTTTAGTACCTCCAGTTTTGAGGCCATTGGGATCCATAACCACCGCTGCCACTGCCGCTGAGGAAGAAAAGGAGGAGGAGAAGGAGGAACAAGCAACAGAAGGTCCCTCCGTCCCCGTACTCGCAACCGCGAGGGCGAGCGCAGTTTACAAGAGATTACTACTACAATTACTACTACTTAAATTGGAATTACTAATACTACGTATGGGAATCGAGAGGAAGAAGACGAAGACGAGGAGGCCGTCCTGGCGGCGGGCGGCGTCGGAGCAGCGGCGGTGCGCAAAACAGCTCATACCCCTATCTGGCTCCAAACCGGCAAAATCTCGTGCCCCGCACACACCACGATCTCCCTCTCGATCGATCGGAGGCAGGAGGAGTCGGGGAACCGATCCGATGGAGAGAAGAGAGGAGAAGAAATTTTTGTTCTTCTCTGGCCGGTAGCTTTGATCTGGATGGCGTGCGTGTGGTGTGGCTTTATACGGGATGGAGTTTTGCGGCAACGCTTTTCCGGACCCGGTTGGCTTTGGTTTGGTTTGCCGGTAGAGGCGGGGAGGGAGGGGAGGCGGCCTTAAATAGACGTGGGGGTGGGCGGAGGAGAGCAAGTCGGCGACGACACGGCGCTGGCGCGCTGCTTCTGCGTAGCCGCGTGGGACGGTCTCCCGGGTCGGCAAGGGAGGCGGCGGGTATTTCGCCCACGCATTTCAGTTTTTTTTTCACATTTTAGACGGGATGTTCAACTCGGAGAGGAGAGAAGGGCTCTGCCACCACCATCCTCATCGAGTGTCAAACGGTCGTGCCATGCCAACTGGTCTGCAGCTAGCTGCAACTGTACATGCTTAGTTTACCTTAGTTTTGCAGGAGCATACCCCCATGTTGGTGCAACATCCTTTGCAGCTTGCACAGCTAGTTTGTCGGCAGAGGATTAGAGGACCATAAAGCTTCTCTTTCCCAATTTTTAAATATAATTTCAGTCGTAGCATGATTTCAGCAGATTCAACCCATATTCCCAGATGATTCAGCAACCAACAACCTCCACATAAACCTACTATACAATCACTAATTCATCAATAAAATTCAGAACGAGATCAGTGTCGAGCAGAATACTGCTGTCGTTGATGAACCACAGCAACATCCATAAATTCCAACAGCAAGGTCTTGCATTATTTTGAACTTACATCAAACAACAAGCTGCGATAACACAACAGTTTGGAATGTTACACATTCGGCGAAGCAGCTACATTGTTAAGTGTTCATCCCCTCTGCTGCTTCAGGATAATACAAGTAAATAGATAACACCCTTCTCTTACAGCCTGGATATCTGGAAGGGGACCATGACTTCAGTCATCTCCTCCCTCATAACAATCTTCCCGACCTGGAACAGGTCAGAGATGCCTAGCTGCGTCGAGAGACGCCTTCGGCAGTCATCTGCAGCAACAATGCCTGAAGAATAAGCTCCATGCACCGACCCAGAGTGGTCGATGCAGGCGGCCTCCCCAGCAAAAAACAGGTTGCCCACCGGAGCACAGAATCTTTCATACAAGTCAGATGGTTTCCCTACTAGGTCGCACGAGTAGGAACCGAGTGAGTTTGGGTCACTGCCCCACCGTGAAACCAGATACTGAACCTGTAGAAGAGAGGCACGGGTGTTAGTATTTATAAAACCATCGTGCAGTTAAAAAGTTTCAGCGTCTTCACTGCTGGTTTACCGGTTCAGTTGCCTCTGGTAGCATTTTCCTGAGCTGGGACATAACAAAGTTTACAGATTCCTCATCTGATAGCTTCTCGATTTCGTATGCAAATCTTCCAGCTACCATGCATACCAGAACTGGATTTCCTGTGGCTTTGTGAAGGTTGAGAAAGTAGCCACAGGCATTAGATGTTGGGGCAACCCTACCTAGTACTTCTACATTGGGCCAAAATACAGTGTTGAACTTGAGAGCTATCTTGTTCTCAATGCCAACGCCAAGATCCGCAATTGCTGAAAGTTTCTCATTTGGTAGCTCAGGTTCAAACTTGATAATATTTGCCTTAAGTACCCCGAGAGGGACAGTTATTATGGCAGCATCTGCAACAAAACTTGCCCCATCTTCCACACAAACAATAACCTTATTATACCACTGTATGATCTTTGTGACCCTGAGCAACACACACAAAAAGGAGATAATAAGCCAATTATTTGGGGGCTCAATTTGACAATCAGAGTGTCACATAGTTCTTCTGCACACCTGTGGTTGAGGTGAATATCAAGATCTCGAGCGAGAGCTTTGATAACAGGATCATAGCCATTCACCATAAGACCATGGCCACCAGTAAGCACATGTTCCTGCAAATTTGCAAAGCTCAGCATGGTTGTCATGCAATTGTCTTCTTGTATGCAGTGCTGATCGGGAAAATATGATTAAAGAATAAAGCATATTCTTTATTGACATGTGAATATTTCAAAGTTCTGCATTGCATACCTGATCCCAGTTCTTCAGAGATATATTATCCGTGTCTGTGGCAAACCATGCCTCCAGTCTACATATACACCACTGCAGCACTTCATATTCTAGGCCCTCCAGCCTGCGAATGTAATTGCACGACATCAAAAACCTTGACTCACTACTGTAACACATTTAGGTGAATGATAACTCCCACTTACTTCAGATGTGGATTCCTGTCAAACACTATTACCATAGCTTGAATAAGAGCCATGTCGTTTGCATGTTCATCTCTTACTTTGACTGTCTGAGATATTAACAAGAAGTGAGCTTATTATAGACTCATAGTTCCAAAAGAAAGCATTGGGCAGATAATATCTAAGGCCCAAGGATTGCAGTACCTCCTTAAGAATTTTCTCAAATGTTTCCCCAACTTTGGTAACTATCTCCTGGGGAACTTGCTGACCATTTTTATCAAATAGGGCATAACTGAAAACATAAAACAGAAATGTAGGTGAAGTTTTCGCGCCAACTTAGAAAGACCGAAGTTCACTATGGATATGTATACCTCTCTAAATCATGGTCATACAACACAGAGTTATCACCACTTGTGCGATACAATCTAAGCCCAAGCATCCTAATCAATGGCGCCAAAGAATTCTCATTGCATACACCGTGCAACCTGAATGACAAGATATAAGCATAAAGTCACACTGCACCTAACTCAAACCAAGGTGGATGAAATCAACTAAATATTAGCTCTGAGATGCAACTAACCAAGATGCACCCATGTCAATTGGACATCCAAAAGAATAGTCAGTGTGCACACGGCCACCAAGTCGGTCCCTCGACTCTAAAAGTGTGACCTGTAATTATCTAACTTTGTGTAAGTACCAAAGAGCGTGACATTCTTCTGGACTGTAAACTAGAAATTTACCTTAAATGAAGCATTCGACAAAGCACGAGCAGCTGCAATGCCTGAAATCCCTCCCCCTATTACAATTACAGAAGGGGGAGACGAGTTTTGCCCATCAATGTGCTTGAAAAAACCTGATGGCAAACATGAAAGGTATCCATTGCATGAGAACCATCAATTTTATAGAAACTTCACATATTAAAGCCAATAAGGCATTAAAAATTAACTAGTATCACCTGAATAAGCACATAGCAAAAGCTCCATTCAGGGCAATTATTATCTCTATTGTTTTCATCGGTCAATTAATGATTAAATCATGAGCTGGAAAAGTTCGGGGCTGTCTTAGCACCCAGTGGCTAGCTGAAGGTGATTGCCTAGTTTGGCTGTATTACATGCAGTGGCTGGCTGTCTTGTCTTCTGGGGTCAGGATAATCTTAGGAATATACCTCATGAGTTATTCTTTTATGGTTGATTTGTGACGAAAAGTGTGATTTTGGACTCAGATAAAAAAAAAGAGTTGTCTGAAGAACAATACGATGCGTATCAACTAGGATGACCTGATGGTGATGATATTCTGTTCCTTACCAAAAAAACAAACAAAAAAAAACAGAGATGGTATTCTGCAAGAGTGCAAACAAGAACAAGGAAGAAAGTTGACATGGGATGCTTCTCCTCAATATCTCTTCATCAGGGAGCAAAGAAACCCATTTATTTTATTTGACAGCTTAGTGGCCTCTAGTTTGGAACCTACTCCTACATCCCTTTCACTTGCCAATTTCCGAGTCATCCCTAAGATAATCTCTGTTTTCCTCCTAGAGGTTCCAGACATAACTTTTCGGTATGCACCCTACAATGATTCAGGCGCGGCCACCACAATGACTTGAATTGGGTGATCAATCATTTTTTTTAAGGACGGGTGATCAATCAAATTAGAAAGCCCCTTTTGCAACATTATCACGTTCCCCGGCATGAAAGAGGCCCCACCAATATTAAAAGAAATCAAATCACAGTTTCGTCCCTTAATCATCATTTTACTTTTACCCTTTTATCATTGGAAACCTTTTAGCATTGGAGAAGACACCACCAAGCAGTCATACAGTCCACAAGGATTGGGACGTCAGTGCATGACAGAGACGCATGGCGTAACTCAATCCGGCTATTACTACTGGGATTTCTTACTCCGCAATGCCACCGCAAACAAATTCAGATTAAGCAGCAGATTTCAATCGTTGCCGGTCGTCAAACTCTAATATAGACTCCTAATGTGTCGCCAAATCAAATCGAAGCGTTTCATCATCAGAAGTAAAAAGAAAAAAAATAATAAAAACAGGGGAAGGGAAGAGTGATTTGATCTCGCAAGCACCTCCGGCGGCGAAGCCATTCGGTGGCTGGTCCATGGTGTGAGGCGACGAGACGAAGCTGACCCGATCCGAGCTGCGCATGGACGGAGGAGGCTCGAATCGGGGAGATGAGAGCGTGGTGTGCGCGGAGCGAGCGGGATCGATGCGGGCCGACCGACCGATCGGGGCCGGCGGCGGCGGCTAACAATTCGAGGCGCTTAGCGCTTGGGCGCGGCCGCCACGTATAGGAAGCGAGAGGTAGAAGACGAAGATGAGGAGGCCGTCCATGAATCCGCAGGGGACGCTGGTGGTCGGCGCCGCATGGGTAACCACCCTTCTCATACCCAAACCAGCTCGCCGCCGGCGAGGCCCCCCGCCGCCGCCGACGTCCCCAAACCGGCGCTCGCCGCCCTCAGAGCCACGCCGCCTGCCCCGCCGCGAGCCGAGCGGTGGAGAGAGAGGAGGGAGGTGACGCCTGGTAGCTAGGTGCTCGGTCTCGGTTGGCTGCCTGTCACGGCTCTCGGTGGAGATGCGGTGGTGGTGCCGGTGCGGGGGTGGCGCGGTGGAGGCGTGGCTTTTATAGCCTCGGCTCGGGGTCGTGGATTATCTATCTATCGCATGGCATTTGCGTTTCTTGGAGGCTACTGCCCTCCTCCTCGTGGCACCATGCCCGATCGTGCTTAATTTGTTGGATCTGAAGCAGTGAAGCGGAGGATAGACTCGACTGCGCCGATCCCTCCAAATTTGTCATCAGAAACACGCCCGGCCTTTTGCTTGTTCAGTCTGAATCGTCGGATAGATGGACTCTCTCTTATCGATCTGCACGACGAAGATCATTTATATCACTCCAACGCCGTCATCGTCAACACACGTATCAGCAGCAGCAGCAGCAGTCGTTGTGTTGTGTGCACGTGAATATAATGAGCCGTCAAAACTGAGCAGCGTGTCTAGCTCGGCCAATCCATGTGATTCTACCTCGATTGGCATCAACTCCAGTGCTGATGTGTCCCCGGCTTGTTGCCACGTCTCCACCAGGGAAAACTGAGCGTTGAATCTCAAAGGACGTGGGCCAACGAACTGGAGCCGGTTGGAAAAACCTTCTTTGCATCGGTAACGAACGGTAAGTAGTTCGGCCCGGCCCCCAGAGTCTTTGCCGGGAGCGACGGGTGGATGGATGGGGATGGCCCCCCAATGCAAATTGCCAAGAGACCCGGAGCAAGAGGATCGCTCGCTCGGGCACGCATCACGCATGGACCGCAGCGGCATGCGCAAGCGCAAGTAACGGCACGTACGGAGCAGACAGCACTGCAGGTGGGCCATCTCTGGTCTCTCTAGGTCGCAACGCAAAGGGTATATTCCGACGAGCTGTTCCTGGCAAAGTGCATGGGCTGGTGGTATATTCCATTCCATAAAGACAAGTCGTCCCTTTTGCTACGATGTGAAGTGATGAACTCACTGTGTACCTCAACATCCAACTGCCATGTTTAATTCTTCACAACTTGGACGCTTAAAGATCTGCAATGGGCCATCTGTCTGGAAACACCTTGTCGAAAACCATAATTAAGCGCGCCATTAATTACCAAAAACAATTAGCAATGATTAAAGATCAACCGCGACCACGCTCACAAAAAGATCTCTGAATCTATGATGATCTTGACGCTTTGATTGATGGATGTCGATGCCCCGATATGTATGTTGAGGAGGACGCCTGCATGCATCAATGGAGAAAAGTGCAAAGCCCAGGCCCCAAAGGCACGGAATTATTGGATTTGTTTGGCCCGCGGAATCATCTTTTTTTTCTTTTGCTACTGTGGCATACTACTGTATACTTACAGGGTGCCCTTTCTACATGGATCATGCTGCCTGCCCATCTAGCAGACTTTTTTTTGAAAAAAAAAAACATCTAGCGGACATAGCGAGAACGAACGATAGCATGATGAAAGCATGCCAGAATCCTAGGAAGGAAAAAAAATGGCTCGCAAAAGGAAATGAGGATATTGAAATTTTAAAGTTAAATACTTGGATTAGACAAACAAGACATAGCGAGAACTGAAAGCTTGACTGTAACTTCAGACGTCGTTGTGCAGCTTTCAGTTTTTTGAATTCTGAAGAAGCCTGAGTTCTGCTCGTCAGCTCGTATCAAAGATGGTCAGTCTCACTTTCTTCAGAAATATAGACGCACAAGATGCAAAGCACGCGTATTGAGTCGGAAACTCAGATGCATGCGGATGGATCGGAGACGTTCAGCGACAAGGAATCTGACGGGTATGCAAGAGATGAGATAGTCGTCCTGTCTGTTAGACTGTACTAGACTTGTGTGCTGCCTAGGAGTACGTCCATGGAAATATCATCTGGATCCGTTGGCCAACAGCGCACTTTTTTAAAATTTAAATGGCGATGAGATTGAGATCCGGACAGATGTTAGGCCATGTTGGACCAACGACGACGGAGGCGCAATGATAAAGGGGAGGGGGGAAGAAGCTGTATCGGTTGTCCGTTGCTTGAGGCCTCTCCTCTCGCGTCTCGCCGCCGCCAGGATTCCCTCCCGCCTCGTCGCCAATCAAGCCGCAAAATATCGCTGCACGTGGGGCCCACAGGCGGTCCCACCACGGACTTGAGCGTTCAGACGGCCACGCCCGGCTGTCCCACGTTCAGTGATCACGGCGTCCATGGCAGGTTCAAGTCCCCCGGGCCGGGATGATTGATGAGCAGAATCACCAACTGCTGTCAATTCGGTCAAGAATTGATGTTTTCCAGGGGAAACGGATGGTTCATTTCTCTAAAGAAAACTGATGGTTCAGATTGAACGTTTCTGTTCTCTGTTGAGCAAACCAGGCTAAAGAGTTCAGGTCTCCAGGATACTGCATGCCATCGGGTTCCCAATATGCATGTTCCTTGGAGATCTGCAAAACTTTTCACTTCAGAGATTTGCTTTTTTTTTCAGAGAATCGCGGTGTATGTGTTCTGCTGGTTAGATTCATCGTACGGGTGGAATCCTTTTCGGGTCTGCAAAAGTTGCCAGTGGCTGTCCCATCCAGGCCTCGGCTTTTCTGAATGAAAAAGCCCCGGTAATTCTCATGGATTTCACTTTTCTCAAGGGCGAAAAGGATGCAACCGGTTTTTTGTGATCTAAAGCCGGACAGCACAGCGCGCGATGCGAATATTCATCAGGCCCAGTTGTTGGCGAATTGTCAGCTGAGGCTGATAGCACCTTTCTCTTTCCTTTTGCATTTCTTTTCCCTTTTCATTTTGAGGATTTGGATTTCTTTCCTTCGCCTTGTTCATGCTGAGGAGGATGAGATGACGAGGATTGTGAGCGTCCATCTAACTTTTCTGTAACATCCCGGGGTGAAAAATTCAAAAACCGAAATCTCCGGGTTCAAAAACCGGCACATCCGGTTTTACTCTGCTTCGGTGGGCAGAGCACGAATCGCCGGCGAACCTCGTTCCACGCGTCGGCGATCCTCGTTCCGCGCATGCGTCCTTATCCATCCGCTCGCCCTCTCCTCGTCCTTCTAGACCCGCCCCTTTGCCCAAACCTTAGCTCCTTCCCCGTTCCCCATTGCCATCGCCGTCTGAGCTCCGCCCTCGCCATCGATTCGTCGTCACCGGTGAGCCGTGGCTCGATTCCTCGCTTGGGGAGCATCTCCTCCCTCTCCTCGACCCGTTCCCCTCCTCATCCGGCCCTCTCTCTCGTCGTGCAGGGCCCTCGCCGAGCGCCGCTGCCCGCCTCCGCTCCTCTCCGTCGCACCGCCGCCTCGTCGCCGTTCCTCGCCGTCTGCCACGGGGTGAGCTTCGCCTTGCTATGGAACACCCCGTGCGTGCCTCCTTCGGCCCGCTCCGGCCCTGCTTTGCCGCCGAAACACGGCCGTGCCGCCGCTGCGCCATGGTCGCCGCGTCGAAGTCGAGTCGCGGACGGTCCGGCAACCGGAACTTCCGGTTTTGGCCTGGCAAGTGCCTAAAACCGGAACTTCCGGTTTTGTCAGGCCGGAACCTCCGATTTTGTCAGATATCCAAAACGTTATTCCATGTACATCATTTCGCGCATATCATTTCATGCATTTTATTTATGCATCGCATTCATGCATTATAGTGACCGAATCGTCGGAGAACGAACCCGTGGAGCCCACCGAGTCCGTTGAGCCCGAGCCTGGAGTCCCGTTCGCGGTCGAGCCCGAAGCTAGCCGAGGCAAGCAGCTAAGCATAATTCCTTACACCTATTTAATCTGAGTTAGTTACTTATCTCACCGGGTAATGTTGGGTTCTATAGTATATATATTGCATTCTTGTACCTATCTGCGTGCATTATCCTTCCTTGATTTGTCATCCTTGTTCTTGGCACTAGTTAGTTAGACATTTACTTAACCTGACTAGATGCTTAGCCATGCTTAAAGTACTTCTTTTGCTCGCTAGACAGGAATAATTTGGAGGATCACACTTACCTGATTATCTTTGATCGCACTTGAGCAACTGGGGCAAGTGGAATGTAGTAGCGAGGTTCGAGCGGAAAGGTAGGGCCTAGAGAATGAAGTCACATAGGCATAGTCCGCTTGGACCGATTAAGGACCGAGTGGATGACGTCGATTTTGAACACCTTTCCCTGCTACCACATATCCAATATAATGTTACGGATGAGCCAATTACCTTCTTTGACTTGATCATTGGGGCCCGGTCCCAGATACGTGGCCAAGGGCTATGCAGGGAGGCTTAGTGTGTCCCCGGGTGGAACTATGTGTAGGAAAGTTTAGAGATGTTCCCGGTGGAACTAAGTCTCCACGCGCAAGCTGGGCGTACCCTCAACGGTTTACTCATGTTGGGAACGATTGACGCGAGTACCCCCTTATCCAACTTTGGGCGGTTGGGTGAGTCGCATGGTCCTTGCGTCGTGTGGGTAAAGTAGTACACCCTTGCAAGATTTTAATCAATTCGAATTGCCGCACTCTCGGTTATGAGCAAGCTCTTTATCCCATGAACTCCTCGTAGAATTTCGTTTATGTTGGGAATGGTTCATGTTACAGCTATGATCAGTTATATATTATGTTACTCTCTTAATTAACTAAAATTGTTTGGGGGTTGGGCAAGATTAATTAAGTTTGCTAGGTGATAGTCTAGACAGTTCATGCTTATGCAATAATTACTTAACCCTAAAGTAGACCTGGGCATGGGCTGCCCGACCCGACGGACCCGACCCAACCCGCCCGAAAATAGCACGACCCGACCCGACCCGAAGAGTTTGATGGGCGGGCTCGGGTCAAAATTTTTGACCCGGTATGACTGACGGGCCGGGCACGGGCTAAAAATTTTGACCCGAAACCCGAAGGAACCCGACATTTTACATAGGCCCGGCCCGACCCGACCCGAACCCGACCCGACCCGACTGGCTGTCGGGTCGGGTGCGGGCTCAATTTTACGGCCCGGCCACCGGGTCGGGTCGGGCACGGGCCGCTAGAAAAAACACCGGGCTTTTTTTGGCCCGACCCGAACCCGACCCGGCCCGGAGGATGCCCAGGTCTACCCTAAAGCCTTTACTCGAGTCTTTGCATGATCCTTGTTTATTTAATCGCGTTAAGTCTTGCGAGTACCTTTGTACTCTGGGTGCTTCTAACCCTAGATGCAGGTGATCCGGAAGTGGTGTTCGGCCACTTCTACCCCGCCGATTCAGGCGCGGGGGAGGAGTAGGTCGATGAGGCTGGGATGATGTCCTTGAGCAAGACATCATCATCGTAGTATGTTTTTATCGTAATCGAACTTCGTGAGAGCATGTAAATATAATAATCTTTAAGTTTCTAAATAATATGGCTTTCGTGAGCCCAAGGCTTGTAATAGAGATTAGTTTGAACCTTCCTATGTTGAACTTGTAATTTTAAGTGTGTAAAATTATTCTTTGTGGATCATTGGCAATGTACTTGCTTGTGTAACGGTGCGCGTGCTTAATCCTGGGTATGTGGCAAACACGTACCGGGACTACCGGGTTTGCTCTCGTTCTAGGTGAATTGTGTTGATTAAGTGCCTCTAAGGTGTGGATTAGCACGTGGCGTGTCGAGAGACGGACACGTGCTAGCCCTCATCTTAAAGGATTAATCAATAATTTCATATAAACCGAGTGTAAATTGGGCGGTTCTCACATTTTCATACTACTTTAAATCGTTATTAGGGCACTTGCCTAGATATATTGCTGATTTTGTTTGCACACTAGTGTCCATCAGGTGAGTTTCTGTGAAATTCGTATCTGGCATTTTTTTAAATCGTGCACAAAAGACAAAATCCAACCAACTGCCGGAGCAAAATATCTCCTGAGCAATCAGTCTGCGGACGTATTTATTTGAGATTAGTTTATTCATGATTAGAAGATGCAGAGTTTTTAAGCTCTCCTTTACTGACCGAATTCCATCCTACTCACAGGTTAGGAGCCCAGCCTAGTTTATTTGTGGCGCAACGCCCTTTCTAGGCCATCTATGGACGTGGGCGTATCTTGCAGCCTTGCCGATGTTTTGTCTGCTTGCACGAGTGCCCAGCCAGCGTGACGACGACGAGGGGCAGTCCGTAGCTGACAGTTGCCGCGTGCAGGTCCCACTTCGACTAGCTAATTTCCGCTGTCATGCAAAGTGTTTTACAATATTATAGATAAATATTATGGTTTTCGTTAAACACTCTGATATTTGAACGTTGTTGCTGGGTGTTAGATGCAACAAACCTTCTAATATATATAAACTCCATAGTCAACTAAGTGTAGTTTACCCGCAAAAAAAAACTAAGTGTAGTTTACAAACCATATTTCTAAATTTTAGGAACTGTAGTTGACTATGATCTTGACAACAGTTTAAAATATGGTTTGTTTCAATCTAAAACACCCGTTGGTTTTCAATTATTGTCAAAACCATAGTCATTTCGGAATTCAGAGTCTTATAAACTCCATTCGAGACTTTTGAAACACACGGTTTTGCATTTATTTAGCATATAAAACTACAATCTTTTAGTACCATAGTTTTACAAACTACTCCGACGCCCAAACATGTCACCTTGGAAAGCTATCACGTACTCCATATTGTAAAGGAAGTAAGGAAGTCGTTTCGAACATGGACACAATCTAAAAAAAAACAACTTTGATCACTAATTTTTTTTCTAGTCAATGTATAATTTTGTATTATAAAACTATATTTTAAGATAAATCTATTTATATCGCTCTTATATTTTCAAACTCAACAAAAAATTTTCAATAAGACGAGTGGTCAAACACGGGATAAAAAAAGTCAAACGACTTATAATTTCAAACGGTGGGAGTATTGTACTAAGCAGAGACTTAATTACCTGTTAGAATTGTACTCCTAGTTACTGCCAGTAAAGCGACCGGGGGCCATATCAGTAGTAGCCTGCTAGATTATGATGGCTACCACTCGAGTAATAATGCACAAGGGCGGCGGATCTGAATTGTGGATGATGAGATTTTTGGTCGCTTAACAAACCTGAAATGAAAGCCCGTGAACGCTCTGATTGATGGGAATGGGAGATGATAAGATCCGTCTCCTCTCCGTCTGGACAAAGCGTGCATCTCCGTCGTGGCAACTTGCAGTCGCCCACTGGGCGCTTGATCGCGCTAGCCAGCTAGCTAGGATATTCCATTTCGATATAGGAGTACAGCAGCAACAATCACTGCGTTCGGCTGGTCTTGTAGCCTCCAACACTATAGTAATTTTCTCTCACACTACTCCAGCTCCAGCTTCAGTCAGTCCAACAGTATTTTTCTCTCACACCATTCCAGCTCCAACCTCCAGCTCCAGACTGCCGAACGCAGTGAATAGCACTAGGCCATTGTACAGTCACCATTGTGGCAGTGTACGGACACAGTTCATTTTCCAGCAGCTCCAGCCGCCAACCAACAATTCTGCAGGCCCCCTTCAGTTATACTCCCTCTCACCATCCCAAAAATCAAGAATGTAATTTTGATTTTATCCCAAATCAGATTCTCTTAAATTTAACCAAAACTGAAAAGAGTAGGATCACATTTCTCCCGGTGGCGTCGGGGTACATGGACAACATGAATAGTTGCAAGAGTGCTAACACCGTTATCAAGACGGCGAACTTGGTAGCCGATGAGATGACGCCGAAACGGAAAGCGCCCGGCGTCATCTCTGTGACGGGTGACCAGTGTGCGTCCCGTCGCGTGGTTTTCTTTTCCCGGGGGCGGCAAAGGCGAGCGGCCGAACGGGATTAGCAGGTCGTGCTTTGTTTGTTTTACTTAAAAGTCTCTTTCCTTGTTAACGGAACGCTCGTCGTGACAATGCAAGTTATTATTATTGAAAAACAAAACTGAGAGAAAGGGGTTAGGAGCTGGAAGCTTGCACGCCAGCCGCTGAGTGGCCGCCTCATCATGGGCTTGGCGCGAGTGCCGTCTGATATTGGGCGTGACCGGAAAGCGGCGCGGCGCGGCAGCCGGCACTAGCGTAGTGCTCCCTGCCCGGCGCGGGCTTTTGCTTGCGCCGCCTGCCCCTGCTTGCTGCCCTGCCACCCCCTTTTTTTCGGTTGGGATTTGCAATGTGGCTTTTGCTAACTTTACCTTACCTGCCGTCGACCTAAACCAATACCAACTGACTCGCACTTAGCTTGGGTTTCCAATCCAATCCATTCCAGTAATTGATCCACACTTGACGTGGCAGACATGGACGTCCGAGCTGCGCTTTCTTGGGCGGGCGATGGCGACATGGCGTCAGGCCGTTCCGAACGCCATGTCGTGGGATCCGAGCTGGAAGTGCAGCACCGAGTACCGGCAAGCAGCCCTGTGGCAGACCTTGCGCTGTGTCGTGGCAACCTGGTGGGTGGGCGCTCCTACGACGAATTCGGCCTGCGCTGACCGGCACGATGGGCCGCTCTCGATGGCAGCAGCAAAGGGGACGAGGCGTCAGGGCCCACTCGCACTCCGTGGCCACGACCTCAGCCCATCGTCGTGGTGGTCGTCGCTGATTTTTTGACTTGGCTTGGAAGCGAGGAGAGGGGAAAGAGAGACAGAGGTGGAGTGGAGTGGAGAGGGCGGTGGCTCCGGCGGCGTGGCACTCGAAGAGCGATTGGCCGTGGCGCGGTTACGCTGGCGTGCTGGGACCACCTGTCGGTGAGTGGTGCCGTTCCGCTCGGTTCCCTTCGGCGTCTGGCAGCATTTTTTTTTATAGATTGGCTGGCACCAGGTTTGTTGGGCGGCTGTAGGTAGGGCCCAATCAAATTAACTCGGAAAAAAGCCTTTGGCCGTGTTTGGTTACATTTCACGTTTTTACTGTAGCACTTTTGACCAAAAATTTAGAGTAGCAAACGAAGTCTAATTACAAAACCACCTCCACAACCCCCCGTGTAAATCGCGAGACAAATCTAATGAGGCCTTTGACCGCGCGATTAGAGGATGGTTACTGTAGCACTGTAGCAAATCATCAATTACTTACCGCCATTAGATTTGTCTCGAAAAGTTACACCCATCCCTGAAAAAGTTTTGCAAATAGACTTCATTTAGTACTCCATGCACACGAGATTCTCTTCTCGAAAAACGTGCGCAAAAAATTTGGTGAGTAACCAAACACGGCCTTTTACTGTCGACCAGAGAAAGCCCACTGGTCCAACCACACACATTAACACATAAAATGCCTTTATTGTCAAGCCCAAACGACTATACAAACCAGGCAGGGTAGTATAGTATAGTGTGGAGAGAATGTTCTTCACCAGATGTGCTACCAACCAGTACCAAAAAGGCGAAAGTCTGAAACTTGAAGCCACCGGTAAGAACTGTACCAACCAGGGTATAGTGCAGAGTACCATCTGGCATCTAGTCTGTATGCAGGCCTGAAGCGCTATACCGTCAACCGCAGCTGCGCCCAGGAACACTTGAAGCTCTCATCCTTCAGTTCAGAAGGAGACCTTGATGCCCAGCAAAGCCATGAGCTGGGAGACGAACTCCGGGTGCCCGGGCCAAGCTGCGCCTGTCACAAGGTTGCCGTCGGTGAAGCAGCGGTGGATCGGGTCAGGCTCCAGCCAGGTTCCGCCCCCGAGCACCACATTGAGCTTCACAGCCGGGTACGCGGTGCACTTCTTCCCCTGCATATCAATCAACCAGCTAGGGCTAAAGGGCATATCAAATGAAACTGAATGCTCCAAGAAGGGCATATCAAATGAAACTGAATTAATACAGAACCATGATAGCATATAGATCAAGATGCACCTTAAGGACTCCAGCAGCGGATAAAATCTGCTGGCCGTGGCAGATCGATGCAATTGGCTTTCCTTTATCTGAGAAGCCCTTGACCAAGCTAATGACCTTATCATTCAGAGCCAGATACTCGGGAGCCCGTCCCCCAGGAATCACAAGTGCATCATAGCTTGAAGCATCCACACTTTCAAATGATGCTGTCAAAGTAAAATCATGTCCAGGCTTCTCACTGTAAGTTTGATCACCTTCAAAGTCATGAATGGCTGTCGGGCACTTCTCCCCAGCACCCTTGTCAGGGCAAACAGCATCGACATGGCAGCCAAGAGCTTGAAGAGACTGGAATGGCACCATAACCTCATAATCCTCCATGTAGTCCTATTAATGATGCAATTAAGCAAAAATGTTCAGCAAAGTGGTAACTACTTGCGACAAATAAGGTATATGAAGATCCATAACATGAATTAGATTGTCTGTGAAAGCCAGTTTGGCTTCTCCCATTTATGCAGTGTGAAATATAAAAGAAAGATAGTTAAAAAGGTATATATATGAATGTGGAAAGACTTAAGAACATGGGTTTTTCTCGATGCATACCCCACAGAGGAACAATATTTTCTTGTCTGAGCCTGCCACAGAGCCTCCAAGTGCTTTGACAAATAGGCTGATGAATTCAGGATGAGAATCGTAAGTCGCTGCAGTGATGAGGTTGCCATCAACAGTGCATTTTGCCATGGTGTCAGGTTCATCCCACTTAGCACCAGCAGCAACCAAAACTGGTTTAACAGCTGGATATGCTGTGCAGGTACGTTTCTGAACTACTCCTGCTGCTGCCAAAATCAACTGTCCATGGCAAACTGATGCAATAGGCTTCTTAGCATCAGAGAACTTTCTGACTATGTCAAGCACCTTTTCATCCATTGCAAGGTATTCTGGTGCACGGCCTCCAGGGATTACCAATCCATCATATCCATTGGCAGTAATCTCATCAAATGAAGCATTTAGTGCGAAATTATGTCCTCTCGTCTCAGAGTATGTCTGCATGACATATGAAAACGATATAATGCATGCAGGCTTTTCAAAGGTTCAGAGCAACTATAAAGAATTAAGGTAACATCAAACACGGATAAAAGGAGTAACACTACGGCTCAGTTTTACAGCTAACATCTAAGCCAGATCAGCGTAGATGCCAGTGGAAGTAAGCAAGAGGAGCATGACAGAGCATGTTAGTGAGTTACAATACTACAAGGGCCTCAAGGTCAGTTATATTATACAGAAGCAACACCATTTAGGAATAGACAGGCAGATAACTAGAGGCTAGACAAGTCTCCAAATATCTGACCGCACATGAATGTCAACAGCTACAATTCAAATAGAAAGTCAAACCTTCATTGTGATTGCCCAATACGAGAATCTTACATAACACGGAATATGGGAATCACCAATACATAGACAACTTTGAAATGCTTTTACATGTTACATTGTTACAATCGACCATCAGATTTTACAACTCTCTTGCAGTTCTCCCAATATTTAAAGAAGTATTGAATTCAAATGTTCGAATTAAATTAAGAGACCATGTGCCATCTACATTTTTAAATGCAGGTCGGCAACAGTTGTGAATCTCAAACCAGTTATCCTAAAAATGACCTCCAGAAGCAGACCCTTCTCAGAAGTCAAAAAAGTTAAATGTTTTCACCTACCCTGACTAAGAAACATGAGTTGACCGTCAAAATAAAATAAAAAGGGCGTACCCAGTGCCGTAGGCTTCCCGCACTGTGCGGGGTCTGAGTTGACCGTCAAAATAAAAAAGAAAAAAAAACATGAGTTGACTGCAATTTGAAGATCAAGGAGTAGTCAATAAATTAGACGCAGCATCCAAACTAATTTGTGTAAGTCTCCACTCTCCACTCTTCACCGAATCACTGTCAATCTAATAAACACGGAACAAGTTTGCCACTCTTCACCTAATCTCATTATAAGCAAGACCGACAAAACAAACCCTACCTAATGGATCCACGCAAAACTTTAATGAACATGGGGAGATCAATTTAAAGTACCTGGTGGCCGATTCCCTGATGGACGGCAGTGCGGCAGACGTCGCCGGCCTTCTTGCCGGGGCAGACGGCATCCACGGAGACCCCATACGCTTGCAGCGCTTGGAACGGGACCATAACCTAACCCCAACAATCCAAGGCTGATTCATGATCCAAACACAACTAATTCAGCAGGAGGCGAAGAGAGAGAGCAAACCTCGTAGTCCTCCATGTAGTCGCCGCAGAGCAGGAGCACCTTCTTCGCCGCCATCTCTGGTCCCCCTCGCAGGCTCGCCACCACCTGTCGTCGAGCTCCAAGCCTAGAAGCCTCCTCTCCAGCCTAGGGTAATAGTGTTTGTTATAGCCACTGTTGAGTCATCCGGAGAACGCCTGGCTCTCATTTGTTTCTAGTGACCTGTCTGCTTGTCTCCTTTCGGATGTTTCGTGAGTTTATTTTTCAGGAAATATTTTCATGGTGACTTCTGAATTGAGCGTGAACATTTCGTCTCCAATAATTTACGCGCTGTGATTGGCTTGTCGATCTTCGATTCGTGATGACGAACAGATCATGCAAATCGTTTGCTTTCAAAGAGAGAATCGTTCAGAAATCAGAAATTGATCTTTCAAATGCCTGATGATTCGCACTGAACGATTACAGAATTTATAGGTTGCTGGTAACGGGGGTATCTCTTCTCTCCCTATATATATATCTTTCTTTACTGAAAGCGCGTCACGCTCCAGGCCAGAGAGATGGGCCACGTCGGCTCCGAAAATATTAGCCATCGGATCGCGATCCGACGGTCAGAAATAGATAGGGACGTAAAATTTATAAAAAAAATCCCGAGCTTTGTTAAAATGAACACGGAGTCCATCAATTTAATGGAAAACCCCTCGGACTTCGTGGAGCCTTACTTTAAAAAAACCCTGAACTTTTAGTAATCGTGCCGTACTCCGTGAATTTTGTAAAAAAAACCCTAGACTTTGTTAAAATGATTTTGAAGTCCATCAATTTTATGAAAAACCCCTTGAACTTTTTAGTAATCGACCGGTACTCCGTCGACGCCAAATTTACCAAATAACCCCTGCAGTCTACTAATTTTACGAAAATCCCCCCAAATTTTTTGTAGTTCAATTTTTTAAAATAAAACTGAACTGGAGGGCATATTTCTGCTCAATGTTCTAGTATAGACCTAAATTTGGTGAACTTTTTGAGCCCTGATTGGGCCACGTCACCTCCAAAGCTCGACTGTTGGATCTTGCATCTGCGGTGAAAACACGGGTCAGCGTTCCTCGACCATCTTCCCGAAGCTTCGGGCCAGGCGGCGGCGTTCCCCTCGCGAGTCGCGGCGCGCGGCCATCCTTCCCCGCTGCTCCTCCCACCAGGCCACCACTCCATCAGCCAGCTGCGGCTGTGGCTTCTTCCACGCTCAAATCGAGCAAGCTCTGCTGTTGTCTCATGCCACGCCATCAGCCGCCGGACTCTAATCATGGGCTCATGGCTCACCTTGGGGTTGACCCCGCAGCCGCTGCGGAGCTCAGATGCGACGGAGATGAAGTCACTGCTGAACTTGGCGGCGAGGAAGCCCCTGACCTCCTGCAGCTCCGGCAGGCCCCCGCACCTTTCAGTGGCGCACAGGAGCTCCGCCGCCGCCTCCCGCAGCTCCTCGGGCACTCCGTGCACGCGTCGACGAGCGTCGCCCGCTCGGCAACGAGGCCGCAGTAGGCCTCGAGCTCGGCGAGCACGTCGAGCGCGTCCTTCTCCCGGACGGCATGCTGGGCTCGTGCGAGCGTGCGGTCGGGCCGCCTCAAGCGGAGCAGCTGTTCGACGTCCCCGCGCGCCTGCGCGAACCGCCGCCTTGCTCTGCACTACCCAATAAACGAGATCAAACATTAATCCCATCTTTGAGTTCGATTCGCTGCCCCTTCGTCGCTACCAAGGGCTGATACTCTGCTTTTTTTCTATTCGGCTCAACAAGATTGGATTTCGGTCCCTTCTATCAAGCTCTGGTTGATTCAGTACAAATCTCAATTAATGGAATGTGACTGTCTTCATCTCGTATATTTATAGTGAAAAATCTTGATTAAGCTCATATAATTTATACTTCTTGCCTCATACCTGTATACAAGTGAATTGTTGGGAACTGTCAACTGAAAGTGGTATTATATAATTACACATATTATGGAAGCTGAACAACTTTGTTGAAGGACTCAAGTGCTCATCAGTTGTTGCTAATACGGCTGAAGAAGAACTTTTCTTCATTCTACATATACTGTTTATTTCTTTGGTCAATATTTATCTGTCATCTATGCTTAAAATTTCAAATCAAGCAACTAACTGCCATGACTGTAATTGAAAATGAATACTCTCCTATGATTATTATCTGAACTACATAGTCCACAGTAGGTTCTAAAACTAGAGCCTTCACATGCATGACATGACTGCCATTGAAAATTAGTATACTCATATAATTATTATCCTAACTACATAATGCACAATAAGGTATGAAACTGTAACTTGTATTTGCATAACATGCCTTATGTAGTAACTGTCATTGAAAATGAGACTGATATGGACTCTACATAGATCTAGCTAGCACATATGTCTGTAACTATCTGCCTGTATGTAAATTACATGATTTTTGAAGGTTTGATTAAGTTAGAGAGAAGCATAATACGTTACTTATCTGCATAGTACTAGGTTACTGCACTAGAGCTCTTTTGATCGAAGTTACTGCATGGTTGATGAGCTCCTGTACATAGGGTTTAATAAGTATAAGAGAAGCTATATAATGATAGTCTTTGATGAGAAATGGGCATATACCCATTTTCACAGCAAATGGAAAGGCCTGTAGTTGCATTGCTACCTAATAATTTCCTAATCATCATGCTTAAGGCAGATTGTGCGTAATTTAGAGAGAGGAAAAGCTGGATCTTATGGTCATTGCCGCCCCCCCTCCCCCCTACTAACTTCATCTTCTCAAAAGCCCTGCTATAGGTGAACATGCATAAAGGAAACTTTCTATTATACTCACCTGAGCAAACTTGTTGTTAATCAGACACATACTACAGGGAGCCGCTAAATTAGATAGAGACATAATACAACCATAATGGATATATCCAAAGATTTGGAGCTAAGGTGGTCGGCCTTTCTCGAGAGTTGACAACTTCAGCCTTCAGTTGCATGGTACATCATGCTTAGTAGTATTTCTTGGTGTTTTACTTTGTTAGGCTTGCATACAAAAAAAAAAGATAGCAACAGGAGAGCGATTTCTTTGGTATTCCACATATAGAGGATTTCTGCTATTTTTATAATAGGTCATGGAAAAAGAAGAATACATATTCATTCCCCTCAATCAAGCTCTAGACCAGCTTGTGATTGATGCGTGAAAAGAAAAATTAAGTAAATGCATGGAGAGTGGATCTAGTAGGTATTCGGAAATCTTTTTGGACAATTTACAGAATGTGACCTGCTGCACTCCTACGAGAAAACAGGAGATCCATAACCATAGCGTCTGTTATTTTTCTTTTAGAAAAACTTTTAGTCCACCAAATAGATCAAGTATATTAACATCAATGGGTTCGAAGCCCCAAACTACACTACGCGATAGATATATTTATGCTCAAATGCCGCGCACATGTTTCTAGTCTTCCCTGATCTGCACTCAGTAGGCTTGTACATACTGTACTCCGTAGTACCGAACTTGCCAGCAGATACTATCAACAGCCCGACACCATGTGAGTTTGAGAAAGTACGTGATACATTGATACTCCCCGTGTACAACTATGGTATCCCAAGGAGGTCATGGACTCATGGCTATCTGCCTATCTCTCATTCGGACACTGATCCTCTACAAGACCGCCCCTGCAGTTTTTTTTCCCCGATGGGTCACTGAACACTGATATGTCGGTTGCGGAAATATAAAGTCAGCCACAAAAAAAAAAGAACTTAGGCATCCTACAGAGACAAGGTATTTGTGAACAAAAGTCCCCCTCTTTTGGGGGCTGATTATACTTTTCATTTCCGGCATAAATTGATCCAAGGAATATACTGCTGTTAGTAGGGAAACTAATACAATACAGAGTTTGAGGATAGGTCAGATATGCTGACCAAAGCACAGCTGTTCACATGTAGACCACAATCGTTTATGAATGCCACCTCGATTCATATCTGACCTATACTTATCAGTTATCAGCCTCAGAAAAATAATAGGCTTTGGCACTATCAAAATTAAAATGGAAACATGAAGTGCCAGATGAAGTCATCCAAGTGATGCGCTAAGCTAAGCAGGCACTTCAGAGCTTTGCTTCAAGCAACAGAAGCAACGACAAAACCTAGAACGCTTTGCCCCTCAAGCAACAGAAGCAGTGACACTGTAGAGCTCAAGAGAAAACAACCCCTACTTTCCGAGCAAAGTCATCATCATCGTCGAGGTCTTCATCGTCTTGGTATGCATTTTCATCCTCAGATTTGTAGTCATGACCTTCAATTGTCTCGTAGTCATCTGACTCACCCTCTCTCTGGTCATAGTTATCTGCCTCTTGAATTCCTTCTGGATCCACCTCAGCAGCATCTTCAACCTCAAATTTATCACCATGCGATGAAGACTGCCCATGACCCTCAGGGATATGATCTTCCTCTTTGTACTCTTCATCACCTAATCCACTCTTGCAATCTTCAGACATGATAATGTTGTCACATCCTTTCTTCTCAGATTCAACCAGAGAACCAGTCTGCATGACGGTAACCTCAGAAGATTTCTCATTGCTGAAAGATGAATTATTGCCCCCTGCTGCCTCTCTTTTCCTCTGCAAGATGACACTCAGGGGTTTCGGACCCTCAAAATCAAGAGATGCTTCGGATTCCGCAAATCCATTTGCCTTCCTTGGCTCTCCCAAGTTTCTACGACCAGGAAAACGAGCTGAATCCACTGCATCTCTTCTGATAGAGAGGCCATCTGCATGCCTGACACTTGAGACAAGCTCACTTGATATCTGGTGGCTCCTTTCTTGATGTTGTCCAGACTCCCGATTCCTACCACCATGAAAATCTGCCCGTCTAGCTGGAGAGAATCTCTCCCGGAGTCTCCTCCTGTCTCGCTCATCCTCAAAGCGAGTTTCAACTCTATCAGGTGATCTTCCGGGAAGCTTTATTCTGGCCTGCAGACGGGAACTCAGAGTGCTTCCTCGTGGGCCTTGACGGCGATCGTTGTGCATGTGGTGACCACCATATGCCCTTTCTCTGTAGTGTTCACCCCTCCAGTGCCGCCCCCCATTAGCCCGTTCTGGGCTAATGGCTGTTGAAGGCCCACTTATCCGTCTCCTGCGGAGCTGATGACGTAGATCTGACCCATCTATCTCATCACGATCAAGGCCTCTGTGGGGAAACCTTCTATCTGGATGGAAAGGTCTGTCTATGCTCCTCTCAGATGAGGATCTGCGCCGTTTCCTATCATAGTCACCATAAAGTTGTCCAATCTGTCCATTCTCGCCCATTCCATTGAACTGTACACTTTCATGATGGGCCTGAGTATCAAAATCAGCTGGAGCATATTCATAATCTTCTACCGGGTACATATCCCTCCCGAAATCTTCCTCATCATGTAAATAAGCAGCACCATCTGCATCATTGTCTACAAGAACATCAAAACCAGGAGAAGACTCCCCCAAAAAATCCTCAGCCTCCCTGCTATTCTGTGGCAGGTCATCTGTTGCAGGCATTTGGAAATTTTGGTTCCAGTCTTGGACAGAATCACCTTCAACAGGAAGCTGGTTCTGATAGTGCATAGGATGATCCTCCTCAATTGTGAAACTTTTCTTTGCTGCTGGCGTACTATTGGGTGCCTGCTCTGAATTGGGCCTAGACTTCACTGCATTGGAAGCTAGTTCAGTAGGTGTTGCACCTACACCACTCTTACCAATATGGACCATAGTAGTCCTGTCATCAGTTATTCGAGCACCTTGCGAAGTTAAATTATTCGGAGCTGCAGACTCTTCATTCTTTTTAGCCTGGGGCAGTTCTAAAGGTAAGGATGAAACCTTTACCGCCTGATCTGTGGGATTATTACCAGCCACTTGCGGTCCATGATAAAAAGGGCATCTATCACCCTTCAGGCAGTTCCCTTTTTGGAAGTAATAGCATGGGACCATCTGTTTGCCCGAGCTATAAGCACCATAGTTGGAAGGAACAGGAGGTATTCCAGGAGTTGGGGCACCAAAGAGACCATCAATTGGCTGGAGAAGGCAAAAAGGAAATCAAAATTCAGAAAATAATTTCAACAAATAAAATATGCAAATGATTGTCATAGATATAATACTAGATATTAAGGAAAGGGAAACAGACGTACCGGATGGCGAAATGAACATTTTGGGTTCAAACAACTGCCATTCAACCAGTACCAACAGTCTCGAGGGTTCATCCGGGCACCCTCGCTGTGACGAAAATCACATTCATTACCCTAAAGGAAAAAAGAAATAATGATTAGTTTAAGATTTGACAGGAAGGTTATAAGAAACAATGGCAGGCAAACATGAATTTTAATTAAAAACCCAACTGTGTTACGAATGAGATGGCAATATAGTCTAATCAAGCACAATTATAAATGTGATGCTAAAAATTGAATGAGCTAACAATGTGTGAAGTTATACACACAAGAAACAGTGCGAGAGCCAAGCATGAAGGCTTTCTGACAAATCATGATTTTGGTTGTTGGTTTCATAATGTATTGTACAACATGTTCGGTCATGTAAGATCATTACATGAGGGTACTCGTCCATCAATGCTAGGAAAAAAAACAGCAGATTATACTGATCGAGCAAAGCCCATTGAGGCTGTAGGCACCAGAAATCTCTCACAACCTTCTCCAACGTATAAAAGATGTATGATTAAACCCATATCAGATGGTAGAGGGGGTGCTGTTTCGATCCTCTGGAATTTCAATTCTCAGTAAGCCTGCCGCTACCATCATAGCGTTTGATGACGCAACTGGATGGCACACACTACCCTGGCTCTACCTTTTCAAACAAGGAAAAATACACAGGCTTGCACATACGTGTGTTAATCTCTCAAACTCCCTGATGCTGCTCAAATCACAATCATATACGGTTCCACTCATCGCCCTGCTCCTATACAAGACATGCGTCCAGAACCGAAACAAAATTCGATGTTTTCACCAAAATTCCCAGGTACCCAGGCCAGAAACCCTACCCCAGGCCCTATCCCCGAACCGAACCCGCCTCGTGCGAAGAACTACAGGCTCCAATCGCCAAAATACCAGCGGGGAACCAAACAGGCTCGCAATCAGAGGTGGAGGAGACCGGAAGCGTGGGGGGCGCGCGGCGTACCTTCTTGCAGGTGAGGGGCGAGGCGAGGAAGTAGACGCAGTCGGTGCTGCGCCGCAGCGCCTCCTCCTCCGGCGTCAGCGGCTTCGCGCCGCCCGCCTCCGCGGCGCCGCCCGCCTCCATGGCCCCCGTCTCGAAGGTGGGGGGCCGCGGGATCCTCCTCCGCCCCGCGCGACGCGGCGGCGATCGCGACCGCAGCGGCTCGGGAGGGAAGCTAGGGCTCGGCGAGCCTGGCGGCGGCGGGGGCGGAGGGCTAGATCTATCCCCGCCGCGGAGGCTAGGGTTGGGGAAGGGGAGGGGGGATGGGCCGCGCCCTTGGCTGGCTGCGCGTGTGGACTACTGGGTGGGTCGGGTTTAACCAAACCGAAAGAGACAGCGCGACGCCACGGTATATGACGGGGCCGCCGGGGGGTTGGGGGGGGGGGGGGCACGGACAGGAAGCAACCCCGCTCTGTGTTCGGCATTGACCGTTTGTCTCGAAAAGGAAAAAAAATCTGCATTGTTGACTGTTATAACCCGCGGAGCAAGCCCTACTAGTTTTAGCTCAATTCACCTTCTAAGCATTGTCATGGGCTACTATCGTTTTACCTCTATTCACCTTCAAGCATTGTCATGGGCTACTGCCTACTAGTTCCAGTCGAATCAACCTTTTTTAACTCAGTTTACCTTCACCTTTAGCTCCTAGTTTGGATTGGGCGTTCCGTACCGGTCTGACCGTCCCTGAAGTGCAGATCTTCCAAGAGGTATAATTTTCTCATACGGATATGTTTTATATATGCATTTTGATCACCTCGACGAGATCTACGCAATAGTGCAATCCAATTGGAGATTTGGTAATGTCTTTTAGACCGATCTGATCGGTTCGCTTAGATTGTCTAGCAAACTTGAGCTGTGCCAATTTTGAGTTGTCAACACTCTCAAGAAATAATCATCACTATCAACCTCAAAAGTCCACTCCACTTCTGAGAGAATTTCACCAATCAGACCGCTCGACAACATTGAAATGGAGCTCCTCGAGTCGGGGCGATTTTGTGCCGCCCACACCCCGCGCCCCGACGGCCCTGCGACGGACTACAATCCAGGGCCTCCCCGCCAACAGCAGCACCAAGCCACCAATACAGACCCAAATCCCAAACCCAGAACAAACCGCGAGGCAGCGCCGCGGCAATCACACCAGCCCTACAGTACACCACACACGACACGCCGATTCAGCAGCAGACCCAGGCCGTGCGGGCCGCTGGGCAAGGAAACCAAGGGGCGCAACGGAATCGGGTTCGCCGGCAACAGGGGATGGGCAGCGCCGCAGCGCCCTTGGCTGGCTGCGCTTGTGGACTCTGGACTGGATGGGTTGGTGCGGCCTTTGCGGCTCTGCCTCTCCACGCCTGCCCATGGGATTTGTTGGGGAAATTTAATTCTGTAGCACCAAAAAATTATTATTTTTGAAAAAATACTGTTACATAAAATACCATCGAATTTGATAATCTATTTGGTAAAATATCATTCCGTTACTTTTTACAGGTAAAAAAATGTCTTCCTCTCTATTGGATAAAATGAATTGTCAATTTTACCCTCATTTTCTTCATCATCCTTGCTTCCCCTCCCACTAGACTATAACCCTGTTTATTTCCGCGTTCGCGAGGTTTATCTGTGAAAAACGCGGAATAAACCCGGCAAATGATGCGCATGTTTCACCTGCCCATCCGCAGTTTAAGCGGGATTTAAATTGTGCACTTGCAAACCGGCTGAAGCGGGCAGCAAGCCGTGTTGGCTTATCGTGCTCGCGCGTTTCTCTCCCGCGGTCTCAAATAGGGCTTATTACAGTAGCAGGTTGCCATGCCATGCCCACTCCCCCGGACCTGACATGCTCCAATGTAGCGGTGCAGCATGGTATGACGGTGGCCTAGCGGCACCCGGCTGTGTAACTGCACGGGCTCTCATCAGTTGTTTGCCTATTTGCCATGCTTGCTTTGCTGCTGGTCAAGAGGCAGGGGAGGAGCAAAGGCAAAGCACGTGGATGGCATGGGGAGGAATCGAGGTAAAGGAAGATGATCTCTCGTGTTTGCTGATTGAGGAGCTGGTTGCTGTGAATCTACTCTGGTGGTTGTTGATTGGATCTCCAATTAATGGATTTGATGCTCGTGCAAAAATTGATGGAGAGGCAGCATGCTCCTACAGGGTGGACAGCTCGGGTCTTGGAGAATGAAGGAGATGAACTGCATCTGTTTCATGGGGAGAACGAGGTAGCAAGATGACCTTCCGCTAGTTGTGATGGCTACGGAGGAGAAGCAGCACATGAGATGAATAATGGAGTAGGTTTGACTTTTGAGTTGTTGCTGCCACGAATAAGATAATGGTAAAGTTAACATTTTCTTATCCATAGTAGAGAAGAAAACATAGTCTTAACTGAGAAGTTAACGGAATAGTATTTTTCGCAATGGATTGCCGCTTTCAATGGTATTTTAAGGAACGGTGATCTTTCAATAGTATTTTTTTAAAATAGCAACTTGGCAATGCTACAGAACTAATTTTCTTAAATTTGTTTGATACAACTCCGTGAGCAGCTTCAGCTCCTTCAGGAGCTGTACTAAACGGTTCCAGCTCAAACAGCTTCAGAAGCTGCTTTCCAATGTAAAAAAGTGGGGCTGGAGCTATTACGGAAGCTCCTCCAAAACGGTTCCGGCTACTAAAAGAGCGTTAGGGGCGTCCCTGTCAGACACTCTTAAACAAATAGCCCTGCTAGTGGGTTGAAACTCACATCATGCCTAACTCCACCCAAAAGTAATATATTGATATACTTAACCTAACCCAACCCAATATGTTAATTTCTCAACTCTAACCAACCCGCTCCATTATAAGCGGGTAACCCATAAAAACTCATGAGTTCTACTATATATAGAAATTTAATGGCTCTTCTCTTGATGTGGGATCCACATGTACGTCTAGCCACACTGCTTTACATAGAGTAGCCATCAGTCATGCTGAGTCATTTCCAACAAATTTCAGTCAATTTGGATAAAATTTTATAGTGTGAACGCGAGGTTTTATTTCCAAAGTCCAGCTCTTGATGTGGGGCCCACATATAGTTCTAGCCACTAAGCTTTACACGGAGTAGCTGTCAGTCATGCTGAGTCATTTCCAACAAATTTCAGTCAATTTGGATAAAATTTTATAGTGTGACCGCGATGTTTTATTTCCAGAGTCCGGCTCTTGACGCGGGGCCCACATGTAGTTCTAGCCACTCAGCTTTCCACAGAGTAGCTGCCAGGCATATTGAGTCATTTTCAATAAGTTTCAAATAATTTTGATAAAGTTTTATAATGTGAACACGGAGTTTTATTTTTAAAGTCCGGCTCTTGACATGGACCCACATGTGGTTCTAATCACACTACTTTACACAGAGTATTTACCAGTCATACTAAGTCATCTCTAACAAATTTCAGTAAATTTCGATAAAATTTTATGGTGTGAATGTGTTTTTAATTTCAGTATTCAACTCTCATTGTGGGACTCACATTTATACACAGTTATATTGCTTTGTATAGAATATCCGTTTCAACCCACTCCAACCCGCATTTATATAGAACCCACCCCCGCCCCGCTCCACTAACTAATACCATCCATTTTAACCAATCCAAATATACCCCATATCAAAACACATACCATAAAACTCATTTCAACTCAACCCATTAGCAGAGCTATAAATAAACACAAACCAAAAGAGAGACAGCGTGACGGGGGAGGAGGCACGGACGGGAAGCAAACACCGGGGCTTTGGAGGCCGGAGGCGGCAGCGTTGCGTGTCTCTGGCTCTCTGCTCTGAATCGGGGTGCGGCGCGTCGCGTGGCGCTGCCTCCCGTGCGGCGCTTTCCTTTCCCGGTATGTTGTTCGGCATTGTCCTCTCGTCTCGAAAATGGAAAAAATCTGCACTGTTGACGGGTCGGAGATGCCTGCAGCCAGCCAACGGGGCAAGCCTATTTTTTTAAGCTCAATTCACCTTCAAGCATGGTCAGGCTACTAGTTCCACTCGAACCAACCGTTTTAGCTCAGTTCACCTTCAAGCATTGTCATTAGGAACTTTCCCATATTACCATTCGTCTTTATGTTGCACGACCTCTGAACATTACAACACTAGATCGTTTTCTCCAAATACAGTTGTCAATTGATATATCCTTTAATTTATCGGAACGATAAAACCAAATAATTGTAGGGAGAAACCAATATCTATATTCATATAGAGTTCCAACAATTGAAACGGACGTGGAGTTCAGGACTCCTGGCCTTTGCCTGTGTGCTGGGCCTGCCCAAGAGGAAGTTTGCCATTAGGGTTGACGCAGAATTCTATCACTCCTGAGACAGGCGAATGAGGCGTTTGACCAAGGCGACAGACGAAGACCATCCAGAAACGGTTTCGTTGCCACAAATTTGCAGTCACGAGCTGTATATGCGAGCACCGCCACGCCACCGTGTGGGGGACTCACAACCATCGCGACATTGCAGTGCGGGAGTAAAAAAGAAACTGCATTTCTGTGGTGAAATATAGTTTCAGAGAACATCTGAAACGCCATCAACCAGACGTATCGCAGCAGAAACAAGACAACACTACAAATTTAAAACAATCCTCGTGCATTCAAATTATTGCAGTTCATCGTCGAACGCGTGCTGAGGAATCCTCAAATACATAACTTACGAATCACGATACAGTTTCAACTAAAGATTTAGTCCGAAGATTTGACGCGACACGAGCGCCGTGCGAGCTACAAAGTACAAACCAACTAGGATAGAGTTACTGAATACTGATACTGATTCCTAAGTGGAACTTACAAGATATCAGTCCAGAGTATCGGTGGCCTGCACCAGATACAGATAAACGGGGAGTTCCGAAGACGTGCATGGTGGACATGCAAGAGATGACACGGGCGAACATGCAAGCACATCGGAGCAGACTGTCACGAGCAGGAATGCTACCATGTACCGCAGAATCGTCATGGGAGCCTGTAAATGTAACCCAAGTAAAAAATGTTATATATTAGGAAATGCCCTGCAGCTAATGGAATGAACAGTGTAACTCAGATATTCTATTCGAAGACAAGGACTAGAAAACAAAACAAAATATTAGCTGAATATTAGGTTTTAGACTTTTAGTTGTAAAAGACTTATAGCCTGTTAGCTTTCATAGCAAAGCTGGGAAACATTGAAGTCTAAAAATTTCCTGAATATTAGTTTTTGAAAGAGAGATGACTCGGGAAATAGTGGATCGATTATGGGGTGCATAGCATGGGTACGTATACATGCAAGGAGGTTCTAGGGTTGGTTGACAGAAGGCAACAAAATAGGAGAACCTTGCCAAATTAATCATCTCCAAAACCTTAGCAAGAGCACATGGCCAATGGGCCTGTGCGGCTGCAGCCATGAGGGCCCAAAGGGACTAACCGAAATACAATCTTCTAACAGGTTTCACCATTTGCTTAGCTACCAGAAACAAGTGGCATGAAAATTTTGGGAAAACCCAGGGCGATATTAGGTATATACTTCATCATAATGGCTTTATCTGCTTTCTGCAACAAAAATACAACTTTTTAATTTTTATTATAGCAATGCCAGAGGATTAAGGTTTAATAATGCTTTCAGTAGCATTATTAATCTGCCAGAAACACTCATCCTTTAGTGATGGAAAACTGTTGCATCTATACTTCCACTCCGAACATATTGTATGCTAAACATCATGAAAGTCATCATATAATTCAGTCAGTCTCATAGTTTGAACGTTCAGGCTAACACTAAAAAGGCTACTCCAGACAATATCATTTAATAGGATAAATGTATCATCCATGCTTACAAATATAACTTGCTGACATAATACACCAGAAATTATAATCAATCAAGCAAATATAACTGCATTAGCATAAAAAAAGCATCCAACAATTTTTGAGAAGCAGACACAAGGACTAACGAAGTAACAGGATGGCATGAATTACCAGAAAAGGCTCCGTGTATCCATTTAAGATAGGTAGCGTGGATCGTTTCCTTGCTTTCCCATCTTATGCACATCCTCAGGTGAAAGTATCTTGATGTACCATACACTATTCACAAATGACCTGCATCAAATGAGCAAGCTCTGTCTCAGGATATTTAGAAGCACCATGCATAGTGATGCTGATACTAACCATGATTCAAGGTGCATTCATCACTTTCCATAAATCAAAAATATCAATATCACAAGTAAATTAGATCTTACTGAAGTATCATAAATCAAGAACTATGAAGCCATCATTCTTTTTTGTAAGTTAAATACTATGAAAGATGCATGGCAGAATGAAGCACTAGTTAAATACATATAAATGAAGATTCTTTGGGGATTAAATGGTCTGAAAAATAGCCTTTGAGTCTATTCAAATGCATGCTACAATAGATATTAATGAGATGTGATTGAAGATGTTACTTCCGATGCAAACTATATCTTCCTGAACAAAAAAAAAGAATCTAGTTACTTTACAACTGCTGCGGTCTGCTAAGGAATTTTCAAATTCGTATGCTAAATTATTTGACTGTTAAAAAGAAAGAGTAGGCAAAACAATAGTTTTGGTATATCTGATAGAACGTTATACGGACCCTCCACAGACTCTTTTCGAGGTAGACATGCTATATGAATTCTAGAAGTGTGAAATATCTAAAAGAAATGCACATGAGATTGGAACTTGTCACCATCAATGTGCTACTGAGAAAAAGCTGGTGGGTGCTTGAGAAAAATAAATGCCTGGAGCATATGAAGCCCAATATTTCCCAACTTAGTGTGTACACTATGATCGACTCGTGAAACTGTAAAGTAACAAATATTGTCATATACGTTCAAGTTTGATAGTATATGGAGAGGACACATCTATTTATAACTTGTCCTGTTTACTTAATAAGCTTTGAACTGGTGTGCAGGAAACCAAAAATGGCAAAAGATAATATATGACACAGCTACCTTGGCTCTATGCCATTTCGCACTTCTTTTTTGAAAAATGTAATAGACAAAGTAATAAAGTTACATTGTGGCATTGTGTGGTATAGGTTAAATATGTCGATATGAGAAATTGCCGTTCTGCGGTTATAATCATATAATCATGTTTGAAGTGTTACCTGTAGTCTACTTACAATCAGGTCTAGTTATTGTTTTTTTTAAAATTTTATGATACCTTCAAATGCAAAAAAAATGCCAAATAGCAAAGTAAGCAAGCTTAAACTAAGTCATGCTATTTTTCTAATACACGGTAGAGAATATGACAATTCAAATGTGTATTACTACTTAAAAACCACAGATCGAAACTAAAATTCTAGTAATGGTTTCTTACTCCCACGGGTCGTCTCCAAGGAGAAGCACATCATTCTCCCTGTCGACAAATACAAGCTGCCAGCCTGATCTATCAGGGTCGTCCAACTGACCCTTAATGCCGAACATCTGACCTAGTTCCTCTCGAAGTTCAGCATAGTTAGAGAACCGGGTGATGTCCAATGACCTCCCCACCGATCCTGACTTGTAAACCTGCATTTAATAAAATGGTTACATGAGAAGTGACTTAAATTTGTTTTTAGTAGAGACAATTACACTCACCTTAACGAAGGTTCTAGTAGTTGGATCATTCTCTCCTGTATTTTGCAATAAACCAGAAGAGTCATCCAGACAACCGTACGTCGGATTTTGCAGATATGTTGATCCAGATGGAATCGCTGATATATTGTTATCCGCAACATTTGAAGTCAGATTAGGTACCATATTGTACAGTAGGGAAGAATTGTCAACTTGAGGGCTAAAAAGGGACTGGTTCTGCCCATCATGGCCAACTTTGTTGTCAACAGAACCATCTTTGCTAGTGGGTGAGTTAAGCGAACCCGAGCCCCCAAAAGACATTGATTGTGAACCCATAAACTTTTGCTTCCACGCCTGCTGCTGCTGCTGCTCGCTAACTAATGGTTGGTTGAATCTAGACAAGTCCACACATTTCGAGCTACCCTGAAGAAAATTCGATTCCAACATGTTTTCGTGGATGCTAGAGCTGATGTAGCTGGAAGAGTTCACATTAGGATCAGAGAATCCAAATTTTTCACGCAAGTGGCTTGGTAGTGACGTTGGGCTAGGGAGAACCGCACTGCTAGGAACTTGATAAGGTTGATCCGGTTGAATCTTCTGCTTCTGATCATTATGAGCATGCTGCATTTGCTGGAGTTGGTGAAGCTGCTGCTGGATAGAACTTGGGCTGAGCACAGACTGCATGTTTTGAGAATCAGGACTAACTAGTTGCTGTTGGCTCGCTTGCTGCATAATTTGTTGCTGCAACAGCGGATTGAGGTTGCACTGTTCCTGAGGGGACTGCATAGGTTGTTGAAGGTGTAGGAATTGCTGCTTCAGATAACCACCAGACTGGGAGGCAGCTGCGGCAGCAACCACTGCTTGATACTGATCGTGGTCGTTGCTAAGTAAGGATGGATGGAGTCGCTGTTGTCCCCAGGAACCTATACCAGGTGACTGGAAGTTCAAAGACTGAAAGCCTCCTTCACCAGCAACTCCTCTCAGCCACATTAAAGCATTGCTTTCATCTTAAGTGTAATATGACAATCAATAAAAACATATTGAGAATGAATAGCAAGGACAACAATGGCACAATTTTTCTAAAATATAAATGGAGGGCTTCAGAAAAATAAGTGAAATAACATTGGTCTATCATGTCATGGTTGCTTCGATGCTGGGAATTTGGTATATTTGCTTAGATGATATCCACCTTTCTGTTGTATTGCAGTTTTACTGCCAGTTTCCATCAAAGCAAGATGGAAAATAAGGAAACTTCAGTCACTGCATATGTCCCAGCTTACTTTGTCTTAGGCCAATATCATTTCAAGTTTCTTGAACCAATTATTGGATCTAAAAGCACCTAAAGTAACTTTTTCCCCAGTAGCTATGAACAGGCTTCAACTAAACAACCTATTGCACTTACTGCAAGTTTTCTGCATATCAGATGGCTTGAATCAGAAGCTCCAGTTACGAATACCTAACTTGCATTCATACTGGTCAAAACCCGTTAGAATGTAAATGCTAAGAATGTCATGTCCATGTCATTCTTGTCGCATTTGCGTTATTGCGCTGATACTTTACAGTGAACTGAAAGCAGACATACTGCAATAATTGATGTCTACTGAGATCAATGGTGTCAAGTTTCTTTAATTGGTACAGTGAACTGAAAGAAGACATACTGGTACGTTAATTGGTGCACACACTAGACACTACCCCCCCCCCCCCCAAAAAAAAAAAGAACTTCCAGATCACTGGTGTGAGATGACAGTGACACGAATAGCAAAAATTCAGGAAAATAACTGATGCTAGATTCAGAGTCATAGTAGCAAGCATGAGTATCTGAAGTGTACCATGAAGAGCAGCAACTCCAGAATACCAAGGATGCTTAACTCGCAGTGGGAACAGAGATGGATACATTGGAAAGGTTGTCAAGGGTTCAATTTCCCACAGAGAAACTCTAGGAGGCCTTTCTCCTGCTGTTGATTCATCCCAACCAACCTGCGTTATACCATTAACTTAGTGAGTAGGGAAATACTTCACAGTATTATAATTTTAAGCCAGTCTGATGAAATGACAGGAGTAACCAAATATGTAAGATGGTTATTATGAGATGAAGAACAAAGGTTTTCTAATGGAAAAAAGAAACAACAAATATTTCACTATGGCAATTTATCCTCTCACCAAAGAGTGAAAAGAGTTCATAGATGGAAATATTAGCTGTGCAAATATTAGCTGAGAACAAGAAGAGCAGATAAGAAAAAAAATGAGAAAAAATGTTAAACAGGATCCAAGAGTAAGATGTGACTTGTGCGTCTCATTCTTGTTACCAATGTGAAACAAGAATGACAAATCAGCATTCAAAAAGAGTTCATAGATGGAACCGCCATGCAAAAGGAGTAAGTACAAACTAACAAGAAAAATCAAGAAGAAAAACTCTTACCTTTACCGATCTCCAATAGGAACTAGGCCAGCGCACTGGGTCTGCATCACTTACTTCTGTTATCGTCCCCATGTACCTGCAATTATTTATTGTCTTTATTATGAGTTTCTTTCATAAACAATGAGCACGAAATTCAATCTCATGGACACATGATTTCATATGGTTAGAAAGCATGGCACCACCATGTAAAACGAAAGAGAAGTACTCTAGTTGCATGGAAAAATGTTTTTGCCAAGAATCAGAAGGAAAATTTGGTATTGCTGCCTCACCTGCGGACACTAGATTCCTCGGTCTCAAACAACATCCTGAATCGCATCCCAACCGATATCCGGGTGTGGAAAACAGCCTTGATGTACTTTGAAAGGGGTATAACAAATTCTGATGGACTTGCCCTGCATGCACATATTTCTGGTCAAGTAGAACATATTTAAAACAGAAGTCTCATTTGCGAATCAAACAGTTCAAGTTACCTGGGATTATAGAAAATTGTGAATCGGCTGTTTGTTGCAGCAGCATGAGCTGCTGCTGCAAGGAGGCCGATATGCATGCTGTCACTAGAAAGAACAGAAGAGGGCATTACAGTCTGTGGCCGGCTGGCGTGTCTGATTCCAAGCAAAAGTTGGTTCTTCTCATTCCTAAATTAGTGGGTGAAGAGTAAGTCCTACTACTCATTAGAAACCTTTTCATAAGTTCTGGATTGAAATAATAGAACAGACCATATGAATAGCACAGAATCTCCAGCAACGAGTCTCTTAGCACTGACAAACACACTCCAGCCAGTAGTCAGCAGGTGTCTCTTGGGTTGGCCTGTGAAACGAAGCGTATTTAGTACAAAAGATTGCAACATTGATGTTAAATAATTAAACCTGTCAGCAACAAATGTTAGTGCTGTCGACCCCATTTCACAATCAGTATAGCAGATGGGCCCTCATGTGCATGAATAATGTCACTAACACTAATAATCAAACTTTAGCATTTACAGGCATAAAAAGTAAAGTATGCTCTGGACCGAGGAATCAACCATGAATAAACAAAACAGTGTGGAACATAAGTCTTTCAAGACATAAGAAAAGAACCAGCCTGTGGTACATTTGTACTAGCCAGAAAAAAAAATGCACATCAGTACATCCAGAGGTCCGTGTGCAATTTTCTTGCACCTAACTCCCACGGATAGTTCAGAAACATGAGGAAATATTCCTGTCAATTGTAACTTGGGCAGCTTACATATAATCCGGTACTGCACTATCCTGAGGTGATAAAGCTAAAAAGGGTTGCACTGTACTATCCAAATTAATGTTTTCAACTTTGTAGTTTGCAGAGGTCCTTGATTGTAATAAACAATCGCATGGACAGACGGACTGGTTTCTTACCTTAAAAAAGCTTAGATAACAATGTGGAGAATTTATATTTTTCCAAGCACACTTGGAATTTTTTTTGAAATATGTTTTTAACAAATAAAAAATGGAAAGAATAACGAGTGATACGATAACTGATTAAGGGTTTCAATTGAAAAAAGGATAAAAAATAGGTTATTAAGGAGCAAAAGCCTCGAGTTTTTTCTGAACTTGCCTCGGAAGATATGCCTGAACTTCCACTCCACATCATGAATATCCCGTGCAATAAGCTCCTGTGCTGGAGGCTGCTGTGTGAAATCCTACAAACCACACTATACCACCTGTTATTGGCAACAGCAAACCCAACAATCCATGCAGCTGAAGTAAAGGAACACCGCCCCAAAATACACACTCATCACACCAGAGGGGGGAAGACGCGCTCCGCTGCACGACGGGGCACAGAGAACCCGCCATGCGTGCTGGTGTCGCTGGCCGTCAGCGTCTTGCAGAAGTAATTCGTAGGCTGCTTGCTCATGATCCCCATCTCCGCCGGCAGGTATGCATCGTTCTGCTCTTGCTGCACAGATTAAGACAACCGAAACCATAAGAACTCTAATAGAATCCACAGCCATCAGAAGCGCAGCACCTCGAACCATCAACCCCCGGGAGGCGGTGACTTACTGGGTTCAGCGGCTGCAGCGTCATCTGAGCGTACACTTCATCAGTCTCCACATCCGCCTGCGCAAATGGAGTATGTTTTAGCTCGGCTTAGCATCGGCAGCTAGCAAGCTACATCAGTCGACGAATCGCCGCATCTAAGAAAGAAATTAAACTTGAGGGATGGAGAAAATCGCGCACATGCATTGTGACATCATGTAGCTGGCAGATGAGCTGCGGCGGCAGGTTGGGGTAGTTGGGGATGTGCCCGTCCACCTCCTTGTTCGTCGACGCTGCCACCTTCACAGGCAAGCGCTCAGACGCATTAGCTAGCCCGAAACACAAGCGAGCGATCGTTCCAAGCAACCGCCCCAAGGCGGCAACTCGATGAGGCAAAACAACCAACACCTTGCACTCATCAGGGCGACGCCAGGTGGTAGACCGGCACCACGGAGCGAGACCGGAGCTCACCTGCTCGCTGTGGCCCTGCGGGAAGTAGACGACGCGCGTGCCGACGGTGGGGAGGCAGACGAGCGGGCCGGCGCACGCGTGCCACAGCTCCGAGTTGAGGCACTTCTTCTCTGCAGACACAGCAGACAAGCGCTCATAGAAGCAGTTAGTGAAACGAATCGACCCCGGCCGAGAGCAGCTGGGAACCCAACCAACCAGCCAGCCAAAGCGCACGGAAGCAGCGAGCGAGCGAGAAACCTAGGAAGGAGTAGTCGACTCGGCACCCACCTTCCTCCGGCGGCAGCGGCGGCGTCTGGCCGATGCTGGCCGCCGACGACGAGCTCATCCTCCGGTCCTCCCACGTCCACCGGAACCGAAACCTACTCTACAGTACGCTCGCGAAGAATCCGGCCGGAACCCCCCATCACCCTCCCGCCGCCTCCTCAAATCGGCCGCATTCTGCAACAAAGGCAAGCCGCCGCGTGAGGAGGCGTCCGGCGGTGGCGAGCCCGCGCCGACACGGAGGGGGTGCAGGGACGCCTACCTGGTCAGCTCACCCGAGCTCGGAGATCGCCATGGTGTGTGGGGAGGGAGGGAAAGAGGAGGTGGGGCTGCGAGGTGGGAGAGGGGGAGAGAGAAAGAGGGCTTGGGAATGATTAGGGTTGGGGCATTTAAGCGAGCGAGAGAGGGGGGAGGGGAGGGGAGGGGAGCAGCGCGTGTGCGTGCGCAGCGCAGTAGTGCGAGACTGCGAGTTCGCCACAGTGCAGAGCGGAGTGGAGTGGCTGCTGCTCTCCCCTGCGCCCAGTTTTGAATAAAGCGGAGGAGAGAGAACGAGGGAGAGAGAGAAATACGGAGTAAAAAAGAAAGCTGGAAAGCGAGTCGTAGGAGTAGCATTAAAAAAGCCGTATTTTATGGGCTCATGTAAGCGGCTGTCGGGTTGCTTGTTTCTCTGCATAAACTGCATTGCAGCACCCAATCTCCGGTCAGTCAGGTCCCACCCCATAAATCCCCTAAACAAAAAAAATCATCGCATCGAATGTTTTGATATATGTATGGAGTATTAAATGTAGTCTATTTACAAAACTTTTTACATAAATAGGTTGTAAATCGCGAGACGAATCTAATGAGGCTACTTAATTCATGATTTATAACAATGATGTTACAGTAATCATCCACTAATTATTGATTAATTATGGATTAATTAGCATTATTAGATTCGTCTTGCGATTTACAACTCATTTGTGCAAAAAGTTTTATAAATAGACTTCATTTAGTACTTCAAATTAGTAAGATTCCAATGAAAAAGAATTTGCGCTTCAACTGAACATAGCCTCAGTGTAAAAGCAACCACGGCGGCCGTAACGGGAGAGAGATCCACCACCACCATCCATCCCCACCTCTCCTCCATGGATGGACGGATTGACTGGTCACTGGCGCCCCGTGTGGGCCAACTCTGTTGCCCGCCAGTGCCATGCCATGGGTTTGCCTGCCTGCCTTGCCGACTACGTGTTTGTCCAGTTTTGCCCTCTAGATTCTAGTACGTACGTACTCGTATTTGCATGGTCTCGAGATAATCTAGTTTAGGAATTTGCATGGGTTTCAGGGTTTAATTAACCGGGATCTCTCCGATTTCCGGTAGCCGCGCGCGGAATAGATTCTGCCTAGATCGAGCTACCGATTCCCTGCTGGATGGCGCGCAGATCGATGGAGCAGGATCTCGTGAAACTTTCTTGGCACACTATAATCTGCCAGCGGGGTTACGTTTGCCTAACGAGACTCGCCCGACGCGGGCTAAGGCTAGCTCCAACGGTACCCCCATCCCTCCCCCCACCCCATATCCGGGGAGCTATAGGGGGAAATCCGATCCAACGGTTCCCCTATAGTTCCCCCTATATACGGGGGGAGTTGAAATTCCCCACACATATAGGGTGAGTTCCAACTCCCCATATATCTCTAATCACACCGTTTCTTCACGATATTAATCCCGTTTGAGTCCTGTAACATGATGATAAGCCGTATTATGACAGTACAAATACTGTATGATTTTTTTTAAAATTTAAAAACATTAAATAAATAGTTAGTTAATGAGTGATAGTATATATGGGGAATAGATATGGGGGAATGGTTGGAGAGAAGGAGTTATGGGGGGAGGAATCTTTTGGAGGGAGGTAGTAAAATATAGTAAATAGTACGTTTGGGGGGAGTTGGATGGGGGGAATGGTTGGAGAAAGCCTAAAGCGGCCAAGGTGACCCACCCAAACCCCCGGAGTCCGGTACCGGTATACCGGTCCGGTTTGGCCGAAAACCGGTTGGTAACGATCGAATACAAATTTGAATTCAAAAAAACTCAGTTTAACCGGTTTGTACCGGTATACCGCCCGATTTGACCGGTTTACCGGCCAGTTTGACCGGTTTGAATTCAAATCCAAATTTAAAATCGCATGTGTAACCGGTTTGGAACGGTATACCGTCCGGTTTGGAACGGTATACCGTCAGGTTTGACCGGTTTACCAAGTGGTCTCATTTTTTCTTTTCTTTTTCGGTTTAAATTTAAATGCCCGAAAAGTATGTTAAACGAACGAATTTTTGAGAAAATTTGACACCATTAGATTCATCGCACCTTGAAGTATTTTTAGAAATTTTTTGGGAATTTTTCATTTTTTAATTCAAATTTAAATTTTGAATTTGGGCCGGTTTGGTACTGGCCCAAACCGGAACCGGATCGGACCTGTTTGACTAGTAACCGATCAAATCGGACCGATTCCCACCGGTTTTCTAAACCCTGTACCCACCGCGTTCTTCTTCCACCATCACCGCACCAAAATATCCCGTAGCCCACCCTGCTTTATTTTCTTGGGTGATCCGGCCAGCAACCTGCGTGCCTAGGGGTAGCCTACCCCGTCTCGGCTCGTCCAACCTCTCAAGCCAACCAAGGCCTGTTTAGATGTTTTGAAAAAAAAATTTGCGATGGAATCTTACTAATTTGAAGTACTAAATGAAGTTTATTTATAAAAATTTTTATACAGATGAGTTGTAAATCGCGAGACGAATCTAATGATACTAATTAATTCATGATTAACTCATAATTAGCGGATAGTTACTGTAGCATCACTGTTGCAAATCATGGATTAAGTATGCTCATTAGATTTGTCTCACGATTTACAGCCCATTCATGCAAAAAGTTTTGTAAATATACTTCATTTATTACTCTATGCATGTGTTGAAATATTTGATGTGATGTTTTTTTTTGTGTTTATGGTTTTATGAGGTGGGAACTTTAGGGCCCAAGTCGGCCCAGGCCTTCCCGTAATTGGAATACCAGCGACGCCTACAACTCCCATGTGGCGTCTTGCTCGATCAATTCAAACGGCTCGCGTGATCAGCTCGATCCAACGACCCCCAAGGTCGGCGGCGGCAGCGGCACATGTGATCGCGGTCGCCCTGCCTCCTTAACCGACGTACCGGAACGAGCCCGCGCCTCGGCTCGGCACCTGCCTGCCACGGCCCCGGTTCGGACACGAGGCACGACGGATCGCGGGGCTAGCTAGCAAGCTACTCCGTACTAGCTACGTGACGCCACACGGGGCCATTAAAAAACGGAGACGGGGAGAAAAGGGTACGGAGAAATCTTGTCACATCAACTTATTGGTGTGCGCAGCATGCCTGCCGATCGTACCGTGACGTGACCGGTCCGGCACAGAAAAGAAAAAAATTACTTGGGGTGTGTTTAGAACCGCAAAAATATGGTAGAAAAAATCACATCACATACTGTAGTACCGTAGCACTTTCGTTTGTTTATGATAAATATTGTCTTATTATAGGCTAATTAGGCTCAAAAAATTCATCTCGCAACGTACATCAAAATTATGTAATTAATTTTTTTATTTACCTACATTTAGTACTTCATGCATGTGTCATTTGCTATATTTAATATTTCGATGTGATTTTGATGTGATGGAAAGTTTGGAGGAGTTTGGGAAGTGAACACAGCATAGGCTGTGTTAGTTCCAAAATTTCTCTCTTCAAACTTCACTATTCACCTATCACATTAAATCTTTTGGCTCATGCATGAAGCATTAAATGTAGGTAAATAAAAAAATTAATTGCATAGTTTTGATGTACATGACGAGACGAATCTTTTGAGCCTAGTTAGGTCATGATAGGACAACAATTACCATAAAAAAACGAAAAGTGCTACAGTGTACTACAATATCCGATGTGACCCTTTTTACCACTATTTTACAGATCTAAACGCAACCTTGGACCTTGTTTAAATGCATAAATTTTTTGGTGTAAAATACTGTAATATTTTCGTTTGTATTTGGTAATTATTGTCCCGACATAGATTAACTAGGCTCAAAAGATTCGTCTCGCAAATTATAGACAAACTGTATAATTAGTTATTTTATTTAGTTACATTTAATACTTCATACATGCGTTAAAAGATTTGATGTGATGACAAATCTTGTAAAATTTTCGAATTTTGAAAGGAACTAAACAAGGGCCTTGTTTGGGTTGGGGTGAATTTTTTTTCATAAAAACCTTTTGACTACTAATTAGAGGTATTAAATGAAGTCTAATTATAAAATAATCTCCACAATTATGGTACTGTAGCATGTGCTGTAACTAATAAGGCCTTTGACCGCATGATTAAAACAGAATTAGAGGCGGTTACTGTAACACCACTGTAGCTAATCATGGTGTAACTTGGCTCATTAGATTCGTCTCGAAAAGTTATACTTATCAGTAAAAAAATTTTACAAATAAATTTCGTTTAGTACTCCATGCATATATTCATGTTTTTGTGATAAAAATTTTCGAGGCCAACCCAAACATGGCCATGGCCCCCTTTTTTTTTCTTTTGAGTGTGTGCGCGTGTGTCACTGCATGCGTCCCCTCCGAGGCTCCGAGCTCTGAATTTCTTTGTTTTGAGAAAAGATAGAAAAAGAAAAAGGGTTGGGGGTGACAACTGACAAGCGTGGACGACATGGAAAACACGTTTGACTCGTACATGACGTGACGTGCCGGAGGAGGGAGGAGAGGGGGAGCAGGGATATTCCTTCTCCCTCCACGCTTTCACCTTTTTTTTTTACTCCGCCTGCTGGTCGCTGTGAAACCGGTGGCACGCCAACCATACGTGACGTAGGAGTACGTGCGTCCTCGGAATTACTACTACCACACGTACTACGTGAAAGGTTAGAGGTCAACTATACGTGCGACCAGCTACGGCATGTTGCGTGCACCTGTACCTACATTACGACGGGCCGACGGCGACGTAAATCTGTCTCCTCCTGACAAATCCTCCTAACAAACTAGTACTGTAGTATACGAGCTAACTTTCATATGTTCTAAAATTATCTTAAATTGAACCATCACAAAAGGAGGTTTATAAAGATATATTTCGTAATTGATCGAATACTTACAATATCAATTAAGGATAATTAAGTTTGTATCGGAATAGTTTATAAACGTATGGCCAAATCAAGTAAAGCTCGATAAAAAAATACATACTAGTGACATTCAATTCGGATTATCGTAACAGGAAATAATGCTTGCAATAATCCACTCGACAACTTCACGGGAACAAGATATTTTGAGACCTTTGAATAATACTAACGATCTCTAAATTTACGTCGCAATTGCTCTATCTTGATATTTGGCGACCCTTTTTTGGATTTTAATTAACGAACCTCTATATTCTACATCAACTGATCTAGGCTTCTAGCTTTAGTCTCTATAACACTGTGTTAAACCACTGTGCCCAAACAGCAGCTAGCAGTGAAGCAAACGGCCGGCCTGTGTCGCGTCCCAATCATTCATGCCGCCCACATTAAGAGCGTCAGCATCTCCAATCCTGTAGCTGGATGCCGGGACTAATGCAAGGTTCGTTGTAGTTTAAGTCTCCAATGCAAGCTCCCAATGCAAACATATCCCAAGATCTTGGTGATGGTGCTAATGGAGTGCAACTTTCTAGCTTTGAAAAGGAATTGTGCGCCCTAAAAAAAGCTCGGCACAAGTGGGGCTCATGATTTGCATAATTGCATCGAAGCTCCAAACTGGTAAAGCCGAAGGCACAGCGGCGGCCCTCCTAATCTAATCTCCCAATAGTTTACCGGAAAAAAAGAAGAAGAGAAATTCAAAGGGGCAAAAGGATCTTCGTTCATGTGCTCCCAACTCCAAACGAGAGGTGGCCGTGCCATCCGTACACACCTGCTTTTGACCGCGCCACATCCCGTAGGGCGGCAGACAGTTTATTAGGCCAGTCTTAGTGGGAATTTTATGAACACAGATACCTAGACAGGGAACTAGGTAACCGTGCCAGATGAGTTTCATAGTGATGAAAATCTCATCTCATCCCATGAAACTCCACTCTTCTCTTTCCTTGCCACGTCGGCAAATTTGATGATATTTAATACCATGAAACTTTCACTGAGACTGGTCTTAGTAGTTGAGCGCTGGAGGTGAGTGATGTGTGTACTCTCTCATCTGGCGCCCAGAGCATTGGCACTTTTTCTATTTTACCATGCATGGTTTACTAATTTTTGGGTAGATCGATATCGCGTACTTGCTCTATTAAAGAGGCGCTGCCCCAGCTGAAAAGTACAAAGTCAGGGTAAGTCGTCATATGTGCATGGTACTTTAAATTTGATTTAACAATTGAAAAAAATGTAAAACTAGCGATATTTATATATATAATGCATAAAAAATTGAACCCTGCATCATATTTAATATAGTAAATACATAGATGTACACAAAGAGTGCAGGTCGACAAGGAGGGCACGTCCCCTATCCCTCCTCACCACGCCCGCCCATTTCCAGTATTTCAGTGGCCTAACCTTTCACCACGTACGATGGCGGGCAGCGCCTCCACCACCTACCAACGAAACCTTTTTTCTGTAGTTACTGACATCGAGATAAGCCATATATAAACCCTAACTAACGCTTAATTGTCGTTCCAATTTCAAATTCTAATGTAAAATTGGTGTCCAATGGATACGCAAGATCCTGCTAGTAGATTGAAGCCTAGCTAGAGGAGCAACTAACTGTGTAAATATTTTAATTCACAAAGTAGAAAAGTGTAATTTTATTAGGCAAATTATATACAGTCGATCGGGTCAATTAAGTATCCTAAGACAGGGAGCATGCATGCATGGAAGCATCATGAGTCCACCAGCACACATCCAGCGGCAAGGTGTCTTGCGCCTGTTCCCCCGGCGCCGTGCGCCCATGGCCCCTGCCGCGCAGACCGCACACGACGGACAGGATCCACGCACGACTTGAAAGATCAGATCAAACCGCGCGCCCTTTTTTTTTATCGCGTCCGATCCGTTTGGTGCGTGAGCTGCTCGACAATATGCCGAGACATGTTTGGAACAGCTTTACGAGCTCCGATCCTCGCTAGCTCGCTCGCTGCTGTTCTATCTAGTCGGTCGGCGAGAGGCCGCACCACGTACTGTGTACTGGTGCCAATTTTTCCGGATGCGCGGGCACGTACGCAACAGTGTACGTGAGGAAACAGTTGACGACCATGCATCGCCGTACGCCCATGACGAGATGTCTGATCTGACGACGACCCAGAGTACACGTCCGTCTCGTCTCGTGATATCCGAGGTATGGGCCGTCGGCGCAAGCATAGGGCGAGCGTGTCCATCCCTGCACTCGTGTTCTTCCTCCTCATCACGTTTGTTCCTGCCTCGTGACGTCGTGGTCTCTGAGGATCGATGATGCTCCCGTACGGGCATGTTTCTTGAACACGTACACGCGCGCATCGTGTGTGGCTAGGCCAGCTGATGGCCGTACGTGAAAGCTGCGTACGTGTTGGTGCTCCGATCCGGATGGGTCGCGGGGAGCTTCTGGCCTGGCGCATCATATCAGGTGGAGCCCGGGCGCGTCCACGGCGCGCCGGGACCGCCCGCCACCGCCAGCGCGACACGAGACGAGAGAGCACCACCGCTCCCTTTGGCTTTTCGAGGCGGAACAGAGCTAGCTAGCCAAAAGCTCGAGGGGGCTCTCCCTGCTGCCTGGCCCGGCCGGGTCCGTCGCTCTCTGCCGACGACCACCGTGCGGCCGGGCCCGCCCCCACCTACGCCGCGGCCGAGGGGCCGGGCCCCCGCGACCGCGACTCTGCTAGACAGCGGGAGCGTGTGTGTGTGTGTTGAGCCGCGCCGTTCAGGGATCTCGAGTGAGAGCCGGGCGGCGGACGACGACGCGCCACCACGCGCTAGCTAGCCGCTGACGATACCACCGCGCGCGGCGGCGTCTGCCGGCACCGCGGCACTGTGTCGCAGGCAACAGTCAGGGGCTCGGCCCGGCATGCAGCAAGGGGGCGGCACTGTAGACGGCTGGCGGGCTGGCTGGCAGAGCTGCGGGTGCTGCCTTCTGTTCTGCGCCCGTGCCGCGCGTGGTGCACTCTGGAAAAACGGCGGCCGGCCCGCCTGAGGCACTCGCGCGTGCCGCGTCACCATCGACGGATAGGCAGTTAGCAGAGGCAGCGGATCGGAGGCGGACACCACACCACGCATACGAGTAGGCATCTAGCTAGCGAAGCTGAGGGATGAATAGGGGTGACGAAGGACTGTCAAATTTAGTCTAGATAATTTAAAGGCTGAGCTTTAAAAGAATTAGACTCTAATTTTATATAATTTTAAATTAAAAAATTAAAGGAATAAATTGAACTGTGAAGCCACCACGAGTACCTTAACGCATTACCACCGCTGGGATGGAGGAGGATCGGCAGCAAGTTGGCTCGGAAAATATCGCCACCCGCCGTCGGGCGCGCGCCACGAGGCCCCCACCGAGCACTCGCGGTGGCGGTGCCCTACCAGTCCAGTCCAGTCGAGTCGCCAACACCCAACGGGCAGGCAAGGCACCCACGAACGCAACAGCCATGCCTCGGTATCGGTCGGTTGGGAGCAAAGCTTTGAGATCCACGGCCAGCGGCCCCCCGATCGAGGCACCCCATCCGATCCGGCGGCCATCCTCCACTGATCGAATCATTCTCTCTTTCGCTTTCGCCGTCGCTGCCTCCATTGCCTAGCCTTCTCTGGTAGGCGTACTGTCCCCTCTCCTACCGGGAGTGGCAAGTGCCGGCAGGCCGGCCGAGTTACCTCCTCTCCCCGTCCCGGCTCCCCGGCCGCCGCGCCGAGTCAAAATCCTCCTGTTCCCATGCGTACCCGCCGCCGCGCGGCGGTCTCCTTCGATCCTCCTCCTCCCCCATCGGCTTTTTTTCTAATCGTGTCTCGAGATTTCCCAGGAATCACGGCCCCTGTGGATCGGAGCCGGCGACGTCATCACCGTGGGCGCCGGCCGAGTTGTTTGCCTGTGCCGGCAATGCTGAGTGCGCGGTAGTAGTAACTACCCGTAGCTAGGTACGTAGCTCTAGCTAGTGGGGAATGCTAGTGCTGGGACGTTGCCCAACAGTCTGCGCGCGTGCTACGTCACGAGCAGTGAGCGCGTCACGAGCAGTGAGCGAGGCTACTTTCACTGCGTTCGGCAGGCTGAAGGTGGAGGCTGGAACTAGAATGGTGAACTAGAATGGTGTGAGAGAAAAATACTGTTTGGCTGGCTGGAGCTGAAACTGGTGGCTGGAGTGGTATGAAAGGAAAATACTATTCGGCTGGAGCTGGTCGCTGAACGGAGTGTTTGCTGCTGCACCCGTACGTGGTCATGTACCGTCACACTACAGTGGCTGGCCTCGCGTAACTAACGCCTACTGATGGGAGCTGCTGCCACGTTTTCCGTGTTACTTTGTTTTTTTGAACAAAATGGCAGTAGCTCTGTCTTTTCCGTGTTACTCCCTCCGTCCCGCTTTAAGTGTCGTTGGGAAACTATGTCTGTGAGGAGAAATCCTGTTCCTCGGCGACACTTAAATCGGGACAGAGGGGGTACTTTGGACCTTGATGTTTTCAGAAACTCTCGTTAGTGAGCATGCACGATCTGATCTGACCCCGGCCAATCCGTCCGTGGAGCGTACAGCCTTAGCTAGCTGTGGAAGGACTGAACGGGGCCCGGCGCCATCTCGTGTTGAATTATTGCGTGGTGTGTACTTAGGAGCCCAACACAATGTGCAATCCCAGAAAGTCCTCTTCACTCATCACCAAAGCCGGTCAGCATGATGCATCACTAAGATGTCTACGAAAAAGAGAGCTGTCCCATAATCCATCCAAAGCCGCAACTATTTTCATGTATAAATAAAACCTCAGCATCCTAGAATTTTCTTTTGACGCGATGCTTAGCCGGCTTATTAGCATCTCCCTCTGCTGTCCTCCCTTGCTTCCCTCTCTCTGTCCCCTTGCTGTCTCCCTAGATAGTCACTGGCAGCAGCATAAACAATGCCGCCGCTGCAAACGTGCATGCGTGCGTGCAAGTGCAACCACACGTACGCGCCTCTTGGGCTCTTTGCATTTCGTCGATCACCTCGCGATTTTATCGGAGATCACACACGTAAGCTGCGCCGACCGAATTCAAAAATTGTGCGCCAAGGCACATGTATGCTGAGGCAGTGCCAGCACTAAAGGAGAGAGAGAGAGGGAGACTACTGGTGGTGCTCCCCGTGACGCGCGAGCGTGCATGCATGCGGGGCCTGCGACGACGGTGGTGGGGTGCCACCCACGGCGAAGCGCTTTGGCCAGGTGCGCACGGCAGCGGGATGTGCACAGCCCGCGGCGCAGCCTTTGTTCGCCGCGCCTGGCAGCGTCGTCAGGCAACCGCGAAGCGAAGCAGCATGCCATGCTAGGGCAGGGCCAGCCGCATGGGGGCCTCCCCAACCCCACTCCCACGCACCTCGGCGAGCTAGCTTCTGCTCTCTCTGCGCCGCACGGCCCGGGTGCCAGTGGACGGGGGCGGCTCGGGATCGGTAAAAGCAAAAGCCACCCCTCACCCTACTGCAAGATCTAGGCCCCGTTTGGTTGCGCGTTGTAAAAATTTTGAAAAGGCATCTTTCTACATTTGAAGTACTAAACATAGACTAATCATAAAAATAATTACAGAACTCGTCTGTAAATCGCGAGACGAATCTAACGAGCATAATTAATTCGTCATTAGATGTTGTTTACTGTAGCATTACTGTAGCAATTTAGCGTCTGATTACAGTCTAATTAGGTTCATTAGATTCGTCTCGCCATTTACAGACAGTAGTCGTAATGCGTTTTTTATTTCGTCTAAATTTAAATCTCCATGCGGGTGCCGAAATTTTTTTTTGGAATTTTGAATTTTGAAACTGAACACGGGCCTACTCTACCGCCTACCAGCAGGCCAGGGCAGCCGGCTTCTGCTTCGCCACCTTTATGTTTTCAAGCCCTCCCTCCCCCGGTGCTTTGGCTCACCTGTCAGTGCACGGTTATTTCGTTAATTTAAATTCCAGATTTAAGCATACGATCGGTTTTTATGACCTCTTTTCGTTTTATTACTAGCCCTTTTTTGAAACATAATGGTTGAAATTCTTTAAGTTTCTGGCTATACATAAGATGTCAGAAAGAAAGAAAGAATATCATGACATTACAGCATACTATGCAATGAAGAATGGAGCCATATGATTTCTCGCTAGAATTGGATATCTGTTTATATAATAAGCTACATGGTTGATGAAGCTTTGAATCCCTTTATTTTGCTTATTCATTGCCGCAACATGATTAGTACTATCTATTGATATAATATGGAAGAGACTACAAGTGACATTCTTCATGGCTTTACCTTTAAAGAAAATACAGTAGACTCATTGTTAGACTTTGCCGTACCACAACTTTGCACAATTTTGTGTTGCCATCACAATTTTGGTTTGTTAATTATTGTCCCACCATGTTGAGTTGGAGTCTTGCCGAAATTTCCACTGAGTATAGCGTCCACTACTGCACTTTTGTGCGCACAAGAATTTGTCTATAGCTAACCTAATTACCACATGGTTTCACAGCAAACCAAGAGCATGCCATATATACTTGGTTGCTTCCTCAAACATCAAAACCAAATTCATTTTAGATATATAGATGTGTTAAATTAGGTGCTGCAAATAAAAAAATCGTCTACTAGGTACTAGCCATAGCCGCAAGAACTATTACATGCTTCCTTTTTCTAAGAATTCGTATAACCTAAAACAAAGGAGTGTGGGAAGAGGATATATATATATATATATATATATATATATATATATATATATATATATATATATATATATATATATATATATAAGAGAGAGAAAATGCGCGGCGTATGAAATATAATAGACGTGGCCTTGGATTCCCGAAACTCATAGGTTGGTGCACCATCAGAACTGCAGAGTACAAAACTTTTCCACGAAGCATTAATAATGAGTAGGACTATATCAACCACTACAAATAAATAAAGGGTTTACCTAGAAGGGCTTTTGGCCATTCCAAACATACAAATTTGACGGTTTATCAAAGATATTTTGCATCAAACAAGTCTTTTCCTACTTACATTACATGCATGTAAAAGGAAAATACCACTATTAAATGCAGCTATCTAAGAGCAAGGATAGTAGTATTCGCCCGCTGCCGACTGACAGCACTCCGGGTAGTGGCGGACCCCAGTGGCCATTAATGCACTGCAGTGACACAAACCAGCCGTTTCACCGGCTCCGAGTGGGCGATGTGCTAGGCGCTCGCTTCATCTTTCTCTCTCTGCCACATTGGCTCCCAGCCGGCACTCAGCTAGTTATTATACTTGATCTAACCGCGCATGGCCTTTTACATTCTTATAGCTTAGATAGGCGGGACTGCTGGAGGTTGGAACTGAAACACCGCGCATCGCAGTTGAGGGGTTTGAATGCGAGCGATTGGTTGGGCAGTAAAAGGCTTGGCGATTGCGCTGCTCGTGCGCGTCGTCGTAGCAGTGTGTGGGGACGCCACAAGCGCACACACAGTGACAGTGGTGTGGCGATCTCGCAAAGTTGTGGGTGGTGATAATGGCGGCCCAAGAGATGAAACGATCGAGATGTGTGAGTGTGAGGTGATGAGAGATGAGATGACAACCCGCAGCCTGCCCTGCCCCCACTCAGCCCCACCGCCTGCAGTGCAGTGTGCCCTCTGTTCTGTGCGTGCTGTGTCGTTGCCTTCTGCTGCTGGATAGGAGATGGAAATATTCCGAAAGCCCGAGAAGAATGGGAAAAAACGAGACCCAGTGTGGGCCTACGTAGTCAGTGTCTCCGCTATCGTGGTAATTCTCTTCTTTTCTTTTTTATTACTCCTACTACTACCACATGGCGCGTGATTTTTGTGATGGCCTGATGGGGTGTATTGACCTGTCGACAGATTCGATCTGCGCGCAATACGACCTGGCGGGTGGCAGGGCAGGGCAGGAGAGACGAGCGCGGCGAGACGAGACCTGTACAACCCTGCCAGCCCTTACTGGAACAGGAGATGGGCGCGTCTTGGCAACAGGGTCCGCCGTACTGGATCCAGATCCGTAACCTGAATCATTAGCGCCGGAAAGCATGGGTTGGAAAGAGGAGAAGTGTCGTCGATTTCACTTGGTTGAACCTTGGAGGCTTGGGGGCAATGGGTGTAGTTGTCAGTCAGTCCTGGAGTATAAGTTTGAGCAAGCTGCCTCAAAACCGCATGGGCACTTGGGCAGCTCACTGGATGGCACAGCAACAAAGTTGTTTGTGCGTCTGAAAAGTGGAAACTAGGAAAACGAAACAGAATGGGTTGCATTCGTCAGATACGTACGTAGGCCTGCATCCATGCAAAAACAGAAGAAGATACGTACGGGCAAGAAACTGCTTAGGAATTACCACCCTCCTCTTTCTGATTGTATTGGGCCAAAAAATAGCTTCATCTCTTCATGCTCTCTCTTGTTTACATAATGGGCCGTACTACTACCTGGTGCCTTCCACTTCCACCTTTTGGCCCATCCCACGATACTAAGGCCCTGTTTAGTTCTTAAAAAATTTCGGGACGAAAGTTTTTTTTTTTGAGAGTTTCGGGACGAAAGTTGCTTCAAGGAGGACGTACGTTGTTGCCGCCACACGCCTTGCCGCCGGTTTCGGCCCGCCTTCTCGTTCCGCGCTGCCGCCGCCACCCAGCCGGCGAGGTCAGCCGAGACTTCTCTCCTTCAACCCGGGCAATTTTGCCGTGCCTGCGTAGGGCGCTCGCTCCAGTCTGGAAGGGCGACTCCTCCAGTAAGCACAAGCTGCTGTACTGCTCCAAGAATTGATCCTAGTGCTTGAGGATGGAAGCGATGCCGCGCATTGTGCAGGCGAGGAAGGATGATCGCCCGGCAAAGGAAGCTAGAATTTCACCTGTCGAGGGGCCAGCCAGCCGGGAACAGGTGAAGCAAGGCTCTTTGTTTCAGGTCTGTTTTTTTTTTATGCTCAGAGTTCAAAATCTGGAGTATCTGGGAAAGAAACAAGGCCTGACTTTTGGCCTGTGAATTCGAGGACTAATAACATACTCCTACCAGTCCGTGCCATCATGATCAAGCTGCTTTTTCCTCTTTCTTTTGGAAAGGGGACAATCAAGATGTTTGCTGATGCCTTCAACCCTCGCACTTACGAACGTTAGTCCACCAGAGGTCAAGCAACTCAATCTGGGAACATCATATCATCAGACTATGCAAGAAAAATACAACGCTGTAGAGTTACAAGCATATTTGGGCCACTGGCTCCCTGAGTCAACCAAAGACCCAAACCATATTCCATCAACCAAAGACCCGAAGGGTTTTGTCAGTGCTGGCTCTTGGGTACTGATCAATATTCTGAAGCTACTTCTTGTGGTTGCAATGTTCTTGGACCTTGCTTAGCTTGCAACAATATTTAAAAGGGAACCAACGAAGAAATATAAAATAGAAGAAAATTGCTAAAACAAAGACAACAAAGGTGCTCATATAGCCACTAGATTATTGAACTCATGGTTTAAAGCTACTAAGCATTTTTTACACTCTGGTGCTCTGGTGATCTTGCAACCACCTTATGAAGGGACTAACAAAGATGCTCATATCATTACTTGAGATGAGAGCAACACAAGAGAACTCTCGGCATATCACTCTATGTAAATATTATGTACACAACTAACAATTCTTAAGAAACTATAAGGCTGATCCTCTCAAGCGAGCAAATTGAAACCACCGGATACTTCAGGTTGCTCTAAAACTGAGTCTTCTGCGATGTCGTCGAGCCATGCGACTAGCTGCTGCGATGTTGGTCTTGACTTGGGTGCAGCAGTCACACAAAGGCATGCTATCTCGAGTACTCTGATCAACTGGCTTTCATTCTCCTTGTGGTGTATGCTTGGATGGAAAACTTCTGTTTCCCTGCCCTCCTCTTTCATCTGAAGCACCCATGACACGACATCCCTGGTCCCTTTTGGCCTGCACATGTCCACAGGCCTCCGACCAGTGAGTAGCTCAAGCAGAACAATACCAAAGCTGTATATGTCGCCCTTGTATGTTGCTACAGGTGATTGCCCATATTCAGGAGGAATGTAACCCAAGGTTCCAACTACATCTGTGGTGACATGTGTCTCATATGCGCAGATGAGTCTTGCTAAACCAAAATCGGCCAGATGGGCCTCAAAGTTCTCATCCAGAAGGATATTACTAGATTTGATATCTCGGTGCAATATGTGGGGATCACAAGACATATGCAAGTATGCAAGCCCCCTTGCTGCACCCTGTGCTATCCATAGCCTCTTCCGCCAATCCAGCAGCATTCCACTATCAGCCCTCTCATGAAGCCAGTAGTCCAAGCTGCCATTCTCCATATACGAGTAGATCAATAGCCTGTCATTGCCGACCTTGCAATAACCTTGCAGCAAGACAAGGTTGTCATGTTGAGCCCGTGACAGTGTCTCTACCTCGGCTTGGAATTCCCGCTCAATCTGAGAGTAGTCACCTGAAAGCCTTTTGATTGCAACCCTCCTCCCATCTGGTAGTGTGGATTTGTAGACAAGGCCAAAACCACCACATCCAACTATATAGGCTTGATCAAAGTTATTGGTCGACTTCAAGATGTCCTCAATGCTGATTTCTTTGTTGTTTTGGAAAAGCAGCACAAGGCATGAGTTAGAAGACTCTGAGTCTTCAGCATTTGCTACAGCCTTTGGATTAGGCTCCTGCATTCTTGAATGAACAATCCTTGACACAATCACATAAGCACAGAACAAGAAAGAGACTACCCCAACTGCAGTTCCCAGTCCAAGAGCAGCAAGCACGCCTTTGCTCTTCTTTCTGTATGCAGCTTCTACAAATGGAGCCTTCTCTGAGCACGAAGAATTCCGAAGAAGGCAGAGTGCAGAGTTACCTTCAAAATCTTCATTTGTGAATGTGGAGAACTGCCCACCAGTAGGGACATCTCCAGTCAAATTGTTGTATGACACATCAAACTTGGAGAGAAAATTCAGCTTCGTTAGAGATGAGGGTATTGTCCCATTGAGATTGTTGTGGCCCAAATTCAGCATTTCCAAGCTCGACATATTTGACAACTCATCAGGAATTGGTCCTGAGAAGTTGTTCCAGCTCAAGTCCAGCACATGAAGCTTCACAAGATGACCAAAGCTTGACCAGATTGGCCCAACAAGCAGGTTGTTTGAGAGTATAAGAGAAGGCGGAAAGCTGCTGACTTGGTTGTACTGCAAACCTTTGCCAGTTGAATTCTTCTTGATGAATAATGGTAGGTCCTCTGTTGGTGACTGCTCGCTCGAACCATTACTTGAAATCAAACTCCTCATCTGTGTGAAGCTCATAGGAAGCTCCCCGGTGAACGAATTGTTTGACAGGTCGATGTAGAAGAGATTGGTCAGCTTCCCTAGCCATGGCGGGATGTTACCGTTTAACTTGTTCCATGAAATGTCCAGCACATTGAGACTTTCTAAGCCCTGCAGCCATGGCGGAATTACGCCTGTGAGTAAACAGTTAGCCAGGACAAGCACCTGCATGCTCTTGAACCCATTGATTCCATGATTTCCATCCACTGGCATTTTCTCACCACCACGGAAATTCCTGGTGAGCACCAAACTTGTCAGGTTGGGCAGGTGTTGCAAGACTTGCAATGCCGATGACAGGCTCTTGAAGTCATTTCCTGTCAGGGAGAGGTACGACAGAGATCTCAAATCCTTGAAGTTCTCTGGTATCTCCCCCACAAGCTTGTTCCTTGCAAGGTTCAGCGTCTTCAACTCGGTGCACAAGGCGATGCCAGAAGGTATAGTGCCACTCAGGTTGTTGGTTCCAGTATCAAAAGTGTTGAGGTTCTGCAGCAATTTGAAGTTGATAGCAATCTCACCCGACAGCGAGTTGTTCCTTAGGCTGATTACCCTCAGCATTTGACAGCTTGACAAGGAAGCAGGCAATTCACCATGGAACCTATTGGAGGCCAAGTTCAGGCATTCCAGCCTCTTCATCCATCCAAACACATCAGGGATGGAGCCAGAGAACCTGTTATACGACAAGTCAAGCTGCACGAGCTGGGAGAGGTTACCAAGGTCATTGCCGAGGTTGCCGGTGAGCTGATTTTCCTGTAAGCTCAGCCTCGTCAACCTGGGCAACGTGTACAGGTCGCCGGGGATGTTCCCAGATAAGTCATTGCCGTCGAGAGAGAGCTCCGCAAGCGCCTTGCATCGGCTCAGGCCGCTGGGGATCTCGCCGGAGAAGCCATTGCCCGAGAACCGCAGGACCTCGACCGGCCCAAGACAGAGAGCGGACGAGTTGATGCCGCCGGAGAAGTTGTTGCCGGAGATATCAAGACTGGTCAGGTTCGCCGCGGCGGGGAACGCAGGGTGCGCCCCGTCGAAGCTGTTGAAGGAGATGTTGACGACCTCGATCGCTGGGAAGCCACCGTCGCTCGCCGGGAATGGGCCAGAGAGCCCGTTGGCGCTGAGGTCGAGCACCCGCAGCCTTGCCAGCCGGCCGAGCGCCGCCGGGGCCGCGCCGCGGAGCGAGTTCCGGGAGAGGTTGAGCGTGACGAGGCCGTCGAGGGAGGCGACCGAGGAGGAGATGTCGCCGCGGAGGCTCTTGTTGGAGAGATCCAGGCCGACCACTCTCCCAAGATCGCAGGCGACGCCGGTCCAGGAACAGCAGGCGGCGTCGCCGGGACCCCACCCGACGAGCCCGGCGGCCTTGCTGTCCAAGCCATTGGAGAATTCAAGGAGCGCCTGCAGGTCGGCGGGGTGGCACGTCTGGTTCAGGGACAGGCCGCCATGGACGTGGAGCAGAGCGGCGGCGAGTAAGAAGTGGAAAAGCCAGCTGAAGGCCCCCATCTCCGGCGAGAAACGGCGGCGGGATCCGGAAAGGAGGCTCCTTTCCCGCAGGGCATGAACGCCTGCAAGGACAGGGAAGGAATTCTTGCCGAAACTCACACCACCTCGCTACACTGCATGCATCCAAACATCAAGAAGGAACAGGCACCCACAGCTCCGACGAGAAACACGGCAATTGTGACAGAAACCCAACAAGAGGAGAGGAGGAAACGCCTGCACTTCAAGCAGAATCAAGACAGAGGTTCATCAAGAGCAAGCAACTTTGCATGGAAGATTTCCTCTTTTTTTGTGTGTCCCTCTCCCTCCGGTCCGCGCTGAATTGCGTGATTTTGAGAGACGCAACGCAAGCAAGAGGACGAGGACATCACAGGAGCAAGAGGGAGGGGAGGAAAGTCAGAAGAAAGACAGGGACGGTTGGTTTTGACTCGGATGCGCTCAGCAGTGCTGCCTTTCTTTATTCAGGGATCCTCGGTTTCTCTCTCATACTTTCTCGTGTCCTCTCTGTCGTGGTAGGCGCACCAGCCCCAGTTGTGCATTTGATTCAACCGCAATAAATAAGCGGCGGGCGTTCTGGAGTAGTGGAAGAAATGGGTGGGGAGACCGGGCGCGGATGATCAAACGGGGTGGGCCGAAAAATATAAAACAAAATGCTCGAGCAGTCGTGGGCTTGGGAGAGAGGGAGGTCAGAGTCAAGGCGATGGCGACGGTAGTAGTGGTGCCGCAAGTTGCTGCTGCGGTGGAGATTGGAGAATACTCCACCACTGTAGTCTGTGCCACACTGAGCAGCTATCAGATAAATTCAGATAAATTATTTCAGAAAAGAAGTTTTTTATCAACCTAACTCCCCAGCGCAGAGTAGGCGAGTAGCCAGTAAATTCAGATAAATCTTCAAGATTGCGTGCCAGTTGATATTCAGCGAAATCTCCAAGATCGTGTGCCAGACCCAGAATGATATTTAGAGAAATCTGCAAGATTGTGTACATTGACACGTATTAATTTACAACCAGAAATGCGGCTCCATGGTTTGGCTGGATCTGACTGCAACCTGGCAGCTATGACCTTGGTTCTGATTAGCAGTTCTTTATTTGGTACTAAAATAAGCACCCTGTAACCTTGAACCCGATCATCCTAGACTAGAATACTAAATTTAGCAGTGAAAAATATGTTCCGAACATCTTTCTTTTTTTAATTAAACGTTTGTGATTACAGTAATACTCTGCTTAGACACCGCTGCTGCTGATGTGCCCGGCACAGTAGGTCCAGTACGAGTCCCGTGTCGCAGTATGCAGTACCCGTCAGTTTTTTTTACCTTTGTTTAGATGTGTAAAGTTTTGGGTATAAAATACTATAGTATTTTTGTTTGTATTTAATAATTATTGTCCCGCTATAGACTCAAAAGATTCGTCTTGCAAATTATAGATAAACTGTGTAATTAGTTATTTTGTTTAGCTACATTTAATACTTCATGCATGTGTTAAAATATTTGATGTGATGAAAAATCTTGTAAAATTTTGAAATTTTTAAGAGAATTGAGGCCTTGTTTAGTTGCAAAATTCAAAATTTCAAAACTATCACATCGAATGAAAATCTTACATGCATGAAGTATTAAATCTGGACAAAATAAAAAAATAATTGCATAGTTTGCTTATAAATTACTCCCTCCTTCCCCGTTTATAAGGCATGGTGGAACATGACACGGTCTTCTAAACAACACTTTGACCATTTATTTATCATATATTATATCACTTTTGATTATAAGCTTATAATCATTGTAAACTATATTTGATTATGAATCCAATCATATGAAATTTGCATTATAAAAACAAAAATTTAATAGTCAAATTATTGGTCAAAAATGAGAAGGTTTGAATCTTGATATACGTGTATGCCTTATAAACGGGGAAGGAGGGAGTATGAGATGAATCTAATAAGCCTAATTAGACTAGAATCAGGCACGAAATTGATACAATAATCATGTGCTAACGATGGCGTAATTAGTTTTAATAAATTTGTCTCGTAGTTTACAGACGAGTTCTGTAATTAATTTTATAATTAATTTATATTTAATACTTCAAATACAGAAAAAATCCATTTCAAAAAGTTTACATAAGCAACTAAACAAGGCTCTGGCGTGATGGGATTATGACATGGACCTGTGCATGCAGAAGCCCTCCTCTCTCTTGAATTCGTCTGCGTGATAGATGGTGGCTTTATGAGGGATGCAGAATTTTTCGGGGGCCGGTGAGCTGAGTTGGTTGGTACTCCCTCCGTTCACTTTTGATAGCTATATTTCATCTTAACACAATGACTAAGGAAAACAACTTTACTTATCATATAATAAATACAACACGGACTTTTTTATTGGTCCTCCAATGCTTTAACTGGAAACTCCTCGTTACCAGTGCTATTTATTGCCACAGCCCATGCCATTAGCAAATATAGCTATCATTTGTGAACATTTAAGTTTTTAAAATATATCTATCAAAAGTGAATGGAGGGAGTAGCACCGTAGCAGTAGCACCACCCAAAGTCAAAGACCTCGAGCCAAAGAGCAAAGAGAGGGAGAAGAATCGGAGGAAAGGCAAGAAAAAAAAAAGAAAGAGGGAGCGGAACGGAGATGCAGGAGACAGCGGTAGGCCTACCGAGCCATTCTGGTCTGGTGACTCGTTGCGTCGCGCTAGCCAGTTGTGCCGGCCGTGGTGGCCGTTCACGTCGGCATTGCTGATCCGATCTGACATGCGTGGCGCCCAGGCACGCTGCACGCGTGTAAAGGCACCGGAGTGGCTCTTAATTTCTCGCGAGATGATGTGTGGGTACAAGACTTTTTTTTAGCGAGCGTGACGAAGAGCAGACCTTTAAGCGGTGCGAATGTGCAATGCAGCTTGCTATCATTTAGCTATATATCTACAATCTACTTCAATTTGTCAAGTCTTTTTTTGTTTTGGTATACTTTTGTCGTGCTCGCTCTATCATGCCTTTTTTTTTGCATGCTCGCCTGCACGTTGTCCAATCCGGAACAGCCGCGCCGCATGCTGAGTTGATTTACGGAGAGCGGGGCATGCTAGTCCGCGCGCGCCCCAGCAGCTTTCGTGGCGCTCGATCTCCGATAGAAGGTTTTTTTTCTTTTCAAGTTAATTTTTATTCCACCTAATTTTCTAATTTTGGAAATTTATGATTTGTAAATATAATTTTCAAGTATAACTTTTGCACATCTTCACTAAAGATAAATTTTCATCATAACTTTACAATGTACATAACTTTTACACATAACTCTTTCTTAACAACTTGAAATAATAAATTTTTAGCATAACTTTTACGGTACATACAAAACTTAATCAAATAACTTATAGAGGATAATTTTTTAGCACAAATTGTATGACGATACTATGTGGAAGATTTCTCACACAACATCTTACGCACAAAGTGTATCGTGCAACTTCTAAGCGCAAGTCTCGATATAACTTTTTATTATAATTTTTATATAAAAGTTGTCATGAAAACTTCAGACATAAAAAAAATAAAAGGACAAAACTAGAAAGGACAGCCATGATAACACTTAAAAAAAGGAAAGGGGAAAACAAAAAAGATGAAAAGAGAAAAAAAATATATGGACGGTCACGTCACTCACTTGGATGGGTGCAACAGCTGCGCGGTGTCATAAAATGAAGGAGAAACCCCTATTGGATCGATTGCTGAGAACTCAATTAGCGCGCGATTGCGCGATTGGATTCTCGGCTTTCTAATTCGCGCGCGCGCCAGCATAGCTTCTGGCGATCGATCAGACAATCCACCATTACTGGCTCGGCGGCTCCCCTCTCCGGCGCACACTCTCCGCAGTCCTGCATGTACACGTTCGTCCGACTCCCACGGCCTAGTCAAGCTAAAGGCAGTGTCCACTCACATGCACGGCCTAGTCAAGCTAAAGGCAGTGTCCACTCACATGCACACCGTGAGTTCGTGATTCCCATTTTCTTTTATCATTTTGAATAAAAAAATTATATGAAATAAAAATATAAAACCAAGCTATGTCAGCATAAATTATATAAGAAAAAAAATTATGCATAAATAATATGTTCATAACTTATGCATGAAATTATATAAAATATTTGCATACATTGGATGACACAAAATTTATGTGTATAAATTGTACTGCAAAAATTATGCACATAGATTCCTGTTCATAAGTGATGCAAAAAATGCCTAACTTGTATGCAAACATTCTATAAAAAAATTATATTCATAAGTTGTTTAAAAATACTAACGAAAATTATGAAGTAAAAATATTAAGGCACAAAAAATGAAATAAAAACGAAAAGAAAATGCCTCCTGCTTTTGCGTCCACTCAGAAAAAGGAAAAGAAAACCGTGAGACTCACGTGTGGCGTGCGAGCCGGGCGGACGGCGCGGTCGGAATCGAGCGCCCGGACGCCAGCCAACGCTCGCGCGCGGAACCGGAATCTCGCCTCGCTCCGCCGCGCAAGCAAAGTGCAAGACTGCAAGCTGCCACCATACCTTTAATTAATTTGCCGCCCGGCCGCCTAGTACCACTCTTCTACCTTGGGCGAAAATGCATGCAGCCGGAACCGTGTGAACTCTCATCACTAGTGTGTGAAATGCATGCAGGGTTAGTTCACACTTTCTGAAAGTTGAGGGTCCTTGCTTCCTAGCTAGTACTCCCTCCATACCCAAAAAATTTAACGTTTAGGACAAGATTTGAGTCAAACCTTGAGAATATAAATCATGAATAACTCTCAAATTATTGAGTTTGAAAATATAAAAATTATATGAATAGATTTGTCTTGAAAAATACTTTTATATATTTTTATGAAAGTATACATATATCAATTTTTGATAAATATTTTTAGAGAAATAAGAAGTCAAAGTATACATATATCCTAAACGTCAGGTTTTTTAGGTATGGAGGGAGTATCTGCTTTGAGTTCAGCCGAAAAAAGCGTCATTATCGCTGGTTGATTCCAACTGTACTGAACTCTGAAGTAGTGGCTAGATACTCTGATGAGTGTTCAGTTTCAGTGTCAGGTGAGTAGGGACGGTAAAGGGTCTTAAAATTTAGTCTAGATAATCTAAGATCTGGATCTACAAGTACTGGGCTCTAATCTATTTTTTACAATTTCGAACAAAAATAAATAAAAATCAAGTGGAATTATGAAAAGACCACTAAAGCTATTATTCGTTACCGCCGAGTGCGTGGTGAGTGTGCTACCTAGTACCTAGCTACACTATAGGTCCTGGTTCTCTTCGAGATTGTACTGTACTTGGCTAGCAAAGCAACCCAACGCGGTGCCGTGCTTATCGTGCAAGCGAACGTAGTACCAGGCTACAGTGCACGTGCCGCCGAGAATGGAGACGCATCCAAAGCCACGCGCTTCATGTTCAAGCTAGCACAAGAGCGCCGATCTCGGTGTGCTACCAGATCGCGACGACCAAGTTGGAGTAAGACTTACTGAAGCGCGCGAAAGCCAAGCCCATATATGTGCTGCAATAATCAGAATTCAGAACAGAGACCGGTAGAGCACGTACAGGGAGGAAAATATTCTCATCTCATCACATATAGTTATAGTTTTAGATTTGTAAAAGTAAAATTTTTTAAAAAAGTTTTCTGTTGAAAATTTAAATACAAGAAATTAAATGGAGCCCCTTAAGAGGAGTCCCTAGCCAGGGAGGACTAGTCCTGCCAAACACCCCCACTTTGACGCATATATGCCTACATCCTCGCTTGGCCTTGGCAAAATAAAGGGGCAACGCATGCAAATCTAGAGGAGAGCCTTAGCTTGCTTCGATGGCAAGCATGTTTCTTCACCTTTCTATAAAGGGCTAACCGTTGGGCTTTCGTTGACGTAGCCAAGTCAAAGGTCTCGAACGCTGAGCTGCCTTGCCTGCCATTGGAGCTTTGGGTTGACGGGTTGTATAGATCACAGCCGAAAACACACACGGCTCTGAAAGTCTGAATAAACAATAGACGCTACAAAGAAGATGAATACTACATTCTTTTGCTGGTTTGGCGCATTATCCAGAACTCAGCTCCAAGTCGGATTTAAAGTTTTATAAACTAAAATAAAATGATTTGAATGCCTATTTTTAGTCTGAGGTCAATCAGAAGGGATCATATATAAACAGCCTACTGTAGCTCTCCCGTCTTCATGGGAAGTCTGAACAACACGAGGAAAGGAAGCAAAACTTGATGCAACTAGGGCCTATATATAACCGCTAGTAGTTGCAGTCGACATGATCACAGTCCTAACTGGGATTTTGTATTGGCTCAGCCCTTTTGAAGTCAGCTTCACTTTGTGTGGATGCATGCGCGCAGGAATCCTTTGGATAAAAATAATATCCCCGCGGCAAACTAGCTAGGGAAAATCAGAGTCTTCTCTCTTCCGCGTCGAGCTAGCGAGCACCAGCATTTCGAGAGGAACAAAAACAAAAGCATCAGCAGTTGGATGAACACAATTTAGCATTGAGGCCTCTTAAGCTATGATTGTACATGGATCCCTATGCCGCCGGTGTGTATAATAGCATGCACGCGCATGCGAGTCCATGTGTGCTCATATGAGAAACGACCTTTGTTTGATCATATCTCTGACGTCCGTACTGCTGACAGAATAAAAAATACCTGCAGAAAATAAAATAAGTCAAGCATCAGTTACAATACAACTACTTATGATCCGGATTAACTATTGAAGTTGGTGGTTTAATCCACTTGCATTGTTATGTACAAGTCAACCCATGGTCAAACCAAAACAAGATTCGGTTCAGACAACGTATTCTTTCACTATCAATGAGAAAACCCACTTGTTTTCTATGAACAGGTCTAGCAGAAATCAAGTGGATCTTCTCTCATTAATATTTCTCATCTCTGGCTCTTTTTAAACCATTTTATTAGTTTGATTTACTCCAAGAACAAGAGTTTCCAGTAGGCATATACTATGCAAGGAAGGATGAGTAAGCAGCAAGCACAGCAACCTAAGTCCAGTCTCAGTGGAAGTGTCATCAACACATTTATCTAGACCGGAATCTCAAAAATTGTGCCAGTGGAGTGTTATGGCCATAACACTCCTCTCACATTTCATAACACTCTTATTTTCTCTCTCCTCATACTATTAGTACATGTTAACAAATTTAATGTTCACGACACTCTTACGACACTCCCACTGAAATTGGCCTAAAGACAGTGTTGTCTGAACCCAGGATGTCCATGCGTGCATGGAGATGTTGCCATCTCGGAAGGGTCAACACATGCAGACTCACGCACGTGGACGGTTTGGTCACCAGCCACACTCGCGGTGTTCCGGATCGGACCTTGGAATCTGCTGACCAGCCCATTTGGACAAACACTTCGGCCGGCGTGGGTCACTGTCACGACCACGCACACCCCAGCAAGCTGCAAAGGAAAGTTGGCCAGAAAGCGCCTGTCCCTGTGATCTGCATGCACGAGCTATACAGAGTGGGCGACCCATCGCCGATCGATGTGTGCGGTGCAGTGCAGTGGCCACCCATCCACCATCTTATTGCAAATAAATACAATACTTATTGCTTCACTCAGTGCGTCTCTTGCACGTACTACAGAGCAGAGTGCCAATTGAACTCATCAAATCTCTTTGAACCTAGCTAGCTACAGAAGCAGCTGGGATTCAGGCTGGAGTTCTCTTTCAAGAAAAGATCGAAATAAAAAAATCTCGTTTGCTATACAATTTTCTACATTAATCTTAGTGTAGACTCGGAACGCGTGATCACATTTTCGGTAGTTTATTCAGCGCAAAAATTTGATTGTGAACGAATATATAGCTACCATGACCGTTGACTGATGCATGCATGGTTCGATGGTTCAGGCCTAGAAATGGAATTAGAGAGGAAGGTTCTACAGGCATAGCTGCACATCAGCTCCATTATTTGGACGCAGAATATGCCATTTTGTCTGTTTGATATGGAATTATTCGATAAAATGAAAAGGAAATGAAAGAGATGGATTCCAAGCCAGAAACCAAAGGTCGACGACGATCGATGAGCAAGCTCCTTGCATTGCCTAGCTAGCGCTAGCCTTCATCTGGACTGCTAGCTAGCTACAGTGCCCGCAGGCCTAGCAGTTAGAGGTCAGGCTTTCACCTTTCTGCAAAGTTGGCGTGCTTTGGCGAGTGCTAATCCACTTGAGCACGAGAAACCTCTGGGCCAGGGCGACTAACCCTACTACTTGCGTGTGCTCCATGGATTTGACCAGCATGCGGCCCTGCTGCGTGCCCGGGCATAAGAGCAAGTTTAATAAGGTTCGGCTATAAGTCAAGCCAAATCAGCTAGAGACGAGTCTAGAGCCTAACGTATACAATGACTAGTTTTCACTGTTTCTAACATTTTTTTTCTATTTATTATATACCCACGAGTCGGTTGTTAATTACTATTTTGCTAGTTTGGGAGGAGGGATGACTGGTTGGTGGCGGGACCCAGCAGTACGATGGAGTCTTGGAGCGCGTGTACAGCCCGGCGCCGAATGCAGCAACAAGCTCACCGTTCTCTCTCATCCACCTCGGCAAACATGATGAGGTGTCCGGCGATACGCCCATTATTGGGCTTGCTCTAAGAACACCTAAAACAAAGGGAACATGCTGCATGCATTTTCCTTCTTTTTTTAGCCGCCTCCATGTTATTCATACTCCCTCCGTTCTAAAATGTAGATCGTTTTGACTTTTTTAGATTCATAGTATTTGCTATGCACCTAGATATAACATATGTTTAAGTACATAACAAAATATATGAATCTGAAAAGTCAAAACGACCTACATTTTTAAAACGAATGGAGTAGTACTTTTGTAGAAGCCAATCAAAGTCCTCGTTCCACTTACGTTGCACAGGCCATTTAGGACTAGATCGCTGGCTGGAGCATCTTAGTTTCCTAGGTCCAGGCTTCTGGACGTCGTAGCAGAGGCCAACAATTTCCAAGAGACCGGCTGGTTAGATCAGCGTCAGCCTTCCATAGGGCAGAGGTTATGTTCCGAAATCCCAACGCTTGCTGTTATTCCCTCCGTCCCATAATATAGATATTTTAGCTATGTATCAGGTTCATAACATCTTCCATATATATCTCGATAAGTACTTGTTCATTCTATGTATATGGACAAGGATTTATTCAAATACATTAGAAATGCTATGAACATAGAAATCTAAAAATGTAGCTAGAAATACTTATATTTTGGGACAGAATGAGTAGTATACTATAACTTTGATTACGTTCAGAAATGACCAAAAGAGACAACTCAATTTGGTATCAGTACGATTTGATTCTTCTCGAAGACGCAGAACAAACTTTTTTTTAGACATTATTAGCTTGGAATAGTATATTTTTGTTCTGATGGTGCTAGCTAGAGAACATTTAGCATTCGATGCTGTAAAACAATGGATAGATTATTCGGTTCCTCCTCCACTGTTGTTTACAGAATACGACGTCGTTCTCTCAGGATCCATCGAAATTCCGTCCACACCCACACCCGTTGCAAGTCGCAAGAGAAGAGTGAAGAATCCGCAAAAAGTTTGCGGTGCCCCAACGCAAAATTCCCCAGCGCGGAAACTGAAACGACGGTGGAAAGAGTGGCTCGCCGCTCGCCGGCCCGGCCACGCCTCCCAAATCCCAATCCTTTTTATCGCCGTTGAACCCCACAGAGAACTTCTACCCTTCTTTTCTTTAAGAAAGAAAGGAAAAAAAAAGAAAGGAGAAGCTTTTGTGAAGCCCAATTTCACCGGTGAGGAGGCGACGTGACACGACACCACTAGCAGAGGAGCTTGGGAGAGGCAAAGTGGTTAACGCCGCCGCCCAAGCAGGGGCCTAATCGAGTGGGTGCTTGCTAACCGAGATCTAAGGTCAATCTCAATGGCGATTTTATGGAGAATTTTATAATATTAAATTATCAATTTTGCTGATATGGTAGGGAGAGAGGGGGATGTGGTTTCATTAGATGCGAGAAGAGTTTAATTATTATGAAATTCATCTGACACAGTTATTTAATTCTCAGTTTAAATAACTTTAGTTATGAAACTTTCACCGAGACTGGCGTAATAATGGAGGCGGTCACCGACCGTGGTGGAGGAGGTTAATGGCGCATCCTTGTTAAACAAGCTTTGATGATGGTAAAGTGAGGGAGGAAGGGATGGGGTCTAGTGCTGTCTGATGTTGGCTTTGACAGGGCGGAGCGGCCGGCACCGGCGGTGAGCTACGCCGGAGCCCGGAGGGACATTCTCAAGTGCCAGGCACGCGTACGCGCAAGTGGCCGCGTGGTGCCGCCGGCGAGACGGCGACGAGGAAAAGGCGGCCGTAGGCGGGGTCGCTGGCAGCTCACTCATGGCCTACGCCGGCGCCTTTTGTTCTTGTAGCCAATCATAGTCCCAGGTGGCCTGCAGCACCAGAGGATAAGCGCTCAACGTCCCATCCATGCCCTTTGTAGCCTAGGGCCCTTGAATTCCATTCCATGCTAGCCAGCCACTTTGTCTTTGAGGTTGAACCCAAGCACCGTTGGAGCACACCTGAATCATCATCAGATTTAGAAGAGAGAGAGAGAGAGAATCGAAATTGGAGAGAATAACTTGGGTCGTCAAAGTACAGGCCCACAGAAAAACATAGCCCAGGCCCATAGCAAAACACAAGCTCGGCTTAGCAGAGCACCAGCTCAGCCCACAGGAGATATATTCGATAACAGTTTATTACCACGGACTTTAACCATTTATGTTCAGACTTCAGGCCGACGGGGTGACTTCTCACCCAGGGAGATAAACCCCTCGATCCCCACCTGTTTACACCAGTGCCCCAAAACAGCCAATTGGAGGAGCGACACTATGCTTCAGAACCCAACATGGAATGTACACTTCTTCTTTTCCAAAAAAAAAAATGTACAGAACTTGCCGCACATAATCTAACGCTTGCCCTTCTCCTGCGGAGTTGATAGGGCGACGGGGGTATCAGCTGCACAAACGGCATGGCTGCTGCCTTCAAGGCCTGCCCGAGGTAGCTTATTCTGTGCAGCATGGTCTTTCGGCTCCCCAGTTACTGCAGTGTTCCGCACGCAAGCATTGGTGTTAGTGCATGCGAATATCTGAAACAAACGCTAGTTAATTACAGCATATTCCAGAGTGAGTTTTCTAGGACCGTACTTGGTTTGGGAGCATTTTGAATCTTGGTGGCTTCATCCATGGCTTGAGGGCGATGGCTTTCTGGCGTAATAGCAGCTGTGAGAGATTCATGGCGCTTTGTCTCTGCTCTCGATGCCGAAGGATCATGGCCTTTTGCTGTCATACTCAGTGTGAGAGAATCACAGGGGCCGGCGCTCACAGATGGTGAATGTCGACGCCCTGCAAGTAGCCTTCATTATCAACATTGGGTAGGCAACAGCGTCTTTCGCTACCACGCATGATGCATGGGCTTGAGTTGAAGTTGATAAGTTGATAGTTCAAAGGCTTACCAGGTACGTAGAGTGGAGGTCTGGCAGCCGATGTTGAACTGTCTGGACCTTTCCCCGAATGAGGGACGGTGCGTTGTGATGCAATACTCAATGAAAGAAATTCCTGACCTCCAGATGTCATTGGTGCTGGTGCAGAATCGAGGCATTTGGAACCTGCACCTTTTGAGTTTCTAAGTGCCAATGTTGGCGCAACAGATTCACAGCCCTTAGGACTAGGAGAAAAAACTGGAGTCAAAATCCCAGGGCTCTTCGAAGTATTAGTTGGTGCTGGAGAAGCACAACTAGGAGGGCCTGTGGTTGGTGTAACAGAACTGCAAACTTCCATGCCAAGAGATGCAGAAATTTTAGAAGTCGTCCCCAAAAGACCATCACGACTTATAGGTGGCATTCTTGTTACAATAGGATCTTGATACCTCGCAAATCGGGTTGCAGAGTTTCCCAGTGATATTACTTGTCTAGGATTGCCTTTGGATTCCAGCCCTTGAGAAACTGGGCATTTGGCAGAAGCAGAACTAGATATTTTTGGCACAGCACATGGTGTTGGGCAGTCATGGCCTTTGGGCACTATATCAGTAGGAAGGGCACCACATCCTTCGGCGCTAAGAGCACCGGAATGTTCAGCCATAGAATTTGGTGCATGTGAATCAGCATGGTTACCAATAAGAGTATCCCTGCTTGTCTCTTTCAAGGATAACTGCTCTGCTGCAGTTGGTGTTGCAGGATCACTAGACACAGCTTTAACAGAAGACTTGTACCATAGTGATGGCTGCAATAGACCACAATAAAAAGGTCATGCTAAGAACATAAACACGGCAGCAAAGAAAGGTAGCATAGTATCACACGGTTGGTTTCATATACTCCCTCCTTCCACATTTGTAGGGCGGATGAGCAAAACTAACTTTTCTAGAAATAAAGGGCTACACTCTACACTCTACACATTCAAGAAAAAAAAATCGAATTTCATCAGAAGGGTTGAACATCAGCTGCTCTCCCTTCTGGACAGATAACAGCTGACAGATAACAGGGGTTGGTCTTTATAAGCTGGAGAAGGCAGCTTTCTATTATATGTAACATCCCATCATTGAAGACAGGGATCTATATAGTAAGTGCATAAGCATAGATGCAAGCTGTTAGCAGTGCACATAGCAATCAATACGACATTATTTATGTGTGAATGCGCAAGCATATGTTGGTGCATCCTTCCCATATAATCTTGTGATTGTATACAGTAACAAGCATGGGCCTGTAGGATTTTCTTAATGTCAGTGTGAAACAAGGAACATGCATACTGCTAGAGACCTACACAGTAATGAAGTTTATCCAAGGCTTCCAAAAGTATTTCCTTTCCAACTATTATCATCATCTTCCTCACCATTTCTTCACGAGTTATTTTACTTTCCTGTAAAATAGAAAAAAAAATTCAGTGCCCAACACTCCAGTCATAATCAATACCAACTGATGCAACATAACTTGTTGAGCAGATAGTACCTTCAGCTCCTCATAATGATGGAAGAGCAGTTCCCTTGCTATGGATGATATATTGTCTTGAACTAATCCGAACAGGACTTTGAATGATATCCATGGGGTAGTTGGTCCTTCACCTATTTCGCATGAAGCCTGCGTACAGAAACCAAAGTAAAACTATTGGTCATAATAATTGGGCAGCGAGGTTTTCCCATTGTGATAACTAGACATGAATCTAATAGCAAGTTACAAGATTAAGGTTGCCTCACAGCTCGAAGAGTAGAAATATCCACTGCAACTTCCTTTTGAGATGGGCGAAACCACATTCCTTTCAAGTGAAGTAAATAACCTGAAAATAAGTGCATCAGAAAGAAGATTAACCCCACCTATCTTCATATGACATGATAAAGGTCTTAACTCTTATTGATAATCTTACTTCGAACGTCCGGGGAAAGCTTGAAACTAACAAGATATTCTAAACGCATGTGAGTGCTTAGATGTGATGGCCACATCACGTAACACTTTGGGTTTAGACAATCATCGACACCAGAATCATATATATTGCTGCTTGGAAACAATTCCTGAGATCCAGGCTCCACAGCTTCCGTGTTGCCCAATATCACTTGGCACAGCAATATATACTGCACTCCTTTTTCGTCAACATCACAAAGACCGACACTGGTAAAGGATCAAGTGAGGTTAATGTACTAAAACATTGTGAAACAGAGTAGTCACGCTAATTGAGTTAGGAAAGCACACCTGGTAAATGTTCGGTTTTCTGGTGAAAGATAAACACCAGCACTCAAATCTGACTTTTCAGCAGGGTTTCCAGTGATACCCAAACCATTAATCAGAATCCTGACTATGTCATTCTTCCTCGATCCTAGCCATCCATATCTTACATTTGCGTCACCACGTTTTTCTTTGGTGGACACTATCTGTCTTTCAAAAGCTTGAAGTCTACACTGTGCAGTTATATCATTCGGAGAGTAGCGGTAGACACGAAGTATATTCTTTGGTGTTGCAAATGGGGCCATACCAGAGAGGAAAAGGTCCTGGACAAATAGAAAGTCTTTGCTGCCTCTTTCGACAGATATGATCTTCTTGCGTAATATGTCCGCATTGGAAGGTTTTTGAGAAGCTGGAAGGCTAGATTCAACAACAACCTGCTTCACCACTTCAGGTGGAGAATTCACAGCCTTATCCAACATAATTCCCTGTACAGTGCCCTGAGCATTAGCAGCATCCCCTTTGACCATATCATCAATTTCCTCATCAAAGAAGAGAGAAGGAGAAAAACATTTGCTAGTATCATCGATCCAGGCAACAGATCTCTGCTTTCTGGATTTTAGATTTACCATGGTCATTGACAAGAAATCAATTAGAACAGGATCATCATCCATCACGGAAACAACACTTGATTTATTGCCACTGAATTCTTCAATCAGGAACTTCATTATTTGCTCAGGAAAATTGTGCCAAGAACCTTGTTTGTAATACATGATACGCTTTGGCACTCCACTCTTCAGGAAATTGACACAATCATTGGCAAGGTTAGGTCGTATGCAGCAGCAGTTGCAGCGCTTGGCAGATAAATCAAATGAGGGGCCATTCTCTGCTTTGATGCGACGAGATTTACACTCCTTCGACAGGCAATCTTCGACAAGTTTGCGCTTCAAGCACTGGGAGTTCGATTCTCTCGGAGATGCCATGGAAGGCTTTATTTCCACCAAAGCAAACAAACAGGGAAAGTAAAAGAAAAACAAACCCTATTATGATACAAGATTTACAGATCTCCCTCCATTTTAACTCTCAGCGGTAGAGAATAACCCTGTAAAAGGTAATGAATGAATGACTCATATAGACATCACAAAACAAGAATTTCAGAAAAAGAAAAAAAAAACTCAACCACGATGAGTAGATGTCCCTCTGGCTGTCTGAACAGAGAGGATTGCCCACACAAGCTGCAAGCACAGCTAGGTTCGAACCCGGGTAGGCATGTCTCACGTTTTGGCATTTGAGAGTGCAAGAGGACAACAAAATATCATAAAGTGTTCACTGAGCAGGTGTAGATAAAATGAATTTGACTCGATCCATTATGATAAATTAAGTTAAGACATCACAATTAAAAGCTTTCTAAATAATTTAAATACATGGCATGTCAATGTAAGGGATTACTTGCATATTAGTTTCAGGAAGAATTGCTAATGAACCAAGAAATCCATTTCTATAAGTATCATCACATATTTTCCTGAGTCCTGACTCATTTCTTTTTCTACACCGAGACATAATTAAAAATTTTAATCGTAACATGCCATATATATAACTACTTACGGACCAAGTAACCATTTTCGGCATAAGCACATGATCGATCCCACCCACCACCCCCACCAGAAAAAAGAAAAGACAGAATTGCTCACAGCCTGTGACGTCAACCCATCACGTGGAACAAGTAACCAAAATTGGAATTAATATAAACAACATGCAGAAACAACAGTAATCAGCATTACAAAGAAATAAACCTGGCAGTTCGTTTGTGCATTCACTGCAAGATGCCAAGATAGAATGTATATTCTAAAAATCTCATCTATGTACAAAGAAGTCGCATGCAAATATTTAAAGGAAATTACACCTCTGCTAATACCGAACGATAGGACCGGCAATGGAGCTTGTTGCTTGGAAACCAAGAAACACTACACTGTAGCTACTCTAGTAAGACATTCTTGACAAAATCTCTCTGGTAAAATAACAAGCTAAAAAAATATGTAAGGGTTGCTATATCAATCAATTTATCTAATGTCCCCTAGTCAGCAACTTGCGGCCCAAGAAATCCAATTTCCAGAAAGTTTACAGTACCAACCATCCAACCAATCTGATTTAAGTTCACACTGACAGTACTGCAGCATGTGCAATCCACTTAACAAGTAGAGCATCAAGTAGAGCAGCTGAGAAATTGAATTGGCAGAAATAACATGCAGAAACAACAAAGCAGAGGACATTAAACTTACAGAGCAACAAATACAGCAGCTTTTAAAACTTACGCCCAAGCTCAGAAAAAAATATCGTGTTCCAGCCGAATTTATTCAGCACGCAAGCATCGAAACATTTAAACACTCATCTTTGAGCAGACAATTCACATGAAATTCCCAAGGAAATGCCACTTGACCAGCACAATCTAGTGAACAGTTTCCTTCTTACATGCAGTTCTCCGGCGTGTTCGAGAAAAAAAATCTAGTGAAAAGAGATAATAAAATACCCGGTCCCCGACGATCGTAAACTTATTCCCAGAGATCGGCAAACCATATTCACTTGCTAACACTCCACAGTGCACAGAACAAGCCATTGCAACTAGAAAAACAGTAGCAAAAGAGCACAGATCAACACGAAACAGGAATGCGACAACATAAATTCCTCCGTCTATAAGTCTGAATTCAGAACAAAATCGAGAATCATACAAGCATCCAGTAAAGCTAATCCAAACAGAACTCTCAGAGCAACAAATCCTTGTAAGGAATCAAGTTCAATCGAAACATCTACACCGGCGGATTGCCTATACAGTATACAGCACCATCAAACAAAATATTTGACGATGTAAAAGAAGAAGGACAGTCGCAAAACGGATGAGAGAAGCAGGGATGATGGAAGAGGTGCCTACGAAGGGAGTCGGGTCTCTCTAGATCCCCATTGCGAGCGGCCGGGGCGAGGTCGAAGCGGGAGGAGGTCACGAGGGTTGCACCGAAAGGAAACCAGCGGTGGCTCCCTCTCTCACGCCCCCACTGCTTTTACGGCCGCGTCGGGACAAGGGGGGTGCCGCGATGAGACCGGGAGGGCGAGGCGAGCAGAGCAGGCGGCGGGCAGGCAAGGCTCCGGTGAGGCGGTGGGGAGGGGAGGATGGGATGGGAGAGCGGTGGGGCCTACTAGTATAGGTTGGATAGGGACGAGGGCCTCGGCTAGAGCCTAGAGGGGGGCAAACTTACAGCGAGGGCAAGGGCAACTGCCGTTTCTTGCGGCGGAAGCGGACCTCGCCGACGGCCGAGGGAGGAGGGCGCCCCGCGTGCGTGCCTGCCTGCCGTTGTGTTGCGCGTGACTGCCCCCTCGCGCCGCGCGCCGCGCGCCGCTAGGGTTACTGGGTCCGCTCCGGTTGGGCCTGGGATGCGGCTGGTCCGTACGTCACCTTGGTGCGTTGGGCTGAGAAGAAAAAGAGGAGCTCCGAGTATGATGATGGGCCGGGCTCCATGGCTGCTAGCCTGCTTGGTAATGGGCCGGATACGAAATCACGGCTCGGCTGGTTCCAAGCTCGCATGTTTTTTTTTTTTGGGAAAGGTTCCAAGCTCGTATGCTGCTGCTGCTGCTCGACTGATTGCATCTTTGCTAAACGCTGGCGCACAGTGACCAAATGAATGTTCGCCAATTGCCATGGAGGATGGTCCAAGTCTAATGCTCGCATGCGCGTGTACCATGGTTCCATTCGTGCAGTTCAACTTGGCCAGCCAAATCTCAGAGACAAAGGGCCGGCCGGCAAAACAAATCCAGTACTACCATGCGTACAGATTGCAGCAGAAAGGGTCACCGTCTCACCGATGAGAGGCGGGCGCACGGCAGAGGGCAGACGACGGATTTGCCCGTAGCCGTTCACTGCTGTTGCCTCCGGTTGGGCACTTGGGGGTTGGGCGTGGGCTGTTCGGTAGCGTTGCCGAGCTTGGACACCGGCTCTGGCTCTGCACGTCGTGGCGTAAATGGGGAGCAGGCAGCGGCCGTTGCAGCGCAATGAAGCAGGGCCGAGCTGGACGCGATCGGCCATTCAAGGATCGCCGACGCAGACTCCACGACGCGCAATAATTTCCTCTAACCTTTTACAGCTGGGGGCGCTGGGCACCGCAGGAAAAGGGGATCACTGGATCAGCACAAGGAAAGATCACTGACCCGGTGAACCCAGGCCCCAGCTCACTGCAACCACAGCAAAACCACTCAGCAGGCATCACCAAACACCAATGGCTCCTCTATCTCCATAGACTCACAGGTCACAACAAAACCAATCTCTATACATACAGATGATGAAGAAGAAGCAAATTTGGGAGGCAAGGGGCTGCTGCTGGAGGTACAACGAACACCCAGGGGTTGAGCAGCGTCTCACTCAAAGATAATAACCTTTTTTTGGGGAATCTCATAGATAAGAACCTGGCTGGTTGCGTCTGCATCTCGTTGCTGCTGTCAACATGTGCTCCTCTCCCCCAAACAAAACACAAGCAAACTCAAAGCTTGGAATGTACTGCCGCCGCCAAAATAAACAGTGTCTGCTAACGACTACGCCTCCGCTTTGCTGTTGATCCCCAGCGTGAAGTATATCAGTATCGTCGTCCCCACGCTCGACCTGTTACCACAGGAGAAACAATGTCTAGTCAGACGTCGAAAAGCAGCCACCTGAGACTGGTCTTATCGGCAGGGAAACAACAAGGTAAATGTCCAGCCGTAGCCTTCTTCAATTCCATCAATATTAAATAGTACTGCTATAATGATGCAGTGACATGGTACATTCATCGTAACATCCCCCCCCCCCAAAAAAAAAAAAAAAAAACGTAACAAAGATGCTGATATCTAGACAGACAATCTCTTTGGTACATTTAGCTTTTTATGTCGGACCATGCATTATGCCTAGAACCCAGATGATCAGGAAAGCAAATGTGAAAAATAAGTCATACGCAAAATGTTGTGGTGGTGGCGAGCTATAATGATAACTAAATGATGAGAAAACACACCGTATTTGTCCAGTGCAATCGATCGGCACAGAACAATGCCAGAGCATGGACAAGTGGGAGCCAGATATCAGACATGACGTTGAACATTTTCTCTGTGTATATTAAACCCATTTATTCATTCAAACTAATCTCAGGACAAACAAGGAAGAAGAGCCCGCCGACAGAACAGGTTGACATTACAAAAGAAAAGCCAGTTATAACATTGCAAAGAAGAGAAGAACTAGACACTTACAGCGTTGCAAAGAAGAGAAGAATTCTCCGAGGGTTGATAGCTGTGAACCGGTTAAATCTTTTGTTCCTTCCTTCCCCCGAATCGATAAGAACAGGTGTGCAGGGAGTACAGTGTGGAGCAACCATTGCCTTGTTCTGAACCAGGGGCTGCTCCAGTTGAGATGGCACAACTGCAGAGAATCAGATTCAACAAAAACATAAATACCAATAGTTATGGCTGCTAAGTACTGTCTGCAGTACAGTACTGAGAAAAAAAGAAAACAAAACTACAGCGATAAGACAGAAGTTCAACTTTCTTTTAGCTTAGGAAGACCACGGCAACATTATACTAGCTTAATGTAAAGCTGTAGGAAAAAAATGGTAGTTATCAATTTGACGAACATAAGATATAGAAATATAGAAAAAAATTTACTGTAAAAAAATAGGGTCAATCTTATTTAGTAAAACAATTTTCTGTGAAGAAAGCCCAACATCAGCAATAAATGTCAACAGTTTTTTGTTAATCTCTGATCCACACATGAACCTACTGGATTTAAAGGCACATATGAGTAGCCAATGCATGGTTAAACAACATAAGCAATTTCCATAGCTATCAAGAAGGTCCAAACAGTAAAAAGAAAGAAACATTGCCTTCTTGTTACCTTTGATGCTAAGTTTTTTTGCCAAATCCTCTTGTTCCTGCTCGTCACCACCCCTCCTCTCGATGCGATTTGAACCCTTACGCGATAAGGCTCTCTGCAGGTAAGAAAAATGAGGCTTAAGAAACTCAAATAACTATCATCTCTTCACTGGCAGTATGAGGACATACCGTCATTTTTGGACTTCCAGAGCAGCATTTATCAGGTGGTTGAGGCAGGCCCTCAATATCCAATACAACACTGGCAGTTTTGTCCATGCTTGTGATCTGAACCTGCAACACAATCTGATCAATTCAGTGATAAGTACAATCATCTTCTTCCCTTAGCCATAGGGCATGGCCATCACCAGCTTGTGAGCAGTATTATTGCACCATCTCATAGTGCACTAAACAGAAGGCATACATTTAAGAGAAATTTTACAGTACTTGGAAATTTTAGGAGCCGTTGAGGGGCCCAGATCCAATGGTCAGAAAGGAGGAGGAACCTATTATGAAGAACCAACAACGTGGACCAGAACCTATTATTACGTGGGCCAGGAACCACTTATGAAAATAATGGTAGGGATATTTTAGTATTTTTCCTATCCCTTTTGCTCAATAAATAGAGAACGCTTTCCAAAAAATCCATTGAAGTCACCCAATCTTCGTTGCTGCCGACGCCGGCGGCGGGCCGCGAGCAGACCCTGCTACCGCATGTCCCTGATCCCAGGATGGCGGCGCGGCACGGGCGGGGCTCGTGGGAGCACTGCACCGGGGCGCGGGGCGGCGCCGGCGTCGGGGATCGCAGACGGCCGGGAGGCGCAGCTAAGCTGAGTGCAAGGCTGGTGGGTGCACGCCGCCGGCGTGTGGGCACAGGAGAAGCCATCCCAATCTATTTAGTGCTCACATGACAGATTACTAAACTACCCCTAATTATAGAAAAAAGTAGCTTCTACATATCAACGACTCTGCTTTTTTTAGAGGGGAGGAACTAGAGGTTCCTCCCAAGCACCGTAACAACTCTCTACATTTAATCGAGGTACCAGACCAGTGGTACAATGGATATCATGATTTCTCGTAGTGATTTCACATCTAGCAGCCACGTGATAGACCAAATAATTAACCCTTATTAGGGCCTCCTTTTCTAGAAAATTGTGGCCAGTACCAAAATGCTCGTCCTTCCAATAAGCTTAACAAATTCCCCTATGTGGGCCACGTCCTTCATAATAAGTTTACCAAACGGAGAATAATGAAGAAAGCAATGCACCCACTACAACCGAAAAAAGAAGCGAGAAATCAAAGGATGGACCTGATTTGGTCTTATCCTGCACAAACAACCAGCCGCTAGAGTTTTTTTAAAAGAAACTACAGCTTTGCAACCGTCTATTTATGATCCCATTTACGCAATGTGACGAGCAAAATGTGACAAGTGAATGGCAGAATTAACAAGTGTGAACAGAACACTCTGTATTGGACACATGCTCTCAAGTAAGCTGCAAGTATGGATGCTAGAACAAAAGCTGCACAAGTTTGTTCTTTTGCTTTTGGCTAGTCGTTTCTTGGGTCATTGCAACCAATGAGAATTTTCAAAAGCGGAGACAAGAAATGGGTCAGATCTTAAAGGTACCTGTCCAGTCCCTTTTCTCCCACCGGGCTCCCTCGAACTCTCGAAGTAGATATGAACCGTTAGTTTTCTCCACTTCTCGGCTGGCAGCAGTCTTCTTATTTTTCCAAACCTGAAGACGTAGGCCCAGAAGTTAACCACCAGCCCTTTTCTTACTGGAAATGCAGAAAAGAAGGAAAATAAATTGCTAAGCCGGTGTGCAGCAAATAAATCTGCAATAAACCGGATGGACTGCAGTACACTTACGAGAAAGGAAAAAATTGTAATTTTGGAGGGCTCTGAGCAAAGAAAAGATCACGCAGAACAAAACAAGCAACCCAACAAAGAACGCAATGGCTTTCTTACCGCGAAGGAACAAGTCAACCCGAGTCCGGATGGATGTTCGCTGCACGCGAAGTCCAGGGGGACCGGGGACGACGAGGGGAGTAGGAACACTGGAAGAGGCAGAGCTGTGGTGTAGCTGAATGATGCCTGAGTCGGGAAGGTGGAGGCGTGCCCGGCGCCGAGGGCGGGTGGGGAAGGGGCTGAGCGCGGGTTCTGCCTCCCCTCGGTCCAATGGCGCAATTTTATCGACGGATCGGAGTCGGAGAGGAGCGAGCAGAGGCAGACAGAGCGGCGGGGGAGGAGTCGGGAGGTGGAAGAACAGGAGTGGGGAGCGGTTTGGTCTAGCTCACGAGGCGCTTCCTCTCGCCCCAGTCCCACTCACAGGCCACGCGCGAGCAGACCCGGTCTATGGACCTGGAGCCCAAACGGCGCCGCGGAAGCAGAGCCGGGGAGGGCTCGCCGGTTCATGCGCCGGGTGCAGCTACCCCTAGCGGTGGTGGTGGTGGTCTGGGCGGGCCTGCCAGGTGGGGCTAGAAGCCGCAGCACGGGCGCGGCGACCGAGGCTGCGAGCGCTGGGGCGGACGGGAGCGTCGCGGTTTTGGCTGCGTGCGTGTCCTCGACGAGGAGACTCCCGGGCCCACCCGCTACCGGACGCTGTTGCCATGCCGCAGCAGCCTGTAGCAAGTAGCAACGCCCACGCACGGCGCCGGAGGAAGGAACATCTTGGCACTCGGCAGGCCGCGTGTCGTGCCGTCCCGTCGCGGGGATCGACGCCGGCCAGCATCCCGGCGACCGACGCTCGGATGGAGAGGCAACGCGACAGAGCTTGGCGTGAAAGGCGCCGCGGCCGGATCTCGCGTTCAATCGCGGCCTCACGGGAGCACGAGATGCCCAGCGATGCGCCCCACCAACCGGCCCGATCCAGCTGCCCTACCGCGCGCACCGCCCATCAAGTGAGTGACGAGCCGCCGGCCGGCCGGCCGGCGGTGCCATGCCAACCACCGCGGCGCCGCCCGGCCAGCCGTCTCCTCCTCCTCCTCCCATCGGATGGCAACCTTTGGCATGTAGCTATTTGGATATCAGGCAGGCCTCCAGCTCCGACTCCGAGGACGAATTTGCAAACGAGGATCATCGCCGCCTCACATGTCACTTGTACGCGCATGTGTAGTGGTTAGCCGTGCCAACCATGGGGGTTTGGAAGCATTCGTGCTGTTTCCTGGATCCTAAAATCCGAGTAGAGATCGAGGGGCAGTTGGGGTCTCTCCGTGCTCGTTCAGGTCTGGATGCACGTTTGATATCGGTAGCATCCTGGCTTCGTCCAATGTGAGGAAATCCGGCTGCTCTGTCGCTGTTTGAATCCGGGCGGTTTGGATCCAATCGCTGATGGTTTAGTGCGAATTGAAACTACCTGCCAGTCAAGTGGGGGCCGAATTCAATTTCTGTCTCAAGTCTGATTAATTCATCATCGACGAGCAGCAGTACTCTCCCACTCACGGGTTGGCGCCGTTTTGGCCGCCTCTGAAGACTGCAGTTGTTCTTGTTCATCAGACTGGCGCCACGCATGGACGCTTGCTCAAAAGTACAGCGTACGTATCGGTGTCGTCCCGGTCAGTAAGTATGTTCTTCGACCTTGGGTGTGTTTAGATACCCCAAACTCCTTCCAACTTTACATCACATCTCCATCACATTGAAATATTAAATATAGCAAATGACTCATGCATGGAGTACTAAATGTAGATAAATAAAAAAACTAATTGTATAATTTTGATGTACGTTGCGAGACGAATCTTTTGAGCCTAGTTAGGTCATAATAGAACAATATTTACCACAAACAAATAAAAAGTGATACGTTGTGCTACAGTGTTTTTTGCAAGGAACTGAACACAGCCCATGTGAGCCCGAAAATTGCGGCGGGGGCGCCGCCCGGCTGCGCCCTGGACGGGGACGCCTTCCTGGTTAGCGATGGAGAAATGCAGCAGAATTCCACTGTAGGCTACGGGCACCGGAGCAGAGCAGAGCAGCATTGGTCCAAGCTCTCTGCCCAACGCATGTTCTCCTGCTTAACTTGGCTGGTTTGCTGGCTGTTGCGCCCCTCTGATCACACTGAAGCAGAAGAGCTCAAGTACAAGGCTACTCTGTAAATTAGCGTTAACCACAGCTGGCCTGGCCTGTCCGGAGTTAATTAAGCCTGTATGGCAGAGCTGCTCGGCAAGCCCGGGAGGATCCTCTGCAGTACTGCTCGGCAAGCCCGGGAGGATCCTCTGCAGTACTGCTCTCTGCAGTTGAGTCACCGACATGTGGACCCGACTCCACACGTCAGTGAGGGGGCAGTACTGCAGAGTTGGTTCCCGGCAAGCGGCGTTGTCCGTACAGTTCTTTGCAGGAACATAGCCTTCAAATAATTTTTTTGTGTGTGTGACAGAACTGCGATATTGAGAGAATATGTATTAAGACAAATCCGCACATGCCATTTCCAGTCACTATAAAAACTTACTGTAGATCATGTTAAGCAACCGAGCCAGATGTCAGGGCTTCTCTGCTTGAACTTAAACTGCCTTTCTTTAACCTTGAGAAAAAAAACCCCAAGATTAGCATTTCTGGATAACATTTGACATCGTTTGGATCAACCATCAAGGTACCGCGACCAATAACATTTCATTGGGGAGTCAGACACAGCTCTATTCGACATCATGGTTGTGTTAGGTTGATCTCCTAACTAATAGGCCCAACGGCCTATTAGGCCCTTAATCCGCGCCCTGATCGGGGGCGTCCAACCCTTAATGGTTGGTGGGCCCCCGTTGCGCTGCGCTATAAAGAAAGGTGGAGGCCGGCGGCACACGGTACGAGGTTCACCAGTGCGCCGCCAAACCCACCGAAAACCCTAACCCGATCTGAGGGTGCGCAGGAGCAACGGGAAACTGCCGCCTCTGCTCCACTGACGTTTCCTCCGCTGCAGCCGACTCCTTCCCGCCGTCACCGCCACCGTCCTCGACACCGTCGGCCCGGCGTCGACCTCTCTGCTTCACTCGTCGCCGCCCTTGAGCGGATCTCCATCAACGAACCCGAGATGGCCGCTGGATCGAGCTCAAGTGTTGGTGGTGACAGTCTCTCTCTCTACTCCCTCACTGCGTTCCTTATTTTACCGGTTATGCAATAGATCTAGGGTCTCTTGTTCTTGATGTAAATAAAAGAAGATAAATCTTACTCGATCTGTGCACTGTGTTGATCCTAGAAATTCAACAATGCGACGGCGGCATTGTTAGACTCTTTAGATCGACTAGGAGTAGATCGGCGGGATCTTACTTTAACTGAGGAAGACCTCGCTGGTGGCCGCTGCCGTTGCCTTCGCAGGTTCGTTGGTGAAGCTCTGCGCACGGGCAGCGACGGTTGATGTAGCAGGTCGCCGGAGTCGTAGGGGGCGACGGGCTCGCGGTGGCGATAGTGGCGCAGGGGCGGTGACGTCCTCACTGTGTCGAGGACGGTGGCTCGGTAGGCTTCCCGCCTCAACAGCAGCCCCCTCTCTAGATCGGGTTAGGGTTTTGGATGGTGGGAACACTGTGGCGGCCACGAACCTCATGTCATGTGCCGTAGTCCCCACCTCCTCTATATATGGCACTGCGCGACGGGGGCCCACCAGCCGTCTATTGGGCTGGGCGTCCCCGATCAGGATGCGAGTCAAGGTTGGCCCAGTCGTTGGACTGGCCCGGTGGAGATCAATACTAACATTCTCCCCCTTGATCTCATTTTTGTACTTTAAAATTTCTCAATTTGAACTTAACTCTTTACTTTCTCTTTAGTTGCTTTGCTATTGGCCTCATCTCATTGCAGATCAGTACGTAGAGCGTGCCTCATCATGACGGTTATTAGTTACTGTCAGACTAAACAGCCACAATGTACCTTTCTGTATTGAAACAAGACCTTAACCTTTCTGTATTGAAACAAAACCTTAACCTTTCTTTGGGCCCTTTAGTAATCCAGAAATCGTAGGCCTCCCGTAAAACCCATGTCGACTTGGGCGGTTGGCCTTTGGTAAGCGGATTCGCAAGCACTTGCTTGATACTTTGATGCTCCATGATTTCATATGATTCTGGATTTTCTCCTTTGCAACATATAACCCATTGTCAATGTATTTGGCAGCACACTTGACATGTTGCAATAAGAGTGAAAACATTCGAATGGTATATTGCTGTTGTCAACCATTATCAATTCCGGGTAATGGTTTTCTTAACCATTTTGCCTGTCCTGTAGCCTCATATAATGCCAAACTTTGGGTACACAACCCATGAATCACAACTATTTTGCTTTGGAGCTTTTCCACAATAAAACTCCAAGCGCGAGTGTTAGCTACTATTGTGGGCTTCACTAAACATCTCGCCAATACTTAATTCCTTTTACTCACATCCTTTTGAGAGTACATGTTCCTTTCTTACTTAGCATGAGGCTGACAATGTTTTGCAAAATTGCAAAACATTCTATAACTCCATTCCAGTGATCTATTGCTGGACTGGACTTCTGCCAAAATGTCCCGGATACTTGCACTATATCAGGGTAAATTCTTTTGAGCACTAATTTTGCTTCCAACAGCTGAAGCACATGGAACCTTTTTCTTTTGATCGATCATATAACGGTTCCTGGAATTCTGAAAATTCCAAAACTATTACCCTTGACAATAGGACAGGCGTAGGCTTACTTGCATGTATACCATATTTCTTTAGAATTCTTTTCTAAGTATACTCTTTGCGATAGTCCTAATACCCCTTTTTCTTTTATACCAGTGAATTTCCATTCCTCGAGCGAATGGGTATTCACCGAGATTTTTTCTTATCTAAATTAGAGGTTATAATAACCTTCTTCTTTGAACTTTGCGGGAAAGGTATTTCCCATCTTTGAACTTTGCATATTTGCAATTGTCATTTTGCATTGACCTTTACTTAAAACCCAACTTTTCTTTATTCTCATAAAACTTTAGATACTACTATTCTATGATCTAATATCATCAAGTGGTATCGCAATATTCTTTTCTTTTCACAACAAAACCATTTGGTTATGTCATGTATATACTTTCTTGTGCAAATCTTCGTCGGGAGATATTGCTCTAACATCCATCTGATGCAATTTAAAAGCAGTATGCCATTAATTGCATTATGATTCTAAAAGAATCATTTTATGAGACCGAATAAAATGTCTCATTATAACTTATTCTTTTCTTTGCTCAAAACATTTTGCCATAAATCGTGCTTAGCAACTTTTCTTTTCCCTCCGGAGTCACATTTCAATCTTGTAGACCTATTATAGCCTACTGTCTTGGCTCCATTAGAAACTTATTCCATGTTCCAAAATAAATTTGGAACTTTTAGGTCTCATTATATCTTCTATTGCTTCTTGCCACGTCGATGAATGAGACAACTCAATTTATGACATTCATACAACGTGAAAACATATGTTGAGACAATTTCAGTGCTTGAATCATAGGAGTGAATATACAGTCCCACTTCTTTTCAAGCCTTAGTTCTTGACATACTTTACTCCCCCAGATTATCTCATCTATTGCAAAGATGGAATATCTTCAAACTTTTGTTTGGGTTTGTTCTTTACAAGCCTCGGTTCAGTTTTTACAAGCCTCGTAAGGTGCTTCAAGCACCACCTTTTTCTTTTTCGGTTGATTTGAGGCTTAACTATATTTTCTCCCTATTTGGAGCTGAAAACTCCAGAAATTTCACTTACTTTATTGTTGGGGTATTAATATTATGACCGTTGTACTCCCTTCTCGGTCGGTCATATTCACTTTAATAGATCATCTTTGCTTTTAAAAATGCATCGCATTTAACTTTGCGGGGAAATTCTCTCTAAATTTTAATCTTTCTTGTCTTTCTAATCTTTCTCCCCCTCGAAATATGGCACAAACTTTGCTGCCATAATTTTGAAACTATTTTTAACACTTGTGAACGAGGAGCATTTCATTACTAGAACTTTATTCATATGATCAAGTCATACAAAATAATGGGAGTACTATTTCCTCGTTTCTTTTCAAGAGCTCCTCAGAGTTCTTGATTTGTTGCACTTTCAAGAACTCATCAAGTTCTTCATTTTGCTATATTTTTGCAAGACATTCTTGCAATATTGGTTAGCATACAACTTTCTTTTGTCCTTCGATTCTTTTAAAGTCACTATTCAACATGTCACTATAATAGTGCATGATAATTGCTGGGATAGCTTTAAAAGTTCCTCCAGACTTCTTTTCTTTTATGTGATACTCAAGTAACACATGAGTCATCATAACTTTTCCTGTCATGCAGGATATAAGTGACACAAGTGCCAAAATTTTTTCCAACATGCGGTATAAAACTTGAAAGGCATTTGCAACGCATGTTTAATTCAACGTTGGTCAAATTTAACGTGCGTCAAACTCATTTCAACCATTATCTTTACTATTGAAGGACAAGGAAAAAACATTGTTGTGGGGATTTTTAGGGGTACCCACAGCCGGGTGGCGGAGCGCACCCGCCTATTCCCAGTGAGGGAGTACTCGGGGAAGTACTAGGCGATGGGGCTGGATCTTCGCTGAGACAAGGACTCAAGAACACTCGATTTAGAGTGGTTCGGGCCGCCGGAGCGTAATACCCTACGTCCACTGGGAGATGTATTGTCTTGGTTGTGTGAATGAACCTATCCTCTGCTGGCCTTGGCTCTTGCCCAGCCTGAGGTTTTCTAGCGGCGCTCCCTCCTTTTATAGATCAAGGGGGAGCGGATACATAGGACGTCGATGCCCCGACAGGTGGGCCCAACGTGAATGCGGCTACAGTGGTAGCGAATCTTTCCTTCGATATGCGTACTGCTGCTCTCCTGTCACAGGGGTCTTCTCTTGTTCCGTCAGCTAGGTGCCCGTTGGAGTAGCGTAGCTTGCGGCGTGGCCTGCTGAGGCTATTATGTAGCGTCATAATGGGTGAAGCCGAGCCGTCGTATCCGACTGTTACGGCAGACTGGCAGACGCGGCATGGGCGGCGCCATCGGCTCCACTGCCTTGGTAATACGCGATCAATAGTGCCCCCTGGTCAGTCAAACGCCTCGGCTTCCACTATATCAAAGTGGATGTCCACCTACTGCAATGAATGCGAAGGTAGGTGGACCTCAATATGGAGACCAAGGACTTCATACACGTGTCGGCCCCGGACCGCCCTGAGGCGGGGCGTCCAAACTTTCCCTTCGAGAGGGGTCCGGTTGCTATCCAGGACCCTATGAGGGGTCCGGGACCCCGCGGGGGTCTGGATTCCTTGGGAGGTCCGGAGCCCTGGCTGCTTGCGCTTGAGCGCCTGTTTTTCCTGGGACACGTGGCGTTCCCAGACCTTCCCCGGCCGCGGAACAGGTCCGGACCTTTGTCGGGAGGACAGGACTTCGGACTGCAGGGGTCCGGCTGTTTGGTTGTAGTCAAGGATGACTACTAAGGCTCTTGCCTAGTCACAGCAAGAGGGGGTACCCCAGTCCTGGGGTACCGACAGTGGCCCCCGGGCCCACCTCGGGAGAGGTATGAACCCGCGGGTGGGGCCACCACCGTGATGTGTTCCGACGCAACTTGATTGCGTTGGTGTGCTCTTGGAGAGAGTGGGCATCCCGGACCCCTGAGGCCGGTATGATTGTTGCCTGGTTTAGGTACTAGAGTGCTCTCCACGGGGCGACGAAGGTGTAGGCTTAGGGTACAGAACCAAGCTAAGCGGCTACACGGACTTCGGATCGCTCAGGGGGTAGCACTACTTCCCGGACCCGGCTTTTGTCGACCGTCTCCGCCGGAGCGGGCCACCGGAGTGGACTTGGAGCGACCGGGGCGAGCGGTCTCCGCCGGAGCGGGCCACCGGAGTGGACTTGGAACGACCGTGGCGAGCGGTCTCCGCCGGAGCGGGCCACCGGAGTGGACTTGGAGCGACCGTGGCGAGCGGTCTCCGCCGGAGCGGGCCACCGGAGTGGACTTGGAGCGACCGTGGCGAGCGGTCTCCGCCGGAGCGGGCCACCGGAGTGGACTTGGAGCGACCGTGGCGAGCGGTCTCCGCCGGAGCGGGCCACCGGAGTGGACTTGGAGCGACCGTGGCGAGCGGTCTCCGCCGGAGCGGGCCACCGGAGTGGACTTGGAGCGACCGTGGCGAGCGGTCTCCGCCGGAGCGGGCCACCGGAGTGGACTTGGAGCGACCGTGGCGAGCGGTCTCCGCCGGAGCGGGCCACCGGAGTGGACTTGGAGCGACCGTGGCGAGCGGTCTCCGCCGGAGCGGGCCACCGGAGTGGACTTGGAGCGACCGTGGCGAGCGGTCTCCGCCGGAGCGGGCCACCGGAGTGGACTTGGAGCGACCGTGGCTGACAATCCGATGAAGCATGTTACCGGACCTCATAGTAAGGTGCAAAGAAACCAAGCCTTATACTAGAAGGGAGCCCGGGACCTCTAAAGTCAGCAGTCCTGGATACTAGAGTACTTGTAACAGGGTAGTGAAGTACGTAAACTTAGGGTACATTACCAGGCTAAGCCACGCGGAGCTTCTCTACCCCAGGATACAAATACCACTTCTCCAGAGCAGGTCCTTAGGGGTCCGGACCGCCTTCCAGCTAGAAGGGGTGTCTTTACCTGACCACAAGCCAGCAACTTAACTTGGATTGTTAGCAATAAGGGAAACTCCGGTCAAGAGAAAAGAATAGTTAAACCAAGGCGAATAAATGTAATCAGGGTGGAGCCTAGGCAAAACTGAGGAGGAAAATCTCCTTTATTATTGTGGTTGTCACGGTATACATCGGAGGTCGGGATTACGAGGACGGACCTCCACCGCTCCGGACCGCTTTTGCCTGTTTGTGTGATAGGGCCAGAGGTCGGGTTTACAAGGTCGGACCTTGACCGCTCTGGACACACACGTAGACACCACGCTATTACAAAGGAGAAAATCTCTCATTCCTTTCTTAGGAGTAACCTACGGCTGCATGCTATACAGCGTGTTCTTCTTCGGAGGTGAAGGCGCCCTGAACGTGCCTGAACCGCATCATCCAGCATCACCTCGGGAGCTCGGGGGACCCCTCCTTGCCTAAGAGCTGTCACATGCTTACATGGCATGAGACAAATTCTTTGGCTTTGAATGGAAGAGGCCCCCTCCCCCTGCCGTCGCCGTTGCCGATGGAAACCAGAGCCCTTGCGCAGCAGATGGACCGGTGCGACGCGTGGAGAAGTGCGGTCGTTCGCCGGCTTGTCCTTGGTGCTAGCGCCAGGGGCCCCCGCACGAGGAGGCGGGGTCCTGTCTGCAGCAGCACCGAGCAACGCTGAGGTGGATCTCCGGCGCTGGAGACGGCGGGACGACACGGTCAACTTCCTCCGGGATGGCCGTCGGCTCCAGGCTCCATGTTGAGAGAAAGCCTTGAGCCGACACCATGCCACCGCTGAGGAGGCGTGGCCGTTGCTTGAGAGAAAACCTTGAGTCGACGTAGGAGCAGCGGCGCGCAGCGGCGCCTCCGCTGTGCGTTGCTACGCCGGCTCTGAGGTGTCGCGGTGGCGACACACAGCAGGCGCCGCTGCCGTGCGCCGCCGCACCGAGGGCGTCGGAGTGCCGGTGCCATAGCATGCGGAGTGAGTGTGCCTTCCTTCATCTTCAAGTTCGCCGTTGCAGAGGGAGAACACAGCCTAGAGGCCTGAAGATCCAGCCAACGCCTGTCCTCCCCACGGACGGCGCCAAAATGTTGTGGGGATTTTTAGGGGTACCCACAGCCGGGTGGCGGAGCGCACCCGCCTATTCCCAGTGAGGGAGTACTCGGGGAAGTACTAGGCGATGGGGCTGGATCTTCGCTGAGACAAGGACTCAAGAACACTCGATTTAGAGTGGTTCGGGCCGCCGGAGCGTAATACCCTACGTCCACTGGGAGATGTATTGTCTTGGTTGTGTGAATGAACCTATCCTCTGCTGGCCTTGGCTCTTGCCCAGCCTGAGGTTTTCTAGCGGCGCTCCCTCCTTTTATAGATCAAGGGGGAGCGGATACATAGGACGTCGATGCCCCGACAGGTGGGCCCAACGTGAATGCGGCTACAGTGGTAGCGAATCTTTCCTTCGATATGCGTACTGCTGCTCTCCTGTCACAGGGGTCTTCTCTTGTTCCGTCAGCTAGGTGCCCGTTGGAGTAGCGTAGCTTGCGGCGTGGCCTGCTGAGGCTATTATGTAGCGTCATAATGGGTGAAGCCGAGCCGTCGTATCCGACTGTTACGACAGACTGGCAGACGCGGCATGGGCGGCGCCATCGGCTCCACTGCCTTGGTAATACGCGATCAATAGTGCCCCCTGGTCAGTCAAACGCCTCGGCTTCCACTATATCAAAGTGGATGTCCACCTACTGCAATGAATGCGAAGGTAGGTGGACCTCAATATGGAGACCAAGGACTTCATACACGTGTCGGCCCCGGACCGCCCTGAGGCGGGGCGTCCAAACTTTCCCTTCGAGAGGGGTCCGGTTGCTATCCAGGACCCTATGAGGGGTCCGGGACCCCGCGGGGGTCTGGATTCCTTGGGAGGTCCGGAGCCCTGGCTGCTTGCGCTTGAGCGCCTGTTTTTCCTGGGACACGTGGCGTTCCCAGACCTTCCCCGGCCGCGGAACAGGTCCGGACCTTTGTCGGGAGGACAGGACTTCGGACTGCAGGGGTCCGGCTGTTTGGTTGTAGTCAAGGATGACTACTAAGGCTCTTGCCTAGTCACAGCAAGAGGGGGTACCCCAGTCCTGGGGTACCGACAAACATAATATAGTGATAAAACTTTGGTCACAATGACTAAAACATGCACATATACTTTCTTTTCTGATTAAATCTTCTCGTTGGTTCCAATTTAATCAGAAAATTTAACGAATTACAATATTCGCAAAACTTTAGTGAGAGAAACCAAAAACTTTTCGAAAACAGTTGCATCTTTTTTTCATATCAACTAAAAATCATAATGGAACAATCACTTTTCTTTCTTAACCTCAACTATACAGCTGAGTAACCTCAAAACTTTATCTGTAGGGTTGATCGGAATCAACTTTTGTCTGTTAATTTCTCTCTACTTGGGAAGAACTGTATATCTTAATTTAACGTTGGTCAAAATTAAAACATACAACTTTCCTTTACTTTCAATTCTATATCACCGTTGGGCAGAAATAGAACACATGACTAGAATAAAAATTATAATATTGCCATCATCAACTTTGGTTAGAAAATGACAACATCATAATAAACTTGACACTTACAGTGGAAAAATGGCAAAAAAAAATGCCAAAATATTCTTTCTTTGACATACAACAGCGGAAGCTTTTCTTAACCTTAAACACAGAGGCTCCTTTTTCCCACAGGGAAAAACTCATCTGAGTCTACCCTTTTTTTATTATTATTATTGCAGCGGAAAACTTTTCTTTCTTTTCAGAAGCAATTCTTTGTCTTTCTCTTTTCTCTAAAAAAATTGATCATTCTGATGCAAAAAAAATAGAGATTTATCATTGAACTTAAAATTATAATATTGTTATCATCAACGTTGGTCAGAAAATAACAATATCATAAATTAACTTTAAACAAATATTCTTTTGACTTTTCTATTTAAATTTTCCCGTTGGTTCCAATTTAAATAGAGGATAAAACTTTTACTTTGCAGCGGAAACTTGACAAATACATTTATTCATAAGCATATTTGTACTCATATACTCTCAAAACAATTTATTCCGTTAATTCAAAATTGAATAGAGAGTCAAAACTGTATGGAATTAATCAAAAAAAAATTGCATCTGAAATGAGAAAACTATTTACCAAAACCTTTCGGCCCATCTCAGCACCTGCTTTGGCCTGCTCGCGCTTCAGGCTCAAGGCCCAGCAGACAGTGGCTCGGCCCGCTTACTGCTGCTGCACGCGCGTGGGCCAGCGGCCCAGCTCGCTCGCGCACGGCCCATCTCGGCCCACGCTCGAAGATCCGGTCCGGCCGCCACCAGCCGTCGGATTGCATCCAACGGCCGCGCGCCGATTCCGGTGGAACAAAAACCGGCGGCCGGCGCATCTCCCCCTGAACCCTAGTTTCGTTTCTCCTCCTTCCTTCTCTCTGTAGACCGAGCGGCGGCGGCCACTGCGTGGCCTTGCCCGTGTCGGCGGCTCGCCGGCGACGGTAAGGAGCGGCGCCGCCGGCACATGGCCGGGGTCACCCTCTTCTTTCCCTTTCTCTCTAGCACGGGGCGGCGGCCATGGATGATGGATGGCCGGGGAAAAATAGCGGCGCCGCCGCTGGCCCGCGCTGGCGACGGTGAGGAGCGCGCGGCCAGCTCATGGCCGCGGTCCTCCCCTTTTCCTCTATGCTTTCTTTCCCCTCCCCTTCTTCCTAGCCTCGCACCGAGCAAGAACGGAAAACCGCCCACGGCGCCCAGGGAGGGAAATGGCGGCGGCGCCGCTGCAGGCCCACTCGCCGGCTCGCACTTTCGCCCTCGTGCGAGGGCGCCGCCGTCGAGCGGCCTTGCTGCGGTGCGAAAGCCTGCGTGCCTCGCGGCGGCTCGGTTCCTTTTCCACTCCGTGACGGTACAAACGCCGACGAACCAGCGCCTCTGGAGGCGTTCCCGCACGGCCACGGCTGGCGGTAGCCCCGGCGGCGAAAACCCTGGTAAGTCTCCGCCGCCTCTATTCTTTGGCTAGGGTTACGGTTTGCAACCTTTTTCGATCCAAGATCGATTGTCTCTTTGTCTGATGACTTTGTTCTTTCAATTCGTTGCCGAATCCTCTTTCCCAATTCGATCTACTCTCTAGATTGGCTCTGATGCCATTGTTAGACTCTTTAGATCGACTAGGAGTAGATCGGCGGGATCTTACTTTAACTGAGGAAGACCTCGCTGGTGGCCGCTGCCGTTGCCTTCGCAGGTTCGTTGGTGAAGCTCTGCGCACGGGCAGCGACGGTTGATGTAGCAGGTCGCCGGAGTCATAGGGGGCGACGGGCTCGCGGTGGCGATAGTGGCGCAGGGGCGGTGACGTCCTCGCTGTGTCGAGGACGGTGGCTCGGTAGGCTTCCCGCCGCAACAGCAGCCCCCTCTCTAGATCGGGTTAGGGTTTTGGATGGTGGGAACACTGTGGCGGCCACGAACCTCATGTCATGTGCCGTAGTCCCCACCTCCTCTATATATGGCACTGCACGACGGGGGCCCACCAGCCGTCTATTGGGCTGGGCGTCCCCGATCAGGACGCGAGTCAAGGTTGGCCCAGTCGTTGGACTGGCCCGGTGGAGATCAATACTAACATTGCTTTAGGTTGATCTCCTTCCTAATAGGCCCAACGGCCTATTAGGCCCTTAATCCGCGCCCTGATCGGGGGCGTCCAACCCTTAATGGTTGGTGGGCCCCCGTTGCGCTGCGCTATAAAGAAAGGTGGAGGCCGGCGGCACACGGTACGAGGTTCACCAGTGCGCCGCCAAACCCACCGAAAACCCTAACCCGATCTGAGGGTGCGCAGGAGCAACGGGAAACTGCCTCCTCTGCTCCACTGACGTTTCCTCCGCTGCAGCCGACTCCTTCCCGCCGTCACCGCCACCGTCCTCGACACCGTCGGCCCGGCGTCGACCTCTCTGCTTCACTCGTCGCCGCCCTTGAGCGGATCTCCATCAACGAACCCGAGATGGCCGCTGGATCGAGCTCAAGTGTTGGTGGTGACGGTCTCTCTCTCTCTACTCCCTCACTGCGTTCCTTATTTTACCGGTTATGCAATAGATCTAGGGTCTCTTGTTCTTGATGTAAATAAAAGAAGACAAATCTTACTCGATCTGTGCACTGTGTTGATCCTAGAGATTCAACAATGGTATCAGAGCCTACACACGTGTAGATCGAGGTCGGGAGAGAAAGATTCGAGTTCGAATCGAAAGCAAATCAAAAGAAAAAGATCGATTTCGAATCAAATCGAACAGCAAACCCTAACCCTAGAGCAAAGAGCGGTGGGTTCTGACCTGCACCGCCCCACAGCCGGCCGCCCTCGTGCGGGACAGATCCGCGCAGCCCGCTTCGTCGGGGCACGAGACAGGACGCTTCGCCGCTCGCAGCCGGGACGCCGGGGCGCACGCGCGCGGGCTCGAAAGCAAGGCGCCATCATGGCGAGCTCGACGGCGGCGCGCTCACCCACCGGCGAGCGCGCACACCGGCGAGCAAGCCGCGATGGCTCCGCTTCGTCCTCTCCTCCGCGGCCGCCATGGCCGTCGCCTCCGCTCCGTGGCTGCCGCTGCGTTGCGTGGAGAGAAAAGGGGGAAGGAGAGAATGACGCTAGGGTTTGGGGCGCGGCGACGGCGACGCGGTTTTGTTCTGGCGAAAACCGCGGACGACCGTCCGATCGCGATCAACGGCTGTGAGAGCGTCTCGCCTTCTGGGCTGGAAAGCGGCCCATGCGGGCGGGGAGGGGGACGCCGCGGCGGGCCGATTCGGCGGCCCGGCCGTCGGCTGTTGGGCCTCGGGCCCAAGGAAAGGTGGCCGAGCGGGCCGCGGGCCGGTTTTTTTGCTCCTGGGCCGCCTCAACAGTGTTTCTTTTTATTGTTTTTCTATTATTCCAGAAGCAATTTCAATAGTTTTTTGAATGGTTTTAGATTATAGTTTGATCTCTATTCAATTTTGCACCAACGTGTTTATTGTTTAGAGATAAAAGTTTATAGTTTTGCTTCTGGAAATAGAAATTCATACATGTTTCCGCTGCTAAGTTAATATAGTTGCTTTTATACTTTAATTCGAACTAACGAGACAATTAAAGTTTAAGAGCATGATTAAAAGGTTATTTTTGAGGATTATGGTATTGTTAATTTTCTGACCAACGTTGTTAATTACAATACTGTAATTTCATAGTTTTTGTGCATTTATTTCTATTTCTGCCCAACGGTGATATAGATTTAATTGCATAAACAGTTGTATGTTCTATTTTGACCAACGTTGGAATTTTACATGCAATTATTGTTATTATGTTCTCACTATTTTTTGAAAATTTCAGCGGGGATGAACTTGATGGGATTCATCAGTCACATTCCGACTCTAAAAGGAGACAATTATGGCGAATGGATCAAGAAGGTTGATCTTGCTTTCGTCTGTGGAGAAGTGGATGAGATTATCACCACTCCAAAGCCCACTGAGCCACCGGCTCCAGTGAGAGGAGATTCTGACACTGATGCTGAGTGGCAGAAAAAGCAAAGGGACTATGCTCCCTTACAGATGGCTTATGATCTCGAAAAGACAAAGTGGAATAACGCCAACAAGAAATGTGTGGCAGTTATAAAGAACACAATTGATCCTAACATTTTGGGTTCAATTGGAGAGTGTGATTCAGCTGCTGAGTACCTTGCAAAGATAAAGAATCAGTTTACTGGTTCTTCAAAGACTTATGCTACACAGATCATAGAGCAGCTGGTCACAAAGAGTTACTATGGCAATGCCGGTACAATAAGAGATCATATCATGGGGATGTGCGCTTTGAACTCCAAGCTCAAACCAATGGACTTGGATCTTAAAGAAGAGTTTATGGTGCACTTGGTATTCGCTTCTCTGCCAAAAGAGTTTGCAACATTCGTTGTAAACTATAACTCACAGCCAAAGAAGTGGAACATGGAAAAGGCAATTGCTATGTGTGCACAAGAGGAAGATAGACTCAAGAAACAGAATGGTGGGTCTGTCAATTTTGTGCATAATAACAAGAAAAGGTTTTTCCATGCTGCTTCTTCCTCAAAGTCCAAAGACAAAGCACCTATGCCACAGAAGTATCAGCAACAGCGTCACCAACAGCGCACTCCAGCACAAGATGAGTGTTTTCACTGCTTTGACAAGGGGCATCGTAAAGCAGATTGTCCCGCTTATTTAAAGATGATAATGGCAAAGAATGGTGAGAATGTAATTTCATTTGTTAATGAATCCCTGTATTTAAAGTTTTCTAAATCTACTTGGTGGATTGATTCTGGTGCAACTGTGCATGTTGCAAATTCTTTACAGGGATTCCGTTCGACAAGGACTACGCAAAGAAGCGAAAGACACATTAAAGTCGCGAACGGAGTACAAGCAGATGTTGAAGCTGTTGGCGATGTCTCCATCGAGCTAGTTAATGGTTTCATGCTTGTATTAAAAGATGTTTTATTTGTTCCTTCGCTTCAAAGAAACTTGATAAGTGTATCACGTTTAGACACAGATGGTTTTGGTTGTCATTTTGCGAATGGCAAATGTGAACTATGGTTTGATAATAATTGTATTGGTGATGCTATCCTTTACAATGATCTTTATTTATTATCTATGCGTGATAAAGTGCATTCTGTATGTAATGTGAATGTGAATGAATCCTTGTCAGAGAAAGAAACAAAGAAAAGAAAGAGAACTCAAGATACTTCATCGAAATTATGGCACTGTCGTTTAGGCCATATTTCGAGGGGGAGAATTGAAAGATTAGTGAAGAGTGAAATTCTTCCACAGTTAGAGTTCTCTGATCTTGAACAATGCGTCGAATGCATTAAAGGAAAATTTGTAAAGCAAATTAAAAAGTGTGCCAAACGAAGTGCAGGAACGTTAGAAATAATTCACACTGATATATGTGGACCGTTTCCTGTGAAAAGTGTGGATGGCTATGATTCGTTCATAACATTTATAGATGATTACTCCCGCTATGGTTACATTTATCCAATTAAAGAAAGATCTGAAGCATTGGATAAATTTAAAATATTCAAAGCTGAGGTTGAAAATCAGCTTGACAAAAGAATTAAAATAGTAAGATCAGACTGTGGAGGGGAGTACTACGGTCGACATACCCCTTATGGACAAGTTCCTGGACCTTTTGCGAGGTTTTTACAGAAAAATGGTATAGTTGCCCAATACTCTACACCGGGGGAGCCTCAGCAAAATGGAGTAGCTGAAAGGCGCAACCGTACACTAGTGGATATGGTGCGCAGTATGATGAGTTATTCCTCATTGCCATTGAGTCTGTGGATGGAGGCGTTGAAAACCGCCATCCATATTCTCAACAGAGTGCCAAGCAAATCGGTGCCCAAAACGCCGTATGAGCTATGGACAGGAAGAGAACCCTCACTGACTCACCTACGGGTCTAGGGGAGCCCAGCTGAGGCTAAAGTGTTTAATCCAAATATTGGAAAACTGGATTCAAAAAATGTAAGCTGCCATTTTATAGGCTATCCTGAAAAGTCGAAAGGTTTTCGTTTCTACTGCCCAGACAGACATACAAAGTTTGTAGAAACGAGACATGTTGTCTTTCTAGAAAGTGAAATGATCAGGGGGAGCATGGTACCTAGAGAAATTGACCTTGAGGAGAAGCGGGTGTATGTGCCTACTCCTATGATTCAAGAGCCATTTTTCTCACTACCTGTTGATGCTGCACCAAAAATTCCTGAAATAGTGATGTCAGTACCTTCTTCGGTTGTTGCTGCGCCAACTATTCCAGTTATTACGGTGTCAACACTTGTCGCAACTCCACCCATACCAACAGTGAGCGAAGGTTTGGAACCTGTCATCCAGGAACCGCCTGAACCCGCGGTTGGACATGAGGAGGAGGTGCTACAGCCCCTATGGAAAATATGCCAGAAGTTGAGGCACAAAATGTGCCACAAGCAGTGGCCCTTAGAAGGTCACAAAGAGAAAGAAGGTCGGCTATTTCTAGCGACTATGAAGTTTATAATACAGAAGAGGTTCATATGGAGGGTGATCCCACTTCATATGAAGAAGCCATGAGAAGTATTCACTCATCTAAATGGCTGGAAGCTATGAAGGATGAAATGAAATCAATGAGTTCCAATGGTATTTGGGACTTAGAGGAAATTCCTAAAGGAGCCAAAACAGTAGGCTGTAAATGGGTTTATAAGATAAAACATGACTCCAAAGGGAATGTAGAAAGGTTCAAAGCACGACTCGTGGCAAAAGGCTTTACGCAAAGAGAAGGGATAGACTATAACGAAACTTTTTCTCCGGTTTTGTGTAAAGATTCCTTCAGGATTATAATGGCATTGGTGGCACATTATGACTTAGAGTTACATCAGATGGATGTAAAGACGGCATTTCTTAACGGGGATTTGTATGAAAATGTTTACATGGCACAACCAAAAGGTTTTGTCATGAAAGGAAAAGAACATATGGGGTGTCGCTTAAAAAAATCCATTTATGGATTAAAGCAAACCTCTAGGCAGTGGTATTTAAAGTTTGATGAAACCATAAGAAAATTTGGGTTTAAAGAAAATGAGGAGGACAATTGCATTTATGCAAAGTTCAGAAGTGGAAAATTTATTTTCCTGATCCTGTATGTGGATGACATTCTACTTGCTAGTAGTGATGTTGGTCTGCTACTGGAGACAAAGAAATTCTTGTCCTCAAACTTTGATATGAAAGATCTTGGTGAAGCTTCATTTGTTTTGGGAATTGAAATTCATCGAGATAGAACAAAGGGGGTATTGGGACTGTCACAAAAGGCATACTTAGAAAAAGTTCTAAAGAAATACAGTATGCATATGTGCAAGCCTTCACCTCCTCCAATAGTCAAGGGCGATAGATTTGGGAAATTTCAATGTCCCAGGAACCAGTATGAGATCGATCAAATGAAAGCGGTTCCATATGCTTCAGCTGTCGGAAGCCTACAGTATGCTCAAGTTTGTACACGTCCTGACTTAGCTTTTGTTACCGGGATACTTGGCAGATATCAAAGTAATCCAGGACAGACACACTGGATTATGGTAAAGAAAGCATTACGTTATGTGCAAGGAACAAAAGGCCTCATGCTAACATACAGAAAATCCGATTCCCTAGAGATAGAAGGGTACTCAGATGCGGATTTTGCGGGGGACATCGATGACCGAAAGTCCACATCCGGTTATGTGTTCACACTCGCAGGGGGAGCTATATCGTGGAAAAGCTCCAAACAAAGCGTCACTGCGTCGTTGACGATGTACGCTGAATTTGTGGCATGTTATGAGGCCTCGGGGCAGGTTGAATGGTTAAAGAAATTTATACCCGGTTTAAGAGTGGTAGACAGCATTCAAAGACCACTCAGAATGTACTGCGACAACGAACCAGCAGTGTTTTATGCTCACAACAATAAGTCAAATGGTGCTGCCAAACACATTGACATAAAGTTTTATGTTGTGAAGGAGAAAATCCAGAATCACTCTATTACACTCGAGCATATAAGTACAAAGAAAATGCTTGCGGATCCGCTCACTAAAGGCTTACCACCCAATGTGTTCATGGAACACATAGCCGGCATGGGTTTAAGGGAAAGCCTGTGATTTCTGGAAAACAAAAGGGCCCAAAAGATAAAGAATTTGTTTCAAAACAGTGATGTGTGTGGTAGCTGTTGAGTCTATCGGTCTTGGACCGTGATGATAAAGCATGCTCTATTCATTAATCTGTGATGGAACAACTAAAGGAAAAGTTTCAGGTTAAAGTATAAAGTTAAAGTACAAAGTGAGATCAAGGGGGAGAATGTTAGGTTGATCTCCTTCCTAATAGGCCCAACGGCCTATTAGACCCTTAATCCGCGCCCTGATCGGGGGCGTCCAACCCTTAATGGTTGGTGGGCCCCCGTTGCGCTGCGCTATAAAGAAAGGTGGAGGCCGGCGGCACACGGTACGAGGTTCACCAGTGCGCCGCCAAACCCACCGAAAACCCTAACCCGATCTGAGGGTGCGCAGGAGCAACGGGAAACTGCCGCCTCTGCTCCACTGACGTTTCCTCCGCTACAGCCGACTCCTTCCCGCCGTCACCGCCACTGTCCTCGACACCGTCGGCCCGGCGTCGACCTCTCTGCTTCACTCGTCGCCGCCCTTGAGCGGATCTCCATCAACGAACCCGAGATGGCCGCTGGATCGAGCTCAAGTGTTGGTGGTGACGGTCTCTCTCTACTCCCTCACTGCGTTTCTTATTTTACCGGTTATGCAATAGATCTAGGGTTTCTTGTTCTTGATGTAAATAAAAGAAGACAAATCTTACTCGATCTGTGCACTGTGTTGATCCTAGAGATTCAACAGGTTGATGAAGGCTGAATTGTAATAATTCTAGTAATGGCCACGAGTCACTGAAAAAAATATACCTGATCTTTTCATATTATTCACTTAAGTCTGTTGTTCGTACAGGACAACATGCATTCTTGACAGCAACGTAACTTTGAAAAGGAAAACTAATCAGAAAATAATTGCGGCACAGTTGTAGTTTAACACCCGTTTCTTATTGTAAATACATGTTTAAATACTCCAATAAAACTACAATATTGAGATCTGGACCAACCTGTAGATGCCATTTCTATGTAGTCAATTTAAACTCTTATTTGTAGGATTGTGTTAAAGAACTGAGCTAGGGAGACATATCATCCACGAGGTATGAGGCATTTGGACTTTAGCTGCCTCTCTATAATCTTGACATAAGTTACATATTTACACCTAAGTCTACAATTTCTGGAGAAAATTTAATACAGTACCTAATCTCGTTTGCCGTGAAAAATTCAGGGCCGGCTCAGGGGCCATGCAGCAGAGGCGACCACCGGGGGGCCCAAGGACCAAGGGGGCCCAAAAGCCCAGGATGCCTTCCAGAACTCCAATCATCGCATCTTTTACTTTGGAGCTAATGGAGGCATCGGAAAAACGGTGGCACTGGAGACGCGACGTTTGTCTTCAGAGACCGTGGCGTCGAAAACTCATAGGCTATATTTGACATCATGACTGATGAAGAGTATTTCTAATAAGCCACTGATCCACTGAACAACATCTACTTGATCTTTTCAGCTAACTAGCTAGCCTGCATGAGTCATGATAAGCCTGAGGGTAACTGAACAACATCTACTTGATGAAATAAAGTTCTGCATACAAAAAAAAAATATGTATACAAGTGCCAGGTTAAGCCTGAGGGTAGCAGACCAGAATATTCTTCAAGGCTGAACTTAGTTCCTTCTTTTTATTCTGAGGCTGGTCACTTTCGCCACTGTCCACATATATGGCGCTGCAAAGAACCTACTAAGTACCAACCAGCCAAAATTATGCAGCCCTCCAAGGCCTCACAAAATACAGTGCACTCCAGACAAGCAGAAGCCCAAAAGCGAATCCCATTTCCACCATGATGTAAGTGATCGGCATTGCAGTATCTGTGTCATTATGTTGTTTATTTTCTGATTCCGATGTCTGATGGAAGGAGGAGGCATTCCAAAGAGGGGAGAGCGCAGCATTACCAGCAAAATCCGCATTTGAAAATGTGGAGAATTGACCCCCAGTTGGGATGTCTCCAGACAAATTGTTGTATGACACGTCAAACTTGGAGAGAAAATTCAGCTTTGTTAGTGATGACGGTATGCTCCCACTGAGATCATTGTGGGCTAAATTCAGCACTTCCAAACTAGACATGCCTGACAACTCATGAGGAATTGGCCCAGAGAAGTTGTTACAGCTTAAGTCCAGCACATGAAGTTCCAAAAGATGACCAAAACCTGGTAATACTGCACCAACCAGCAAGTTGTTAGAGAGGATCAGTGACGGTGGGAAGCTGCTGATTCTATTATACTGCAACCTGCTGCTACTTGAATTCCTCATGATGACTAATGGATGGTCCTCCGTTGGTGTCTGCTCACTTGAGATATCACCTGAAATTAAACTCCTCATATGTGTAAGGCTCTCGGGAATCTCCCCACTGAATGAATTATTCGATAGGTCGATGTAGAAGAGCTTGTTCAGATTGCCTACCCATGGTGGGATGTTACCATTTAACTTGTTCCACGAAATGTCCAGCAGGTTGAGGCTCTCCAAGCTCTGCAGCCAAGGCGGGATTATGCCCGAGAGTAAACAATTTGCCAGGACGAGCACCTGCACGCCCTTGAACCCGCTGATGCCATACACTGGCATTTTCTCACCACCACGGAAGTTCCTGGTCAGCACCAAGCTCGTCAGGTTAGGCAGGTGCTGCGAGATTTGCAATGTCAACAACAAATTAGTGAATCCATTCCCTGACAGCAAGAGGTGCGACAGGGATCTCAAATTCTTAAAGCTTTCTGGTATCTCCCCGACAAATTTGTTCTGAGAGAGGCTCAGTGTGCTCAACTTGGTGCACTGCGCGAGACTGGGCGGTACAGAACCACTCAGCTTGTTAACTCCAACATCCAATGTGTTCAGCCTTGGCAGCAAGCTAAAGTCAACAGCAATCTCACCGGACAACGAGTTGTTTCTTAGGCTAACCACCCTCAGCATCGAGCATCTCGATAGGGAAGTAGGCAATGTGCCATTGAAGCCGTTGGAGGCCAAGTTCAAGGACTCCAGCCTTCTCAGACCCCCAAACACATCAGGGATGGGACCTGTAAGCATGTTATATGACAAGTCAATCTGCACAAGCTGGGAGAGGTTACCGAGCTCATGGCAGAGGGTGCCGGAGAGATGATTCCCCCGTAAACTCAGCCTCCTCAGCTCCGACATCGTGTACAGTTCGCTGGGGAGGCTACCAGCGAGGCCATTGCCATCTAGAGAGAGCTCCGCGAGTGTCCTGCACCGGCTTAAGTCTGGCGAGAGCTCGCCGGTGAGCTCATTACCCGAAAACCGCAGGACCTTGACCGGCGCAAAGCAGAGCGCGCTGGCGTTGATGCCGCCGGAGAAGGCGTTGTCAGAGATATCCAGAACCGTCAGATTGGCAGCGCCGCGGAACACAGGGTGCGGGCCAGTGAATTTGTTGAAGGAAACGTTCACCACCTCGATAGCCGGGAAACCATCATCGCTCGCAGGAAACCAGCCGGAGAGCAAGTTGATGCTGAGGTCGAGCACACGCAGCCTCACCAGCTGACCCAGCTCTGCCGGCGCCCGGCCGCGGAGCAAGTTCCGGGAGAGGTTCAGAGCCACGAGGCTATCGAGGGAGGCAATCGAGGACAGTATACCGCCATTTAGATTTAGGCTCCTGTTGGAGAGATCCAACCCGACCACCCTCCCATGGTCGCAGGAGACGCCGGTCCAGGAGCAGCATGAGGTGTCGTTAGGATCCCATCCGAGAGCCCCGGCTCCATCCAAGCCGCTGGAGAAGGCCAGAAGCGCCTCCAGGTCGGCGTGGTCGCAAGTCTGGTTCAGGGACCGACCACCGGAGCCATGGACGAGGAGCAGCACGAAGGCGATCAGGAAATTGACGAGACAGTTGTAGGCTACCATCTCCGGTAAGGCACTGAGATGCTGCGATGCGGGCATGCGAGGCCAGTTGGTTGATCGTGGCGTGATGGTGGGAATCATTCGCTGTGGTTCTGTGGAATGTGGGAACTGACCACTGCAGCAGCGATCGTGCTTAGGACTTACTAGGAGTTAGGGATAGGGATACAGCCGCTCAGCTACGCAGGGGGGGGGGGGGGGGCACCCAAGTCCTCTGTATCAGGAGGGTGGGTGCAGATGCAGAGGAGATTCATCGGGCGTCCTAGGTGTTGGGAACACACCCACGCTCATGTAGATGTTCATCCAGTTGTTTTTCACATCGATTGGCAGGGGGTGATTCGTGTGTGGGGTGAGGGGGATCAGACTTGCTTGAGAACACCAGATATTTGTTGCTTAACTTCCAGGAAAGTTAATCGAGGAATCAGAAGCAAGCTGATGGTGCCGAAGGAATTGACCAATGACCAGTTCAAAATATCAGCATTTCAACATGGAAGTCCAGTTTTCATAGGTGAATGGGACTTTGAAAGGGACTGAAACTCTAGGTGGACTGAACTGTTAGATAGCTGACAGCGACAAGCTGATCCAAGGGAACTGAACAGTACAATGTGAACCCTAACCAGAAGGACCAGGTCCTACCATCCTTCCGATTGCTATTATTGAAGTCCTCAAGAAGCCTTTTCTGCTGATGAAGATGAAGGCTGATGAAGATGAAGGCAGAAGACTCCGCTCAGGAATACCAACTTCATAATGCCCCAAGAAATACCGAGGGCAGTGTAAATGTGTAATTGTTGGTCTCCCATGCGTGGTTCACAAAACAGGTTTCGGTGCCATGTAGCGAGAAACAACCAACAGTAGCCGACTAGACCAACCCAGCCATTTCATCTGGCGCCCATGTCTGCAAAACCTGATAAAATTTCCATTTCTTTTTTATATAATCGGCAGCTCTTCTGCCGACATTAATGGGAAAAAGGGAAAGCAGAAAAAATAGCTCCTTTTGAAACTAAGTTCGGCGTCTTATGAATCAGAGATTTAGGGAATCAGATCTTCAATTGGTGCATTTGCACTCATTTTTGAGGAAAAATTGGCAGTGTACTTCAAAAGCAAAAAAAAAAATGTATAGAACACTAAAAGAGTAAAGTATGCTACACTAAAGGGTCCCCAAAATATATACCAAACCCAAACAGTTGTCTTCGTTTTTTTCTAGTATGATTCCTTGGGATAAAATGAGCAGAAACAAACTATGGATATCTATAATGTCATGAGAGTAAGGGCGAATCATTATATACCCAGATTTGTTACAATTCATATCTTACTTGGTCCGAGATGAGCAGGAAAAAATATAGTATTAAATGAGCATTAGATAGATCAACAAGGTTAGATTATAGGAACTTATTAAATTAAAAGCTTGTGATTACGTGACAAACCAAAACACAAATATTACTTCCTCTTAGATAAGTCCTTTAGCATATCAATATGGTCTCCAATATCACTCTTTGACTAGCAATATCTATAGAATGATATCACTATAAATTGAAAGAATTGTATATTTGCGTTTGAGGATATCGAAACAGTTTTTCATCATCAATCTATTAACATCAATTTCATGTTGTCAATCTATATTGCTTTTCATCAGTCGATGATCAGAGTTAAAAAAGCTTAACCTAGGACAATCCCAAAAGGACTTTTTATTTGGGATCAGATGTAATATATACCAAGGAAGGGTGGTTCAGTTTTCAGGCACCTTACATGATAGGAAGGTTTGGCATGGGACAAGCTGCTTTGGTGCCTTCCGAAGTTACACGAATCCTCGTTTAAGACCAAACCTTTCAGGACAAATCTGGGATGTTTTGCCCTGTAATATTCAGTGTGTATCTAGTTAATCTATTTAGCAGAAGAAAGTGTTAAGCCAGAAAAATGTTGAACCTGTAAACTCAAGAATTGCTTGTTAAACATAACTCAACAAGTAGAATAGAGCATTTAGTTTAGCCAGTATAAGAAAAGCTATCTAGAAATTCTGCTGTTCATGACAAAGAAGCTGAAACAGAAGCAAAAGTTCACATTGACGCAGTAGACGAACATTGGCTCAAACTTGCTTGTCTGTAAGCATACCTGAACAATTGTTGGGTAGCCGATCAAGTGCTGATATGCAACTTTTCATTATTTGTTACACTCAAATGTTTAATTATACACATCAGCTTTCATGGTGTCATGAGGGAAAGCATGACAACTCCTGTTTAACTGAAATCAGTTCAAGGAAATTTAGCCACTGGACACTAATTCATTTTCACAACTATCCAAGAGTCCCATGTTTCCCATGATTCTAAGCAACTCATCACGACAATCATCTATATGAGTATGGCATTCATCGTCTGCAGAGAACACATGGACCGTTTTCTTAATCTCAATCCAGCTAAGCCCAGGCTCCTTTTCAATCATCAGCCCTCTGATCCTTCTCCTAATTGCAGACACATTGTCCCATTTCCCTATAGAGGCATAGAGGTTTGAAAGCAGTATATGTGTTGAGATATCATCTGGATCCTGCTCCAATGCCTGGTCAGCAGCATGAACACCAATGGACAAATCTTTAAATGTCACACAAGAGCTCAGTAGAATTCTCCATAGCTCAGGATATCTCTTGGCAGAGGGGGCTTTGTTAATCAAATCAACTGCTTCCTGCAATAAACCTGCCCTACTCAACAAACTCACCATGCTAGTGTAGTGTTTGAACCCTGGCACAATGCCATCAGTGATCATCCAGGACCAATAAAGTTTTCCTTTCTCAACCAGTCCACAATGGCTACAGGCAGAAAGGAGAGAGATGTAAGTTACATGGTCAGGCTGCAGCCCACCGTGAATCATGTCACCAAATAGTTTGAATGCTGTTTCAGAATCCCCATGATTGCCATATCCTCCTATCATAGAATTCCAGCACTTCAAATCTGCCTTATGTATGGTACAGAAAACTGAATAGGCATCTCCAAGAGCACCGTTTTTTGCATACATGTCAACGAGGCTTCCAGAGACACAGATATTTCCTTCGTAACCACATTTTACCACTTGGGCGTGGAGCATTTCCCCTTGCTTAAGGCCTGCAAGATCTGCTGAGGAGTTCAAAGCACTGCTAAGAGAGAAGTTATCAACCTTGTGCCCTTCCTCCAGCATCCTAATAAAATACTTCAGGGCCAATTCTCCTTCACCTGGTGCTGAATGGCCAGCAACCATTTCAGTCCACATGATTACATCTTTCACCATAATGGAATCAAACAAAATCTGGGCAGAACCTGGCTCCTCATTTGTAAAATACATATTGATTAGTGTATTCGCAACAAAGACACTGCTCTCCAACCCAGTTTTGATTATGTCAGCATGAAGCAGCTTGCCACTACACATTGCTGGTAATGCAGCGGCAGCAGACACCACAGATGCAAGTGTATACTCATCAGGAGCAAGCTGTTCACAGGATACGGCTTTGAGCTGCACAAAGGCCTGCACAGCGCTCCATCCATCCCCAATGCCAGAAAATCCAGCAATTATGGTGTTCCATGACACCAAGTCTGGTGCCTCAATCCTCTGAAACACAAGCAGAGCAGTGTCCAGATCACCGCAGCAGCAGTACATATCGAGCAGCGCATTCTGCAGCGGCAAATCAAGATCAAGCTCCTCTGATTTCACCACCCATCCATGGAGTGCACGCCCATGGTGTGAGTCCCCAGATCGCCCGCACCCACTCAGCACCGAAGAAAGCGTACTCTCTGTAGGTGCCAGCCCAGTACTCACCATCCGGCAGAATTTCCTCAGTGCCCGCTCCAGGTAACCATAGCGTACGCTGCAGTGCATCACGCAGTTCCATGCCACCACGTCCGGCGTTGCCATTTCATCGAACACCTGGTTGGCGTCCCTCGGCGACCCGCACCCAGAATACATCTGGAGCAGCGCAGTCGGAACAATGTCGCTAGCGAGGAAGCCGAGCGCCGCGGCCTGCGCGTGCGCGGCGGCCCCCGCGCGACCGTCGCGGAGCGCACCAGCGGCGCGGAGGACGGCGCAGAAGCTGGGTGCGGTGGGACGGAGACCCGAGGCGTAGAGGCCGCGGAAGAGCCCGAAAGCGTTGGGCGCGTGCCTCGGGGTGCGCGAGAGCGCGGAGAGGACGGTGTTGTACGACACGACGGTGGGGCACGGCGTGGAGCGGAGGAGGGCGAGGGCGAGGGCGTCGGGGACGACGGAGTGGCGGCAGTAGAGGGCGAGCAGCTGGTTGGCGAGGAAGGTCGCCGGGCGTGGCGCGGAGGGCAGGGAGGAGACGAGGAGGAGCGCGTGCAGCGCGCGCGCGCGCGCCGGAGGACCGCGCCGGAGCGGAACAGCGCCTCGGCCGCCGCGGCGAGCGCCGGCTCGAGGGTGTAGAAGCCGAGGCGCGACGACATGGAGCGGCACGCGCTGGCGCGGTGGGCGCAGCCGTAAACCGCTCGTTATCAAGGGTGCGACGCCACCGCGAGCAAAAGCGTGGTCATTTCAAATTCAAAAGTTTCAGAGCTCGTCGGCTCGTCGCTCATGCGATCTCGTCCCCAGGCACCCAAACCCCAAGGCCAAGGAGAACCACGCCGTGGCGGCGGCGCCGGAGCGACGGCGAACCTCTCCACCAACTGCATGTCCGCATCCTCCGCGCTCTCCTGCCTCGCCGACCGCGTCAACATAACATGCATCGGCGCGCCCTGGGGTGGAGGCGGGCGGGGCTTGGATTGGGTTAACTGCGGCCGCCCAGATCCGATCCAACGGGCGTAAGATACCCAAGGGGTGGACACCGGGCACCCCAGGGTCCCCTCGCCCAGATCCTCATCCCAAAAAAAAACGACCTCGGCGCGCCCTTCTGCCGGCGGCTTCCTCATCGTCGTGCTCGTGAGTGAAATAGCGGGCACTGAGGCCCGTTTAGTTTCAAAAAAATTTCCGCAGTGTCTATTATATCGAATTTTTAATATTAAAGATAATTAAAAAAATCTAATTATACAGTCTAACTGTTTTATGCGAGATAAATTTTTTAAACCTAATTAATTTATAATTAAATACTAACTATAAAAAAATAAAATATGCTACGGTATCAAAATCCAAGTTTTTTTTTCGCAAACTAAACAATCCGTCGTTTGAACGGTCTGGTTTCTCATTTGAACTCATTTATTTCAACTTGCGTGACCTCTTCCCCGGGCAAGAAGATAAGCACCTTCCCTTCCCTCGTTTCCTCCCGCGGCCGGCGACTCCCTCCTGCCTTTTTCCGGCCTCCACCACCTCGGCCTCCCAATCCGGCAAGGCAATCAAGCTCTCCACACCCACCTGACCGCCCCTCCTCGCCCCGGACTCCGCAAGGGAGATCGAACTCGGATTCCGCTCCTCTCTCCGACCCCCGCAATGCCGGGCCTCGCCTCGCAGCAGGACGCCGTCTCGTTGGTGCGCCGCGTCGCCCGCGCCCTCAACCGCCGCGTCACCGACATCGTGGCCCTGCTCTTCAACCATAAGGTAAAGCCGGCTCCCTCGCCCCCGATCCCTAACCCTAACTGACCGTGTGCGGTGGGTGCTTTGCTCCGCTTTGTTCCCCAGAGCGCTGGATCGCTCGGCGCCGTCGCGGGGTTCGCCATCGCCGTCGTGTTCGCGTGGAGGTTCCTGCGCCCATCGCAGGGCCGCCCCCGCAGGCCTGCTCCCAAGCGACCCCCGGCTACCCCTGCAGGGACGCCCGATTCGGTTGTTTCAGATGCGCCCGAGCCTGTTGGTGACTCAGGCAAGGTAGGCTTTGCTGGAACGATGACTCCGTCGTATTGTTGGATGCGTGAGGCTCGATTTGTGACAAGAAATTGTGTTTGACAGCTGGGAACGCGGCAAATTGTGGCAAAACGACTGAGTGGGTGCAGAAAGGTGCGTCTTCCTCCTCCCATTGCACCGAGTGGTGTGTTTGTGCTTAGGGTTGTGTTCGGAATAGTGTATGTGCATCCAACTTCGTAGTATTAAAATTTTAAAGTTAATTGTTCTTTAAATAGGAAAATAGTGCACATTATTAGGAATTTATCTGCTCGATGATGCAGATAGTGTTGTGTTCAGATGAACCATGTTAGTAATGAAACAGTTTAAGGAATTTGCTTTAAGATACAGACAAAAGAATATTCTACACTGGAAAACTGCACTGATCAGATTTGACACAATCTTCATAAATAATGACAGTGCTTCGGTTTAATAAAGTATGTATGCTCTAAGAATTCATAGAATCTCAATACATATTGTTTGTGCAGGTTACCTGCCAACTTCTAGGTGTTGTTTTTGAGGAGAAAACTCCTGAGGAGCTTCAGGTGCGATTAGCAATGCTCATCGGGTATTTATACATTTCTCCTATTACCACATCTAAACTTTCTGCTATCCATTCTTGGTGCAGAAACACGCCACAGTTAGACCTTCAGTGGTAGAGCTACTTCTGGAAATATCCAGACACTGTGATCTCTACCTGATGGAGACTGTACTTGATGACAAGAGCGAGGTTTTAATTTCATGATATACAACATATCGTCTTTGAAATGGTTACATTGATAGTTCTGGATCATGACTGAGTAATCAATAACTTCAGGAGAATGCTCTCATGGCACTGGAGAGTGCTGGACTTTTCAGGACTGGTGGCTTGATGAAAGAGAAGGTGATGAATTCGCTTTAGATTTGTTAATGTATAATATCTCGTTTATGGTTCTCATCATAGAACTTGAACCATCTTTTCGTCTCCTGGAATCATAGTTAGATTTGGATATGTCAGTCGAAATAAGATGGCTCACATAGTCACATATGCGTTCTTCACTCATAGAGAATATTTGCAAGTTTTGGTTAATAATAGTTCCCCTTTGACACTTAGACCAGATGTGGATACCTGTGAATATTTAACTGGTTTAGTTATCTGATTCTCTCTCCTGTATGTGTCTAAATGGAAAAAAAATGTCTACTTTCCAGGTGCTCTTTTGTAGCACTGAAGTTGGAAGAACTTCATTTGTGCGACAATTGGAGGCAGATTTTCACATCGATACGAGCCTTGAGATAGTTTCTCAACTATCGGTATGTTATCTTGTGTTGTTATCTTTACTTCTCCTTGGAGCAGGGTTCCATTAAAATTCACGTTTTACATGGTGTTGTTTTCTCGTTTGCTATCAGCGGTTCATCCGATGTCAACTATTTATTTCCTCGATGGAAGGAGAACAGCTTGCAGCCAACATATTCAATTCTCCAAGTCTTGAGCAGTTCTTCTCATGAAGCTGGGCCACAAACAAAGGATTCTCCGTACCATAAATGTGCTGGTTTTAGCAGCACATTATTTGAAGCTGTTTGGCGTCATCTAATTTTATGACGCCAAATTGGATTGGCATTAGAGCCTTCCAATTAGATATCAAATCAGGCAGGCATCCAGTGGATCTCCTGTCTGTGGCAAGTGGTGTCTCTTCTTTCGATTGGTTCACAGTTGATGAGTGTGCTGTATATAATGTGAGCGTTAAATTTATTAGATCCACCTTACTGATACTGTACAACGAATCATACAGGAGACATTTTCTTTGCTATAATCAGCCATCATTAGGTTAATGTAGCTTCAGAGTCAACCTGTGCATGTACTGAACTGAAGGAAGCAGATGTCGATCATTCTACTGTTTATGTTCAATGTTCACTTTGGGTGCTTCATTCGGGATGCGGGAGACGTACATGCTGAAATCAGCTGGAAATTGGATTGGGTTGTGTGATTTTTATTTTGTAAAAATCGATTAAGAGCACCTTTGTCCTAACTCCTAAGGCTGCCAAGGTTGTATTTCTTTGTCTGACATTGATTTTTTCTTTTAAAAAAACTAGTTACATCTTAGCCTGGTAAATGACATGTTGCAACAACTTCATAAGAGTGGCATGTCCGCATATGGGAGTATGGGACCATGGTAAAGAAAACTTAAAATTGTGGCATGGAAGCAAATGCTAATAATACTTGGCCATCAACCAATCAGATCCAAATTCCTATGGTCTTGACTTTTGACTGAGGCGTGCTTCTCTTCTGGATGGGTGGAACTGTTTGCCAAGACGAGGAGGAAATCGTAGAATTTGTTCGGGTCATTTCTTGTGGGTGCTCTGCTCCGTGTTCAACATGCAAGGGCTTGGGACTTGGGAGCTGGAAAATGCTGACCAATTTCGCCGTGATTGAACGCTAATCCAGGCGACAGCATCAGATTAGCCGACTGCGTCTGAAGGCACCACGGTCCACGACCATTGTTCAGACATACTGGTCGCCCACCGCGTGCTTCGATTCAGGAATCAGGCAGGGCATCGGGATCCCCTCTGCTCAAGGACCCCCCCCCCCCCCCCAATCTTCCATACACCAAGTCCACGATGTGAATCCCAAGCATCCAACGCTCTGCCGCTACATGATTCCATGGACCTTGTCTACCTGGCCAAGGAAGAACCGCAGCACGATCGCGCGCCTCCGGTTAAAAAACTTGGAAAAAGGGTGACACGTACCACCGACCCCGCGGCGCCACGCCTTTCCTTCTTTCTCCTTCCTTTCCTGCCTCGCCTTGGCCTTGGCCTTCGCCTTTCCGGCCCTCCCCAAAAGCGCGCCTCCACGAAGCAATCCTCCATTCCGCGTTCGCGTAGCAATCGAGGAGCGCACCAAGGATCCGCACGCGGGGAGTCCGCGGCGTCCCGACAGCCACCGGCCTTTCCCATCGGGCATCGGCCGGACGAGCTCGAGGCGTTTTATCGGAGGGTACCCTTGATCGGATCAGATCCTACGAGACTCCGATCGACCCCGAGCATGGCCGAAGGCGACGCGCCCGCCGCGGCGCCGGCGGTGGTCACGGCGTCCCCGCGGTCGCCCATGCCGCCGGAGACGCCGGCGACGCTGAAGCGGCGGCAGCGGGGGCTCGTGTCGCGGGTGTGGAAGGGCATCTTCGGCGGCCGCGAGGACGTCGAGAAGCTGCTGCAGGCGCTGTCCAAGGAGGAGGAGGCCGTGCGGGCCCGCCTCCGCCGCCGCGCCCGCGCCTCCCGCAACTCCGCGCACAACGTCCTCGCCCTCGCCGCCGCGCTTGAGGTGATTCCATTCGTTTCGTTTCGTTTGAAGCAAGTATCCGCCGTTCAATTAGCCGTGATTGTGCGCAGTAGAGGAATACAAATCCCCCTTTTCTCAGGGATCGATATGATTTCTCATGGTCGAATCAAGGATTGTTTGATCATCCGAGCCGCATGTCTGTTACATTGCTCTGCAATATGTGTTGCCGCAACTACGCCTATTCTGTCATTTCTTCAGATGTTCATGACTTCCATACATTGCTTCAGTTCAGCAGGCAGTTATTAGAACAGATGTCGAGTGGAATTGCATTGTGTTGTGATGAGTTCACGAGTGCCACATTAGATCAGGATGAATTGTGTTTTGATATGGTTTTATGCTATTTCGTTTTGGATCAGATTGTTGCAGTTGGATATGCTATCATGACTACGAGATCACCGGACCTCAGCTGGCAGATGAGGGCGGTCCGGGTGCTGCCAATGTTTCTGGTTCCTGCTCTAGCTGCTTTAATCTACTCAACAATTACACGCCTTACCAAAATGCGTAAGTGTACGCTCATCTTTCTTTACATGCTCTGGTGTGGCACACACGTCTGCACATCCTAGGAGAGCTGCATATTCTGGTATTTCTAGTTGAACAAAAGTAAGGGACTAAAAATGTGCGATTTACATGTTTCCCAAAAGCTTTTTAATGCATCATATCTGAGCAATGAGCACAGAATAAATTTGTATTATTAGCACAGACAATCATGTCTTATTAGTACTGCCCTACCTTATCTGCAGTTGATAATAGAGACCAACATACTCTTGAAAAGCTTCGAACTGAAAGGCAAGCTAAGATTGATGAATTGAAGGAGAGAACAAATTACTACACTACCCAGCAACTTATACAGGTTCATTTGCTGCACTATTTTTGTGCATACAAACTACATACAGCCTAGCCCAATTTTTCTTGGGATTTAAAGGCTTTGTTGTTGTTCTTGTCGGTGTCTACATACAACTAACTCTTTATGTTGGTTAACCAGAGATACGATCTTGACCCTGCTGCAAAGGCTGCTGCAGCTACTGTTTTGGCATCGAAGTTGGGTGCAGATTCTGGATTGAGAGTCTTTTTGGGAGATGAATCAGGCAGCGATGCCACGCTGCGTAAAAGTAGTAATAATAATCCTGGACAAACTACCGGACTTAGGCAAAGAAAACCAGCTCACTTAAACAATGGCACTGGAAGGACCCATTCGCCTGAGCCTTTTGACGGTTCAAATGCGTATGATGGTGATGAAGAAGGTAGCCCCGGCACTCCAAATCAGAGGACTGTTGAGCACTTCAGAGGTCCAGCTGGTAATGACGGGGGATGGCTTGCACGAATGGCTGCTCTTCTTGTAGGGGAGGATCCAACGCAGTGCTATGCTCTAATATGTGGCAACTGCCATATGCATAATGGTAGGTGACAAAAACTGTCTATTTATGTCAACCAACTTCTACAAGTTCTATATTAACGTCTTTCCTTCTGCCAGGTCTTGCAAGGAAAGAGGACTTTGGGTTCATCACATACTACTGTCCTCACTGCAATGCCCTCAACAGTTCCCGGCAAAACGAGGACCATGACTTGGTACCTAATTCTGGCAAGGAGAGTCCTAGTTCTCAATCCGACATAATCATTGGCCCAGCTGGTGCAAGCCTTGCAAGTTCGGGTGCTGTAAGCCCTGTTGCAAGCAGCCTACCAACCGTTGAAGAACTCTCTGCAGAAGATTCTGGGGAGAAGGCGAGCAGTGACCAACCTGCCAGTTGAACTTTTCGTTTCCTGTAGATTTGCGTGTGAAATATTGCATCGGATTTGTGTCGGGTTGTCCAAATTTTTGTAACTACCATGTAGCATATAGAGTACCATACTTCGTGCATAATTGGTGTGTAGCAACTGGTAGCTCTTGGTGGTTTCATCGTGGTTTACTAAGCCCCTAGGGTGCCAGGACGACGCCCACTTGCTGACATCTTGTCGCAGCAGATGGGCCTGAATGATGATAGGATGTTCATTTCTTTCACCCATTTGTTTATTGAGTGTATAGTATTTGAAAGGCATTCGACATTATTTTCATTTTCAATATAGAACTGATTTCTTTGTTCATCGATGCATCAAATAACAACCTGCTTTTCTGCTGTACTATTTGTGGCGACTCATCAAGTTTGGAAATATGTAGCTGACATCATATACAGTGTCACGGCTTGTGTTAAATTAAGACTCCCAAGGTATACATACAAGCAGTCCTGGTATTGACTTTTCGACATCACGGACTTGACAGGGAAAAAAAATGCTTGTAGTGTATGGATGGTAGAACGATGATTCAGGTAGAATTTGTAGCAATTGACTACATAAGCTGCTTTTGCCAACGTTCAAGCACAGCCATTTCTGAGGTGGAAAAGGAATGAGGATCGTCAGGACAACACAGGTGTGGGTTCCAGTATCCAATTTGTCAGAAAATGGAGTTGGTCTACCCCTACCATTCTAGTACAATGGCTATTGTACATACTGGGAGCAATCAGCAATGCAGTGCCCTTTCAGGGGACAAAAAATTGAAATACATTCATGAGCAATCAGAGAAACAAAACATGGAACGCCTCCAGCCATCCGATATTTACAGTCACTTGCCGAGTCCCGGACCAAGTGTCTGGTACTCAGGTATATATGTCGGATATTGCATACAACAGAAACAGCAGCAAATACCTTGAGGGTCTCGTACCATAACTGCAGACTTCTTCCAAAAGCTTCAAGAATTGTTGGGCAGGCAGGCAGACGGGTTGGAAACAATCATATCACTGCAAAAACACTCTGGAAAGCACTGACGGCCCTTGGTGCTTGGTCAGTATAACAACTTGCAAGGCTTCCTAGCAGCACGTTAAGAATTGGGGAAGCTCCGGCCATCGGTTCGTCTCATTTTCCCCTCAGTATATGGTACATTAGCTTCGTGGCTCTTGCTTCGTATGATGAGACATGCTTGGTGTGCCATATGATACAACCTTTCATGACAAGACAATGTAGGTCAGACATAGTTAAGAGTCCCCTGCTGACATCTTAGGCAAACACCATCCATCTCTCCTATTGCTTACAGGTCGTGTGTTCTTACCATTCTGTTCAGTTGAATAAGCGAGCATAGATGGTCTTCATTTATAGACAATGGCAATGAAGCCATCTGACTCATAATACCAGGCGTTTCACTCATTCTGAAACACAGTACAGAACAATGCAAGTAATATCAGTAGTGTAAGGTTTACCAATTCCTCAGGCCTCAACTTATGTTAATTTATCACAATGATGTACCTGCTTAAAATTGTTTTGATGTTGCTACTCGTCCGAAGAAAGAGATCCATGTTCTCCACTGTCTGTAAGAAAATCAGGCATGAAAATAGATATGATCAATGTGTTCCCACCAGTGTTATAAAGGCGACAAGGCGTGGCTGCTGCCCAAGCCGAGCTGGGTCCGCCTGGACTCCGACGCCTTCAGAACTATGGTTCCCACAATTATCACATTTTATAAAAACCGATGAAAGCTACTGTTATCCTTCATCAAGCCAATGAGAGTGACATGTTCCAACAAACCAAAAATTTGCCCCTATCAATTGTATGATGGAAGACAGATTTATTTCACATGATTTCCCAGCTATTAATGTTCCCATGCAACAAATGTCAATCCCATCCTTTCAAAGAATATGACTAAAATCATACTTCCTTTAAGGGTGAAATGAAACCTTGAAAATAATGGAACTTTTGGGAGATTTACGGAACAGAAGCCAAAGGCAATTCTTCTGCCCTTATATTTCAGGTCCATGCAAGCATTAAATATGCAAGGCATCTGCTATTTGTTGATTGATTATTTCTCTCTTCAGTTTCATCCCAGATCCAACTAACAACACTATCGAAGATAGAGAAACATTTTTAATACTTAGGTATGAACTGTATAACTAACAGCCATAATTAAATTTGAAATTTTACAAACGCCATGTACCCTGTGACTGAGTAGAAGTGGCAGGTTTAGGCTGCAGACATGAGAAGCCTAAATATATACAGACCTTGAATGTTTCAATATTTGCAGCAATCTGGTTGAGCAATTGATTATTTTCCTCCAGAAGATGCTGGGTTGCACTGTCGACAACAGCAGCTGCTTCAGAATGCAACCAAATGAATGCTATTAGAAATAAGATCAACATAAGATACATATATGCAGGTACACAAGGAAAGTTCACTTTAACATTACCAGTATTATACTCCAGCAGAATGAATGAACTAGAAATGTAAATTGATGGAAGATAACAAGACTAACATTGGACACAAGGATGCAGTTCATGATGAAAGTCTACTTTTCTATTACCATCAAAGGGGTTCCTCAGAATTTCGATCTGGACAGAAAATAAAAACAAGACCTACATACATGACATAATTATGCACTGAACATTAATAAACCCCAAAATTTAATACCGCATCATCTTCCTTGAAGATTACATTTCCCAATGAGAAGCTGAAGAGCAACAGCAAAAGGAATGTTGGTGTGTACAAGGGAAGCAGATTATTTGCCTACTTGGCATATGATATGTGAGTGATCCTTGAAGCGACATCAGATGGCATTATAAGCTTGTCGTCATGAAATAACAGTACAGCAAACCATTCCCACCTTGTCAATGTAATTCAACATTAACAGGTTCTAGAAACATGTGGTAAGGGATCTACAATCCTACAAAAAACTTTGCTACTTGTGTTTTGTCCTAATTCATTCTCATGCTTTGTATTGGGTCTAGGAAATGCAGAGCAGGATTATGAACACAAGCAAATGAAGTTGGCTTTTTAATCCTAGAAATCACCAACTTCTAATTATCACAGTATGAATATGAGAGAAATAGCCAATTGCCAACCAGTGGGAAATTTAATGTTTAGCTCCATACAGATGACAAGTAAACCATGTACATGCCACTATAAATTAAGAAATTCTGATAGTTGTCTCCATTCACAATCTAATGAAATTACTGAGTGACAATTTGTACCAAACAGCAGCTCAAACCAGACCTTTTTAGGTGAAGTGAAGATGGTGCTAAGAACAGCTCGACAAGAAAAGAGATGGACGGAGGCTAACCTTCCTTGGGAACCTGACTTTGTTGATTTGGATGTTGCATTGATATCGAAAAAGGGGTTACATTGTTTGTAGGTGCCAATTGAAAATTAGCCATTGGGAGTGATGCAACCATTTTATCCTGGGTTGGCTGTTGAGAAACTTTGTCAGAACGAACATGTTTGACATCAGAAAAAGAAATGAAGAAAAGACTAGGCAAGTCAAAAGATTCAGCAACCAAGAGGGACAATGCTTTCAATGATCTACACACAAACTGAGAACTACCTTCATGTCTCTAATTTTTTTGCCTATATAAAATCCGTCAGGTTTCTTCCTTCTGTCTTTACCCTGCAATAACTGAATCAAGTCAGCAGACCATAGTGGCTTACTTCCATGTGCTGCTTATACTAATGCAGGTAATCAAAGGAATCATGTCGGTGAAATGATGCTAGAAGAAAAAGGCACACAATAACCCCAATAGAAATCCCCAGGGCTAGATCTCAACATGTTTAATACCATATTCATGAGTATAGCATAAACTACTAGTCAGGGAAAGGCAATATTAGGCCCTTATATGTCGTACTTTTATCTACCCTGTTAATTGGTAACCTAGTATAACTTACAAGTGCAATATATAGGTTCCCTTGTACCGAGCCAGATTCTTTGTTACAATATATGATGACAGATTAGCAAGTTAGCATAAGTAGTAAGTATCTAAATAACTGCCCCAAGGAAATGAAGCACAGTGAAAAATAAACTAATGAAAAACTAAAGCACCCCTCCAAAGAGCAAAGAGGAGACAAGGGAAGCATATTATTAAATGTCCAGTGTATATAATCTCATAAATTTCTTTTGGGCCAAACTAAGAATCTTTTAAGAAATGGAGTGCAGAATTAGGACAGAACCAACATTGGAATCAAACAAACATAAGAAAAGCATCAAAACATCTGAAAAAAATGACTTAACTGTACCCCACCAGCATCGCAACGCAACATCCCTGATGGTCCTGTTAGGCAGCATAGCTGCTATCTTAATGTACCTCATGATATTAGGTTCACGAGCATATCTGCCAATGCCAATGAAGAAGGAATTACATGTGGAAAGGAAATGAATAGTTTCTCAGATAAAATTTGTCAAGCAGATGGCAGCGCTTGCCAACAATTAATAGGCTAAAGTTTTGTGGCCAGATTGATAATGCAAAAAAAAAATTGGCCATAAAGCACTCAGGTGTGGCTATTGAGAGGTGGTCATGGATGAAACTAAGTGCTGTTCCAAAGTATTCTCAATAGCAAGAAAAGCACAATAGAGAGTTTGATTTTGCTCAAAACTGACGACGAAAAAGGTCTGGTTGCATAATTATTGCTTTAGACTTTCTAGTTGATGCTCCACTACCTTGGAACACATCAAAGGTGCGAAAAGAAAGCTAACTGCATAACCAAGTTCCTTCCATCAGCATAGGCAACAATTTACACCAGTACAGTACGTCGGTACAGGCACATGCAATTCAGGAAGCAAAAGGGCAATGAATTTACCTCGCAAGCCCTTCCTTCAGTATGTCCAACTCACGATCAGTCCAATCCGAAGGCGAACCAGTGACAAACTTATACTTGGGCGAGCCCGTACCTCGGAACACATCCCCCGACGAGCTCCTTGATGGGCCAACCCCCGACGCGTTGCCGATGACGCCAGGATTTGGGGAGAGGAACAGCCCGGCGTTGCTACTGCTCCCACTGACGCTCCTCGGGGCCATGACCATACCACCACTGGTAGCGTCGCCGCCGATGCCAACGTCGCTGCTGGACTGGAAGGACAGCATGTGGTGGTGGTTGTACAGCGAGGCGGTGATCCCTTGGTGAAACCCCATGCTGGAATCAGCTGCCATCACACCCAGAGCAGCTGAAAAATTCCCGATCTAGCCGGCCATAAACACGCCCCCAGATCGTCCACGAACCCGAGGCGCTCAAATTTGGATCAACCTGCACAAATTGACACTCCCAAGAATCACACAACTGAGCGCAACAAGCTTTTCAGCAGCTGAGAAGCCCCCCGAAGGCCGAATCCCACGAACCCAGCACGAACACCGAGGGGACTCCGCCTCGGGAGGCGTGCAAGCGGCAAGCTCAACTCCTGCAGAAGCCTCGCATTTCCGAGTCCCGAGGAGGATCCGGTCGAAGTCCCTGGGCGAGCGGGCGGCGACCAGGAGATCCCCCAGCCTCCACCTCACCACAACTAAGCCGCCCCTAACAACCGAAGCAACCACCGCGACGAAACCGACCAAATCCCCCACGAACACCCGCGGAATCCGACCGACTCACCTGCCTGAGCTGCCTCCAGCAACGGCGGCCAGCGGCCGCCCACCGCTCCGCCCCGCCCGGCGCCCGGCCCAATGGTGGCGTGCGAGGACGAGCTCCCCCGCAACCGCCGCCGCCGCCTCTCCTCACCTCGCCCCACGGGGAGGTTCCAGCCCCACCGAAGCAGCCGCAAATCCAATTCGAATTCGAGCTCCGCCACCAGTGGCACGGCCGCGGGGCTGGGCGATTCAGAAGGTGCGAATCGAGCGAGATGCTCCCCTCCCCCGTCGCGTGCTAAATAGATCAGCTGGGAATAAAACCCCACCTTTTTCTATGGCCCGTTTGATCTAAAAAATTCGCTTCGGGTTTTGGTTTGGAGTCTTTGTTGTTAAACACCCTACCGCTAGGCCTTCCTCGCGCCCAAGCCTTTGTTTTATAGGGGGCGGCGCAACCGCCCACGGCGTTGGGTGTTAATTACTCCAACTGCCATTTTGGCGGGCAAGTGTCGGCCTACGAAACGCACCGGGCGGGCGATGCGCGCATCCTGGCCGCTGGCGGGGGACGGCGGAGATGCTGTGGAGAGGGTGGATCGGACGGCTGCGGGCGGGATTGGAGTTTGGAGCGGTTTTTTTATTTTTATATTTTTTATTTTCGTTTTTTATAAAAATATATTTTCGATTTGGAAATTTACAGGAATATACCCCGGCCGCCCCACTGCCGGGCGCCCGGGACCTGGCCGCCCGGCAGCGGGGCGGCAGGGGCATTTCTGGAAAAAAATTCGCAGAGAAAATTGCGCGCAGGGGGAGCGGATACCTAGAATAGTGGAAGCTGTACAGAATGAAGACCAAGAGGCTCGAATGATGGAAGAATGTGGGGACTCATCAGACGATGAGGACTACCCGTTGCTAGGTGAATGGCGAGACAAGGGTTTTGGAAATCCAGTGATACATGATATTACGAGTAATGAGTACGAATACAGAGAGAATAAGTTTGTGAAGGGGGCAAAGTATCCTAGCATTGAAGCTGTGAAAGATGCTGTGAAGCTTTGGGCTATATCGTTGAGGAAGGAATTGGGCTATATCGTTGAGGAAGGAATTCAGAGTTGTGAAGTCTAGCAGCAAAGAATATGAGGTGAAGTGTGTCAATGGCGATTGTACATAGCGAGTACATGCCTACAAGGGCAAGTACAAGACACATTGGGAGTGTTCAATTGTTACACCACATACATGTAGATTAACTGCTGTTGCGCAAACTCACCGTAACATCACATCCACTTTCGTGGCCAAGAAGATATTTGGGGTGATTCTGGACAAAATTGATTATGAGCCAAATTTGATAATTAGGGACATCGACGAACGTTTTCAATACAAAATCAGCTATGCAAAGGCTTGGCGGGCAAAACAAAAGGTGTTTGAGATGAGATTCGGCACATATGAGACATCATATGATAACCTGCCTCACATGCTGTCAGCAATTGTGCAGAGAAATCCTGGAAGCGCGATTGATACCTACATTGTACCGAGTTTATCTGTGGGATCTGGGTTTCTGCTTCGTGCTTTCTTCTGCCTTGGTGCATGTGCGAGGGCATTTATGTATTGTCTTCCTGTTCTATGTATTGACGGCACATTCTTGACAGGAAGATATAAGGGGACAATACTGACAGCGATTGGAGTTGATTGCAACAAGCAGGTGGTTCCCATCGCCTTTATTTTTGTTGAGAATGAGAACACAGAGAGCTGGTACTGGTTCCTTGAACGTGTGAAGATTCACGTTGTTGCTGGAAGGCCTGATGTTTGCCTCATCAGTGACAGACATGCAGGTCTTCAAGCAGCAATAAGGTAACTACATGAAGGAAGTCGAGGACAACCTCCCCTATGGCCAGATGTTGTGAGTAGGTGGTGCATAAGGCATATGGGTGCAAACTTTTATGAGCGCTTCAAGAATAAGGAACTTATGAATTTGTTCAAGAGGTTGTGCACTCAGAATCAGCAGCGGAAGTTTGATGCATTGTGGCAGGTGCTAGATAACATGTGCGCCGAGCTGCTAAAGGAACAGGCCTCAACCTCCAGCCGGAGACGTTCCCGCGGCGGACCTTTCACACAGTGGATTAAGGATGCACCTAAGAATAAGTGGTTAATTCTATACGACACTGGTGGTCGTCGATATGGGATTGAGACAACCAACCACGAAGAGTGTTACAATATGGTCATGCGTCATGTTCGTGGATTTCCTCTTTTTGGCATAGTTGAGTTCATCATGTACGGATGCACAAGGTCCTTCAGAGAGCGGTACCAGGCAGCTGTTGTCTTACTTAATGATCCAGGAGTGATTTTTTTTAATAGGATCACTAACTACATGAAAGAAAAGATTGAAAAGGCTCAATATCACAGAGTGGTCTCCATGGGCACAAAGAATCAAAGGTTTGAGGTTTCATGTAAGGACAGGACAGTGCAGGGTGTCCGCAGACAAAGGGTCGTTCAGGATTGCTTGATAACGCCGGAAGGCAAGGTTTTTTGCAGATGCAAGAAGTCACAGCTTCTTCACTTACCATGCTCCCATGTCATTGCGGCATGTTCAGAATCTGGGTCGGATACTGGGCTTTTTATTTCAGAATATTATAGAAAAGAAGCCGCTGTGCACACTTGAGACCATGAGATATATGGCATAGGCAGTCTGGGATCATTCACTACACCAAATATCTCTCCAATGTACATTCCCAATCCAGATGCTAGGAGAGGGGTAGGTCGACGGCAGACACTTCGTATCCGTAACGGAATGGATGAGTCTGAGGCAGGAAAGAAGAAAAAACGATGCAACCTGTGCGGAGCAGAGGGTCACACTTACAAGAAGTGCCCTAAAATACAAGAAGATAATGCTGGTGCTGAGGTTGGACCTTCTGGAAATCCCACTGATGGATTGCCTCCGGATTTTGGGGCCCATCGCGTCTAGATTTCGTTATGTGTGCATATGTATTTGAACCAGATGTATGGATATGTATTCCGACTTATATGTGATAATTACATTTCGTTATGTATGGATATGTATTTGCACCAGATTGTAGCATGTAATATTACGAAGGTATTTGTGTAGTAAGATTTCTTGGTTGCAGTTCTAAATGTGTAGGTTGGTTCAATTAGATTGCTCACTGAATGTAGTGTACTGAAAATAGAAGAGTAGTTACGAATCATAAATTTTCGATTTGCAATACAGTTTTGTAAACAATGCCATGATTACAAAGGATAGGCATAAGGCGTTCGTACTACTAGGTACTTGAACAATGAAAAGCATGTCATGTGCAATACGATAACCTCGTGTTGTGAGTAAACCTAACATGTCTTAGGAAATGTAAAATGCCGGGATTACATGGTGGTGCTTTACTGAGTGCACCGGGGATATTTTTCCTTCCTAATAGCTTCAGACCATGCTTCCTTAGCACGGCGGGCCCTGTCTCGCTTCCTCTCCCTATCAGCTTCACGTTCCTCTGCCTTCTGACGTTCCACTTCTGCAATCATCTTCTGAATCTCTTCCTGGTTTTTCTTGCGCTTCTCCTCCATCTGTTCTTCATGCAGCATTCGTTGCCACCTTTGTGCAGCCCACCTTGCTTGACGCTCCACGTGGTCCTTATACTGCTGAGATTGCTCGGTGTCTAACCACTGCACGAAATCACATAGAGGCGGTGGAGTCTTTCCCCAAATCATGTTAGAAGTCATTACTAGATCTGAAAGTGACAAACTCTGATAGTGTTTTGTAGTACCTTTGCTCGGTCCTTGCCTTATGCTTGGGCGGGTCGTACTCGTAATTCTCGCATATGAAGAACCTCTTGCCAAAGACGTCCCCCAAAACCCTTGATTTCATTAGTTTGCACAAGGATCCGCAAAAACACATAGGCACCTAGACTCCTTGGGGGACTGTTTCTGTCACCTTACTCTATGGAATGTAGGTGGATCCTGAGGATGCCATGGTGTTGAGCCCTGGCAATCACAAGTGAGCAATCAGATTGCTAATATACTATATCAACACTAATCATTATCATTATCAGTAACTACACCTAAATGTACCACTAATCACTCCTAATAATAATTAAACTGATTGCTAAACTACTGTTTCAACAAAATACTTTCTACAATTTTCTAACATTTTCTAAAAAAAATTAATATTATCTTCCAATTTTTAAGACTTTCTAATATTTCTCTAACAATTTTCTAGTACTTTCTAATACTTAATCTAATACTAAATGTACTGTATCAACGCTAATCATTACAAGTAACTGCACCTAAATGTACCACTAATCACTCCTAACAATAATTAAATTGATTGATAATCTACTGTTTCAACAAAAATAATTACAACATAATCTATTTGTAAAGCGTAGAAGAATTTTGGATACCTGCAGTTGCCGGCTCGAAAATCCGGCAGGGCTTCGCCTCTCTCCCTCCCTCCCTCTTTTTTCTTGGTTTCTGGAATTTTAGTGATGCAAATGAGGGGTGGGGGGACCAGCCAACCCTTATATAAGGGTGGGAGAGCCGGTCGCCCTGCAGCCGGGCGCCAGGGCCGGCCGCCCCGCTACCGGGCGACCGGCTCCCAGGGACCTGCGCGCAATTTTCTCCGCGAAATTTTTTTCAGAAATGCCCCTGCTGCCCCGCTGCCGGGCGGCCGGGACCCGGCTGCCCGGCAGCGGGGCGACCGGGACCCGGCAGCGGGCGGCCGGGGCGACCGGGGTATATTCCTGTAAATTTCCAAATCGAAAATATATTTTTGTAAAAAACAAAAAATAAAAATAAAAATAAAAAAACCGCGGAGTTTGGACCGGGCGGGATGGGCCGCCTCGGCAAGTGGGCCCAAGGGGAATCTCGAATCCGGCTGTTGTTCATGGAATCGCTAACAGTAACCGCAGAGTTCCACTGAAAAAATGGGCAATCAAGAGAATTGACAGGTTACGAAGATCCTTCTTGTGGAGGGGGACACAAGAAGCAAATGGAGGATATTGCTTAGTCAATTGGAAAAAGGTGGTATTGCCAAAACTTTGGGGGGGGGGGTTGCGAGTTTTTGATCTCGAATGCTTTGGAAGATCCTTGCGCTTAAGATGGTTGTGGTTTGCTTGGACAGAGCGTGAGAGGCCGTGGGTCGGTTCCCCACCACCTTGTGATGAAGTGGATATACAACTTTTCAGGGCCAGCACTGTGGTTAATCTAGGGGATGGGAGAAAAGCTTCATTTTGGAACTGCAGTTGGCTAAATGGGAGAGCCCCTAGGGACATTGCTCCTGATCTTTTCAAATTAGCTTGGCGCAAAAACAGATCAGTCAAGGATGATATCACAAATCACCAATGGACTAGAGGACTTTGGAGGATGAATTCAGTGGAACAAATGACTTAGTTTGTAATTCTCTGGGATGCTGTTCAACAAGTGGAGTTTGTGGATCGGCCTGATGAAATAACTCGGAGGTGGACTTCTAATGGCGCATATACTTCGAAGTCGGCTTACTTGGCGCAGCTACAAGGAGCTTACTGTACTTTTGATGCACAATCAATTTGGCGCGTGTATGCTGAAGGAAAGCACAAATTCTTTGCATGGCTGTTAGTTCAAACCAAAATCTTGTCGGCAGACAAGTTGGAGGCTAGGAATTGGCCATGTGAACAGAATTGCGTCCTTTGTGATCAGGAGAGGGAAACAACTGCTCATCTATGCTTGCACTGTCCTTTTGCTAAGCAGGTTTGGCTGCTGGTAAGTAATTGGACCGCTGGTTCAGTAACAATGCCAGAAGACCCATCTGAAAACGTCGAGGAGTGGTGGAGGCGAAGCCTGTCTTCTTTGTCACAATCTCAAAGGCGTCCAGTAGCTGCTGTTCTTATGTATACCACTTGGAACCTGTGGAAGGAGAGAAACAGGCACGTCTTCGACTCAAAAAGCTTGCAACCTCACAATGTTTTCAGTATTATCAAGGAGGAAGTGCTACTTAGAAGAGTAGCCTGCGTTCAGCCGGCCGTGGAGTAATTTTATTGCTAATGTCGAAGAGGAGTTTTTTTAGTTATTTCTATAATAGTTGTCTACTTGTTTAAACTGTAAACATCTGCTTCTTTCTTAAATGCCTCGGCAGTGCTCCTGCCTAATTGTTCAAAAAAAAAAGATGGCTGGCGTACCAGCACTCGTGCAAAAGCCTTTCTTGATAGCCCATTTACAGGTGGGACCAGTTAAAGTTTGGAGATGTGGGCCCCAGCTGTCTGTGCTAGAGCTCTTGTAAAGGAAGCAACAGCGCGACAGTGAAACTAGTCCGCTCGTGGTGGGCGCCGCGCAGCTTGTTGAAGGAGGACAGCTAAGTTCTCCTGATGCCTCTCTTCAAAAAAAAAAAAAATCTCCTGGTGCCCAAGACAAGACACGGTGAAAAATCAGTAGCGGCTTTTCGATGGTTTTTGTGCTCTTTGAAAATAATTAGGAAACCCAATAGATTTGAGTGCAAGACACTTGCAATCGGTATGCGTAGAGAAAAGGTACGGGATTACAGCTTTTAAACAGAATTTTTATATATTTCATGTTGGCTATACTACTATGCAAATATGTATGTCAAAAATTAAGTAATGTTTTAGTAGGATACACATTTGAGTCTAGCATTTGCTCGGCGATTATATGATGAAAATATAACAAGATGATATGGTTTAACTGCATCTAATGATATAATTTATTGCCATTGGGATTAGCCCTAGTTTTTTTTAGAATCTTGCGACCCGACACATAAAGATGAAGCACTTATCAATACAATATATACCTTACCTTTAAGTTAGGAATAACGGTCTCATAAAGTGCGGATTCGTGGGCCCATGCATGAGTGGCAACTCAAAAAAAACACACACACAAACGAAACTTACTATTGTAGCCTCATAGTTCTAGCATATATCATATCACTTTTTTTATGAAATTTATTAGCAGTACCTTGCCTAAAGATGAAGAAAGGAGGTATCTGAAACCGAAACGTACAGTAGCAGGTTGCCTAGTTTTGGATAATCATTGGACTCCACACCAACCAATCAAAAAAGATGCCACAGTGTGCATGTCATAATAATTTATTCTTGGAATTCTTTGTTTGGTTGTTTGGGCACAATACACCAGATGGGCTTCAACATTACTTATAACCTATCACGTATGGACTGACACATTTTCAAATGATCTTAATAGTTTAAAGTATAGTTTGCTTTGTCAAGTAGGAATTTGTAATTGTTGCTGTACTCGTTATCATGCATATTTCTTGTATTATATGCTTATTTATTTATTTATTTATTTAGAGAGAGAGAGAGAGAGAGTGCACAAGTTGATGAGTAGAGAAAAAAGATAAAGCTCGGCAGTTTCTTCTTCCGCCCTTGTTGAATGTTCATTGTTCAAGAATCACGAGCTAGAGCTCGCTTGTAGTACTAGCGTACTAGCGAAGCAAGAGGACCAAAACTAAAGAGAAAAAAAATGGAGTAAAGAGGAGAAGAAAGGGGGCTACTGATGGGGCATGGGCTGATGGCCAAAGCCAACCGCTGAGCGCGACACCAAATTCTCCTGTGGGGAGCACCGCACGCCCGCCATCCCCACCATTGTACTTTTCAAAGGGGGCCAAAGAGAAATAAAAGAGAAGAGGCGAAATTCGGCCATGTGTAGTACGCGGCATATGGATGACTGATGATCTGCATCTCCCAAACCTCGTGGAAAAGAAACCAAATCCTAGCACTCGGTCCATCAAAGCGCTGATGCTGCATGCAATCTTTTCTCATGTACTACCTTCTTTTTCACATCCAATCTCTGTCTCCCTCCTTCTTTTTTATACTATGTGTTAACGAAAAAAGGTTATTTTATATATATACAGCTAATTGTTGTGCTTGTGATTTTACATCGTCTCACGTTGTGGTGCTAGCTACTGTATAGTTCCCATAAACAATCAATCAATTTAGGCCCTGTTTAGTTGGTGAAAAGTTATTGATTTTGGTACTATAACACATTTTATTGTTACTTGACAAATAATATCCAATCATGGACTAATTAGGCTTAAAAGATTCATATCATGCTAATCAGTTATACTGTGTCATTAGTTATTTTTTTCAACTGCATTTAATGCTCCATGCGTGTGTCTGAATATTCGATGTGACAGGTACTGTAGATTTTTTTCGAACTAAACAACACCTTAGGCCTTGTTTAGTTCCCAAAAAAATTCCTAAAGTACCCGTAACATCGAATCTTCAGACACATGCATGAAGCATTAAATAGAATTGAAAAAAGTAACTAATTACACAGTCTAGCTGATTACCACGAAATGATTCTTTTAAGCTTAATTAGTTCATGATTGAATATTATTTGTTAAATAACAATAAAATATGTTACAGTACCAAAATTCAAACTTTTTCACCAACTAAACACACCCTTAAGCTAGACTACAAAGAGACGATGCATCTTCTGTTGAGCAGTGTGTGCTGTGCAGGACTGGTGTTTTGTCAGTTGCTTTGTTCTGCTGGTGTCACTCCATGTGCCATGGGCGTGGCTCGCACACTCAGGCCTGTTTAGATTTTTAACCGTAAATCCTGTAAACGTAAAAAAAATCGCATCGAATATTTTGACACATGTATGGAGTACTAAATGAAGTCTATTTACAAAACTTTTTGTAGGGATGGGCTGTAAATCGCAAGACGAATCTAATGAGCCTACTTAATTCATAATTTGCAACAGTGATACTACAGTAACCATCTGCTAATTATGGATTAATCATGAATTAATTAGAATCATTAGATTCGTCTCGCGATTTACAACCCATATGTGCAAAAAGTTTTGTAAATAGACTTCATTTAGTACTTTAAATTAGCAATATTTCATTGCAAAAATTTTTTTGCATTAGAACTAAACACAGCCTCAGCTGAATTAGTTAGTTACCGGCGGCCTCCCTTTCTTGTTTCGGAATGCACGACCACCACCGCTGCAAGTTGGGCGGGCAACTTGCGCCTGACATTGATCTTGGTGGCACGCAGTTGAAGCCACTTGCAGAGACCCGGTAGCGGGGCCGTACATACGTGTCGCTCTGTCAGTTGTCTGCTGGAGTTGTTGGGGGTATCGTTCTTTGAGCTGCGGGTGATGGCTGGTGTTGGTTTGCTGTGAGAGAAAATTACTGCTAAATGATTGGTGATTAGTGGCCGGTGCTAGTTTGGTGTGAGAAAAAAATACTGTGTAGCACAACAGAGCCATGGTGGGGCACAACAGAGCCATGGTGGGTATTATTAATCACTGGCTATGGACACTTGTTTATATTTATTTATTATCTATATATAATATTACTTGGTGCTAGTGAATGATATGAAAATATATAGTCTTGGCACGCTCATGTCTGAACTTTTACAAATAAATTATGTAAAAATGCAAGAAATTAAATAGTATACCCTGCTATTCCCCGTGCCACGACCGGGCAATTATCTGTCTGTGGAGGAGAAAAGAGCCATCAGTACTACGTATATAGGGCCCTGTTAGGTTTATCCTAACATTCCTAGCACACGCATTTTAAAAAAAGAATTTTGTATGCATGGAGTAATAAACAAAATTTATTTGAAAAACTTTTTCACATATGAGTGTAACTTTTCGTGACAAATCTAATGACGGTAATTAATCGATGATTGGCTACAGTGATGCTATAGTAACCATCCTCGAATCATATGGTCAAAGATTTCATTAAATTCATCTTGCAAAGTAGCGCGGGGTCGTGAAATTAGTTTTTTTAAATACCATTATTTAGAGCATCTCCAATAACTTATGTATTATGTTAGCTAAATTTGGAGATGTTACCCTTTGTAAAAATAGAAAACCACCTAATTCTATGGGGTAATCAAGAGACTAGGTAAACTGGGTGCCTATATTCAAAACCGGTTCTACTTCAATCGACCATCATATTCCCTGTTCTTTCTGGATCCTTCATGTCAGTTCATCCCCTCCTAGCCGAGCTCCCTTTGACACTGAAATTCATCGCAGTTGTTTGTGCTCAGCTCGATTCCTTACATACACCGCATCGTAAGATTACCACCAATCCATTTGAGCTCTTCTCGAGTTGAATCCACCAACGGAGCCCCAAAACTCGGTCATCTTCTTCCTCAGTCTGCCGCAAGGCATGAATGATCCCAATCTTTTACTGAATCTGTAGCTATTCTCGTTCTGCTTAACTTTCCTCGATAGTCGATACGTTTCACTTGCAGAGAAGTTGATGAAGACCCATGAAATGAGAGCAAATATAATGGAGCAAAGCACACAAATAGAACAAAAAATGTTCAGAGAAATATGGGAATCAAACTCCTAACAGAAAGCACCAACAGCAGCTGCGGCGACAGTGATTAACGCCAGCCACGCGGCGCTCCTCGTCCTGCGCGTCGCCGCGGAGGCTCTCCTTGCACGTCGGGAGCCATTGGAGGAGGCGTTGTGCCAGAGCGGGTGGACGGTGATGACGATCTTCATGCCTTGAAGGCAGAGGGCAGCTTGCTCAGGAGGTCGGGCGCAGCTGTAGGTGTCGTGGGTTGCGGTCGCCCACCACGGTGGCCATGCCGTCGCACTCGTCGCGCTCCTCTGACATGTGACGGCGGCCACGAGGGCGGGAGGAGGCGACAGCGGCCGGGAGGGCTCAACGGCGGGTGCAGCGCGGCCTCGACGGCGGCCCCGACGGCGGGAGGAGGCGACGGTGGCCGGGAGGGCTCGATGGCGGGCGCGGCGCTGCCTCGACGGCGGACGGCGCGGCCTCGACGACGGCAGGCCGGGAGGGCTCGACGAGCGAGCGCGGCCTAGATGGGCGGGCGCAGCCTCGACGATGGGTGGGGCCGAGCGAGATGGCGAGGCGGAGTCCGTCGTGAAAATTGCCGAGCAAGGGGGTCTGTATGGCGAGTAGGATGGCGATCAGACCATGATAGCGAGGCTCTTGGATGAAGATTTTCTCTGATTTCTTCTATTTGTAGCTGAGTGAGATCAAATACAGAGTCTCTTGGAGATGCTCTTAGTATCTCTAATTATTAGTCAAAATTTGTGCTACTTGTGCTAGGAAGGAAACCAAACAGGGCCTAGCATAGAACAAGCCAGGGTGCTGTGACTCTGTTCTGCAGGCTGTAGCTGGTGGCTGGTGCTGGTTTGTTGTGAGAGAAAATTACTGCTAAATGACTGGTGGCTAATGGCTGGTGTTGATTTGGTGTGAGAGAAAAACACTGTTGGCTGGCTGGTGAAGTAGCCAGCAGAACAGAGTCACATGTGTCGTCATGCATGCCACCGGGAAGGCGGCGATAATAAATAGTAATCAGCACCAAGGACCAAGGCAGCGGAGAGACAAGCACCAGCCACGACACGACCTCGCCGGGCACGTCCAGGGTGTCGTTGCCTCTTCATCGTCTCTTCCGCTGATCTCGATCTTTAATTTTTCTTTCCTGCAAACCATGCTTGAAAAACTACCAACGACCGACCGGCCGGCTACAGGCTACAGCATTCGACGCCTCACGTCACGTCACTTGCCACCAAAGCTTCTTTTCCCATGGCACATCAAAGTTAAAAGGCAGTACACGCAGTGGACAAGGGGAATACTTTTGCTCGTGTGGCGCACAGCGTAAAACCGTGGCTGCCTCCCTGGTTCCTCTGTGAAAACAACTTCCCCGATCCTTATCAGAAAAAAAAAGAAGAAGGAAGAACTCTCTGATCCGGTGACGCATTGTTAAAAAAGAAGGCCCCATTCTATTTCTTTCCTCAATTCCTCTGCATACGTTAGTGGTCTGGAGCATCTCTTTGATCCCGGTCACAGTTTCTCCTAACAAATAACAACAAGAAGGACCAAATTTAAAAACGTTTTAAAAATTGGGAACCATCCGTATCATCAAACGTAACTGATGGTGCATCCGGACCGCATGCAAGTACCAACATGTACAGCAAGCAAACAAATTAAGCCCGCGACAGCAAAACAACACACGAGAACATTGCGATCGCGTGCTAGATTGCAACTGGAGGAATTGCACACGCTAGATTACAACGGGAGGAGGTAATTAATTGATTAAATTATTTACCACCACCATTCGCTTTTTTTTTATCTTGCATGCTATGAGTCCCCCACAGGGTGACAGTGACATGCGTGCTCTTTATATTAACTGTATAGCCCACTGTTAATTTTTAATTGGACGAGACGGTAGTAGTAGCAGCTAGCGAGTAGGTTGGTTAGATGAAGCATGCATGTTCCAGCCAATGCGTGGTGTCGAGTGTGGATAAGCTCCAGCTCCAGCTCCAGCTCCAGCCTGTTTCCGGGCGGAGAAACAGAAAAGAAAAGACAAGGACGACGACGAAAGGAAAGCAGTGATGGCTACATCGAGGGCAGCACGACTGCCGCCGGAAGGTAGCTAGTCTTGTGCTTTCAGCAAGATGATGCTAACCGGGCACTAAAACACGCAACTTGATCGCCCCTAAAGCAACAACATCGATCGATCGCATTGTTTATGCTGCTGCCAGCAATGTAATGTGTGCTGCCATTTTTATACGTGATCCGACGGTGCAGGACCATCCCTGCAACCTTAGGCACAAAAATTGGCGAACCCAACGTCCCGCTTGGCTTAACTACCGTTGTGAGTCCAACATTACAGCACGATCGAAGTTGAACGTAAAGGGGCCTATCATGATCCTCGATCGGTCAACAGTATCCATAAAGAACCACGCATGCCACGTAGAAACAAAATGGTCGGTATTAGTTTGGGACCCATCGAATAGCTTTTCTTTCAAAAAACAACGAAGGCTGTATGAAGTATCCCTATGAAGTATCCCCCAGCTTCCTCCAAACTTTCCAAAATTTCCATCACATCGAATCATTAAATGTACCAAAAGACGCATGTATGAAGTATGAAATGTAGGTAAACAAAATAACTTATTTCACAGTTTAGATGTACATTTCAAGATGAATCTTTTGAGCCTAGTTACCTCATGATAGGATAATATTTACCACAAACAAACGAAAAGTGCTACAATTCGCTACAGTGCCAATTTTACAGGATTTTGCAGGATCTAAACACACCCGAAGACCGCTTGCAGACACGAACGAGCATTCACTTCTATGAATACATATATGCAACCCTATCCCTATGAGTATCCCTATGAGCATCTCCTAGAGACTGAGCTTGAAGATCGATTATCGAGTTTGACGAAGTCACAACATGCGCCTTATTGTCAACGGTTATATTGCCTACCACTAAAACAATAACGATGATAAAATCTTGACATAAACTAATGAAAAATACGAGCACCCATGCCGAGTTGAAGACTGAATCTCGAGTGGTCAGATTCCACCACATGGTTGGACCGAATCTCTATAACACGATTCGTGGGTCGATTCCCTGGCCTGTCGCCGCGCCACGTCACAAAAAAACGAACGGCCGTCGGATCGGCGATCGAACGGCGACGGGAATCCCCCGCCTCCTCCCGCGCGCACACCTGCCCTCCCATCCCCTCCTTCCTCACCGCGCCGCGCCGCGCCTCCCCTCCCTTCCATCCGCGCCGCGCCGTGCCTCCCCTAACCCTAACCCTAGCTCCTCCACCGCCGCCGCCGCCGCCTCCTCCTCTGCGGCCTCCGTCCCGCCCGCCCTCCTCTTGGGCTCCGCGGCCTTGCCCGTGGGCTCGCCGTGCCGTGCCGCTCCACCCTCCCATTGGGCTCCGCGCGCCGTCGTCCATAACCTACGCGCCGGGACTCCGAGCCGGGGCACCGCCACTGCTCCCGTCTGCGGGAGGCTCCGAGCCACGGCGCCGCCGCCGCTCCTGTTCGTTGACCCGGCGCCGCCGCTCCCATCTGAGGGAGGGAAGGGCCGCCCAGGGCGCTGCCTCCGCTCCCGCCCGTGGGAGGGAGGGGCCGACCCGGCGCGCCGCCGCCGCTCGCTGCTCGGTGTCCGGGCCTCACCACAAGCGGGGCGGCGCATGCGCGGTGGCCCTCCCTGGATGGGGCAGCTCGCGTCACAGCCGGAAGGCAGGTCGGCCCTTGGCCCGTCGTGTCTCTCTCTCTGTCTCTCTCTCTCTCTCTGAGATTCACTTTTCTCCTTCAGATTCGACAGATCCGGTGAGTGCAGGCTGGACCTAAGCCTGCAACAGAGGAGAACGGCGATGAGCTGGGCGGCGTTCTTCCTCCTTTGCTCCACTTATCGGCGCCACTCCATCGTCAGCTCCTTCGGATTCAGGAACCTCAGTAACTTCCTTCAGATTTCTATCCCCCTTTATTGTCATTACTTGCAACTTGCAAGGCCAATGATCTTGGCATATTTCTTCGGAGTTCTGTTAGTAGCAGTTGGTGAAAGTACTTGGCATATTTCTTCGGAGTTCTGTTAGTAGCAGTTGGTGAAAGTAACTTCTTGATAATGAGAAAACTACATGGTTCAATGCAGATTGAGCAGTCCTGCCTCGATCTTGGTTCACAGTCCTCCACTCCCGTGGATCCAAGACCTGTACATTGCCCAGCCCAAGGTATGCGAAGTTGCAAACCAAAGCTTGGTGTGATCTACAAATCAGAAAGAATGAACTAAGATAAAATTAACTATAACTGAAAAAAACCCACATCTCAACAAAACTTTGGCTTTCTCTGTCTGAATGAAATATGGGGTTGAGGCACTTGACTTCTGGGAGGACGTGCTCTGAGCAATAATCAGTTATCTGATATGCTGGGGTTCAATTATGTCAAGTTCTGTGACTTGTAGTGCATTTACGGGGTTAGTTCCTGCTTGAGGCCTTTTAGAATGATTGTGTTATGCATGTTATTGCAACGGAGACAAGAATACAAGAAAATTAGCGCAGGTAGCAAGGGGTTGCCCCGGTCAACAGATCATGATCTACACCCAGGTGAGCACAACTACCATTGTAATTTTCAGAGGGTGGCTTCCAATTGCTACTAACTACCTGCACGATGGTATACATAATTCCAGATTATTTTACTCCAGATCAAACTATGTGTTCTCTCTCTCTCCGTCTGGTATGTACTTTCAGCTTAAATGACTACATGGTATTGTTGCTTTGCATAGAAATAGAAGATTTATGGAAATCATAACCTGTAAAGAGTGCTTTTTATAGCTTTTCTTTTAAAAAACTATGGCCTAATCAATTTATGTTATGATTTTGCTGTACAAGGTCAAGTACTACAGCATGCTACTGATAAAAAATGGAAAAGTGGTATATATGTTGAGCCAACTCTCTTCTCTGCATGCAATATAATGGCTTGGTGCAGACCAGAGCAACTGTTGCAATACAAGTGGGTGGGATTTGAGCTTTAGCGTAATGACTTGGGAATTATATTTGTGAAAATTATGTTTGTATCTATGAAAATTACTCTTAACTACTGTTGCATGTTTTCCCTTCAAAATTAGGCCTATAATGGATTTGATAGACATCACAATTTCTCGACAATTACATGAGCTGATCCTATCAATCGATTTGTCTTTCATTTCCATATTTGGCATATTGTATTTATGCTATTCTTTTCTGACATCTAAGTTATAGTAATGGCTTTGTGGCTTTATGTCTTGCTTGGTACAGCTTTCCTGCTGCACTCCTAGGTGTATGTAAGGTTGCTGTCTGGTGATTCTTTTGGTTGCCTTAATTTCTTTTGCTTCGCCTCTGTACCATTGCAGTATGATATCCTTGGCTGTTGCTTTGTGTCACAGAACCTCCATTTCCACAAGACTAATGGAAAGCATGCTGAGAGTTCTCAACACGAAATGCTTTTACTATTAACTTTTGTATTCTACCATCATTTTTTTAAAATTATTGTCCTCTGTGTCCCAGGAGGGAAAAAGGGGGCAATACCTTTTAAGCCTTTTGATAGAACATGCCTCTATTTATATATTTATTATATTTGCCATTCTTTGGCAGGTCAATTTGTTAAGGATGCAAGTGCCGTTTGTATTTTCCTACCTCTTAGAGAAAAAAGTTGCTGCTGCTGGATCGGAATGCTTAGGTAATATATATATATATATATATAAAAGATATGGCTAATCTCTACCCTGGGTATGAAATAACTATTCCATACCCGAGCCAGCCCCACCCGCGCGCGCCAGCACCCAACCGATCCGAGGCGAGGGAGGCCGGTTTTTCTTCTCCTGCCTTCGCAGGGGTGGTTTTCAAACAAGCCTCCGGTTTTTCTGGCCTGCGCGCATCACACGCACACACCCCTCCCCGCGTCCGGTTTTGCGCGCGCACACATCTGCTGCCGCTAACATCCACGCGGTGGGTTTTTTTATTCAGGTAGCATGTGCCCTTTTTTCTCTCCCGCGCGTAGCCTTCACGCTTTCTAGTACTAAGTTCCGGAGTCACTTGGTGTGGCATATTTTTTACAGACTAATGCTATCGGTTGTATACTTAGGCGCATGATCTAATCAATACTTGTTTGAACATTATTGATTGGCTCAAAGTTTTTTTTTGATGGACTACTTGATCCAATTTTATTTGCAACGCATGTAAACAAATGATAGTGTGGACACAATGAAATTACTTGCAACCAAGCATCAAATTAGCATTTTGGTCACCAATAATGGCACAAGTGCCGTGTGTACATCACTTGTACAGTATTATTACAAGAGTTAAAAAAAGGCCACATCACTAGCAGATTAGGCTTGGTTTCATAAAACTGAATGGACAATAAGAATTTGCATGACGATTTCCTGTCAATGAAGAAGTCCTGCTGAGATGCTACCATGATGGCACCTATCTGACTCTATGCTCCACCTGGATGCAATGACCGCGAGTTCCTCAGCCTCCTGTCACATTCAAGATGGCATAACTAAACCAGGTCCAAGTTTCTGTCCTGTCAGTTTCAAGATGAAATAAAAATAAGATATTTTGCTTACAAAATCAAGGTTTGGAACAAGAACTAATATGATCCAACAAGGAGCACCTAAAAATCATCAGGTTTTGCAAATGAATTGAAACAATTACTTCTCCTGGACAAGCAGTCAAAACTCTCGATAAAAATAGAATACCACATACTCCACAGCTCGGGAAGGAGCTCATCTCTGATGCCTGAGGCTGAGTTCGCCGAGGAGCACCACAGGAACACGGAAAGAAGATGGCATAACGGGTTAATTAACTGGCAGCACAATGCAAGCTTAATGAAACAAAGTATATTTATGACCACAAAGAGTCTAGCTAATAATGGTAGAATACAAAGAGAAGGTAAGAACTGGACAATTCTAATTATATGTAATAGATACAATCACCTCTGCTCTGCTTCTGCCATTGCCAGAAAAAAAGGAGCAATGAAAAGTTCAGGAAATAATCTCCAATGTTAATTAACTGGCAGCACAATGCAAGCTTAATGAAATAAAGTATATATATGACCACAAAGAGTCTAGCTAATAATGGTAGAATACAAAGAGAAGGTAAGAACTGGACAGTTCTAATTATATGTAATAGATACAATCACCTCTGCTCTGCTTCTGCCATTGCCAGAAAAAAAAAGGAGCAATGAAAAGTTCAGGAAATAATCTCCAATGTTAATAGTTTATAGAAGAGCTCAAAACTGCATACAACCTTGTCAAAAAAGGAATAATCTTCAATGTTTCTAAAGCTAGTCAGGAGATGAAGGGCATGCTTTGATTTATGTAATCCTAAAATAATTAATGTCATGGCTACAGGAAGAATCGTGAATATATCAGTATACTGGAAAGAAGCAGCATGCATCAGTTGAATAGAGCTAAGAGCTTAGGTCTGCTTCTCTGAATGAGATGTACTAATGGAATTATAGAAATAGCATGAGAATGCGTAAAGAAACATATGCACATATCTATCTCATCAGGCATTGTACCTCATCCACGCTAGCAGAGTAGCAGTTCTGCATGTATCTGTCTCATTGGTGGCTTCGCACAATCGCACTGGCTGCATGCCTCTCCAGGCATCACAGCAGCGCCATCCAATCAACAAATCAATCTATTGGGAAGCTCAGGAACATACAGAAAAAAAACTAGTGCTAAACGAAAGATTTGGTTGGCAAACAATGATTAGATCTGCACGCAGGAGCATATAAATTAGAATTGGAAATAGGGTTAAAATACTGCACAAAAATCACAAGCAAGATCCATTGTATCAGAAGAATTTTGAGACCTCATCCACAGCTACCGAGACGGCCGGAGGCGGGTACCTCGAGGACGCGGCGCGGCGACGGGAGACTCTCACCGAGATGGCAGGAGGGGGGGGGGGGGGGGGCGACGCCCAGCGCGACCGTCTGCATCTCGCCGGGGCAGCACAGGACGGAACAGCGACGCGTCAACAGGAGGGTCGCCGGCGGCGCAGGGTCTCGGCGAGGAAGCATGCAGCCTCTGAAACGGCGCCCGGTGCGGACGTCTGCAGGCAGCAGCATGCTGGAGCGGCACGGGAGCCGGCGGCTTAGGGACTCGCCGGGGCGGCATGGGATGAAAAATCGACGGGACGACAGGAGGGTCCACGGCGGCGCAGTGTCTCACCAGGGGAACGGGCAGCGATACCTCTGAAAACGGCAGCCGGCGCGGACGTGTTCAGGCTGCAGCTCGCCGGGGCGGCGCGGGATCCGGCGGCGTAGGGCCTCGCCGGGATGGCGCAAGGGGGTCGGGGGCAGCGAGAGAGCCGGCGGCGCAGGACCTCGCCGGGACGACGCGAGGGGGAGACCAGGAGACCCGCCTCACCAGTCACCAGAGAGTCGCCGGCGGGAGGTGAGTCGCGAGATGCAGCCCACCGGGGCGACGCGGGAGCCGGTGGCGCAGGGCCACGCGCGAGAGAGCCTCGCCTCAACAGAGCATCGCCGGTGAACCGAATTCTCCCACGATCCCACGATCTATTAGACTATTACGAGCTGGGGAGAAAAAAACCGTGCGGACGAGGCGAACCGGACGGGGGCGGGCCGGTGGGGGTGTTGCGCTCGGTTGCAGGAGTCTGGTCGGGTCCACGGATTGAGCTCAGGTACTGAATAGCTTATTTTGTATCCAGTATATATATATATATATATATATATATATATATATATATATATATATATATATATATATATATATATATATATATATACACACACACACACACACACACACAGACAGTTGTGTTCACATCTTATCTCTGAGTTGTGTGGTCATGGTTGGAATGGGCTCTCATTTTTATGGAGCTAAGGACTTTCAGATTTATATATTGTTTTCACTGATTAACAGCTGCATAGCAGCTACGTCACAAAGTTTGTTTAAAACCACATTAGAGTTTCCAATGCGGAGTATGGTTCATGTTTGTAAATAGTGTGTTTACATGATAGCATTAGGTTGATAGTTTTGTATATGTGTATGCAGCTTTGCTCTGTAGTGTAAAGGCTTGAGATTTATATTTGTGAAAAGTATGTTTGTATGTGTGTAAAGTGTATATAAAAATGAGTTGAATTTCAGATTAGTGATAACATCTTTGTGGTTTCGAAGACTGCAGAGTTGTAAAAGTTTTTGTCATATAATATATAATTTCTGTCATTTTCTTACCATATTAAAAGTTTTTGTTTGTTTGCAATTATAAATTATCTTTTGCAATTACCCAATTAAGCCGTAGCGTTAGCACGGGCATTCTACTAGTAATGTAGTAATTTGTAGACCTTGAGCATGAACATGCTGACTCCTTTTAAGGTATGGTCCGCGCTAGAACGCTTAACAAAAAGAACTCCCATCCATTTGCTAAGTTATCTGGTCTGCCTAATATGAAGCTAGGCTACAACAATGAGACACCATCCCACACAAGCTTGTTGTGAAAAAGTTAACGCAATTGAGCCTGCTGCTCCATGGCCTGCAACCTTATCTTGAGCTCTGCATTTTCCGCAGAAAATCCAGTTGTGTCTCTCTGCCCAGCAAAACACAACAGTGTCAAGGATATCAAGAAATTTAATACAAAAGACACGGATATTATAAATTGCTAGTCCTGCTCTCAGATTCAGAGAACAGAAGCAGTCCAGTAAAATATACTGGAAAATACTGAATCAAAACTTAAAGTTGCAGCATAATACTGAATCCAAGTAACAAGGTGCCATTGATACACTGCACATCGACAAAAGGAATAAACAAAAGACATCATTCTGGAATACAAGACGGTCCATCTCCTCTATCATTCAAGTTGTTAGCTGCATGCGAGCTCAAAGATGGCGCCACGTCACCCGAAAAAAAAACAGCCGTCGGATCGGCGATCCAACGGCTACGGGAATCCCCCACCTCCACCCGCGCCCGCCTCCGCCGCCGCAACGCCCCACCGCGCGCGCGCCGCCGCAACGGCCCTGCGCCCACGCAGGGCGGAGCAAGGGCGGACGGCGGGCGCGCGGAGCAAAGGTGCGCGGCCGGCGACCGCGCCGAGCAAGGGCGGACGACGCCGCGGGGCCTCGCGCGAGCAGCGCCGCGGCCTCGAGCTCGGCCACGGCGGGGCCACAGCGGCGCGGCAAAGGACCTCGCGGGGCGCGGCGGCGGAGGCCCTCGCGCGGCGACCGGGGGCCGCCGAGCGCGCTGCGGGCGAGCGGCCGCGCGTCGGGCGGCAAGCGCGCTGCGGGCAGCGCGTGGCAGCCGCGGCGGCTCGGTCCCCTTCCGAACGGAGGTCGGCGTCCTCCGCTGCGTTGACCCCTCTCCCCTTCCTCACTCGATCTGTCCTCACTCGATCCGCCTCCTGGCGGAGGTCGACGTCCCCGACGCTACTGGCCCTGGAGGTCTCCGCTACGGAGCAGTGCATCTACGCTAGGTGGATTTGGCTCAGGTAGGATTCATATTGCTTGGATTTCGATCTCTCTTCCCGCTCCCTGCTCAGCTTGAAGATCTCTACTACATGGAATGGAGATTGCTGCAGAGAAAGCTTGGATCAGCCACATGGTCGAGGTGCTCGTCGGACATAACGGCGGCTCCTGTTGCCGCATTAACATCGCAGCTAGCATCTATCAGTCCTGCTCAGTAAGTACGAAATTTCCAGAATCAATTTTGCTGGATAGTGATTCCCTGCTCAAATATGCATTACTAGAATCCAAATTTAGAAAAGAAATGTCCCCTGGAACATGTACCATTGCATATTTTCTCTCTACCTATTTCTAATGTAAAGGTATACTTCCTTCTCTATCTGTTTTGCCCTCTTTCTTTTTGGACATGTTGATTCTTGAACTTTCTTGGATAACATAGTAATAACTAGATATTGATAATTAAATTGGACGTCAATTGTGATTATGCTTACATATTTAAGAAGCAAATCTATGTAAGCCCATTGATTGATAAACATTCAATTATGCTTGTTGGTGGACTATAACAAATCTGGATGAACTGATAAACATAATGCGATGCCCTTCACCTGCACTTACAACTTTCTATCCTTTTACAATTGACCAAGAAGCCATTCATATGCGTAAGTTGAAGTTTCCTTTTACTACTATTTTTCACGTTATGATTACCTAAATGTTCAACCAAGATATTTTTTTTTGGAACTCATTAAATGACCCTAGATTGAATAATGTTGCATTCACAATACGCACAGTACTTGAGGACAGCTTGAGAAAGATGGATAGCATGCCTAACAAAATTCCTAGAATTATCAGATGGGAACTTGGGTCCTCCTGGCTGCAGCACTTGCAGAAAAAGGATTCTCCAACGTTTGATAATGGTAAAGGGGACAAAATAAAGGCTGACAAAGAACCAGCTGTCAAAGGTCTTGGAAAGCATTGAACAATTAAGGAAAATAAAAAAGAAAGAATGCAACATTGAATGTTCTGGTTCTGAGAAGGAAGAATCTAACAATAATTGCTCACCAACGAATGGTATGCCAAAATCAGATAGGATAGTTGTTGATGAAACGATCAAGGGGGCTGATATAAGCAAGCTAATGTCAGAGGATGCTTTCTTCCGGTTGAAGAGTTTGGGAGCTGGCCTTCATGAAAAGGTGATTTAATTATGCAAGTTCACTCTCTTAGAAATTATGTTTTAAGCTGGCTAGAAGTACACTTCTGATTGGCTAATAACTTCTCTCTAAAATGCTTGTACATTATTTCTGTTCTACTATTGTTGATGTCTACAACAAAAAGGTAGGCAAGTTCACAGAGTTGTTTTAAATTTTGAAAGTCTATTGAATAATTTGAAAGCCAGTTATACTAGAGTTTTGAACACTATCAATCAATATCTTCTGGTATGAAAGTTTACTTATGTTCTGATGAGCCTTCTAATGCTATTTCACTTTGGATAAACGTAGCAAGCAACTAATTGCAGTACTGGATTTTTGTCAGAAGTTCTGTATCGAAGTCTGTTATATTGGAATACAAGAGCTCACCAAGGAAATATTGGTGAACTTTTTGTTGTTTTGTTTTCTAATTTTATTATTTGTTGATCCAGTCCCTTGAAGAACTTACAGAGATGGCCCATAATTTCTATGATGATACTGCACTCCCAAAGCTGGTAAGCCTTGTATCAACATTCTATACTTCAATTATCTTATCCTGATTTGTGCTTTAATTACATTACATCATACAAAACTCGTGCTATGGTACTGGGGGTTGAGTTAGGTTACTGATACTTTAAGGTACTCAAGCATATATGGTCTTGAGACTTAATTGTTTTTTAACTCCCATAATGCTTAATTTGTTTTCTTTTGGAATGCAATTTGCGCAGGTGTCTGATTTTGCGTCCCTGGAACTTTCTCCAGTGGATGGAAGAACCATGACAGATTTCATGCATACAAGGGGACTTAACATGTCCTCCTTTGGTCGTGTGGTGGGTGTAAATTTTATGTATGATTGCTTTTAATACCATGTTTGCACAAAGATAAGAATCTGACGTTCTTTCTATAAATTAATCAGCTACAGCTAGCAGAGAAGCTCCCACATATACAGTCTATATGCATTCATGAAATGGTCATTAGGTCGTTTAAGCACATCATCAGAGCTGTTATTGCTGTTGTTGATGACATGCAAAATATGTCTGCAGCTATAGCTAAGACTCTAAACATATTACTAGGCTCCCCCAGACTTGAAAATGGTGCTGATACAGATGCACATGTCGAGCATAATTTGCGATTGAAATGGGTAGAGAGCTTCCTTTCAAAAAGATTCAGCTGGAAACTGAAAGATGAATTTGCACACCTGCGAAAATTTATCATTCTGAAAGGGCTTTGCAGCAAGGTATGTTTACTGAAGTTAATTATGGGAACGTTCACAGTTCTGTTAAATAGGCACTGATATGGTTTGTTGTTCAGGTTGGACTAGAGTTGGTTGCAAAAGATTATAATTTGAATAGCCCTAACCCATTCGACAAGTCTGACATTATCAGCATTGTTCCTATATGCAAGGTAGTATATTTCTGATACTTAGAAAACTATATATTGTCTGTTTCTTGGATATGGTTTTTTATTATATTGTTTTGTGTGTGTGTGTGTGTGTGTTCCTTCTGTTTCAGCATGTGGTCTACTCCTCAATTGATGGTCGAAACTTGCTGGAATCATCGAAGGTGGCACTGGATAAAGGAAAACTAAACGATGCCGTCAGCTATGGAACAAAGGTATTAAATAGTGTAGCTGTTGTATATGATTCAATACCAGAGCCTCAGCTGGTCATACTTCTTTTTTTAGCCATAAAGAAACTTAGAAATATGGGAGATTGTTTGCTTCTAATTTCCATGTATTCTCATGCATACCATTTGCTTATTGAAATGGATTACTTCAACTTACACAGCCTTTTAAATTTGCAGAACATACCTTCCGCTAATACTATCACACGACATCCACTGGACGAGCTCAAACTTGCGCACCAACGGTGCGCCCCAGTTTCTAGTAGCCTCACTGATAGCATCTCGTAATAAAGATGAACGGGCTAAGGTAGCCATCTGTCGTAGAAGCTACGAGATGCAAGATAGTGGCGTAGTAGCAGTTGTGATGTTATTAGCTGCCTAGATCTTGTTTAATTTGACAACAAGAACGAAGACGATGAAGAGAGAAATTAACGGTGCCTGTCTCCGCGGACACGGTGCTCGTGATTGCATCATTTGTGGATCCACGAAAAAGGGGAGAGAACATGACATATGAAGAAGCATTTGTGTATATATGTACACAAAGGGGGGACCGAGGGATCGAGCGGAGAAAGGGATAGGACTCGGGCGCCTAATCCACTGATTGCCTCCACGCATCACGAGCGCTTAGCTTAGCTTATATTTTTTTAGATAAAAGATAAACCACTCTATGAGACGAGCTAGTATCTAACTCTAAGCATTCTATGAAACAACTCTTTCAATAATCTGACTCATAATATGAATAAGCCCACACGCCATCCTCACGTAATCTTAAAGTGCTTGTACGGGACTATCTCTTGAGTAAGGGAAGTTCTTCTCTCCTATTAAGTATGAAAAAAAATTGTATGAGCTACTCCCTTCGTCTCATTTAGCCTTAAAATTTTATCTCACAAAGATTGTCCGTTTAGGTTGTTGTAAAGTCCATCTAATTAGAGCAATATCAAATACTAAAAAATAATTGTATAGAGAAGGATATAGAGCCAATCAAATGCTTGAGTGGATACTGTATTACTTGTCTTGTTCAAATGTATTTGCATTTATTGATGATTAAGGAATCAAATAAACAGCATGGTCTTCAATCACAACTACTCCAAATAAACAGTATACTACTACTAGTAATATATCTGAAATTTTCCAAACCAACTAGTATCTTTGTTGAATAGTCTTGGCTTACATCGAGTAAACAAAAAGCCGCCCCTGCAGCCCGGGCAATTAACAACGTCAAAAGCGCCCAACTAATGCCGAAAAGGGGCTAGCACGCAAAATATCCTACTAGTGCCCCGACTAAACAAACCGCCAAAGCGATGAGTGAGAGGCATGCAGTGCAGAGGCAGGGGACAAAAGCGACCTCAGATAGTTGCCGCGTAGTCGCGGGGCAGCATCATTAGCGCCCGGGGCGCCTTTAATTGCTTGTACCCTGCCTTTAATTATCGTCGCATCAATCGCCTCCGTCGTCCGGTTTAAGGTTGACTAATCAATATCGTCATCGCCACCGCTAGCTGATGATCGCCGGAGGTTGGGGTGGGGGGAGTTCGCCGGATCTTAAAGTAAGCGGCACGCGAGGCGAAGCGACCCCCATTGGGCACTGGCCGGCCCGCGGCTGGCCTCAATAATTGGGTGCGCGTGTGCGCGCGTTGCCTTTCCGAGGCTTTTGAGGGTTCGGCTCTGTTCCGGCGTGCGGTCGACAGCCAAGACTGACTGGCTGACAGACCCGGGCGTGTGGGCCAAGGGCCGAGCTGCAAGGACCTCTCTGCTGTGTGCAGGCGCTTGAGCTGGGCCGGGATGCCATCGCCCATCGATGCTCATGCTCCGCTCCGCGCACTGTGGGCGTGGCCTCAGGCTGCTGCGGTGTGGGTGTTTCCGGGCCCTTCCTTCCCGTGCTCTTTTTGACGGGAAATAGTAAGATCCTAGGCACGTGCAGCTATCACCTTTCACCTTGTTTAGTTGCATTCAAAATTCCAAAATTTTACAAAATTTTCCATCACATCGAATTTTTAAATGCATGCATGAAGTATTAAATATAGCTAAATAAAATAACTAATTACACAGTTTGTCTGTAATTTGCTAGACGAATCTTTTGAGCATAGTTAATTCATGATCGGATAATAATTATTAAATACAAACAAAAATATTACAGTACTAAAATTCCAAAAACTTTTGCAACTAAACAAGGCCTTCGCCTTTGAATTTCTTCTCTCCCTCCCTCTGCGGAAAGAATATTTTCCGAGGGGATACGGTGCGAATTCGTGCCGGATTGCTTTGCACGGGAGGCAGAATATATGTTTTCCCTCTAGGGATTGGTTGGTAATCCTACACTGCACATCCCCCCCCCCCCCAATTTTTTTTTTTAAAGGAGAGGATTGGAGCTGATGCGTCACTGTGCTTGTCCTTTAGAGAAATTTACTTTCCGGTGCTGGACAGAAAGTGGGAGATCTTGCTGACCCCAAAGGCCAAAGGGGGGAGATCTGATTCCTGCACTCCCCGCGATAAATCCTGGTGCTTCTAAACGACCGGATTCTCCAACGGATATTGTTATTGCTACTGTATTTGCGAGCGATATCTAATCTCCAAGGTATCTGTATCTCACTAAGTGACTGACCCACCTCCAGGAAAATGTTTTCCTTGACTTGGGATTGGGGTTCAGACTTCAGAACTCCCGACTTTTAGACACTAGAGAGTGTGTTTGGACTTTTTCTCGTGATGTCTGCAGCCGAGAAGACTTGGGCTCTACGAGGCCCACAAGTTCAAAGTACGGGCTTGAATGCAGAAAGTGTGTGGTGTTATTCGTCTTGACTCATGTTTGATTGGCCCAAATCCCCAAAGGTACAGAACTTGAGCACCAGGCCGCCGCACCGCCGCGGCATGTGCGCGTTCATGTCTGGGCTCAGCCTCGCCAGCCCGTTGGAATTAGACATAGAAACTGGGCCTTCCACCATCAGTCCATCACACTATGGTAAAACAATTGCTCTGTTCTCGGAAAAAAATGAAAAGAAAGGAAAGGGAATAATACGCATTTTGCTCTCTTTATTTTTTTCAAAACACATTAAAGACATAGATACCCTCACACACGCACATATACTCACGTACAGGCACACAACCGTACCCCTATGAGGATCATCGAGAGACTAAGCCACTAAATTCTTGAGATTGATGAAGTCACCAAAAGCAGCTCACTGTCGACAATCGCGTCGCCTATAAGAATAGCTCCAGTTAAATTTCTAGAATTTCCAGCAAAATGCGAACACTCGTGTCGAGTTGAGGACTCAAACTCAATTGGGCAGGTTCCATTACGAGAAATCTTACCAGCTGAGCTACGCTCATTTCGCGCCTTCTTTATTTTCTCCTAAGGTGATAATAATAGTATAATTCCCGCCTCATCTTCAAAGCTTTGCTACAAAATTTATTTTTCTCCTAAAGTGATAATAATAGTATAATTCCCACCTCATCTTCAAAGCCTTGCTACAAAATATCATCTAGATAACGCATACTACCTTTGGGTTTTTTACGCATCATATTAGGTTTGTCCTTAGTAGGATTTATTCGATTTAATCAAGTTCATAGAAAATATAACAACATTTATACTGCTCAAATATACGCATTATCAAAATACATATCAAAATAGATTCAGTGAAACAAATTTGATCTTGTAAATGCTATTTTATTTTTCTAGTGGACAAGTTTGACTTAGGATATACTATGCAAATATAAATAGAGGGTTACCATGATAGGACGACACGATGTTAGAATTTCTCGTTGAAGCTGGAATGCCGGATAGTCCTTATCTTTGCAGCGATTAGTATTTAGCGACTGCATAAATTAATTTGTAAGACATGAAACTGGAGGTCGTGTCACTTAGTCCTTGAGGGCCATCATCACCAACTTCCCTTGCAATTGGCTAGTCATTGCAAGATATCACAGATGCTTGCACGACCAAGCCACAATGACATGTTTTTGGGTGTTTGAACTGGACCAGTCAGTCTCAGTTTACTAATAACTCGAATCCCATGGAATATCTGATCCGATCTCTTCAAATTTTCTTCAGGCCGTGTATCCGGGCATGGAAATACTTTATAGCTCCTGAATGCTGAATGGTTTGAGCTGGACGATTCATAGGTTGGCATTCCCGTTGTCTGCACTGCACTGCTGGGGCGATTAGAAAACAAGATCTTTGGATAATGGGGCACTTCAACAGAACAAGACAGGGAGTTGTTTATGAACTTATAAACCCCGTATTACTTTGACCCCTTATTTTTATTAGAAAAATCAACCTTAGTCCTTAGCTTGTTGCGCGACTAGCGACTTATCGACTATTTTTTATCACATTCCTCTTCGTTGACAGTCCCTGCGTGCAGCGCGTTGTTAGTTTTGTGCAGATACGGATCCCGTTTGGTGGCACTAGACAATCCTCGCGATCCCGCTCTGATCTGTGCGAATAAGTGGCACGCCTGCGTGGAACCGAGGAGGACTTGAGCTTGAGCAGGCGACCTACACTGATTTCGCCAGAAACGTTCAGAATCCGACGAGCTACCGCAAAATGCAAAGCCAAATGCCTGAAAGAAACTAGAACTATTGCAGATAGGTCGCCTAAAGAAAACTATTGCAGATAGGGGGTGGGGTTTGTCTAGACCCCTGAAAGTTTCTCCAGAGTTGGGCTTGCCGTTCTAAGCCGGATGATTCTCTTACTTTGCTGGGCAAGTGTATGGGGTCATGTAACCTAATTTTTGCTGCTTACTTTCTCTTCATCCCCTTTCTAAAATGATTGTATCCAAAACCTCGCATCAATAAAATTGTTCAGGCTGGCTTCTGACCCGCTGTAGTTTTTCCTAAAAAAAATTACATAGCATAAGCACAGTGATTACAACCTCATTTTGGATTGCTGAGGAGCTTGATTCTAGGGGTACCGCAAATGCACGCGTGTAGTGTACTGAACCGAGCTGTTGGTGAGATGACGGAAGGAGCAGCGATCGAGAAGAGGCCCTGCCTGTCGTCACACGAGACCTGATAAGAAGAAGAGCAACAACCTGGAGATCCGCCTGGGGCATGTGATGTGATCCGGATTTGGACGAGGCACACATGATGGGCGCACGGAGTACGGCACCCCCAATCCACGCCATATCTGCACAGGCCAGTGGCGCCCCTGAACCTCGCGTAAAATAAGGCAGCCGCGTGAGCCATGGATGAGAGCGCCATGCCCCCCCTCGCCGCTGCCGACCTGGTGCGGTGGGGTGGCGCTGGCGCCTGATCCTTTGTCCGGTTTCATCAGCCTCGCAGCTTCGTCGGCCCGACAGGGCGCGTGGACGCCTTGATCCCCCCCACTCCGATGACACATGACACCCAGGAGGACCAGGAGACGACAGGGCGCATCGCCGTCCTCCCGTCTCGCGCGATCCTGGAGATCTCTCCGAGCCCCCAGCTCGAAGCCTTCCCCGGAACACGCGCGCGCGGCGCGGAGGCGCACACGGGGCGGCGACACGGCCGCCCGCGCCGTGCATAGCGGCCGCGGTTCCTGCCGCCCATTTTTTGAAAACACGGGGTGAATGTGATTGTGATACTCTCTGCAGCATCCATGGGACTGGGATGGGATGAGTTTGTTTGGTCTCGGACTCTCGGTCCATTGCTTCGGCCGGTTGTGATGACCCATCATTGACATCCTTTACTACTGGAATACTCCGAACGAAGCCTGCGAGTATGCATCGCCACCACCCCTGTTCCTTTTGTCAGTTCGATCGTATCAAGGAAGATCTTCCTGTCCTTGCAAAATTGTTCAGTGTCTCACTGTCGCTGGTCCCTGGACCCCTCATGCAGGCACACATCACTACATCAGCTAGGTAGCTAACCGGTGTGGCGAAGCTGAGCACCGGGGTGGATAAGGATAGCTTTACCAATTCCCAGCCTCGCAGGCCGCGGCTGCGTGAGCCCAGCTCCGGATATGCACTGGCACTCTGGCGCCGTGACCCGGAGCAGAATCTGATACTCCGTGTGTGCGACGACACAGTGATCCTCCATTCATTCTCGTACGGGGCGTCCACTTTAGGAAAGAATCTTTCTTTCCGGTCACCCGAAAGGGCCACCACGCACGGGGTTCTCCGCAACCGAGGCAGGCACCCTACCGGATACGATACGATTCCCATTCCCCCCGCAGCGATCCAGTGCCTCTCCGCCCAAGAAATATCATGGCTTTCCCGGCAAAGCTCAAGCCCTCGCTCTCGCTCCCTCTGAAATCTCTCGCCCAGCTCACGCGCAGGCAGGTCTCGACTCTCGAGGGAGGAAAGGAGTCCTATCGCCTATGGGTGGGTCGCCGCGATCGTCTCGTCGGCCGTGCGTATCGGCGGCTCGTGGGCTGAAAATTGCGCGGTTCTGGTTCCGAGATCTGCAGTGACAGGGGTTGCTTTGCCCTGCCTTGCCTTGCATGCCAACCACGTCAGCCTCCTGCATTGTTCCTCTTCCTTCCTCTTTCGGGGTTAAAGGAGCAGTCTTCAGGACATGGAGGACACCTTTCCTTTCAGGGAAATCTGCCTCGGAGGCTGGCACTGACTGCACGAATAGAGTTAATTTCCTGAATGCCATTGAAATTTTCGCCAATTCTTTGAATGCCACTAAATGGCATTGAAGAGATTTTTTGTGTCTATGACATGTGGGGTCAATGGCAACCAAAGGATTAGCTAAAATTTTAATGGCATTAAGGGAATTGGCTCGAATAGAGTACGAATCCGTGCCATGCCCGAAGATATGAGCTGCGAAGATTAAGAACTGTAGAATCCCATTTACAATGTTCTTTCAGCAACCTTCCGTGCCGAGTACAGAAATGCATAGTACATCAGTAGTTGCTGGCTTGCTGCTGCTGTAAATGGAAGATAATGAAAACTTGCACTTACTAGTTCTGAAATTGAGCTTCAGATGACCGAGTATTGTCGGCAGACTAGTACTGTCGTTGTTGCATGGTCTTTTACTGGAGCCTTTCTATTTTCTTTCTTAATGAAAAAGCCAAATGGGGGAAGGTAGGATACGGTTGTCCACGGTTACTCCTCACCTGCCCAAGATCCTTTCCATCCCTGATTCTCAGAATCCGTCCCATGTTACCAACAAGAGGAGAGGACCTCTTTATTATTATTATTATTATTATTATTATTATTATTATTATTATTATTATTATTATTATTATTATTATTATTATTATTATTATTATTATTGAGGAGAACAGGAGGGGCCAGCCGCTGAGGAGAGGGACTTTGCCTGGCGTGTGCCGGAACAGCTCAAGCAAAAAGATATTTGCGTTTGAATTTTCCCTCCCAAGGAAAAAAAGTTCACGTTTGATTGGTCTATGGCATATCAGCTGCTTTGGAAAACCGTGTGCGTCGTCCAGGCCATTTCCCTTCTAATCCGGCGGTCGGTCAGTGGTGCCCTAGCCCCCATCATGGAGTGGTGGCCCCATTCCGACCTTCTGGATGCACCACTGCGCAGGATGCAACTTGGCATTGCCTGACACTTGTTGCCAATACAATTAGGCAGCAGTGAGCTAGTAGGTTAAAGAGAATTTCAAGCAAATTCGTGCCATTGAGCAAGAAGTAATACTTTTCAATCTTTTAACCGCTACAAGTCTGCAACGACCATCACCATGACACAAAAAGATCTTCTCTCCCATGCGAGTGAGATACGCATGACTGCAGAGCACTATTCAGAACAGTGAGTTGTGATGCACAAGCTGCCCATCTATCATCTTATTATGTGGCCAACAAACGGAGCCTCCACGTTCGCTCTCAAGGTCTAGAAATTCTCACGTTAATCGGAGAAAAATAGAAAAAATAAAAATTACTCACCACTGCCATTACAATAAAAATTAGCCTAAAATACCATTGAGCCTAATTAAAAATTACCCACCAATGTCATTATGAAAAATTAAACATAAAATACCATTTAGCTATGTATCAGTTACAAATATATTTTTTTCGAAACGAGGCTCCACCCCAATTCCATTTCAAGCAACGGAATTACAAAGTTCAGTAAACAGAGACCAGGATCCCGGGGGAAGATCGGGGGAGGGGGGGCCTAAGCTTCCTAACCTGACTTTCAAGCTAGAAAGTTCAGCTGACCGGACTCGAATCGTAGGCTTCCTAGGAAAAGGAGCGTCCAACGTAAGGAAAGCGCGTTATTACAGACCGATACTTGTTAAAAGAAGCCACAAAGAGAGACCACTCTAGCATCCCAAAAGAAACAGCAGTTCCTAGAGATCAGCTTCACGCCTCATCCTCATCTTCTGTCGCGGGAGTCGGTGGCGCCGGCAGCATTCTCGGCGTCGTGGCAGCTTGCTGCGCCAGGGCACGGTGAGCATAAGCGAGCAAGCTTTTGACTCCTTCCAAAATCCCCACTTGGAAGTCCTCCTTTGTCAGACCTGCCCAATAAGTCATAAACGCACAAGCATGTGTCAGTATTTCGGCCGGATGCCGGATGATCTTTCCATCAAAGATGGCTTTGTTCCTGCCTTTCCAAATTGCCCAGCACACTGCTGCAAAGCCGAAGTGGTGAATTGGTTTCCCGTTGGGTAACCAGCGTTCAATCCAAAGTTTGAACTGTGAACAAGAGTTAGGAACATTGGTAGCTCCCAGACAAGATCCAACCATGCCCCAAATGCATCTTGCAACAGGGCATTGGAAGAATAAATGATTGCTAGTTTCTAATTGGCCACAGAAGATACAAGAGGGGTTACCCAGCCAGTTTCTCTTAATCAGGTTTTCTTTGGTTAGGACAGCATCCTTCTCCAGAAGCCAAGTGAAAATTTTGATTTTGTAAGGGATTTTAGCTTTCCAAATGTGATTAAAATGACCTCTGGACTGGCCAGCTGTGAGATGATCATAGGTGCTTTTAGTGGTGAACATCTTATTTCGCCCCCACTTCCAGCTGACTTTGTCATTAGCATCTTCAAAATTAAAGGAGAAGGTTGCATCAAGGATATCTAACCATTCCTCAAAGAAAGATGGTGGAAGCCATCTATCAAAAGGCAAACGTCCGTTTGCATACAGAACATTGTAAACAGAGATGTTTTTATTTAAGCACCAATCGAACAGCACAGGATGGAGTATGCAAAGAGGTTTATCTTTTAACCAAATATCCTCCCAGAAACGAGTATTCTTTCCATTTTTGACTTGTAGCACTCTCCCCCCCAGATAGACCTGTCTGACTTTCAGCAGATCTGTCCAAATGGGTGAGTCATCGATTTTGTGAGAGACCACACTAAGTGGGCTATCTTTTACATATTTTTTCTGCACGAGATCTTGCCAGAGACCGTTCTCCGTTTCTAATTTCCACCACCATTTACATAAAAGGCTAATGTTCATTTTAGAAATGTCTTTAACTCCAAGGCCATCAGTTACAAATATATACTATTAATAAAAACTAAAGCTAACAACAATCAATCAAAATAAAATGAAAATAAGAATAATTATCTGCATAATATTATTAAAGCTCAACAAATCAAATTGTTATTATAGGTAGATCATAGTTGAATTGTTTTAATCAACAATAAGACATAATTTACGATAATGAACAAAATGATGTATGGTAAAAAAAATAGTATAACCTTCAAGTAAAAATACAACGACATACAAAATTTTGAATTTTCAATACTAGCCGCGTAAATACGCAAGCTATACGCCTAGTTTATTATTATTTAATAATGTTTCCCTGACGCCTCTCCTGATCTTCTTTATACTTTGACCAGACAGAGACATTGGCCACCTGGGAGACGAGAAAGTGAAAGGGAAGGAATTCGGGGGGTCCGGTCAATGCAGGCTCCTCTCCTCACACGGAGCGCGTTACATGGGCGGGCACAGCAAGGGTGGTTGGAAGGCCTCTTCAACTTTCAACGGCGTCAGGTGAGAAGTTTCCGCGGCGAGATCGAATCCGCTGGGATACGCGGTTGACGCAAGCGGATCGGCAGCGAGAATGTGAGATGCCACCAAAGCGCTACGGAATTAGGAGTTGATGAGAGGCCATGACCTCTTCTCGGCCGGGTATCAGTAACGTATGCAATTTCAAAAGATTCTTAGATTTACCGTTGATGGAACCACTACATGGGATTAATTCCCATGCTGATGTCAGACGAGATATTCTATCTGCATGTCAATGGCGTGGAGTGGACATCTCAGCCTTCTTGGCCATTAACAAAATGGGAGAGAGAGACAAGAAGTAGCTCTCTGCATTTTTCTTTAAGCGACTCATGCCCAGCATTTTGATGGTTTCGTGTAAACCAACAGTCTTGCGAAAATGGCAGAGGTAATACTGTACTTACTCTCTCCATCCATCAACCAAACAAGTATATTTCTGGCAAAAATCGAAGTCATCTTAAAAACAATTTAAATATGAAGCTACTAGTGTAACCTTTTGTACAATAAACATTTAGAAAATGTGCCCATTAAAAAACATTTAAAAAATTTGACTAGCTATTGGCTGGAAACTTGTAAAACTTTGAATTCCAAGCCAAAATGTGTTTTTATAATGATGGAAATAATTTTGAACTGAGGAGCTTGTGTAAGGCGGAAAAAAAAAGAGTTTGTGCTCGATCCTTAACAATGCCATCCATGGAAAAGCTTACCGAATAATATTGCTCACTACTATATCATCTTGGTTTGTTTTGGATATATTATTGTTAACAAGTTGGCTCATTGCGAAACTCAGCAACAACTATGGAAAAAAATGCAAAAATATAAGGGATGATAAAAATGCTGTATAGTACCGTGGATTGTCTTTTCTCTACATCTTGGTTTGTTTTGGATATGTTGTCACTGGTCAGAAATCCAACAGTGGCTCTCTGTGGTCACAAATACACGATGAAAATGCCGTGACCATATCACGATCCATGAGCATTGATGCTGCTGCTCAGCATCTGAGCTTCCTGTATGGAGTAATCTGTAGGGGCAACGCAACGCGAGGGCACTGTTCTACGTGACTGTACCATCTGACGCGATCGCAGGACGATCTTCCTCCCATTCACTCGAGGATCCGCTGCCACGGGATCCCTCGAATTCACTCCGCAGCAGTGTCTCAGTCAAGCCTGCACCGATCCCCGGCGAGCTTGACGGGTTTGATTGCCCCGGTCGCTGCCGGCTGTCGCGCGGCTTGCAGCTTGTCCGGTACGAGGAATTCATGGCGTACGGTGGCTGCTGGGCTGCTGGCTCTGCCTCCTCGGTAGCGAGATCTTGAGACCGGCCCGGCCGACGATAGAACGAACGGGGGACGGCGTACCGGAGATTCAAGGGCCCAGTCGCCGGCGGCCGGTTCAGCGGCGCGGCGGTCGTCATTGGTGCTGCCGCTGCGCGTGATGGAAGACTGGAAGGTTCACAAACACGGGATCACGCATGCAGGATCACCACCGCACCCTACTCCAACTCTATCCTACCCATTGCGTCATTCTCGACGGGATCAGATATTCAGATCACACACTTGATACTAGTTGATAGTAGGATGCATGTTCAAAAACGATCCGAATTCTGTAAAAACAAATCGTAAAGCATGCAGCTCCGCGCAATCCAAACGCACGCTGCGCAAGAAACTAGTATCTCGCGAATCCGAGGGGATGTGCTGCTATGAATCAGCTGGAGTAGATTACAGGTCGCCTAGAAAGTAGAGGGTCGTTCGGCGTGGCGGCATGAAAAGCCACGCAGGATACGTGGCCCATGCACGCGAATCACACCAGCAGGAGAGAGTAGGATCGCAAATACCAGCGGGGAGAGGCGCCAAACCGCCGGGAAAAGAAAAGAAAAAAACAGATCCGGGGCAGCGTCTGCGGACGTGGGGGAGGCAACTGGCAAGGCAGGGAAATCCCGGCCGGATCGCCGCGCGGGCCCCGCGGATCCGCGCCCGGATCGGCCTGGGCCGCGGGCCCGGCGGGTTTACTCGATCCGCGCGCCTCGGATCCGCCTTGAGATCTCGCAGGATTGGATTTTCCCTTCCCACGCATTAATTCTCCCTCCTGCTTTGCTTTGCTAGTATCCGCTGCCGAGTCGCCTCCCCCTCCTCGCCTTTCCACTTTCCACACCTGACCAGAACCTGTATATATACGCGCGCCGCGGCTCCGCCTCTCGTCGCAGCCGCCCGGACTTGTTCTTCTTCTTCTTCTTGTTGTTGTTGTTCGTTCCTTCACAAGGCGAAGAGCTCCTTCCTCTGATCCCCCACTGTCACTGCAATCCGAATCCCACCGCGTCGCATCGCAGAGCAGGAAGGTGGTTGCTTCGCGCCGTGTTCGGTTGGAGATTTGACTGTCGCTGCTGCAATGGCCGCCGCCGCTCCATCTCTGGCGCCGTCCCCGTCCCCTGCCACGGCGCCGACGACGGCCGCGTCGCCCAAGGCCGGCGACAGGAGTAAGGTGGTGCCGCTGACGGCGGCCGACGAGGTGGAGCTGGAGGAGAAGCACGTGCTGGCCGTCGACGACAGCTCTGTCGACCGGGCCGTCATCGCCAAGATCCTCCGCAGCTCCAAGTACAGAGGTAAACATCAATCCGTCTTTGCCAAGGAAATTTGTGCTTCTTCTTCTTGACCGATTACGAATTGCAAGTCTAATTTATCTTGTTCTTGATCCCGCGTGCAGTGACCACTGTCGATTCGGCGACGAGGGCGCTGGAGCTGCTCGCGCTGGGCCTGCTGCCGGACGTGAACATGATCATCACGGACTACTGGATGCCCGGCATGACCGGGTACGAGCTCCTCAAGCACGTCAAGGAGTCGTCCAAGCTCAAGGAGATCCCGGTGGTGATCATGTCGTCGGAGAACGTGCCCAACCGGATCACCCGCTGCCTGGAGGAGGGCGCCGATGGCTTCCTCCTCAAGCCCGTCCGCCCCTCCGACGTCTCCAGGCTCTGCAGCCGGATCCGATGATCTGATCGTCCATTCGTGCCCCCGCCGGAGTTCGCTAGGACTGATTAGTACTCGTAGGAAACCATTTTTTGCTGTTTCTTTTCCCCATTTTTTGGACATAGATGATAGATCTGCTACTGCTGCTGCCGCCTCAAAGAAGAAGCTAACATTTGGGGCCTAGGTAGACTAGAGCTTAGGAGCTTAGGAGTGGGGGATCGAGGGGAGCATTTGCTTTGCTTGCTCCCTCGTGTGACCCGCTGCTGCAAAAGAGAAGATGCCAAAAGCGAAAAGGAGCAGAGGTCCTCTGAGATGCTCTTCTGTTCAGAGAAGCCTCCCTTCCTCTCGACGCCCTGTAACTGATTGAAAAAAAAGAGAAAAATTGGCATCAGGGCAACCTGTTAACCTTTGCAAGATCGGAGCTTTTGACACCAGTTATCCAGGATTAGCAGTTACTAATTCCGCTCACAACTCATCATTTCTTAATCCACATGGCGATTCCGTTTCATCCACGAGACCACGACCTGTTTGTCCATGATTGATTGATAGTTAATCAGTTGGGGAGATGGTTGGGCCCTGCCCTGCCATGATTTGTATTCCTGACACGCCCCCGGCCAGTATTATTGCATGATCTCCATGTTCTAGCTGTGGGGAATCAAATCGGCAAGGAGATTATTATTCCTGTTCGTGCCTGTGCGTACCGCATCGGCGAAGTACTAGTATTATACTACTAGAACCGCTGTTTGGCTGTCGTAGGTGAGCTGTTGGTGTGTGGAAAGAAAATGAAAAGTCCAAGGGGATGGAGGGAGGATATTGATAGTAAAGACAGTGGAAGGATCTCTTCAAAGATTTGCTTACCTGGAAGAGGATTCGGCAAAAGGGACCCTGCACAAGTGTGTGTGGCCGGCCCTGGCCCCTGACTGCTCCAGATGGACGTGGTTGGTTGGAGCGTAATGTTTCATGCCTGCTGCCCGGAACCTGCAGGATCGCGAGAGGATCCGCCTGATTGACAGATCGGTCGGTGTGCGCAACTGTTACTGTTAGGCCACGCCAGGCAGGTGGAAGGATTTCGTTCATCTGAAAATTCTGAAGATATTGTGGTCTACTAGAATAGAAACATCAGAGATGGAGAGCCGGCCAAGGTTGTTGCTGAGGGAAAAGTCCACGGCGCGACTCCTTTTTCTATTTTTTTTTAAAAATATATATGTGAGTTTGACTTGATTTTGCTTCGAATTGTTTATGGGTCGGTGCGATTGATCATGCTGAAACATTTCATTTCTTCATATTAAAGCACACCACATTCTGGAAACTGACCCGGGCCGGACCCTTGGTAGAGTATCTCTTTATTTACTCCACTAGTCAAAGGCCTCGTTTGTATCACCTATCTCCGTTTGATTCGCATCATTCCGACCGAATCGAAATGCCCATCTCTTCTACTCGACAACAAGGCCGTGTTTGGTTACCGAGCAAAATTTTTGCGCACGTTTTTCGAGAAGAGAATCTCGTATGCATGGAGTACTAAATGAAGTCTATTTGTAAAACCTTTTCAGGAATGGGTGTAAGATGAATTTAGTGACGGTAATTAAATGATGATTTGCTACAGTGATGCTACAGTACTATCCTCTGATCGCGCGGTCAAATGTCTCATTAGATTCGTCTCGCGATTTACACGGGGTTGTGGAGGTGGTTTGTAATTAGACTTCATTTAATACTCTAAATTAGTGGTCAAAGATGGAAAAAAAATCCATCAAATGTAACCAAACACGGCCTTGGTCTAGTTGGCCTGATCGCCCAGGCTCGCTTTGAGTGGGTCTATCCGGTTTGTTGGTTGGTTCGGCGCCGGCGCCAGCGGCCCGTGCCCCTCCGGGCGGGGATTCTCTCGCGGGGTCCACCGGATAGCGGCAGACCCGGTCGCCACGCAGGCGTTCGTGAAGCGAGCATCGCCCAGACGCCAACCAACGTTCACAGTGGCCTCAACAGTTTGCGTCGTGCGTGTCTGGTCTGGGATGGCTCATGGCTGGCTGGCGCGCCGGATCCGGTCGGCCACCGCGGGGGGCCCTGCGATCTTCCTGGCCGGGCCCCGAGGATCGGCAGGTGGAGTGATCGACACTGTTTCGAGTCCGTACGCGCTGGTAATTGGGAGGTGCTCGTCGTGCGCAGTGATTCGGTCGTCACTTGCCTATGGCTGCTGGCATGGCGTCGTTACACGCGTGTTTGGACTTTCAAGTCCCTTGCTGCGGGCCCATCCGTCGCTGTAGAGAGGGTGACGATCTTCGTTCCACCGCTGGATCTGCGGAAGATCGAGACGGCCTTCCAGTCTTCTAGAGCTCGGACCGCCGGTGCCGGAGTTTTCTCCACCGGTGACCCCGTGCCGCCGAGGGTTTGAACATGAACGACCGTGTGATGACCGCGATCGGGCGAACGGGACACCCGACCAGACCCGTGCTCGGACGGACCATCGCGACAGCGCCGCCTGGTCTGGTCCCTGTCTGAACGGATGCAAGTCACGCCGCGGATCCCCCATGATTCGCTTTGCTTTCTCGAATCCCGGGGGCGCGCAAGAACGACACCAGCGGACATGAGAGCGTGCCCCCCCCCCCCCCCCCCCCCCGGGTCAAGTCGTCCGTCCCGTACCCCGGATGTGGATGTGCTGCCGATTGCCACGTCGTTTTCTGCAGCCCCGGTCTGAATCGACGAGACACGGCAAGCGCTGGTGACTGGTGTGTGTGTGTGTGTGTGTCAAATTTCAGTAACTCTAGCAGGCAGGATCCAAATTTTCCGTCACAGGATGGCACGACTCCTGTCCGTGTCCGGTGCACACCAGCCTACTGTACAGAAATACAGAAGACAGCAGGTAGGCGCAAGACGTGCACCCCGCCTCGACGCTCCGGGCAGCTAATTGGTAGACAAATAGTACACGTGTACGTACCGGCTGATGTAACGATGGCTGACAGGGCACTGCTTGTCCTAAAAAAATGGCTGCTGCTGCAATTTGATTTCGTAGGATCCAAGAGTTGGTGCCAAGTCTAGGAGCAAATCTTACGAGTGGCGGGACAAAGAGATCCCAAATGAGGAAGGACGATCTGACTTGATGGTAGTTGAAAATATCAAAGGCACCACGGTTGTTAATCTCTACCACTACGTCAGATCTAACAGCGCGGCGGCTCAAATGTGCGTCCTAGTGCCAAAATAAAGCAGTTGCACGTACGACAACCAAAGCAGCCAGAACAGTTTGGTACGAAGGCGAAGCAAATGGGATAAGACGCGATGTAGAAGGGCTATACAAAAGCCCTGTTTAGATACTCTAACTTGGTTAGAAGTTAGAGTTAGTTTCTAATTCAGGACTAATCCTAAATTAACTTTAACCAAAATGGTGTTTGGATGCAACGGTTAGAGTTAGATTAAATATACTTTTCCAATTATTGGCTCCTTTAAATACTCTTTCTAGCTGGATCTAGTGTGGCCATCTCTTGTGTGATCTTTTCCACGACAAGAGGCTGCTCCGTGCAGTGATCCTACTCTTCATCCCCGGCGTCGTCAAGTGCCTCGAGAAGCCCCTGGCTCTCCGGAACGCCACCGTCAACAGTATCGCCAACTCCTCCGACCCAAGGATGTAAATGTCCCTCGAAGAAGACGACGGCACGCTGCTGACGGCCATGGATTTGCTAGAGGAGTTCTTTACGACTGCGAAGAGGCCCACGACCGTGTTCGCGCCACCGTCTCCCGGCTGTGCTGCGCCGCCGTGCTGGAGCTCGTCTCGGCCTGCGTCGTCCTCGACTCCGGCGGATCTTAAGCGGCGCGGCGCGACGAGGGTGAAGCGTCCCCTCATAAGAAAAGACTTAAAAGTGCTACAATATCAGTCACAGGAGGCTGATAACACTTTTATTACATCAGATGGTACATCACCGTACAACTCTACGCGGAAGTGGGCAGTGAAGCGCCACTATCGCGAGGATAACAACCAACACCCACACAACGATATTAACTACGAAAAGGGGGTCATCAGAGTCTTGCGCCATACGGAACTTCCTGCGGGTGACTCTATCCACATGCAAGGTTGGGTACAGGACGGAACCTCTACTCAACGTCTTCGGGAATGAAGTCGGGATCTTCCTCTGTAAAAATTAAGAATGGGGTGAGTACAAACGTACTCAGCAAATCCAACCACACCCACGGAGGGGGTATAAGCAGAATATAATGCACAGGGTAAATCAAGGATAAGGCTAGGGTTTAATTTGCGGAAAGCGAATTTTTATGCAGGGGTTCATTTGAAAGAAAGGATTTTCAAAACCAGTTTTCTGGTACCGAGTAACACGTAGAGTTGATCCACACAGGATCCCAGTTTTAAGTTACTACCGGACTCCTCATCCGCCGTAGCACACGGCACAACTGCCGGACACTTTTCCAAAACAACTCACGCCAACACATTCATTCCCAGAAGAAATACTAGTTATGTGACCACACTGTAACTCGCCCAGTACCGTGGGCACGGCTATTTGAATAGATTTTAACTCTGCAGAGGTGTGCAACTTTACCCACAAGTGGGGTACCACAGCTCGATCACCGTAGTGTCGGTGCAGATCACAACAAAGCCATTACCCACCTTAGCTAGACCTGACTAGCCATCACAGGATCCACCAAGGGGTCATTGACCTATCACAGAGGTTTTAACCGGTGCATAAGTCACACAGAGCTAATCCCTTCTCCTTGATCACCCATTGCTCTCAGCTCTCCTGATGGCTATCAGACTAACTAGTGGGGTTTATGCTAAGCCGTTGCCCATTCAACGGTCGAGTGGTTTGCACGATAGTGTAGTTAGGTGAGACGACATACCAACTCGGTCCTTAGTGGTGACAAGATGGATATCTCCCTTCCCTGCTCTGCCACACAGGCACGAGCACACCAATCGGCAAATCACACAGAAATGCCATCCATCCCGTCTAAACTCATCATTCGAAATTCCACATTTCTCCCTTCCCACACACGCACACATTTTCTTTATAAAACAAGTTGTATCGTGTATAAGGTCCTAAGCATTCTAGCAGCGATTAAAGTCCAAACAAAACACATTCAGACATTAATCTAGGTGGTCAAGGAATGGTTATAACAAATCAAGGGGTGGCTATCCAACCATGTTTTAAGTAGGTAAAACATATGCAATTTTATAGAATAGGCCAATAGGTTGTGTTTATAAAAACTGGGACAAAACATGCATCAAAGGGCGGAATTGAACTTGCTGTCTTCGAAGCCTTCCGGGAAATCCTACTCGAGGTACTGTCCTTCGGGTTCGGGGTCGCGGAACTGATCCTCGTTCGCTTGTTCGCAGTACTGCTCGTCGACGGGTTCTCCCTCGTTCACACCGTGATCTACGATACGTACAAATAAACACACAATCAAGAAAAAGAAATAAAAGTTTTATCGCTGAGCTCGATTCGGAAACAATTAAGATATGGAGATAGAAGTAATATTTTTGGGCGGTTTCCTAATGGCATGGCTAAAACTATGTTAGGATTGGTGTGGTAAAATTTCAAGTCGATCGGAGATTGTTTGGCGCATGAAATGACAGGTTATATAAAGGTTTAGGGGTTGAAAAAAGAGTCAGGGACCAGTTTGTAATTATTTCTGAGAAGACAGGGGCTTGATTGGTATTTTAGAAAATACCCGGATTATTTTAAAAAGGTCAGGGGTTTATTTAGAAATATGTTTATATGGGGGATGGATTTATTTTGAAATATAATAAAGGAAAGGGTTTAATTTGCAAAAAGGCCAAAGGGTGGGAGAGCTCTTAAACAAATAGAAAAGAGGGGAGGGGGTTCTGGGCAAATATGCCCTTCTCCTCCTCCTCCCGACCGGGAAATAGGGGACGGGGCGGCGCGTCGCCGGCGGCGCCTGGGCCGGTGGCCCGGGGTGCGATGGCAGCCACGGAGTGGGGGGGAAAGGAGGAGGAAGGCACGCAGGGTCGATCACTGGCCGCGGCTCGGGCGGGGGTGGTCCGAGGCGACCTGGCCACGACGGCCGGTGGCCGGCGGGTGGCGACGGCCCTGGGCCGGCGTCCTGGAGGCACGGCGGTGGTCAAGGGGAGGGGAAAAGCGAGAGGGGGCCGAGAGGGTCTGATCCCCTACCTCGGCTCGGGCTGGGGGACAGCGGGGGAAGCTGTCCGCGGAGGCCGGCGGCGGTGGCAGAGCTGAGTGCGGTGGCGGCGCTGGGAGCTCGGGGAGAGAGCTGGGAGCAGTGGTGGTCGGCGTTGTGGGGTTCGGGAGCGGCGCAGGGCCCCTTTATAGGCCGAGTAAGGCGGTGGAGCGGCGGCCGCGTAGGTGGCGGTCCGGCGAGCGGTGCGGGCGCCTTTAATGGCATTTGGTGTCGTGACGCGACGGCGGCGCGATTCGCGGCGGCTCCGGACGACGCGACGGCTCGGGCAGGCGCGCAGGCACGTGGAGGGGCCGGCTGTGGGGCTCGGCGTCGAGCAGAGCGGCGCGAGCGGCGAGGCGGTGGCACTGTGCCCTACAGTGCGGCGGCGCGAGCGGCGAGGCAGCATAGGGAGGCGGTGGCGCGTGCGCGTGGGAGGCGCCGAGACAGGTGCACGAGCGGGCGTGGCCGGGGCGGCGCGGCGAGCAGGCTGCCCTGCAGTGCGCGGGGAAGGAGAGAGGGAAGGAAGGAGAGAGGGAGGGAGAAAAAGAAAAGAAAAAGGAAAAAGAAAAGAGGGGAAAAGAAAAGGAGGAAAAGAGAGAGAGAAGAGAGATCGGCGGGAATCGCGGCGGCGACCGCGACTGGACTCGCACGCGCGCCGGTTGGGCGTGACGCGCGGGACGCGGGCGAACAGGGAGTTGGGACAGCGATGGATTCGGATGTCGGGACCGGTTTTTCGGGAGTTTGGGAGATCGGGCAGGGAACGATTTTGAATGGACTGAGCTCAACGATTGAAAAGATGTTTTAAAATTATTTAGCTCGTGATTTAATTTACTGGATTTTTGGGATGTCACAGAGGGTCTTGGCCGGCGCGGCACGGATCTTGGCCGACGGGATCCTTGGAGGTGGAGGGTGCCGCCAGAGTAGGTGGCGCGGCGCGGATCTGTGATGTCGGAGTAGTAGCACCTGCGCCACGCACATACACGCTTGCTTCGGACCGGCTGGCGGCCGTCGCGACGCTGGGCTCCTGCGGGGGCTCGCCGGCGACCTCGACAGGGCGAGGGCGCAGGTGGCAAAAGGGGCGGATGCACAGGTGGGGGACGGCGAGGGCAGCGAGGGGCGGACGGCCGACGCGCCAAGGATGGGCGGCGTGGCGAGGTCCGGGCGGAGAGGCGATGCCACGCCCCTGGATCGAGACGGCGAGCACCAAGTGGCCGACGAGCGGCGCAGCGAGGGGGGAGGGGCGCGAGGAGGGGCGTCGGGTGGGGGGCTGGCGACTCGAACGGGAGAGGGCTGCCGCAAAATGAGAAAAGAAGGGAAAAAGTGAGGCCCACTCCAATCTAACCCAAATAAGCACCCCTTGGAGGGGATAGTTTTTTTTTTGTGAGTTAGATGCATCTACCTCAATCTAACCCACCCTGTTTGAATACTTTTAGGTTAGATGACCCCAATCTAACTCTAACCCATGGATCCAAACAGGGCCAAAGCCTTAGAGCCTGCTTGTTTAAGCTTCCCAGTAGCTTCTCAGCGTGAAAAACCAGAAGCTCAAACAAACAACAAACTTCTCGTGCAACTCCTAAAAAGCTGAAAACCCAGAAAAGCTAAGTTTATATGGAAAGCTAGAAAGCACAATTTTATGAATTTTTGAGCTTTCTAAGCTCAGCAAGCTAAACACATTTTCTTTCAGAACCAAAAAGCCAGCAACAACTTTTCAAAAATACTCAAAAGCTGCAGCTTAAACAACGGGCCCTAAAGCACTTGGATGTACGTCAACCGAAACAGCCAGAACAGTTTGGTACGAAAGCGAAGCAAATAGGACAAGACATGATACAAAAGAAGGGCTATACAAAGCGTTAGTAGAGTTAGCACTCCTATCGGCCATATAATTTAAAGTCGCTACAAAATCATGGCCGAACAAGATGGTCCTTGTTCATTAAGACCTTAACGCAGGTGCTCCCGCTCCACCGCACACGGTGGTTGTCAAGCTCAAACAGCCGAATCACATGTGGTCTGGGAATTGTCTACAGCTGCCAATCGATTGCAGATAGTCCCAGCTTCTCTAGGATCTGATTTGTTTTGGAAAAGTGCCTGGGAATCATGAAATCATAGTTGCACATGAGAAGGTATTAAAGGATAATCGCAGCAAAAGCTAGCACGCGTATACAGGGTTTGATATGCTGAGGAGATCATATCGAGGTTCCATGTATCAGGCCTGAGCTAATGCACACAAGGCAGTAGCCATTAACGCTAGTAAGTGAAAAGGCAAAAGTAACATCAAGTTGGCAAAAGAAACAAGACAGGACATGACGCCCAAAAGGAACGGACCAGCAATTGCATTACATGCTTTCTTCAAAAAAAAATGCATTACATGCGGTGCTGGTGGAATTAAATGTTTTTCATGGGAAAGATCATTATCAACCCACTGAAACTTAGCAGTAGTACAGACACTAGCCATCTTTGGGCATCAACACGGCTTAGCATCTCAAATAAGCATTATGGTTAAGTGGTGAACAAAATAAGTAATTCAATACCATAACGTTAGGAGCCTTTATTAATTTTGCTATCAAAGTATGGCCCCAACAAACATGAATACTGAAATCCTTCCCCTTTCACTACTTTAATCTGTTTTATTTGTTTATCTTGGGGTGAAGATGAGTCTTTTCTAGGAAACAGTATAGAAGAAAGTTATTTAGAGAGAAGAAACACACCTGCATCCAAAGAAACCTCGGTTTGCAGACAAGCCTGAGGGGTGAGCTGATTTCAAAATGTGGTGTTTCGTTCCATCAATCAACCTGCAAAATAGCATAAAAATGGACCCTGTAAACCCCATCACCATATTACCTGGTCATGCTCTGTGTTGGAACTTGAGTTACAGTCTTCCAGATGTAAAATAAAATAAGCCTCTACCTTGTCTTTGATTGAGCAGAATTTCCCCAAAGAAGAAAGACTAGTCCTGATTTCTTCTGTGATATGGTCTTAATAACAGCATCAGTAAACTCCTCCCATCCTTTCTTGGCATGTGAGTTTGCTTGATGCTCCCTCACTGGTAAGATAAGATTTCACAAGCTAGTATCAGTGTATCACGCAAGATATAACCCACAAGCACAGAAATAACAGATATGAGTATGATTTTGACTGAGACTAGAGGGAATAGAGAAAAATAAGAGCACAAAACAGCCTCAAAGTTATGCTATGATAGGCACTAAAGCGTGCAAAATATCATTGACGAAATTCCAAAATACAGACTGCGTCAAAGACATGCAGGCCCATGGCCTTGTCATTCTCACAGCTCAATGGCCCTTTGGCAACATATAACTACATGAGGCTTCGTGAGTAATATGTTGGCAATATCTTTTAACGTTGGTTTACTCTTAAACATCACTTGCACTTTTATACAAGGACTGAAGGTTTACAAGTTTACAAGGAATATGCAGATAGCACAAATGAAATCGGAAATATATTATGTAATGCTTTCAGCAGGAGGGTCCTTAAAAGGAGAAATGTGGTTATGTGAATGCACACTAGATCCATAGAGTAAATTAGTTTACACAAAAGTAATAACTTTAGATCACAGGAAATCAACAGGTAGCAGGACTCAGTTGTGGCATGAGCTTCTTGCAAAGATAAGAAATTTCTAACCCTATGTTTAGGAGTGATACAGGAATGAGTTACCGAAAAAAGGAGTCAGAACTGTCAAAGGCTCAATGAAATGAGCTGTAATAGTTTAAATCAGGCTACGTGAAGTCGATATGAATAATACTAAATACAGCTGCAACTAGAAGAAGTGGAGATAGCAGTATATAAGTGACCTCATGGGCCTTATGGGATTTAACACAGAAAAAAGTGCAGCACATTTAAGTAGAACCCCAACATAAATGTAGTCATAAAACAATTTACAGTAACAGAGTTAGATAAGACCCGGGGGGGGGGGGGGGGGGGTCTTTTTGTTCTGATGGAGAAAATAATCATACCAGTTAGTACAGTATTGAGCATAAGAACACCCTGCAAAACACACATGTTTTCGTCCAAATCAGTGAATATCTCCAGAGGCAAGAATGAGAAAAACTATATTGTCATGTGAGGATATTTTTGTAATAGAATGCCATTCAATGAGCTAAAGGAGTAGCATTATCATCATCATCATTTTTTGACCCCTCAATTTAAAGCAACAAATATAATTTTAACCACAGCAGCCACTTTATTTTGAATTTTTTCTTATATAGTTCCTTTATTTAAAATATGTCATAGTCTTTTGTATCCAGTTCCAATGAACCCACTTAGTTATTAAGAACAAAATCAGGAAAATAATTCATTCCACGGCATCCATATCATATAATGCATGGATAAGAAGCATACCAAATTGTCAAGACTAGTTGGATTCAATAGGTAGTGAAAGATTGTAATGCCTTTTTCCTCGTAAGTTGATGTCCCATAGGTCATGATATATCAAGCCCATATCCTCTTCTGTGACAAGAGTGAATATGAAATAATCTTACCTGCACAGCCCATCTTTCCAAATTTCCATGCGATGGCACAGTGCAACCTAGGTCTTTTTCCAGCTCTTTAAATATGTTACCTAAGCTGGAAGGTTTTTTTATCCCCTCCGGCACTGAGAAAGATAATCCCATGGCCTGACCAGGGCCATGATATGGATCCTGAAAAGTAGGCATGCTGCAATATGAGCATTGAGAAACAATAGCAGAAATGCATTTTGACCCTCACAGATGACATCTTGCTTATTTTGTAGATGAACCGTAAGTCTGGCAGAATAAGTCTGGCTTTGAGTACAAAGGAACACATGATACCAAAGCTTAACCAAAAAAAGCCAAACGGAAGGTGTGAATATATCAAGGTAACACCTTGACACTGATCAATAATTCTAAGCAATATGACCTAGAACCAAGCAGGCTAGCAGCATGACAGGTTAACAAAATGCAGACATGGGCATTATGTCATTATGATATCTCAAACTGTTCAATAAGTTCAAATGATGCAAAGACACAGGTAACGTAGGCTCCAATCAGTTAACACCGGAGGCAACAGATCTTATAGCACAATGCAGTACACAAAGAACAGAAGCAAACATTTATGTAACTGAGCTGCGACGTGTGTTTGATCCATCTATATTTTTGTTTAGCAACGCTTAAAGTACTATATTAGACAAACATTTATGTACTATATTAGACAAAATTCATACAGCAATGCTTAAAGTACTTGTGATAACAGGATACAAAGAAAATAGTAATACCCTGTACTCAATGTACCATTGCTTGTGAAAGAAAGGCAACAAAAACAAGTGTTGCCATCTCATTCTAGAATAATCAGATCGGTAGTGTAACATTATTGATCATCCAAATAACCAATCGTGCATACATTTACTATAATTCTGTAACAAAATTTCTCAACAATTTTGCCACAAATGATAAACATCGTACGGATCAGCATAGCAAGTTCCTGCTGCTATGCACTACAAAATCAACATGATTCGCGATAGCTTAACATCTTAAAACTTAGTAAGAGGTAGGCTCCTGGGTATGAATGGTGATATCGGAGGCAGGGGTACCTGGCCGATGATGACAGCCTTGACGCGGTCGAACGGGGTGGTGTTGAGCGCGTGGAAGACGAGGTGCTGCGGCGGATAGACGGGCAGCGGGCCGTGCAGCCGCTCGTGTGTCACGAAGCGGCAGAGCTCGAGCGCGTAGGGCTTGCGCAGCTCCCCGTCCAGCGCCTCCACCCACGTCTCCTCCACGAGGAGCTCCTCCAGCTTCGCGGCGCCCCCCGAGGCTAGACAAAACTCCGCAACCAGAACAGTATCAATAGCACGGCCGGCCAGATGGGCGCCATGCGCGCCACTGGAACCCTAGAGCGGGGGAGACGGCGGCGGCGACGCGGGGGGGGGGGGGGGGGCGTACCTTTGGCTCTGGACTCGGCGAGGCGGAGGTTGTGTCGCGCGCGGGCGAGCGCGAGGTTGGTGTCGGCGCGGCGGCGCTGCTCCGGCGAGAACGAGGAGGACGAGGAGAGGGACGCGCTCGCCGGGGCGGGAGCGCCGGCGCGGAGGCGCTTGGCGGGGCGCGCGAAGAAGTCGGCGATGGTTTTTGGCGCGGTCGGGGTGGGAGGGGACGGCGCCATTGGCTCCGGATTTGGAGTGATTTCGGGAGGCGGCGAGGGGGTTGGGTTTTGCTCAGCAGCCGCACTGGATGGACCGGAGGAAATGGGCGCGCGTCGCGTGGAGGCAGAGGGAGGGAGGCAGCGAAGAGCGCGCGGAGGCGGTGGAATTGGCGCCACGGTCGGTCCCCGGCGCCCCGCGCGAGTGAATCGTGGGCGCATTTCGCTTGCCCTCCTCTGCCTGTTGGCAGATTTGCATGGTCGTCGCGGGCCTCTGCCTCGACCTATAGTCGTCCTGGGTATAGCTCGGGCCGAAATGAAGTTTGGACCTGCTCCGTGCGGCGTTTTTTTTATTTTTATATTTTTCAAAATTGTTTTTTACGGAAATATATTTTGGGTTTCATAATTTTACAGATTTATACCCCTACCGCCCGGCTGCGGAGCGGCCGGCCCCCCGCCGCCCTCCTGTCAGGCAGTAGGGACCTTAATATAAATAAAATTTATTTCTAATCGTATTTTAGCCCCTGGGGGAGGCTGCCGCCCGGCAGCCGGGCGGTAGGCCAGGCAGCCCGCCCGGCAGTGGGGCGGCAGGCCCCTCCCGCAAGTTAAACCTTGACCGTCAGTGCGGCATTAGATGTGGTTTTAAATATTTTGGATTAAAAAAAACCTTTACAAAGAGCTTCTAGTTGTTTCTGTATTTTTGTTATGGACATGTCGTCATGTTATACTTATTTCGTTCTCATGCATCACCTATTTCGTTCTCAGTTGCGTATGTGTATGAATTGCTAAGTTATACTTTTCATATTCATCTACTTTACTAACGGTTTTTATTTCTATCCAAAATATTTAAAACCACATCTAATGACGCACTGCCGCACTGACGGTCAAGGTTTAACCTGCGGGAGGGGTCTGCCGCCCCCTGCCGGGCGGCGAGTAGGCCTACCGCCCTGCCACCGGGCGGCGGGTACCTGCCGCCCGGCTGCCGGGCGGCAGCCTCCCTCTGGGCCAAAATGTGATTAAAAATAAATTTTATTTACATTAAGGTCTCTGCCGCCCGGCTGGGCCCGGCACGAGGGCGGCAGGGGGCCGGCCGCCCCGCAGCCGGGCGGTAGGGGTATAAATCTGTAAATTATGAAACCGAAAATATATTTCTGTAAAAAACGATTTTGAAAAATATAAAAATAAAAAAACGCCTGCGTGCGTACACTCGAGCCAAATCCATGGGCTTCAAAGTTGAAACGCAAATCGGCTGCAGGGTGCACCGAGATATTGTGTTCATTTCTTCAATGTACTGTATGTACTCAAAAAATTGATACAGTTGAACAAAAAGATCCCGAGGAGAGGCAGAGCCACTTCCCAAATAAAATGCTCCACACCATGACACGATCACAAAACGTACTAATTTCATCTAGGAAAGATCATAATGAAAAACGGGACGCGACCTGGGAGCCGGTACTAGCAATCACGAACGAACGAGGGATGCACGAAAACCGTCCATCCGCAGCCAGCTGTGAAAATTCAGACAGTAAGCATGATGACCGGCAGCGCCATCGCCGCGGCGGCGACGACGCCGGCGAGCGCGCTGGTGCCCGGCGCGGCGGCGTTGGGGCTTGGCGGGCTAGGAGGGGCCGGGGGAGCCAGGGGCGACGGCGGGGGCGCGCCCTGGCCGAGGACCCTGACGGTCATCCGCTGCCCGCGCTCGCAGTGGCCGGTGACGCCGCTGATGAAGTAGAAGAGACCCGGGCGGTCCAGCTCCACCTCCGTGTCGTCGTTGTTGGAGAAGAAGATGGGGTGCGTCGCGCGGCAGTTGTTGTAGTCGTCCTCCGTCACCACCAGCACCGAGTCCTCCTTGTACTTGAAATCTGCACGCGCACCTCGGTTGCGTCGGCAAGATTAATTAAGGGTGGCGTCGCCGGAAAAGAATGGCCACGACGAGGATCCATATATATATCTCGAATCAATGACAAATTAGAGAGTAGATCTTACGGACGCTGTCGCCGACGAGGAAGCGGTTCTTGGACGCCCACTGGTTGTACATGCCGCCGTCGGTAGCGGGCGGCACGACCCACCCGTCGTCGCCGCCGACCTCGAAGGCCGTGGCGTCGGCGCTGCGGCACAATGCGCCGAGGAGGGCGAGGAGGAGTGCGAGTGACACGAGATTAGCCATTGCCGCTGTCGTGCCTTTAGTTTCTTTCGATCGATCAGAACGAATTGAACACCGATGCCTCGATAGCTAAAGAGTTGCATGCTCCGCGGTAGCAGGAGGAGCTAATTAATAGGAGGAGGGGGGATGGATGGTTGAAGCGGTGCCTCGAGGTGCAGTGGTGGAGGATTTTGGTTCAGAGTCTCAGGGAGGGAATTGTGGAGGGGAACGCTTAGACCATCTCCAAGAGCTATTGTATTTGTGAATAACTAAAATCCTAATATAACTATTATGTAAAATGAAATAGCTAGAAAAAAAGAGACGAAATCCAACAGCTTCTCCAAAATCCAAAAAGGGATGCCTAGCATTCAGCGCCAGGCAAAAATGCCCAGTGGTACCCCTTTATAGAAAACGAGGATAGAAGACGAGGTAAATAGAATTTCTGTTGGATGAAAGTTTTTTTTGTCTTTCTTTTCTTTTTTAGTTAATTCACTCAAGATACAAGAGCTCTCGGAGATGCTATGGCTGTGGCTTCGCGCGACAAAATCGTCAGTCGACGCCTGAAGCGCAGAGCGGGAGAACTAGGAGATGCATGCATGCTTTATCATACTATTCTTTGTCCATCAAATTTAGCTTTTATGCAAGTTGGTCAAGGAAGAAGATAGACAAATCCAGTGCATGCAAGAGAGGGTAAAGTTGATGACATATATTATTCGCATACATGAAATTTTAAAATGACAGATATTCTAGTCTAGAGCTGTCAGAAAAAAAAACCCCAGGACAAGATCTCATCCCACTAAACCAATAAAGAGCCATCTCTCTCCTTCCGCTCCAGCTACCTACTCTTTCAAATTACAAGTCATTCCAAAAATCTTGGAGAGTCAAACCATCTCAAAGTTTGACCAAAATTATAGAGAAAAATATAAAGATTTATGACATCAAATAGGTGTACTATGAAAATATAGCTAATAAAGAATCTAATGATACTTAATTGGTATCATAAATGTTATTATCTTATCATATAAATTTGGTCAAATTTGAAAAACTTTGATTCTCCAAAATTCTTGGAATGAGTTATAATTTGGAACGGAGGGAGTACCTATCTCTGCATCTCTCGCTTCTTCTCATGTCCTTTGCTCCAGCCTGCAGTGTGAAAGTTCAGAGGCGCTGGAAGGTGGGAAGCACCTGTGCCGTATCTTGGGCCACGGTGTGTTCGTGTTGATTGCATGGAACAGCCCCAATGCGTGGCTTTTACAGAGGACGCAACAACCAGGAGAGACGGCCGGGAGATGTTTGTTACAACAACCTCATCTAATCTAGGAAGTCTACAACAACTTGATAACATCTCCCAGCCGTGACATGTCCCAGTTTGTTGCTCAATTACAAGGATACGCACACAAACACATCTATACTTTAACAGCCTCCCTCAATCACAACTTTGTTAGGTTGAGATTGTTCTTAAAGTTTTCAAGTAATCTCACCGGCAATGCTTTAGTGAATCCGTCAGCCACTTGATCACCAGTAGAAATATATTCAATCTCCAATCGTTTGTTGAACACACGTTCTCTGACAAAATGATAATCAATTTCTATGTGTTTTGTTCTTGCATGAAAAACTGGGTTGGCAGACAAATACTTTGCACCTATGTTATCACACCATAGTTTTGCTGCAGGTGGACTTCTGATTCCTAATTCTTGTAGTAGAGTTTGTATCCATATTACTTCAGCCATAGCATTTGCAATTGCCTTGTATTCAGACTCTGTACTAGACCGAGAAACGGTAGCCTGCTTCCTAGCACTCCAGGAGACTAAATTTGAACCCACAATCACATCTATGCTTCCAGCCCAGTCGACATCTGAAAATGCACTCACCAAGGTGGATGATGATTTGTGTATCTTTAGTCCCAAACCTGTACATTGCTTCACATATCGCAAAATCCTCTTCACTGCTGCCCAATGTATTGTAGTTGGCACATGAAGAAATTGGCATACCTTGTTCACCAAGAAAGCAATATCAGGTCTGGTAAGAGTTAAGTACTGAAGAGCTCCAACTATACTCCTATAATTTGTGGCATCATTAGGACCCAAAAGATCTCCTTCATACAACGACAATTTTTCACTTGTGGACAATGGTGTAGTCACCGGCTTACACTCTGACATTCCTACTCTTTTGAGTAGATCTGATGCATACTTATCTTGTGTCAGGACAATGCCATCTTTCACATGTGTCACCTCAATGCTAAGGAAATAGTGAAGCCGACCAAGATCCTTAAGAGCAAACTCTTCTTGTAAATCTTGGAGGAGTGCTGTCGTTGCCTTTTCAGTTGAGCTTGCAACAATAATATCATCAACATAGACAAGGACAAAGATTTGTATGCCTCCCTTGTTAAAGAAAAATAAAGATGTATCTGCCTTGGAAGATTTGAAGCCGAGTTGCATAAGTTTATTGCTCAATCTTGCATACCAAGCCCTAGGAGCTTGTTTCAAACCATATAGTGTTTTATCAAGCTTGCACACGAAATTCGGTCTTGATGAATCCTCAAAACCCGGGGGCTGCTGCATATAAACTTCTTCTTCCAAGAAACCATGTAAGAAGGCATTTTGTACATCAAGTTGCCTAAGGCTCCAACCATTTGACACAGCAATAGATAAAATAGTGCGAATGGTAGCAGCCTTTACAACTGGACTAAACGTATCTTCATAGTCAATGCCATACCTTTGTTTGAAGCCTTTTGCAACAAGTCTAGCCTTGTACCGGTCCAAACTTCCATCTTGTTTTCTTTTGATCTTATAGACCCACTTGCATCCTATGACATTCCTTCCTTTGTGTGGAGGAACTAGGTGCCATGTCTTGTTTTTCATCAGTGCTTGATACTCAGACTCCATAGCTTTTCGCCAATTTGTATTCTCTAATGCTTCATCAACAGTATTAGGTTCACCAGTAGCGGTTAGAAAATCATACCTTACTGTACCATCACTGTATTTTTTTGCTTTTTGAATTCCATCTTGAAGACGGGTGCGAGGCCTCACAGAAACTTGCACGGGCGGCAGCACAAAAGGACTCGAATCCGAGAGATCCTCCACGTGAACCGCGGGAGTGTTGTCGTCAGCTGCTGCCAGTGAACCACCCAGCGACGTGACAGTAGCTTGGTCCCCCTCGCCGAGACGAGCGGAGGACGGTGTAGGCGTGGACTGTCGAGGAGCAGCAGGAGCCGGTGAAGATTCCGGGGAGGATTCTGTCGCCACAGCCGGGAGCAGATCCCCCTCGTGTTGCATGCCGAGGGGAGCAGCTTCATTGCCTGCAATTCCTGCATGATCTTGTGTGGAGTTTTCACCAGTTTCTTCCTGCACTTGCACGGTAGAATTAGTATTTTCAGGAGGAACATCAGCACATGGTTCTACCACTTGTGTACCCCCGGAGAGAAAAGAAGGATTTAAAAGGGAAGGATCAAGAAGATTGATTTCAGACCTAAGTCGAGCTCCCGCATTGAAATGCATTTTGGAGAAAGGAAAAACATTTTCATCAAACACCACATCACGAGAAATATAGACCCGTCATGTAGATGGATCTAAACACTTGTAGCCTTTATGCAGATTACTATATCCAAGAAAGACGCACTGTTTCGACCGAAACTGGAGTTTATGTGTATTGTAGGGGCGTAGGTGAGGCCAACATGCACACCCAAAGACACGAAGAAAAGAGTAGTCAGGTTTTTGGTGAAACAGGCGTTCTAGTGGTGTAGTGTTTGAGATGGTTTTACTGGGAACTCGATTAATAAGGTATGCGGCAGATTGAAATGCCTCATCCCAAAATTTGAGAGGCATGGAGGCATGAGACAACAAGGACAGTCCCACTTCAACAATGTGCCTATGCTTTCTCTCTGCAGACCCATTCTGTTGATGGGCATGAGGACAAGACACATAATGAACAATTCCAATCTTTGAAAAGAAGGAATTGAGTTTTTGATACTCGCCTCCCCAATCGGTTTGCATAGCAAGGATTTTTCGATCAAAAAGTCTTTCTACCATCGCTTGAAAATCTTGGAATTTTTGAAACACCTCAGATTTAAAATTCAAGAAGTAAACCCAAATGAATTTGCTGTAATCATCAATGAAACTCACATAATATTTTTTTCCACCTACAGAAGTAGGTGCAGCACCCCACACATCCGAGTAAACAAGTTCCAAAGGGAATTTAGAAACACTAGAGGATCGAGAATACGGTAATTGGTGACTCTTTGCTTGTTGACAAGCATCACAAACTGACGAATTCAAAGATTCTCCTGAACAAAGGAGATTATTGCTGTTGACTACTTGCTTAACAATGGGAGATGAGGGGTGGCCCAAACGATCATGCCATCTAGACAAAGGGACCTTGGAGGCGCTGCAGACTTCCTTTATTGAACTTGATGGTAAAGGGTAGAGACCTTTATGGCATCTTCCTTTAAGAATTATATTCTTCATGACCTGATCCTTAATCAAGAAGAAATCAGGATGAAATTCCAGGAAAGCAGAATTATCAGTAGCCAAGCGATGTACAGAAACAAGATTTTTCTTAGCTTGTGGCACATATATGATATATTTAAGATGAATATCTCTTTTAGGGGTACGTAAAGTAGTATTACCAATGTAGCTGATGTCCATACCTGAGCCGTTGGCGGTGTGGATCTGATCTGCCCCATGGTACTTGCTCTTGGTCGTCATCTTCTCCAATTCTCCAGTGATGTGATCAGTGGCTCCGGTATCTGTGTACCAGTTGTTGTCGATCGTGTAGGAGGTGTTGGTGGCGGCCGCTACGAGCTTCGGATCAGGAACAAAGTCCTCCTCGAATCTGTGCCAGCAGCGTTCAGCGGTGTGCCCCTTTTTGAAGCACACTTGGCAGAGGGGGCGATCATCAGTTTGCCCTCCTCTATTGTTGTTGTTGTAGGAGCCACGAGAGCCTGACCAGTTGCCACGTCCTCCAGATTGGTAGCTAGGAGAGCCACCACGGCCACGTCCACGGTAGGATCCCTGGCCACGGGAATTCCCTCGACCACGGCCGGCAGAGTTTGCTGACCGATTCTGATCTTCACCTGCATGCATCAGATTCATTCTTGTTTCAAAACTAAGCATCTGAGAGAAAAGTTCCCCCAGAGTTACTGGTTCAGCCCTGGTGCATAACGCGGACACCAGTGGACTCCATTCTTCATCTGCAAGGCCGGTGATGATATATTCGACCAGCTCATCTTGTTCTATTGGCCTTCCTGTTGAGGCCATCTCATCTCCTAGGGCTTTCATCTTTGTGAAGTACTCCGTAGCTGTCATACCTCCTTTCTTGGTGGTTGACAGGGCGATCCGCGTGTTCACAGCCCTGGAACGGGTCTGTGACGCGAACATGTCTTCTATGATCTTCCAAGCCGCCGCTGCCGTATCACATGCAGCAACCTGGACCAGGACATCTCTTGAGAGAGACGCCAGGATGTACCCAAGGACTTGTTGATCCTTGGTCTCCCATTCTTCCCACTCGGGGTTGGCGATCTTGGTCTCCTTGCCATCTGTTGCCTTGACGATCACCTCTTTGGGCGGTTCCTTGGTTGCGCCGGTGAGGTAGCCTTGAAGTCGAGCACCACGAATTGTGGCACGAACCTGCGCCTTCCACAGCGCATGATTGGATCTGGTAAGTTTCTCTGAAACGGGTTGGCCAAGGAGTGGATTCATGGTGTTGGATTGAGAAGAGGAAGCCATGGATCTACTCTAGAGCTCTGATTACCATGTGAAAGTTCAGAGGCGCTGGAAGGTGGGAAGCACCTGTGCCCTATCTTGGGTCACGGTGTGTTCGTGTTGATTGCATGGAACAGCCCCAATGCGTGGCTTTTACAGAGGACGCAACAACCAGGAGAGACGGCCGGGAGATGTTTGTTACAACAACCTCATCTAATCTAGGAAGTCTACAACAACTCGATAACATCTCCCAGCCGTGATATGTCCCAGTTTGTTGCTCAATTACAGGGAGACGCACACAAACACATCTATACTTTAACATGCAGACGCCGAGCAAAAGATGATGCATGGCATCGGGTACGTTCTAGAAGCGGACGCACGCGTGCTGCACATACACTCCAGCGCAGGGCATGGTACAACTAGGACGCATGCATGCTGCAGCAGCAGATGCCAAGCAGGCACGGCGTCCCTGTCGGGGTGGATCGATGGGAGTAGGGGAAGTGTGGGGGGGCATGCGCTGCTAGCTCGTCGGACGTTGGCATCGGCCAGTCGGCAAGGAAACCGGGGGCTCGCCCGTGCGCCGCGGGAGACGCAGGCAGACGCGCGCCCGCACGAGGGTGGCGACGCCCGGCAGCCAGCGACCGCGCATGCGCTTGCCGCGACGGCAGCAGCGCCGTGCCCGCCCGCGCGCGTTGCGTGACGGCTGCGGCGACCGCACGTCCGGCGGCCGGACTCGCCGAGTTGTGTGAAGTGTGAACAACCCGGCGCCCTTGGGCGAGGAGGGCCCATGCATCCGTCCGCCCCTCGTCGTCATGCGACGCTGACATTTCGGCGGGCCGGTTGCTTCCGCGTCGACGGAACCCATGACTTTTTTTTTTCTGGCCGTGAAGCGTCTTGGTTTGCCGATGCCGCTCGTGCTAGGACAGCAGGGCTTGGACGGGGATGGCATGTCGGGCAGCTCCTTTGGAAAGCCGCGTTTGCATTTCGGGGCTGATTCGGCACACGGGCCAAGCGTCAAGATGAATGGGATTACTGACGTGGAAGCATAATCTCGTCTCCTGGCCAAATCCAGAATTCCCGATTCTGATAGGCAAACGGATCAACAAGACACATGCTATGCATCTCACATTCCTCATACTATTACGCCGCAAAATTAGGGCCATGTTTGGTTTAGATGTGAAAATGTTTTGATGAGAGAGAAACGATGCTTTGACCATTAATTAGGGGTATTAAATAAAGTCTAATTACAAAATTACCTCCATAACTATAGTACTGTAGCAGTTGCTCTATCTAATGAGGCCTTTGACCGCACGATTAGAGGGTAATTGAGCGCAGTTACTGTAGCATCACTGTAGCCAATCACGATGAAACTTGGCTCATTAGATTCGTCTCGAAAATTTATACCCATTCCTAAAAAGGTTTTACAAATAGACTTCATTTAGTACTGCATGCGGGCATTCGTCTTTTAGTGCAAAAGTTTTCGTGGTTGCATCCAAACACGGCCTAGATTACAGAGACAGATTGAACATTTCCAACACATACATGCATGCATGTTCCATTCCCACACAGCATTGGATTCCACATGTACAAAAGGGCGCAAAATGCAACAAGTATCCTCGTATGTGGCCTCCTCTTTTAACTGTATTTTACCAGCAGGTTCGCCCAACCAACCCAGACTGCATACCCTGCAGCACAACACTACGTACTTGCACGGTAGAACTGAGCTGTAGCAACATCCTACAGTCAGAGGTCGAGTGGGAAAAAAAAAAACCAAAGGCTACGCACACGTCTTCCCGGCCGGTGCGGGTCCGACCATGAAGCTGCCGAGCTCGGCGTTGCGGAGGCCCAGCGCCGCGCGGAACACGCCGTTGACGGCGTCCGACAGGCGGTCCAGCCGCGCCGTCAGCTCCACCGTGCGCCTCTCCACCTCCTGCGCCGCGGCGCGCACCGCCGCCTCGTCGGCTCCGTCCTTGGCGTCGAGCACCGACGCGAGCCTCTGGACGGCCTCGTCGATGGCGTCCACTTCGCTGGCGCTGGAGGCGGCGAGCGCGGAGAGCTGGCCGGACACGGCGTTGAAGGGTTCCGCCCAGGAGAAGTCCCCGCCGGAGACGCGGGGGAAGGCGGCCGCGTCGAGGAAGGCTCCTCCGAGGACGGCGGCCGCGGCCGCGGCGGCCAGGGAGGAGACGGCGCTGACGGCGACAAGGACGCGCGCGGCGGCGGAGAGGCGGCCGCGGGGCTGGTCGAACGGGAGGGAAGGGAGCGGCGGCGGCGGGGACGAGGAGCTGCGGTCGTCGCGGTCCGCGAGCGCGGCGCGCGCGCGCCCTCGCCCTGCCGGCGACGACGAGAGCAGGTGGAGCGCGAAGCGGGCGAGGAGGCGGCGGCGGCGGAGGCGCTCGAGGCGCGCGGTGATGGCGTTGCAGGCGTCGAGGAGCGCGACGCCGGCGTCGAGGTGCGCGGCGACGGCTGCCGCGTCCCCCTCGCCGGCGAGCGCGGGCGCCGCCTCCGCGAGCGTGAGCGCGAGGAGGTCGGCGAGCCGCGCGAGCGCCGCGAGCGGGGAGGAGGAGGGCGCGGGACCGGACAGCAGGCCCCGGAGGCGCGCGGCCAGCGCCGCGTCGAAGCAGGCCGTCAGCAGCTGCTGGCGCTGGCGGCTGCGGCGGCTGGCCTTGGGCGGTGCTGCGTCCGAGTGGTGGTGGTGGGGCGGGAGGAGCGAGCTGCACTTCTCGGTCAGGAACATTTGGGCTGCTGTGGGTTGGCGGCGGCGCTGGATCAGGCTGGCTGCGGAGGTGGGGAGACCCGGGGGTGGAGGCGGGATATAGGCTATAGCCTGCGGCGATGCGGTTGCGTCTCGTTGCGTCGGGGGCGTGTGAAACGGGACAGGGAGGGGAGGCGACGGGGGAGAAGCCTTTTGTCCCCGCCGGCAAGGACGCGTTTCCGGGAAGGGGTTGCGGCGTGGGCCCGCCGCGTAAGCCGCGTCCCCGGAACGCTTCCTCCGCCGGCCGGCCGGCCTCGCCTCTTCGTGACGCTTCTATCCTCTCTCTGTCTCCCCGCGCCATTTGTTTCCTGCAAGAAAGAAAAAAGATACTAGTCTGGTGGGGCTCCACAAAACTGAAACGGAGTGACGAAAAACTTGCCGACCTCAGAAACCCAGCAGCGGTGGACGATCGCGCCTGTTTGCCTGGCTGATGCTACCTACTCGGGTGTGTTTAGATCTCCAAACTCCTCCAATTTTTCAAATTTTCCATCACATCAAAATCATATCGAAACATTAAATATAGTAAATGATCCATACATGGAGTACTAAATATAGATAAATAAAAAAACTAATTGCATAGTTTTGATGTACGTTGCGAGACGAATCTTTTGAGCCTAGTTAGGTCATGATAGGACAATATTTACCACAAACAAACGAAAAGTACTACAGTGTGCTAAGTGTTCGATGTGATTTTTTCTACCAATTTTTCGCGGATCTAAACACACCCCTCGGGATTTTTGCAGCTTGAATTGCTCTGTTGAGCAATGCAACCTTTTCCTATCTTTTCTTCTCGGGAACACCGGTGGGTAGCTTTTTCTGCGCGACCTCACGAGTTTTCCCAAAACGAAACAAAACAAAAACAATCTGTCATGACCGTGTGAGCTTATGCAATGATGTGCAATTCTTAGTTTTGAGATGATGTAGTATTTCATGGGATGCAGCCACGTCATCGACTATTGCGTCCAGCAGAACATTGTCTGGCTGCGAGAATTTTTTTTCATCCCATTGGTTGGGAATTCAGACTGATGGGCGACTTCTTACCCACTTCTTGCGTTTTCACAATTACGACAGCCAATCTCTATGGCACGGGTCGCGTCGTACGATCATCGTACAAGTAATTTTCAGTTCGAACCTTGCACTCCACCAGGGTTCACACTGTGTACGAGTCCCCATCGGAAAAGGAAACAGTTCATAGTGAATAGATACTGTACGATTTTCGAGTGAGGTACATCACACTACTAATAAACAGGCAGAAGGAAAAATGGGGGTACGGATGACGAAACTTTATCTGATAGTACTCCAATTTGATCAAGGAATCAAAATGTGCCTTCCCTTAGCTCAAGAAGGATAAGCAACTTAGTATCTCTCCTCAACTTTTTTCCCGATTTAAGAAGGATAAGCAAAGTCAGATCAGCACGAAGGAACACACGGTACAAGCTTTCCAGCGAATTAAGCCCAAACGCGCATGCATGCCACGTGAATAATGCGCCATGCAATTAGAAAGCACTCCTAAATAACAATGCCCGCCACTTGAATTTCCATAAGCTTTGTACTAGGTTCTTTTAAGTTTTAAGAATGACGACGCCACCGTGAAAAACATGCTTCGTTCATGATTGTTTTTTTTCTTCCTTCCTTGACTGGCCATCTCGCCCATGTGCCACCTCTCACTTCCTCTTCTTTTCCCCTACTTACCGTGGACGCAACGAACCGAAAGCAGGCCATGGCGGCACATCAGCACCTTGCTTCTTTGCAGTGAAGATATTTCCGTGACCAACGAACCAATCGTCTCGCACACCTTTAGGCATTGGTTGGTGTTCCTGTTTAGGAGCGTCCATTCTGCACGCTGCCATCCGGTGCAACAATGGTCAATGCTACAGGTAACAGCTACAGTAGTAAACAGGCAAAGGAAGTATAAAATAAATAAATAGATAAATAAATAAATAAATAAATAAATAATATTAGTAACAGTCAAGGGAAGCAGAAACCGGAAGTGGCCAAGAAAAATACTCACCTGGGTGCTGGGGCCGATTGGAAGGGCTACAGTTGCCTCCACGCGTGCTTCGATCGCTTTAGCGCCACGCATCCGAAACGGTGGGAACGAAACGTCGGCGTGGGAACCACCCGCTCATTCGTCAGGTCAGGTCAGGTCAGGTCGCCGCCCATCGGCTTTGACCTCACAAGAGGCTTGAGCTGCACACAGCACATGGATAATGAGGACGAACAGGTCATAGGTTAGAGTATAAGCCTGAAATTACGGATCCGTTGATGCAGACAGATCATTTTATTTCGTCAATTGAGCTGATGTTTGCAGGAGGGGAAAGCTAAGCCAGAAGTTTGAAATGTGCAGCCTTGAACTACGGCAAGCTCACAAGTAACAGAAGCTCACAAATCAATAGTATTACGGAAGCTGACAGATTATGGCGACGATTCCTAGCAGCCCGTAGAAATAAAAAAAATGTGTTAACGAGCTACGAAGAGGAATGCTATACTTGTATGAGCTGTTGGTGTTTGTGTTCTTCACTTCTCACCTCCTTGCTTTGTATCTCTAGGTTTTTTGCCCTGAACTTGAGATTGGCGCCTCACGCCCTCGCCCTCTTGATCTTTCACCAAATCATGTTTTATACAGTTGGCTGATGTTTCGAGGCAGTGCAAATCACAACCATATATTATTTCGTTTTATGCATGACTACTTTGTAAAAGATCTCTAAAAGATATCATGTGGGTATGCTCGCAACTGCAACAATATGGCTGGTATTGATGCAAGAATTCAGCGTAATATAAATTGTACATGACCATTTCAACAATCTTAATGTATAAGACATGATGGGTGCTTACTAAATAGTCATACAGACAATGAAAGAGTTCACAAATGTTATCCATAAGCTTTCTTTCTGTACACTGCATCACACGGGGCAGCAAAACGGCTAAACATCACAATCAAAACAGCTAACATTTCTTTTTTATTTTTAATTAAAAATAGCATGCTAACTTGCTAAGAATGTTCTTATCATCTTGCATGTGCTTAAAACAATCCAGCTGATGGCCCACAGCATCAGAAAAGAAAGTGACCTTTTTTTGAAAAGAAACTGCAGGGGAAACCTGTGGGCCTATCTCTGAACCTCTGGATTGGAATCCCAGCAAGGTGACAATTTGCTGGCAACATGGCAAATTGGTCCGGTCAGCTTTAGACCAGAATTGCAAGTTCATACTTCAATGTTGTGGGTCATATGTAAACCCATATCCTTGTATATAAAAAATACACATTGAGCATTTGTTTGGTAGGAATCCAAATGGAGAACATATCAGCTGGGTGCTGATGCAAGCAACAATGTTGCACTGATAGTTCCAACCTCAGCAGCTCTGCTAGCACAACACAAAGGTAACAATTTTATACATTCCATAAGAATATAAAGAGTACAAACTAATTATTGAAATCATTACAGGATGTTAGTATCTCCTACTGAATTGAGGAAATTGATAGGATATCAAAAAATGATGGTTCCATCCTGAAAAAAAAAAGAACTGTTAGAATCTGTGTAAAATCCAAGAGGAGGTAATGTATACCATATACCTTTTGCCCAGAATCAAATAGGATGGTGCAAGGAATGGATAAGGAACAAAATAATTATTTTTGTTGATGCTTAGCTTAGCATTAAATCGTTGGGAGTATTCCCAATTTCACATTTATCAAAGGAAAAAGAAATGCTAACCAATGAATACCATGTTCACATCTGAGTGCACCCCAGAGATTGCAACCAATCAATTTTCTTAAAGTGAGAATGACTTGCCACACAGACGGCATGGTTTGGAAATCAATAGCTTATATGGTCAGGCATAAATATACAATAAGATCTATAAGATTATATTAAGTATGTACCTTATAGTGTGGTTACGGTGGGAAAAACAACAATACCTTCCATCGTATGAGCTATTGGATCCTCCAATCTGTTGCAACAAACAATTCCTTACCATTTGTAGTGGGTGCAAAGTGTGTGAACATGATTTCCTTCACATTTCGATCATCAGCATCTTACATAAAAAAGGGAATGCCAACATCTTAACCTCATCATCCCATTTATTCCAAATATGAGATTGACATACCATGATAGAGAAGAGACTATACACTGTGCACAGCTAACCAAAAGAGATGTAGCTAACTATGTATGCTTTGCATCGAGCAATTCAGACCTACCAAGTACATATCTACATTACTTGTTGGGAGGAACTTCAGATGGGGAGGAAGTTTCCAAATGAGCTATGGATTAGTGGCACTGACAAGCTTCTCACATAGCCTTTCCACACGGGCCTGAACAAAGGAATGTGGCAGAATGCATGAGTTATTAAGCTTTAAGAGCTAAATTAGGTAGCTACAACAGAATAGGAAATTGTAGTTCTGCAAGGTAAATCTCTGATGCTAACCTTGAAAGACTTGGACCGGCGAATAGAGGGATCAAGATTCAACGCATCTGCATAAGCATTTTCTGCAGCACAATATTCACCCATCGTAAGAAGCGCATCTCCTCGCAACAAGTGAGCCTGCAAATCCAGCATCAATAAAGGCAGCAAGGACCATGGCACACTTAGTAATAACAACAAAAACAGCGGCAGTTTGGCGAAAAGACATGCCTAAAGATGGGTTTGACTGGGTGTTAGTACTATTTGGTTGTATTCATTGGTATAACAAGTACCAAGCCTTCCTCGATTCACCTATCACAAAGTTACTAGCAACCGTGTAGGCACTCACACAAGTTTGCAGCAAACATTGGCGACTGGAACCAAGCAACCAGCCAATTTATAGTTGAGACAATGAAAACATAGATAGACATCATAATTGGTACTTTTGAGGCTTATTCCCAGGGAGATGCATATCATAACATGAATAACAAGGCATGATATGAATATACAAGCGAAGTGATGCCTAGGAAATTTGGAGGTTCCAAGCAAATCAAATACCTGAGTAAATTTGGGGGATATTCTTATTGCTTCCTCGGCGTCCTCAAGCGCACCAGAGATCTCCCCAATTGCTAGTCTCGCCTTAGACCTGCATGATTTCCACAAAATGTCACACAGCAAACTCGAAGCACACTATTTGACTTGGAAACACTAATTTGCATGCCAGACTCAAAACAACAGAACGTAACCTGCTCCTGTACACCAAATGCATACCACCACAAGCGTTGAGCCCAATAACCTACAAACAAACAATTGGAATCGAGTTAGATCCACATAACTGATGGAGCATGCACAGTTGCAGAGTGGCACATTTGTTCAGAATCCAGACCCCATTCAGAAGGACTTCCGCTTCGGCCGCGCTTCCCTTCTCGAGGGCAGCCTCGGCCTTCTCCCGCGCGGCGAGTGCGGCGAACTCCGCGGCCACGTTGAACTCCGCAGCGCCGAGGAGGTGCTCCAGGAGCTGCGCGCCGCGCGCCGCCGTGCCCACGTGGCCGAACACCGCGGCACTCCCGGCGACGGAGGCGGCGACGTTGGGCCCCGCGCCGCAGCGGCCGAGGCACCCGCAGGAGTCCACGTCGACGCGCGGGGGCGCGAGGCCCGCGAGCGCAGCGAGGACCTCGCGCCCGCCCTGCCGCGCGCACGTGCGGTTCGTGCAGACCCGCACCTCCACTGCTCCCGAAGCGCGCGGAGGAGCAGGACGCCGGCGGCGATGCTGAGTCCTCCGGTGAGCGGAGGGGAGGCAGCAGGAACGGTGGGTCGTGGTCACTCCCGCAACCGCCACAGCCACCGCCATCGCCGTGTGGCCGCTGGAAGGATGATGGGCTGATGAGGCGGGGAGCTTTACCGCGAATTGGTATTTCCTTTAGGGCCTCTTTGTAATGTTGACCGTTTACTAGTTCGCACGGCATGGACGAGGAGTCCAGGTCTCTCAGCCCGGTGTGGTAATTTTGCGTAAACACCCTTGTCTTCTTGAGTCAGGTTGAGCGGCGAGAGGCTTGTCTCCTCGACAATCGCCGTTGTCTCGCGGCAGCCGGAGGGCGGCGCGCAGAGGCGAGTCCCCTGGTTCCCAGCGACGGCCGGTGGCGCGGTTCTGCGAGGAAGACGACGCGAGCCGCGAGGAAGACGACGCGAGCCGCGAGGAAGGTTTTTTTTTTTTTTTTTTTTTTGAGATAGAGCCGCAAGGAAGCTAGGAAGGGTTTTTTTTTTGGGCCTTGGGGTGGGATGAGTGGACCGTGGACCTCTAGCCCATCAACCATTCCGCGTCATCCCCTGGAGGCCTCGACCCTTGAGGCCTTGACCGGCTGACCCCCTCGCCTCGCGGCCTCGACTGCTGGCTGCGCCGGGGTGGGCGCCACTGAACCCTAGCGCAAGCACGTTGCCGCGGCGGAGCCCACCGCCGAAGCGCTCCACCTCGGCCCGCCACGCCGCCGCCCATTACCGCAGCGCTCCGCCGCCGCGCACCCGCGCAGCCACCCACCGCCGGTGCGCACCGCCGGCGGCAAGCTTCCGGCGACGCCGAGGACGACCGGTGGCTCCCTGAGGAGAGGTGCCCCTCTCGTAATTCGACGATTCATGCTGCTGATTTAGGTGTTGCTTTCTCAACAGGTGAGAGACTTTGCATTGGTAATTTAGTCGGATTAGTCTTGCTCTAGGTAATTCTTGTGCTGAATTGATGTATTGTGTATGTTGTGATTAGTGGAAATTAGAAAATATATTTTCTGTGGTAAAAGAAGAATCTTATATGAGGCCGCACCGGCCGCCGGCGGGCAGGCCTGGCTGCTACCCGCCGGTCAAGCTCCAAGCTTGCAGTGTGCATGGCGCCGGCCTGCGACCTTGCTTTTCTTGGCTGCCCCAGCTAGATTTTTGGGCGAGCACCGCCACTGCTTACGCGCGTGTTCTATGCTGTATCACGGTGTTTGCCTGGTTTAGCCTTTTCCAGCCGCCATAGGTAAATTTTGATCCTGGCTACGCCACTGGGCATCCGCTCCGGCGGGCTATCAAGAGTAAGAACCATATTCACCTCAGGAGGTCTTCCCATGCCCGAAGCGGCCGAGGACTCAAGGAGTGGCCTCCGGCCGTGTGTACCCATGTCCCATGGTTCCGCCCCTATCCTAGGCCCTAGGCCCTAGACCCTAGTACTTCATTTAGTGGATTTGATTCTAGAACTAGACTGCGTCAGGGTTATCGGTACTGTAGTTACCAGCGTTGCTTCCTGCCAAGCAAGCTTCGTATGTTATCTAGCCACCAGTCATAGGTGCCGCTCTCTGTATGTTCGACGAAATGTCTATATATAAGTTGGTATCTTGAAGGCACCGTCTGGCACTGACTGATCAATGGCCTGCTGCTCTTTTCCGATGTAGACACTCGGAATTTCATTTGCATGCAGCATGGTCATCAATCTTACTAGTAGAAAACAGATTGGAGTATGTTTGTTGTATGCTGTTTCAGTTGTATGTTCCTGCTTGCTAATTGCAGCTATGATTGTTCGGAAACTACAAAGTGGCATGAGGTCGTAACATTCGGAATGCTGTTTCTTGGTGTGTGTAGAGCCATGGTGGGGGCGCGTGTGCAGCTGAAGGGGTGGCAACAGGCAGCTGTTGCGTTTGGTTCTGCATTTGGGGCCCTGCTTGACCCTAGAAGGGCTGACCTGATAGCTGCTCTTGGAGAGACTACTGGGAAGCCAGCATTTGAGCGTGTGCTTCAGCGAATGAAGAATAGCGCAGAAGGCAAGGTAAGTCCATACTGACCCTCTTTTTTGTCAGAAAGTCACCATTTAGCTTGATATTCCTTTTAGTTTTTGGTAATAACAGATTACCCTGTTAGTGCAACACAGTTTTTTTCTCACTTGAAATGCGAACAAATCACTAGCATGATGACACCCTGATACTAGGATGCTTGTGAATTGTTGTTTTTCACTGTAACCTGGATGTTAACTTAACTTACCAATTTCCTGGTCAAGTTTTATTTTACTTGCAATCTTCTGATGTAATATTCCAAAAAGAACTTCACCTGTCACTGAATATGCAATTTTCTACTTCTGTGGCATGAATTTATTCACTTGTCCATGTTACTGACATACCATTGTTCTTCAGGAAGTTCTCTTGGAGCGTCCTCGTGTCATCTCCTCGCAGGTTTCTCATGCCTGGGACATGCCACAGAACACATTCGGTGCAGCCTATGCTCAGTTCATGGGGTCAAGGAACTTCTCACCAGACGATCGCCCACCTGTCCGTTTCATGGACACTGATGAGCTGGCCTACGTTGCGACACGGGCCCGTGAAGTTCATGACTTTTGGCACGTTCTGTTTGGCCTTCCGACGAACCTGATTGGAGAGACTGCCCTCAAGGTGATAGAATTTGAGCAGATGTTCCTCCCAATGTGCATGCTGTCAGTTGTTGGGGGCTCTGCAAGGTTCAGCGAGAAACAAAGGACACTGTTTTTCCAGCATTACTTCCCATGGGCAGCAAAAGCAGGTCTCAAGTGCACGGATCTGATGTCTGTATACTATGAGAAGCACTTTCATGAAGACCTGGAGGAAGTGAGAAGAAACTGGGGCATTCTACCATGCCCTGATCCCAAAAAGAGAGGTGTATAGACAGGCGTACTCTGCATGGACTTGTATTTAGTTTTCATACTCTGCATGGACTTGTATTTAGTTTTCATCTTTGCTTATGTCAGTTCTTTTGGAATAACGTCATGAGCTATGTTACTGATACCTTAGGAAGTTGCAAAGTACTATGGTTAGTATGTTGAAGGTCGTACTCCTACGCTGCTGGTATTTGCAATGCTATGGGAGTCGAACAAGTTCCTCGACATTATTTATGACTGAGATTTACTTCGACATCCTGCTTCATTCAAGAACTTATATGCCAAGACAGAAGGCCATAAACAAGTTGCTCTGCTCACTCAGCTTCGAAGAAGCAGACACAGACGAATGAACGAATACATGAGAAAATTAAATTCCTGAAATAGCTTCTATTTAAGTTTCGGGAAGAGCAATTCTGCATCCTGTAATAAACTTTTCATTATCTGGCAAACGTGGCATTACAAAAAATGAAAATGCCGCACAACTTTGCTCATGGTGGTTCATCAAATTTACACAAAAATCCTCTGGCCGAGGACATGGCTTCCCTCAAAGAATCATGCTATTGTACATTGTAAAACACACCAGAAGAACACAATAATTACAAGGCTAAAAACTTACAACACACACACACAAGGTAGTATGGACTACCCAACGAGGTATAAATTATGCAGCAGCAGTAGTGCACAATACACAGCGCATCCGAGACCCGCCAGATGGGGAACCATCCTCATCATCTGATTCATTGTCGCTATCTTGATTACTGTTTGATCTCATTAAGTCTAACCCACCTTCCAGGCAAGACAGATGATATGCATGGCAGCAGTAGAACACAATGACGGATATGTCCTGAATGGGCAAAGGATCGAAGCATAAGCAACACCGGGCACCACATCTCGTTCTGGACTTAATATCTAGAGCCCGGACACTGGATGACCTCTCACTTGCTCGGGATGATCCATCATCAACTCTGTTTCCATGTACCTCCTCGTCCATGCTTGCCATGTAAACTCCACGTCGAGCCTCGTGGTAGTATTTAACCAAAAGGTTCACACAGTCAGCCTGCACAAGACCAAATTTGGAAAACATTCAGAATTTCAGATCAGATCTTTCGGGTTTCATCTCTAGCCTACCCCAACTTGCTTGGGAAAAAAAGGCTATGTTGTTGTTGTTGTTGTTGATTCAGAATTTCAGATCAGTGAAAGATAGAGCAGGTGGTAAACCAAAATGTAGTTAACCTTAAGTATATCATTGCATCCATTTCGCAACGAAGTTTCTGTCCGGTAGTCCGTTACAATTTTCACAAGCCGATCCCGCAACCTATCAAAAGCATGAGGAAATAGTCAGAGCAGGGGGGGAAATAGTTGGATAAATGAGAGTGTGTATCATCTGGATCAAAATATTGATGAAGTTACGACGGCCACAGTTTTCAATTGCTTCTGATGCCATCCAAGTTTACAATATCAACATACTCCTCAAGGGGCCACGGTAGGTCATTTATAATCTTTTTGCTAGGGTTTTTTCTTTGTGATATTTTTATAATCCATCAGTTTCAACAAAAAAGAATCTGGTGCAAACATACCGAGGTATTTCTAACCCATCAGGAACCAAACTGACTATGTACAGAGGATCAAGATTGCCAACGGTATGCTCCAATAGCATCCCAACCTGCTCAATAGTCATAGAATTGAATTAAGAGTCAGAAGATGCCTAAGTTTCAAGGAGGGTTAAGCACAGTTTGTTTCAACTACCATTTCAGGCTTCTGGAGGCATTGTCTGATCAGTTCCTCCCATAGTTCATCATCATGTTGGTCCGTAACAAATTCAACAGCCTGTATGCAGTTCAAGATCAATGTTGTCTGTCCAACCTTATGTATCAATTTAGCTAATATAGAACATAAATTCTTAAGAAAGTGGTAAGATAATGGATAATCAAGTTAGAACCTCCTCAATGTCTTCCAGTTTGTTTATAATTGTTGAAAGAGCTTCCTTAGCATTGCCCATTCGACCAAGGACAAAAACCTGCTCCCTTACAAGTTCCCTTTGTGCAAAGATTTCATATGCCTGGAAGAAGAAAAACAAATTCAAGCCTACAATTAATTAAAACATGAATTTAATGATGGTCTTTTTTCTTTGTGTGGGAGTGCGAGCGTGTGTGTGGGGGGTGGGGGCGGGGGCGGGGGCGGGGGCGGGGGGGTGCGGCTATGACCTTGTCAAGCCTGTAATGCTGACTAGTACGGAGGAAGGGTAGTAGCATCCTTGGCTCGTAGTCTGCATAAAGCTCCACCTATAATGCCAACAGTTTTGACTTACAAGTTATTGTCAGACAACAAAGTAGATGTAAAAAAATTGGGGAAATGGGCATAATAATTAATAATAAGATAGACATTACAAGGACTATGTTAAAAGGGAGTAACTGAATACCTGCATGTCATGAAAATCTTTTCCAGCATGTATATCTATCTCAAATAGAGCATGCAAATATAGGTGCAAAAAATATCTCTTGTCACCAGTTTTATTGCTATGCAGCAACTGCTCCACAACTTCATATGGGGGAATGATATCACGATGTTGGATCAGTAGGTGAACAGTTCTTTTACTATCCAGTAACATAAGATTGACGACCTGTAGAACATAAAAAAGCAATAAGTCCTTAAGTGCCGGATATGGAGGGCTTTTTGTAATTTATATCACTGAAAATTGTTACTCTGTATTAGAACTAAATTAGACTCCTTCCATTTGGTACCTTATCATGAATGGCATCATGCAAGTTGTACTTCTCAATAAACTCAAATACTTCTGGCTTCAGGAGCTGAACCAAATGATGTTTAATTATAAATAGATTTTGATAGTAAAAAAATACTTTGAGACATACAAATACTACAATTCAGGAAATACTTACTTCAGCATACAGGGAGAGCGCCTTTTCATGTTGACTATTGATTACATACAATTCAGCTAAAGCCTACAGGGCACATAAGACAAAGGTATCAATCACAGAGCTAAAAAGAATGAAATGCATATGTTTTGCATCCATCAAACAATGTTCCTCCCCACCTCTTTCAATGTATCAGTCATCAACGATGAGTTCAGCTGTGGCTCAATGGCAGATATGACAGGTGAAGCTGAGTATAACGTTGGTGGCCAATTTTTTACAGTGGTTAGCAGAAGTTCATGGAAAGAAGGATTGGTAGTTAGAGCAACAAGGGCAACCTACACAAGGAATTCAAAATAGTATTACAAACAGATAGGTGTTAACATGTAAACATGACTTATAAATTAGTACCGCACCTCATATGCAGTATCACTCAGCTGAGGATTTTCTGTAGGTATGTAAGGGACCAAAACAGGAAGTTGCCGGAGATGAGCAAAGTGAAAGACCCATCTGCAGCATAAAAGTCTTGGTTAAAACAAGCACTCAACTAGCAGTTTAACAGAAAGAGGCCTATCAAAATCTCAACTCTCATCAGAGAAACTAGGTCATATAACTGAGACATGTGTATCAACAATTTTCTAACCTCTCCCATGCTGAAGGAGATCCTCGCAGCAACTTTGGACAGCGTTGAGCAGCTTCAGCATATTTTCTTTCAATTATCAAGTGGTCTAGGTATCTTGAACCCACCTGGAATGAAATAACATGAAACTAACTTTAATACTTTAAGTATCTCCTTATGAATTAAGCCTCCAAGTTCTCAAGGTCCTCCTCAGTTCTGAGAGATGGGCTCGTGAGTGGTACACCAATTAGATTGGCTGTTAAACATGCACTTTTAGTTTTTATGAAATACATTGGACTAGGGTAACATATAAAATAGGGAAAAGTTCAATTTTCACCCTCAAACTATCGCAAAAGTCTGATTTTCAACCTTCAACTACGAAACCGGACAACATAGGCCATCCAACTGTCAAAACCGGGCAAATTTGGCCCTTGGGGTGGTTTTGAAGGTGGTTTTGCATTTTCTAAAAGAATTAAATAAATCTAATTAGATCTAAAAAATCAAAACTAATTCACTTTAAATCAAAAAAATATGAAACTAGTACCAAAATTTTTCTAAAAATGTAACCTATCTATTATTGCTCCATTTGAATCTTAGTTATTAAAAATAATAGGCATAACTGCAAGCAACCAAATATTATGAACATAAAAAAATTAGATCTGAATAGCTCACAAGTCATGTGACAATAGATAGGTTACATTTTTAGAAAACTTTTGAAACTCATTTCATAATTTTTTGACTAGAAATGAATTACTTATAAATTTTTTAGTGTAAAATTGAATATTTTTAATTCTCACAAAATGGAAAACCACCTTCAAAACCACCCCAGGGGCCAAATTTGCCCGGTTTTGACAGTTGGATGGCCTATGTTGTCCGGTTTCGTAGTTGAAGGTTGAAAATCGGACTTTTGCGATAGTTCGAGGGTGTAAACCGGACTTTTCCCTATAAAATAAAGGCAAATGGGGCACATTATCTATTATCTGCATCAATAGGGACAGTTTGGAACATGGCAGTCATGGACCTAGATGCCATGGGCCAAGCACCGGTGGGTCAGCTCGGCTCACCCAGCAGTAATCTTTAGGGTTTAGGGGCATCCTGATAGCTTCTTAGAAGTGCACACTGGGGCATCCTCATAATCAGAGGGGTGAAAGTTACTATCAAGCTTAACTATTTTCTAGCTCACCTCATCAAGAAGCTCAGTCCGCCCTTGCCCTGCCTCAACAGCAGCCAATGCTTTTTCATGACAATCATGTTGAAGAAGCCAAGCAATATGATCTTCAGCATCTCTAATTAGAAGGCACACATAATATCAAATGAAACTGCCATGTGATTCTAGTTACAAAAAGGCCATAAACTTCAGCAAACCGGACAGAACCAACAAGATTCAAATATCAAAATAACCTGGACCTCTGTAAATAGAACCATATTGACATTATCTTACTTTTGTCACTAGCTAGCTCAGCTATGCTCATTTAATTTAAATCAATAAGATCCTCAAAGTGACAATCAGATAAAATTGGATTTAATATATACTAGCTCATGCTTTTGCCCTTAAATAAAGAGCTCTTGCTTTGTAGAATTTTCACAAACCTTGGTTTTGTGACCACAATATCCTTAGGAGACACGATGTAATACAGAGGTTCATCGCCAGCAGCCCATTGCCCTCCGGCATTGCTACTTCCTGACGAGAATACAAGAATCAGGGTTCCTCGATTAGGAAATTTTGCATCAAAATGAAAAGAAGTGCCACTACTGTTAGAACACAATCTATTGAACCTGAGAAAGGTGCATGCGCAAGAGCATAATCCTTTGCCTTGTAATGTTCATAACCATGAATAGGCAGAGCATCTGTAGTAACTTCATCATTCTTCCATGATACAAGATGAATTTCTGGACACTGTGCAGTTCCCTACAAAACGTCGGAAACATAACAGAAATATCAATATTAGCAGAAGTTTACAAGCAAAGGTATATGGTATACTAGCAGCAGAAGTTTACAAGCAAAGGACAAGTACTGATGAATACCTGTCGTGGAGTAACAGAAGTACTAATTTTTTTCTCGTTTTCATCCTCGTCGGGAATATAGGCAAGCACAACTAAAAGGTCACCAAAAGGAGCAATCCCAGATATGTGGTAGCCTGTTTGGAATGAACCCACAATATCTACATACTTCTCAGAACCTACTGCGGCGATGGTCCTTTGTATGCCATTGAGTCCCTGAGATAAATCTGTTCGAATTGCTGCGATCTTGACACTTGTTCCCCATCCAATAACTAAAACTGTATCATCCTAAGCATGTAAACATCAGTAAATACAACGAGTACATTTTGCATCAAACATAGAATGGAAAAGAAAATTTTAGAAGTTTGTCTTGTGAGTTAGACACTTAACACGGTGAACACTTTCTTATTGCCTAGCAAATAAAATAAAAAAACTATCATGCTCCTTAACAAAATTAACAGTATGTGTGTTTTAGCTAATATCTTCTGTCTTCCACTCAGAAAAGCTACAAACAAAAATTGATCCTTATCGCACATATCACCAAAAAAAACTTTCAGCTCGACAAAATCCTTTTGCTTTTGCACCCATCTAATAATAATTTCCTTGTATGTTGAGAAATTGAAATGCTCCAGCACATGGTTTAACTAAAATATGCTTAATTCATATTATTTACCTGCCATACTAGGTGGGGAAGTAAGAATTCTGGCCGAGGAATGCCTTTCGGTCGCTCTATGAATGCAATTCCTTTGTCTGTTTTCATGTCATGCACTTTCACCCCTGCATTATTAGCCCAAGCAAGCAGGTCTGCTCTCCACTTCATAGAATGGATTGGCCCTTCGCCATCACGCAGAACCTACAAATGAACAGATAAGACAACTATTAGTGTTCTCTGAATACACCAGATTATCAGTTATCCTAATGAAATCAAACTTGCCTTCTTATGGTAACCACCCCAAGTTTTCTTTGTCAGCACAAGTACTTGACCTGCTAATCCACCAGTAGCAAATCTCCTATAGTTCCGGGAATAATTAGGGTCTAGAGCAATTGCTTTCATCGGGCGATGGTACTCAAACTTCAGTTTTTCATCAGTGAAGAGGCTGCTTATTGCTACTGTGCCATCATCTGAGCAACTGCCTATATATTCACCGTCTGCATCAAAACTGATGTCATTGATAGTTGCCGTGTGGGCAGCAATTTCCTTCACCTAAAGAACATATTGAACAGAAAGATGAGAATTGATGAGTTGATCAGCACAAGGATATACTATAGCATTTCTAAGGATGGAATATGCGTAGGATGACTAAAGGCATTGGAGCACACACTTTACTTTTGCATATCATGCACATTTTTTTTGGCTCCATCAGTTCCACAAAACTACAGTTGTGTGATCATTATTGCGAAAATTATATGCATCGTCACATGATTTCAAGCTGTAACGAAGGAAAATAGCAGCAACCCCAATTTTATGTCTCCAGTAACGGTGCAAAGCTTGTGCTCGCAGCTACGCCAATTCAGTGTCAGCAACTATGCTAATCAAACCATAGATAATCCCTGAGAATTTCGACATTGAACTGGCGTGAAGTTTTGACCCAGCAAATAGAGAGGAAGCTTTCAGAGATGTCCCAAATGCCACGATCCCGGTTGGCTCCACGCCACGCCTCTCCATTCCCCCCACGAGGCCACGACAAATCCAAAATTCCGAAAGGAGAGCGCCCCGTCCGCGAGGGGGTACCTGATTGCCCTGGAAGTCGAGGATGTGGAGGGTGCCGTTGTGGGTGCCGAGCGCGACCATGCGGTCGGCGACGGCGATGGACGCGGCGGCGTCGGTGGAGAGGATCGCCGGCACGCTCCCGCCCAGCCGCTGGTACTTGAGCCGCGGCTCCTCCTCCTCCGCCTCATCCTCCAATTCCTCGTCGCCGTCCTCCTCCTCCTCGTCCCGCTCGTCGTCCCCGTCGTCTCCCCCCGCGCCGTTCTGCAGCGGCGGGTGGGCGCGCCTCGCGGCGGACATCCTCGCCGCCGGGGATGGTCCCTCCCGCGAGATCTCCCGCTCCGAGGCGATTTCTGGCGAAGCCGGGGGTCCGCGTGTAAAAAGTTTGAGCCGGGATTTTGTATATTTGGGTTTCGTCTATCATTTTGTCGTGAAACGCTTTAAACTACTCGAGTCGACGGGTCCAGCCGAGCCGGGTCGGCTGGCGTACACGAGCCAAGCCCCGGCTCGTCTGCTGGACTGACCGGGCGGAGTGGGTACACGTGGGCCTCCAGGACCTTCCGGTTCAGTGGATTAGATTGGAAGCCCAGCAATTATGAATGTCATCGTCTTGCTGCTACTGACGTTGGCAAACAGTAAACACCAGTCGCCTAAAAAGGTTAAACACTCGAGTAGCGCTGAGAACACCTGCGTCGAGTTGTGAAACTTCTGAAGTGCTACTGCATTTTTTGTTCTGAAAACGAGGTACTGCAGTGTTTTTTTTTTGGAAACGAGCTAATGCAGTTAGTGCAGATCAAAACCATGGCTCTGTTTGGTTCGAAGTAGCACAAAAATTTTGACCAATAATTAGGGATATTAAATAAAGTCAATTTATAAAATTAACTACACAACACTGCGCTACTTCGCGAGACGAAGGTAATGAGGCCTTTGACTGCACGATTAGAGGATAGTTACTGTAGCATCACTGTAGCCAATCATCGATTAATTACTGTCATGTGATTCGTAGTGAAAAATTACACATATTTGTGAAAAAAATTTGCAAATAAACTTCGTTTAGTACTCCATGCGAGATTTTTTTCTCGAAAATCGTGTTACTCGTGCTACTGAACCAAACAGGCCCCATGATTCGACACGGGGCAGTGATCTTGCGTTCAGCTCAGCTGTGCCCCGACCCAGAGTGATGACCTGGCTGGTGGCTGCAAAGAGACCAGCGTCAGATTATGCCTCGCGCTCGCGTGCCTTTTGCCTTTCGGCGCTTCGTCGTACACCCGCGCGAACATGGTGGTACGAGCGGCGTGTGCGATCCGGACGGTGAGACATGGCGCCACGGAGGCACCGGCCTGTGCTGGACTGAACGCAACAGCCATTACCTTTCGCTTTCCCAACTTTTATATACTACGGCCGGCGGCTTGTCATCTCTTGCCCACGAGCTCAGTGAGATAACACCATGCGGCATGCGTCCCCAAAATTTGTAATATGGCAAAAAAAAATTAAGAGTTGGTTGTTTTCTCTCATCCTTGGTCATGCGAGTATTATGTTATTGGTAATATAGTGTCCCTAATAATTTCGAAAAAGGGTAATGTCTCTAAGAAATCCGTAAATTTTTTTTAATGATGCGTCGTCCTAGTTACGTGGGCCAAGGAACAGCGACGGGCTAAGCGGGCTCACTGGTTTTAGGTGGGCTACCCTTACGCGGGTTGCTTTGGTAATGGGCCGAAGAAAAAAAAACACCACCAGCCAGTTGAGCCAGCCCGGTGATCCACCTTTGCCACGCCGGCCATGTTGCGTGGTCCACTTCCACTCCATCCATGGCGACCTCCTCCTAGGACTAGGAGCTGAGCAGCAGGGGCAGCGGCGAGATACACCTATAAACTAACCGATCTGCATGCTCTGGTCCAACTCCAACCACCGCAGCCAGGCCCTACTGACTCGGCAACGGCAGGGTTGCAAGTTGCTCCGTGCTGCGTGTTGGCGACCGTGCCCCGTTTTTTGGACTGAGCCGAGACCGGTTTTGTCCATCTGGGGCTTTGCTTCTTGCTTGGCCGCGCCTCACACTCTGGAATCTGGACTCGGATCCTTGTTGGATATCTGGACCCCAGATTCGGGTGGTGATTCGGTCCCCATCCCTTCCAGAGTTCCATTCCAGCTTCAGTTTATCCCTGACTGACAGAGATGAAAGCTTTTGCGGTCGCAGTCCACTAGCTTTCTGACAGTAACTTACCTGCTCGAAAAGGTTTCATCACAACGGACAAGACACGGGGAGAGCCTCTCTAGGATCATGGTGTGGGACGTGTCCAAAAGATGCAGCATTTTGACCCCCTTCAATCATGGTGAGGTTATAGGGGAAAACGAAAAGAACAGAAGAAACTACGAAAGCAAAAAAGGGACAACGTTAAAAAAAAAAACTTTACATCCCTCTCATTCTTGCTCATCTACTACCTCACTCTCAGCCAACGCCACACAAAGTAGTAAAACGACCAATGATCCGCCACCCAACAAACAATCAACTTTACAAAAAGGGATCAAGAGGAAAATTGCACACTCTCTATTAGTATGTGACAGTCTTACCGCGACAAAGTTGTTACTGCTCCGTCAGCAGAGCCTCGGCAGGCCCCTGCCGCCGGTCTGGTGGCAGGAGGCGGCGCCCAAGGACGACTTGCCCTTGGCCATCTTGGACATCTGGCCCTTCATCTCCTTGCACGCCCGCTCCAGCTCCACCACCCGGCTCTGCATCCTCTGCAGGTTCAGCCGCAGCAGCTCCTTCTCGTCGCTGCCGCCGTCCAGGTCCACGCTGGCGCTGCGGGTGCGCGCCCTCCTCGGCGTCCGGGACGATGGGTTGGCCCGGCCATCCTTCGCGGTCGCGGCGGGCTTGCTGATCTGGAGCTTGCACTGCTGCGAGGCCAGCGCCTGCACCGCCACGCCCGGCGGGATCCGCCGGTTCTTGGCCAGGTCCTTGCACGCCTCCAGGGTGAGCTTCTCGTAGTTCAGGCACCGGCACAGCGCCGTGCGCTCCTCCAGGGACAGTGCCGGGTGCGACTGCATTCATGCGAAGGGCAAATTTCAGAGCAAATTCAGCAAAAGAATCAATTTCAGGAAAAAATCATCTCCTCTTCTGCATAAAATTTGCTGATTGTAGAGATCAAAATGTAGGTTCAGTTAGCATTGGATGATGTCCAATCATCAGGGAGAAAGAAGAAAAGTGCACTGCACAAAGAATTGTTTACTGCTTTTGCTGTGTCCCTAAGAGCAAGACTAATAATTTAGCCAATTGCTGGCTGCAAGACTTTTTGTAACTCATTTCTCAGCTCACTTGTATAATAGTTTAGCTCCCTCGTTAATACATGGCCCACTTATCTATTTCACAAAATTTCTTGTTTTTTATGTTAAAACTGGCTGTAAGCTTAGAGCCCATTTTCTCTCTCTCCTATTCTCTCTTCTCCATCTCATCATTCGCTTGCTTATAGTCCACCATAATACTTGCTCTGAAGAAGAAAAGGCAGTGGATGCGAGGGAAATTACAATGCACAAACATAAAGGAGAGACATGATTAAAGAAGATCCATTTGATCATAGAAAGCATCAAAGGCCAGACTAAAGGCGATCGGGCACAAGGGCCACTGACGAAAGGCTCCATAGGTTCCACTGCACCAGTAGTAAACAAAGCCGGGATCTTAGTTGTGCAATGACCAGGGATCAAGACAAAGGGGGAGCAACTCGATGGGCTAGTGACAAGATGAATCAAAAAGTGCCCTGCGAACAGGGCAAAAGGTTGAAGCTATTTGTGCATGCGTGCAGCTAAAGGTTTAGCTGCCGCGCCAGCAAAAGAACTTACTGAACTGCTAACTCGATATCCTAGCAGAGCAGCAAGGCAATAAACTGAAACTGAAAACTATTCTGCATTGCCGAACAACACAAAAACAGTGCAGAAAAAGGTGGTGCATCACCACTTGTTCCATGGGATAAGCAGTCAAGTACTGCAGAAATGGCAATGGCACAGCAATTCTAAGTTGGATTGATTAACATGGATTCAGACGCTCATAAAGAAAAGGTAAAAGACATACATGCACTGTAGCTAAAGCATAGGAGCAAAGGTTTGCAGATTTGATGAGCCAGCTCCAACAGCACACGCTTGCACAGTGCAAAAGGGCGAAAGGCATCGCAACTGAAGGCTAAGAGCCTAAGGACCCCCCATAATTAAGTCGATAACCAAAGTACTAGGTGATCTATCTGTCCATCATTAGCATCCCATGATAGTACTGCCGACCTTTATTCAGTTGGCGACCCATAGACTTTTTTTTTTATGGGGGCGACCCATAGACTTGATAAAGAACAGTCACCAACATATGGGAGAAAGAAAAAAAGAAAAGAAAAGTGCAGTGTCTGAAAGAAAAAAAAAAGCAAAGGATCAAGAAGAGGAATGCCGAAATGTTCTGCCACCTTATATGTTGTACCAGAAATTACACAACCCGAATTCCCGATTTTTACCATTGTCACCGTCAGCTCAGCACTGCCTTGTGCATAGCTTATCGTGAGGCTGACGCCAATTATATACTGACAGGATGTTCGCTGCCAGAGCCAGGTGAAAATCGGAATCCCAGTGCCCTACACTGCCAGTAATGTCTACCAGTGAAATCGGAATCCTTTATGTTTGTGCATTGTTCTGTCAGGAGGCAGGACTGAAAGTCTGAAACCAGGTGAAGAGGACTTGCAGCAAAGCTGGCAAATGCAGAACTCCAGCTTGTGGGTTTTCCAAAATTTTCAGAAAAAAAAAATCACAATCAACAGACATTCCGAACATTGCAAAGGGGTAAAACTAAAATTTCACTAGTATTTATTTGTTTTAAAATTTGCTATGGAACGATAAAGCACTGCCGTACCTACACCTAGCACCCCTATGATTAGCTAGTCAATAGCATCAATCTTACAGTTATCTTGTCCCAATCATAGTTACAAACAGTAGCAGTACTATTCAATCCACTAGCGGGATGGAAAACAGCAAGCTTCACTGGAGAAATGAACTTTGGTGGTGAACCGATGCAACTTGTTGGTGAAATAAATTAGCCGAGTTGTTTACCTCGAGGTAGATGTCCAAAGCCCTGTACACGCCGTCATAGCAGTCCCTGGCCGAGTCCGGCAGGCTCTTGGCGACGGCGAGGAACTTGGACACCTTCAACGAATGGTCCGGCGAGATCTCCCCGAGGTACTTGTCGATGAGCCTCCCCACTTTCCTCATCCTCTGTGACGGCGCGTCGGCTTCCTCCTCGGAGCCCACGAAGACCCTGACCAGCCTCATGACCAGGTTCACGTCGTAGACGCCGCCGTCGTCGCCGGAGACGAGGAGGTCGTCGAGCGTGGCGTGGTCCAGCATCAGGCCCATGAGCCTCTCCAGCTTGTGCCTGCACTCCTTGCTCAGCCCCACGGCCGACACGATCCTCAGCACCCAGAAGAGGCCCCGGCACGAGAACGCCGTGCCTCCGACGAGCGCCACGCCGTGCACGGCCGTGTCGGCGAGGCCGGCGAGGGTGCCCTCCTTGCAGAGCGCCATCGCCGGCCTGCGCGTGGCCGCGCGGAGGTAGTGGAGCAGGAACCGCGTCAGGATCAGGTTCTTGTTCTCGATGCCGTAGCAGCCGAGCACTCGCATCGCCTTCTCGATGGTCTGCGGGGACAGGGACGTCATGTCGTCGAACCACCACTCCCTGCCCACGCAAGGCCGCATCGACTCCGGCGTCTTGGTGGACGACGACCGGCCGAAGCCCACCGTGTCCGGCGACGAGGAGCACGACGAGGAGGAGCGGTTCGGCGTCCCCACGGCGGCGACGGCGGTGGGCGTCTCTGGGCTGGCGGTGATCTTGGAGAAGAGCGCGGAGATGAGCCTTTCGAGGAGGCCGGAGGCGTCGGCCGCCGCGGCGAACGGCTCGCAGCTCTTGACCGCGGTGAGCACGTCGGCCCAGGTCCAGTAGTAGAGCCCGTTCACGAAGGCCTCCGCCTGCGCCAGCAGGTTGCAGGCGCACACCTCCTCGGTCATCTCCAGGAACACGGCGGCACAGTGAAGGAGCGGCAGGTTGGAGGGGCAGAGCAGGATGCGGCCATTGTTGTAGCAGAACCTGGCGACGAGCTCGAAGCCCTCGGCGCCGCCCGGGAAATCGGCGAGCCTGATGGACAAGGCTTCCTTCCTGCTCGCCTTCTTCTTCTCCTGCTTCACCATTGTCCTCAGCCTTCCCGAGAAGGCGCACATGACGCTCTGTTACATCGCAGCGACGGTGAGATCAATTCAGACTTTCAGAGCCAAGCAAGAAAAAACAAACAGAGAGATGGTTGCTTGATTAATTTGAGACGCCTTTAGGACGAAGAATTTGAGAGGTGGTGTGGTACGTGCCTGGTGGAGATGAAGCGTGTGATGGCCATTGATGTGCACCTTGAGGTCGCAGAGCTCATTCATGGCTCACGCAAGGAGAAACGGGGGAAATGGGACGTGCGGGGCCAGCCAGTGGAGTATAAAATCTGGGAAGGCGAGAGGGAGCTGAGAGGAAGAGTCTGCTCGCTTGCACTTGCACAGCCGCTTGGGACCGGCCTCCTGGCTCAAAGGCATGCACAGTCACAAGCTCACAGTAGTATAGGTTACTGCGAGATGAGATGCAAGTTGAGTGCGCATGTGTCCCGGGTGCAAAGATGTTGGTGATTCCTAAGAAAAAAACAAAAGCAAGTTTTGGTCTGGGTAGGCTCCAGGTTCTCTGAACTCCTCAACGCTGGTGATTCGGCGCCTCAAAGTATACCGAGCAAAAAAGGGAGCTTGCCTTCGAAACGCACTAGAGCTACAAACAAAAACTCATTGTTGTGTACTGCTCTGAACGGGGAGATCTTGTTAGAATCAACTTTAGATCGCGTAGTGGTAGATCGAGTGGGTGACGAACTTGACGCAGGGACATCCGGCGACCCTCGGTGGCGTCCAGCGTCGGGGACGCCCTCGTGGTGGCGAGGGCGGTGGCGTCAGTGGGCTTCCCGTCGCAGCAGCACCTCCCTCTGGATCGGATTAGGGTTAGGACGGTAGGAATAGTGACTGCGGGTGAACCTCGTGACCCGAGCCTCTAATCCCCACCTCCACTTTATAGGGCTGCGCGACGGGGGTCCACCAGCCTCATCTTGGGCTGGGCGTCCCCGATCAGGACGCGAGTCAAGGTTGGCCCAGTCGTTGGACTGGCTCGGTGGAGATCAATACTAACATTCTCCCCCTTGATCTCACCTTTGTACTTTAAAATTTCTCAATTTAAACTTAACTCTTTACTTTCTCTTTAGTTACTTTGCTATTGGCCTCATCTCATTGCAGATCAGTAAGTAGAGCGTGCCTCGTTATGACAGTTATTAGTTACCGTCAGACTTAACAGCCACAATGTAACTTTCTGTATTGAAACAAGACCTTAACCTTTCTTTGGGCCCTTTAGTAATCCAGAAATCATAGCCTTCCCCGTAAAACCCATGTCGACTTGGGCGGTAGGCCTTTTGGTAAGCGGATCCGCAAGCACTTGCTTGATACTTTGGTGCTCCATGATTTCATATGATTCTGGATTTTCTCCTTTGCAACATATAACTCATTGTCAATGTGTTTGACAGCACACTTGACATGTTGCCATAGGAGTGAAAACATTCAAATGGTATATTGCTGTTGTCTACCATTATCAATTCCGGGTAATGGTTTCCTTAACCATTTTGCATGTCCTGTAGCCTCATATCATGCTAAACTTTGGGTACACAACCCATGAATCATGACTATTTTGCTTTGGAGTTTTCCACAATAAAACTCCAAGCGCGAGTGTTAGCTGCTACTGTGGGCTTCACTAAACATCTCGCCAAAACTTAATTCTTTTTACTCACAATCTTTTGAGAGTACATGTTCCTTTCTTACTTAGCATGAGGCTGACAATATTTTGTAAAATTGCAAAACATTCTATAACTCCATTCCAGTGATGTATTGCTGGACTGGACTTCTGCCAAAATGTCCCGGATACTTGCGCTATATCAGGGTAAATTCTTTTGAGCACTAATTTTGCTTCCAACAGCTGAAGCACATGGAACCTTTTCCTTTTGATCGATCATATAACGGTTCCTCGAATTTTGAAAATTCCAAAACTATTACCCTTGACAATAGGACAGGCGTAGGCTTACTCGTATGCATACTATATATCTTTTAGAACTCTTTTCTAAGTATGCTCTCTGCGATAGTCCTGATACCCTCTTTTCTTTTATCCCGGTGAATTTCCTTTCCTAGAGCGAATGACTCTTCACCGAGATTATTCTTATCAAAACTTAGAGGTCAAAATAACCTTCTTTGAACTTTGTGGGAAAAGAAATTTCTCATCTTTGAACTCAGCATATTTGCAATTTGTCACCTTGACCTTTACATAAAACCCAAAACTTTCTTTGTTCTCATAAAACTTTAGATACCACTATTCTGATTTCATCAGATGGTATTCGGATGTTCTTTTCTTTCCACAACAAAAACCATTTGGTTATGTCATGTATATACATTTTCTCGTACAAATCTTCATTGGAAGATATTTCACCAACATTCATCAGATGCTATTCTAAAATTAGTATGCATCAATGTCATTATGATTCTAAAGGAATCTTTTCATGAGACTGCATAAAATTTCTCACTATAACTTATCCTTTTCTTTGCATAAAGCCTTTTGACACAAGTCGCGCTTAGCAACTTTATATGTTCCCTCTGGAGTCACATTTAAATCTTGTAGACCCATTATAGTCTACTGTCTTGGCTCCATTAAGAACTTATTCTATATTCCAAAACAAGTTTTGGAACTTCTAAGTCTCATGACATCTTCCATGGCTTCTTATCACTTCGATGAATGAGACACCTCAATTTCAGTCATTCATTCAACGCCTCAACATATGATGAGACAATTGTAGTGCTTGAATCATAGGAGTGAACATACGGTCCCACTTCTCTTCAAGCCTTATTTCTTGACATACTTTACTCCCCCAGATTATCCCATCTATTGTAAAGATGGAATATCTCCAAGCTTTTATTTGGGTTTAATCTTTACAAGTCTCATAAGGTGCTATAAGCATCACCTTTTCTTTCAGTTGCTTTGAGACTCGACTATCTTTTTTTCCTATTTGGAGCTTAAAAACTCTAGGAACTTCACTTATTTTTGTAATTGGGGTATCAATGTTGTGACCGTTGTACTATCTTTTCGGTCATATTCTTCTTTAATAGACCATTCTTGCTTTAAAAATGCATTGCATTTAACTCTGCGGGGATATTCTCTCTAAACCTTAATCTTTCTCCCCCTCGAAATATGGCACAAACTTTGCTGCCATAATTTCGAAACTATTTTTTTAACACTTGTGAATGAGGAGCTTTTCATTACTTGAACTTTATTCATATGATCAAGTCATACAAAATAATAGGAGTACCATTTCCTCGTTCCTTTTCAAGAGCTCATTGGAGTTCTTCATATTGTTACACTTTCAAGAACTCGTCTAAGTTCTTCATATTGCTATACTTTTGCAAGTCATGCTTGCAATCTTGACTTTTGATTCATATACAACCATCTTTTGTCCTTTGACTATTTTCAAGTCACTATCCAATATGACACTATTGAAGTGCATGAGTATTGATGGGATAACTTAAAAGGCTCCCCTAGATTTCTTCTCTTTTCTGTGATAGTACACGAGTCATCACAAAAACTTTCCCTGCCATGCAGGATATGAATGGCACAAGTGCCAAAACATTTTCCGACATGCGGTATAAAACTTTAAATGCATTGGTAATACATGTTTAATTCAACGTTGGTCAAATTGAACATGCATCAGACTCATTTCAACCATTATCTTTACTGTTGTTGAAGGACGAATAAACTTTGGTCACAATGACTAAAATATGCATATATACTTTATTTTCTGATTAAATCTTCCTGTTGGTTCTAATTTAATCAGAAAATTTAACAAATCTCTATATTACAAAAACTTTAGTGAGAGAAAAACCAAAAACCTTTCCGAATAAGTTGCATCTATTTTCCATATCAACTAAAAGTCAGAATGGAACAAGCACTTTTCTCTTAACCTTAACTATACAGCTGAGTAACCTCAAAACTTTATCTGTAACGTTGCTCGGAATCAAGTTTTGTTTGTTAATTTCTCTCTACTTGGGAAGAATTGTATATCTTAATTTAACGTTGGTCAAAATTAAAATATACAACTTTCCTTTACTTTCAATTCTATATCACCATTGGGTAGAAATAGAATACATGACTAGAATAAAAATTATAATATTGCCATCATCAACTTTGGTCAGAAAATGACAACATCATAATAAACTTTAAATTTCGTTTCTTTTAAGAGCAAATTAATGCTCAACTCGACACTTACAATGGCAAAATGGTGCCAAAACAATCTTTTCTTTGACTTACAACAGCGGAAGCTTTTCTACACCTTCTACTTAAAGGCGGCATTGCGGCATTTTCCCACAGAAAAAACTCATCTGAGTTTATCTTTCTTTATTGCAGCGGAGACCTTTTCTTTCTTTCATAAGCTTTTCTTCGTCTTTCTCTATTCTCTGAAAAATTGATCACTTTATGCAAAAAAGTCAGAGTTATAACATTGAACTTAAAATCATAATAAAATTATAATATTGTTATCATCAACGTTGGTCAGAAAATAACAATACTATAATTAGCTTCAAACCAATATCTTTTTTCTCCTCTAAAATCAGCTCGTTTTTGCTCGCGGCCCGGCGCGCTTGCCTCCGCGCGGCCCAGCAGCTGCTTGGCCTGCTCGCGCGGCAGCTGCCGGCGGCCCAACTCGCGGCGCCCCCGGCCTGCCTCGATCTGAGCCGTCGATCTCGATCGGACGGCTCTCCGTTGATTTCGCCGGGTCAAAACCGGCGACGGCCGTCTCCCCGCAACCCTAGCTCGACCTTCTCTCCTTCCTTTCTCTGAGCCTCACGGTAGCCGCCGCCCATGGCGACCGGCCACCTTGGTCGTCGGCGTCGGTGAGGGACGCCGCCGCTGGATCCAGTCCAGCCGGCCCCCTTTTCCCCCGCGCCATTCCATCTCTTCCTTCTCTGCTTTACCATGGTGCGCACGGAGGCGGCAACGGAGGGGCGGCCCCCAGGAACGACCGGACAGGGGTGTGGCGGCGGCGCCACCGCAGGCCCACTCGCCGGTGCACGCATTCGCCCTCGCGCGAGTGCGCCGCCGTCGAGCGGCCTTGTTGCGGTGCCCAAGCCCGCGCGCCGAGCAGCGGCTCGAGTTCGCCTGTCCGCGCGACGGCGGTAGTGCGCCAGAGATCTGGCGCCTCTGGGTGATCTTTCCCGCGCCTTCACGGCCGGCAGTGAGACCCAGGTGAGCTCCGCCACCTCCCCGTTCTTTCTAGGGTTATCTTTTCATTTCTGTTTTTTTTCGATTTGCATCGAAAATCTATCTTTTCTTTTGATTTCTTTCGATTCATGACGAATTCTAACTTTCCCCGTCTCGATCTACCCACTAGATTGGCTCTTGATACCATTGTTAGAATCAACTTTAGATCGCGTAGTGGTAGATCGAGTTGGTGACGAACTTGACCAAGAGAAATACCTTGCTGTTTCCATGGTGCGGCCGTGTTCGTCGATGGAGGCTGCGCACAGGCAGGCAGACAGGCGATGTAGAAGTTGCAGTGCCGGTGTTGGTGGGGTTGACGCAGGGACGTCCGGCGACCCTCGGTGGCGTCTAGCGTCGGGGACGCCCTCGCGGTGGCGAGGACGGTGGCGTCAGTGGGCTTCCCGTCGCAGCAGCACCTCCCTCTGGATCGGATTAGGGTTTGGACGGTAGGAATAGTGACTGCGGGTGAACCTCATGACCCGAGCCTCTAATCTCCACCTCCACTTTATAGGGCTGCGCGACGGGGGCCCACCAGCCTCATCTTGGGTTGGGCGTCCCCGATCAGGACGCGAGTCAAGGTTGGCCCAGTCGTTGAACTGGCCCGGTGGAGATCAATACTAACAGATCTCGTTCATGGCCACTGTGGGTTGAGCTTTTGCGCTGTTCAGAATCTGTATGCGAGCTGTACGTGTCAAGACCTCATCGACGCACCAAAACATGCAACGTACAAGGCTACCTTGCTTGTAGCTTGCAAGCTCTTCTCTCTCTTTTTTTTCCCTCTCTCTGGAGTTTGCGATGGCAAGATACACTTGAAAAAGCTCCTTCTCTAGGCTTATTGAATGGCTTGGCACGTCAACTTTAATCCTAATTCGATCTCTAGGACTTTAGAAAGCTATTGGTTCATATAATGTATTACAATTTCTATAACAAAGCTAGGATGTAAAAAACAACTAGCTGTCGCAACTTGCAAAAGTTTTCCTGTACTTTTACCTGACCCTATACTCATCTTACACATGCTACGATCCTATGGCAATGCACTGTTGAAATCTCGAGTGAGAAATAAAAAATGGAGCAAAGAGAAGACAGCAGGACGCATCACCCTCCATATTTTAATTTACTTGTGAGGCCGTGACAATTTGTTCAGGCATGTGTGCTTTTGTCAGGAGCTGGTGCAATTGCCGTGGATTTACTAGTCCAAAAACTAATCGTGCTAGGTTTGTCACATTGTTGGCTTAGGCCATCCAAGGTTTTGTATTTGTCTCTCGCTCAGACAAGTTTTCTGCTGGAACTTGACTGTAGCTCACAGCCTGCTTACTCCATGTGGGAGTTGCAAGGGAGGGCCCTTTCATTCTTAAATTATTTGGAGCCTAAAGTGTTCGTTAAGGAGATGGAGGAGAGGAGCGAGAGAGCATGCATGCATGGACCATTTGCAACAATGTCTTTTCTGGTGACATGTTAGTGGATTTAGCTGAAGAACCTACAAGCATTAGGAGGAACAAGCATGCAAAAACAACAGCATCTTCTAGTTCAGGGATGAGTTGTCTGATTGCTATGCTATCTCAATCGCAAGTAAGCATGGCAAGATAGCCGAGAATTTGCTTAACAAATCTTCAGGTTTCGACCCTTTAATCTCAGGTTAGGCGATAAACAATCAAAGCTAATTACAAGGGACAAATCGATTGGAGGCTACTAGTTCATTATTCTAATGGCGTCGACAGAACTCGGAGAGGGTTTGGACGAATAGTGCGATATGATAATGCTGCAGATGCCTCCAAGCTCGGCAAGAAGAACATGTTGCAGCAGCGCGATAGTACCACCAGTATTAGCTCAGGAATCCAGTCACAAGTGACAGAAGAAATGCCTCTGGTGTTAATCTATCAGCAGGTGGAGCAGCAACTCCAAAATGTGCAGTCACAATACCACCACCAAGTACATGTGGTGCGGTTGTGATGGAAATGAACCACCTTGGGAGTAGGGACTAGAGCCATTACTAAGGGACAGAACTTTGATCAGACAAAGTCTGACCCTAAATTGGTTTGACTCCTGAAGAACAAAGCTACTGAACAATTTATGCGAGGAATCCAAATTCGGTATGTTTTTTTTATCAAGAGCCTCTGAATGCAAGTACAATGCAAAAAGACAGGACTGAACGTTGGCTGGTTTCAGTAGCAATTCAAATACAAAGAAATGATTCTGCATTTGGGCTAGTTTCAGTAGAGTTCGAGTGCAGGGGCTAGGTTTTACATTTTGGTCTGTGGAAAATTAAACGAGTAAATGACCTATAGAATCATCAACCGCCAATGGCAGGAACCATACAGAGCAGATATCCACATTTCGCGGCAATTATTCCCGGCGATGGATCACGGGAGATGCTCTGGGAGACAGCCATAGGTTGGCGTCGGCTAAAATAAGGTGTTGGGAAGCGGAGATGAATGTTCTCTTGGTTCCACTCACCAACTGAAATGGATAGTGACGATTCCCTCGGCGCCACGGCGTTTTGCTGGGCAGGGCTCACGAGAGCGCCGGAAGCAACAGCAATGAGAGAGCGATAAAGAAACGGAACGCCGCCGGACCTATCGTTTTCCTTGCATGGCCGTGAATGCTGTCCCCAGGCTACTTAGTTGACGATCCTTGCTAGTAGAACTGAGGACACAGTCACACAGCCATGCAATGCAATGCAATCGGCAGGGCCTGCCCGGCGGCAGGTCGTGGGCTTGTACGCCTTGGGGGGCTTGAGCGTGCGTCGGGGCAGCTTCATCTTCCGCCCGGCGACCTGCAGGCTGAAGATCTTGAACAGTTGCTCCACCTGAAAAATGATCACAGTTATCTGTCGCCGTTAGAATAGATTATGTGCACCATTTCGCAATAATTCTACAGGACACGTTGTGGCTAAAACCAAGCAGGCAAGCACTACTGAACTTTGGAAGATGCTGCTGATTCGGCCTTCCGCACGGCAGTCGACGCAGCCAGCCACGGCCGGGGATGTTGCCGGAGGCGAAATGTCCTTTGGACAGGAAGGCCGAAAGGAAAGTGGCGAAAAGGGCGACGGCCTAGGACCCAGCCCAGTAGGGGCCCATATCACGACCCAGTGTACATATATTTCCTTTTTTTCCCCCTCAATCCTTAGCACAAGGTCCATATCACCACCCATCATTTGCAATGCCTGGTTTTTTGCTTCCTTTTTTTATTTATTATTCTATAATCTGCAATTGACTTTTTGAAAAAAAATAATCTGCAATTGCTGCTCCGCATGACCACATCACGTATTTGCGGTCCGATGAACTTGTGCCGCCGAAGGAAGGGCTCACGGTGACGGCGGCGGCCCGAGAGTCTATTGGTGCTTGCCGGAAGCTTCGAGAGGAAGGCTTACGCATTCCCTAGCTACCGCCCCGACCCACGAACCCAAAACCCAATTTCGCTTCCCCAATCGATCGCCCAGGGTTTCCTGCGCCGCTCGTCAGATCCGCTTCCTCCTCGTCGTCGTCTCAGGTACGGTGGTGAATCCGTGCCGTGGGCAGCCATATAACTGGATTTGAATTCCAACTGGATTATTGTTCGACCTGCCTGGGTGAATCCGTGTTCATGGGCTCCGCTCTGGGTTCTCGGCTGCAGGTGCCTTCGTCTGACCCCATGGCAGCGGCGCTCGCGGTGACGGACGAGGTGGCGCTGCCGATCCGGGCGGTGGGGGATCTGGCGGCAGCCGCCGATGTCTCGCGGGAGGAGGTGGCCGTCATCACCCAGTGCGCGTCGCTTGGTGAGCCTCTCACCGTCTTGCCCCCCCCCCCCCCCCCCCCACCCCACCCCAATTTTGTTTATGTCATGACGGCTGGTAGTTCGTGTGTGGATGCAGGAACATCTTTCTTTTTTGCTTGCCTGCATGTTTCTGATAGCTAGCCTGCATGTTTTGCAATCAAATCGGAATAGGCGTTAGGAGCATTTGGACGTCTTGCCCCAACTTTATGTTGATAAAGATCCAAGTCCTTGTATGCTTGAAATAGCGAGCTTTGTGTGTGATTTGTTGCAAGGGGTGCATGCCCACAATCAAATTTGGATTACACATGCGGTTCTTAGGCTTTTCATATTTCAATTGGAATTGCTGTCAGTATTCTGGAAAGTGTAGGCAAGAGGTGCCGATTTTTTGGATATATGTAATGACTAGTTCTCAAGATAGTGCGGTGAGTAACTTAACAGATGTGGAAGCGCGGTGAGTTGATCCTAATTTTGGGGCCTCTAATGTTTATTCCACTGGTATCCTGCTCACCATTGCTTAGTATGGAAGCTTGTGCTTATGCAACAAAAAAATAATGAATTAGCTCCCTACTTTGCAATAATTTTGAATCCATGGACATCCCTCAGAAACTTGTTCAGTGAAGCTTTCTTCGTAGGTTCTGGCTTGATGGTTCAAGGGTTGTCTATTGATCCATCACACAATGGAAATAGGAGGTAAAATGAAGAAGAGGCTTATATATGTAGACCAGCCACAGAAGAAAGTTAGGACAATTGCAAGTGAAAATGAATTGTTTTTAGCCATGGACTCTGCATCCGAGTTCATAACAACAATGAGCTTTATGGCTATGAATTTGAGCTGGTGTCTTTTTGTATGCACGATCTGGGCTAGTACTTGCAATTTCGGGAACCCGTATTATATGCTTTTTGAATATTCGAATTTTTTTCATTTTTGTAATGCTTGGGTATGTCATATCTTTGTTGAATAATCATAAACCTGCTATCTAAGTAATATGTTTACTTGGAACAGGTGGGAAGTTGCCTTTTGAAGATGGATCAGTTGGTGCTGTTCTTGCTGTCATTAAAAATGTGGAAAGCTTGAGGGAACAGTTGGTTGCTGAGATTAACCGGGTGCTGAAAGCTGGTGGAAGAGTACTGGTGCAGAGCTCTGCACCTTCCTCCAGTCAGAAGGTAACTTAATTGAATACATCTTACTGACAGCCTTTCTCTTGTGCTGTATATAGAGAGTTTCCTAATTTTATGAATGTCTCTTGTCAGCCTAACACTGATATTGAGCGCAAACTACTGATGGGGGGATTTGTTGAAGTGCAAGCATCTGCTTCAAGCTCTCAGGATACTGTGCAGTCTGTTACTGTAAGTGGTCTAAATTCTTGTATTGTTGTTGCCTGTTAATGTTGTTGTGTAGGCTTTAATTTTGATGCTAACTTTAACCACTTATATAGGTTAAGGCAAAGAAGGCCAGCTGGAGCGTGGGTTCTTCTTTCCCCCTTAAGAAAGCAACAAAGGCCCTTCCTAAGATTCAAATTGATGATGACTCAGAACTTATCGATGAAGACAGCCTCTTGACTGAGGAAGACCTGAAGAAACCACAACTTCCAGTTGGTACAGTCATAAACCCTTCAACCTATTTTGATATCTGTAAAGATATTCAATTCAAGTTTAGGTCCTAAAACTTTCTCTTGGGTTTCACCAGTTGGGGATTGTGAAGTGGGGGCAACAAGGAAGGCGTGCAAGAACTGTACTTGTGGCAGGGCTGAGGCTGAGGCAAAAGTAGAGAAGCTAGAGCTCACTGCCGAGCAGATTAACAATCCTCAGTCAGCTTGTGGCAGTGTAAGTATTGCTTCCAGAATTACAGTGCCATTAGTTGTTTCTTGTGGAGAATCCATCGCATGCAGCAATGATCACCCGGATTACTGACATTGCCTCTGGTGATCTCTGTGAACGATTCTTGCAGTGTGGGTTGGGTGATGCCTTTCGATGCGGCACCTGTCCGTACAGAGGTCTCCCTCCTTTCAAGCCTGGAGAGAAGGTAACGATTTGTATTTCCTTCCCTAAATTGCAGATTATCAAGGAGATCAAAGATTTCAATCGTAGTCTGTATGCTGATTTGTAATGCCAGATGCTCACTAGTGCTTTCTCCAATTGTGGCAGGTTTCCTTGTCTGGCAACTTCCTTGCTGCAGACATATGATGGCACATGGGCAAGAGCAGGATATAGGAATTACCTTGGTCATTTTGTTCTTTGATCTGGACGTTAAGTTAACTCCGCCTATGCTGACTGGAAGACTCTCTCTCCTGAGTCGTCTCAACATTGCCGGTCCCAAGCCCGGGTAAAGGAGGAGAGTTGCGTTAGGTTTTGGCAAACCAGCATAAAAAATGCCACTCTAATGGATATGAAACCTACAAGAAACTCGTTGGGGCGTAACCCTCATAGCGACGCGCTACATCGGAACCCGGGTGTGGTGATAAATGGGCAAGGGCCGGGTCGCCATCCCGCCAAGGGCGCGTCGTATCATGACCTGGGTACGATGATAAGTGAGCAAGGGTTGGGTCGTCACCTGAATGGCGCGCTACATCTACGCCCGGGTGTAGTGAAAAATGAGCAAGGGTCTTCGCACTTCCCTCGACGGGTGCGAAGGGTAAGGAAGCTAGCCGAGCCAACTAGGTTTCGTATAGGTAGCTGGAACGTAGGGTCCCTAACGGGTAAGTTGCGAGAGCTAGTTGATGTAGCAATTAGGAGGCGTGTAAATATTCTATGCGTTCAAGAGACTAAATGGAAGGGCCAGAAGGCGAAGGAGGTTGAGGATACTGGCTTCAAGCTTTGGTACACGGGAGCAACTCCGGGTAGGAATGGTGTAGGCATCTTGATTGATAGGAGCCTTAAGGATGGAGTCGTAGAGGTTAGAAGGCAAGGCGACCGGATTATCCTAATCCGGTTGGTAGTTGGAGTTTCGGTTTTGAATGTGATCAGTGCATATGCCCCTCAGGTAGGCCTTAGTGAGAGCACCAAGATGCAGTTCTGGGAAGATCTAGATAGCATGGTTAGTACCGTGCCTACCAGCGAGAAACTCTTCATAGGAGGAGATCTCAACAGTCATGTGGGTGCGACTAATGTAGGGTTCGAGCGAGTGCACGGGGGTTTTGGGTATGGTAGCAGGAGTCAAGAGGGGGAGGATGTGTTGAACTTCGCGTTAGCCTACGACTTGTTGATAGCGAATACCGTGTTTAAGAAGAGGGAATCCCATCTTGTGACGTTTCGTAGTGGACAACACTCGAGCCAGATCGACTTTATCCTTACTAGGAGGGAGGATAGACGTGATTGCTTAGATTGTAAGGTGATACCTGGGGAGTGTGTTGTCCCTCAACACAAGCTTGTGGTGGCGGACTTTCGTCTTCGGGTACGTGTCCACCGGGACAAATGTACCAAGATTGCGAGAACAAAGTGGTGGAAGCTTAGAGGAGAAGCGGCACAAGCGTTTAAGGAAAGGATGCTAGGTGAGGGGCCTTGGGAAGAAGGAGAAGACGCAGATGACATGTGGCTAAAGATGGCAACATGTGTTCGGAAGGTGGCCTCAGAGGTGTTTGGCGTGAGTAAGGGAGGCAAACAGGAGGGGAAAGACACCTGGTGGTGGAACGACGAGGTGCAAAGGGCTATTAAGGAGAAGGAGTGTTTCAAGCGTGTCCATCTTGACAAGAGTGCAGCCAACATCGAGGGCTATAAATTAGCGAAGAGGGTTGCAAAGCGAGCTGTGAGTGTAGCAAAAAGTAAGGCGTATGATGACCTGTATCAGCGGCTAGGCACGAAAGAAGGGGAAAAGGACATTTATAGGATGGCTAGGATCCGCGAGCGGAAGACAAGGGACATCAACCAAATCAAATGCATTAAGGATGGGACAGATCGACTGCTAGTGAAGGATGATGAGATCATGGATAGATGGAGAGAGTACTTCGACAAGTTGTTTAATGGGGAGAGTGAGAGCCCTACCCTTGAGTTAGATGACTCTTTTGACGATACCAACAGACGTTTTGTGAGGAGAATTCAGGAGGTAGAGATCGGGGAGGCTTTGAAGAGGATGAAGAGAGGTAAAGCGTTGGGTCCTGATGGTATTCCCATTGAGGTGTGGAGATGCCTAGGAGATAGAGCAATAGTTTGGTTAACTAAGCTTTTTAATCTCATTTTTCGGTCAAACAAGATGCCGGAAGAATGGAGGAGAAGTATATTAGTACCTATCTTCAAAAACAAGGGCGATGTTCAAAGTTGTACTAACTACCGTGGGATTAAGCTGATGAGCCATACGATGAAGCTTTGGGAGAGGGTCATCGAGCATCGCCTAAGAAGAGGGACAAGTGTGACCCAAAACCAATTTGGGTTCATGCCTGGAAGGTCAACCATGGAGGCGATTTTCTTAATACGACAATTGATGGAGAGATATAGGGAGCAGAAGAAGGACTTGCACATGGTCTTCATTGACCTTGAGAAGGCATATGACAAAGTACCGAGAAATGTCATGTGGTGGGCTTTGGAGAAGCACAAAGTCCCAACCAAGTACATTACCCTCATTAAGGATATGTACAAAGATGCGACGACGTTTGTCCGGACATGTGATGGCAACACCACTGACTTTCCTATTAACATAGGCCTACACCAGGGGTCCGCATTGAGCCCTTATTTATTTGCTTTAGTGATGGATGAGATCACAAGGGATATACAAGGTGAGATCCCTTGGTGTATGCTCTTTGCTGATGATGTGGTGCTAGTTGACGAGAGTAGGGCAGGGGTTAATAGGAAATTAGAGCTGTGGAGACTGCACGTTAGAGTCGAAAGGGTTCAGACTTAGTAGGACCAAGACCGAGTACATGATGTGCGATTTCAGCGCGACTAGGCATGAGGGGGGAGACGTTAGTCTAGATGGGCAAGTGGTGGTCCAGAAGGATACGTTTCGGTATTTAGGATCGGTGTTACAAAAGGATGGCGACATTGATGAAGATGTTAGGCATAGAATTTCAGCTGGCTGGTTGAAATGGCGGCAAGCTTCTGGCATCCTTTGTGACAAGAGGGTGCCACAAAAGCTAAAAGGCAAATTCTATAGGACAGCAATTCGTCCGGCGATATTATACGGTGCTGAATGTTGGCCTACAAAAAGACGACATGTGCAGCAACTGAGTGTAGCAGAGATGCGGATGTTGCGGTGGTTTTGCGGGCACACAAGGAGGGATAGAGTCCGGAACGAAGTTATTCGGGATAGTGTCGGGGTGGCACCAATTGAGGAGAAACTTACTCAGCATCGGCTGAGATGGTTTGGACATGTCCAACGAAGGCCTCCTGAGGCGCCGGTGCGTAATGGGATCCTTGAGCTAGTCGATAATGTAAAGAGGGGTAGAGGTAGACCTAAACTGACGTGGGATGAGTCGGTTAAGAGAGACCTTAAGGATTGGAACATCTCTAAAGAGATAGCTTTGGATAGGAGCGCTTGGAGACTAGCTATCAATGTGCCTGAACCTTGAACTTATTTCTTTCGGGTTTCATCTCTAGCCTACCCCAACTTGCTTGGGAAAAAAGGCTATGTTGTTGTTGTTGTTGATCTGGACATTAAGTTGATGGTTAAGTAGTGATGCTCACAGGAAGAACAATCGAAATGAAGTAGCCCTATTAGCCCTGTATGTGTGCGTGGGACTGGAGTTCGATCTCTTTGTATCCACACGTGTGCTGATTGTTTGATATGAAACCATTGGCGGCATATCTATATCTATCAATCAATCAATTTTATCTAAAGTTGTTCAAGTGTATGTGGTATTTCAGATTTTGTAATAAGTAGCGATATGGTGACCTGTGTCCGGGGATGGGGCTCCTCTGTCCCAGGCACATTCTTGGTGAATTCTCGGTGATGCCTTTACATTCCGGGGATGGAGACCGCAGCGACGCGTTCGATTTCGATCCAGATTCGCACAAATTCCCGTCCACTTCGACGGCGTGTTGCCCCTTTCTCTTCTTTTGCTAGAGGCAGCGTCTTTCCTCGCCGAGTCCTTTGTCCTTCCTTCCTTGGGAAGGAGAAAGAACTCGCCTCGCGTGTCGCGCGTCCCCCCGAAATATCCACCGAAGAACATCTTCTTCTCCGCCTGGACTCCAAGCTGCAGCCCCGCCCTGCCAAGTCCCCAACCGCCGCCCGCGCCGATCCGGCGACCCCCTGCTCTCTAACCCCACGCTCCGTCGATCTGCGCGGCCGCGGAGATGGCGGAGCAGGAGCAGCGGCCGCTGCTCGAGGTTCGTCGCTGCATACCTCCTATTTTATCCAAGCATGCGGGTTCTACAATTTGCGGCTCTACGCCCGTCGCTTGGCTCCGCTTCGACCACCTGTCACCACTCCTTGATGTGGTTTATATACCTTTAATTCACGAGTCTCCTATGTGTTAAGAATATGGAATTTAACATGACAGCCATCATAACTCTAGTGCTATGGAGTTTGGCTTGGTGTGTAGGTTGATTGGTTAGGATGCTTGTCCACAGCAGAAGAAGGCTCCATCCACATCACGGTGTCGATTAGGCTCAAGTTTGCTCCGGGTTATAACCAAGGTCCTTTTAGGGACTAGTTTCTCAGTTCAGACTTCAGGCTAGACAAAATGGATACAACTATGGCAAGTGATAGTTGACCAGCTAGTTGTGAATTGCAAAATATGCAGGCACGTAGTTTGTCATTAGAGGAATCATACAGTTGGCTACATCGCTTCAGTGAAGTAACTGCAACTAGAGTGTGAAGTTACTGAAGATTACTTTGGCATTGAACCTCTGTTCTGATAAATGGGGGCACTATCCCGAATTCCTATTCTATAATACAGGGCGTGGGTCCTCAATTTTGTGCTGAGTGTACTAAATACGATATTCTGTTTTGGTGCATCAGCCCCTTCCACAGCACGGTGCTAATTGCCAGTCTCCTTTTATTCAGGTGGAGCAATGTGTCACATCTATACCAGAAGATCATGAAGCCACATGTTGGGGCTGTGGGCTCCGGCTTGTTTTTGCAAGTTATTCACCTGTCTATAGGTGTGGCTGGTGCGGAGCAATTACACAAAGCAACCAGACTGCAAGAAAACCTGATAGTGTATGCTTTTCCCACTGGAGACGTTTACGGGACCGGTTCTTTGTGACTGTGCTCATCCTCTTCATGCTCTTTGTTATATGTAGGTTCCCTTTCTCTTGCTATCAGAATATGTTATAGCATGCCACAGTTATTTGTTTACTCATGCAGTTTTTGCGACTAGTATTTTAAACACTAATGCTACTTTGTATTCGTGAGTTGTTGTTTAGTTACCCTGTTTTCTCTTTTCACAGGTGGTGGGGTCTGGGCGGTGTATCCAATTGTTTTCTCAGTCAGCAAATTTTGTGGTATTTTTCACTGCATGGTAACAGCTATCTTGGCTTTATGCACCATCACAAGTTATTGTTTGGCCTCTTTTAAATCTGCTGGTGCACCAACAAGCATACGATGGGGCAGCTATCCCATGGTTGGGAAAAGTGATCTTGACAACTACACGTTTTGTACATACTGCAATAAACCAAAGCCCCCGAGAACACATCACTGCCGATCTTGTAAAATGTGTGTGGTGGACATGGATCATCATTGCCCATTTGTAAGTATGATGACCGCTAACCCCTTGATATATATATGCATTATCTTGTATTTTATTTTTTTGATTATTAGGTTTAAATTGTTTCTTCTTCTTCTTGTGTTCAGATTGGCAACTGTGTGGGAGCATCGAATCATCAAGTTTTTGTCATTTTTCTGATATCTGTGGTTATAAGTTGTGCTTATGCTGCTTCAATGACTATATATGCGAGTTATAAGACATGGCCCTCTGTCGATTTCTCAAATCTAGAATCATCTCGTCATTCAATGAGTACTATGAAAATGTTGTTGGAGATCATTACCACCATTGCGGGATCTGCATTCTTCTTGTCTGCAAGGGGTCTAGTTTTGGTATACCTAGCATTCGCTAGTCTATCAGTCAATGCTGGTATAGGTGTCCTGCTATGCCAGCAGCTTAGCTATATCTATGAAGGAAATACATATCTCAACCATTTAAGTTCACCAAATGCCATGCATGGAGAGAGAGGGTTGCAGAACATTGTTAGATTTTTTGGGTGCCCCTACCCAATTTCCAGAGTTCTGTTGCGATACTCAAACACTGTCAAGTTGCAGGATAATTCAGGCTCCAAACTTCTTTAGAGGTATAGATCATATTTATGTCCCTTGCTCAGTGTTTTTATCATGTACTTGTAAGATTAGACGGGGATAATGTTAAGAATTATATTTGCTGCCTGATTCCTCCCCGCACGATTAAATCCCTGATTTTTTTTACCCCACATGCATCTACTTAGTCGTTGAGCTAACAAATAGTTACATTTATATGTAGGTTTTGGTGCTTTACTCTTATGTCCCAGCATTATGACTTGTATGGAAATATTTGTATACATATAGAATTGTGAATCTCTGTTGACCACCGTAGATTAGTTTGTAGTATATTGAAGTTGTTCAGGAATGCAATACTCATGATAATCCATGTTCTGGAGAAAGCATTAGTTCTTCAGTGGATATTTCTCACATTGATCATCCTGCGTATTCATTGCCCTGCCCTTATAATCATAAGGTGCTGATGGTCTTGCATGTCTGAAATTCTGCGCATCGTCTCTTTCTTTTTTCATCACTATCTTCAAGCATGGATCACGCTTGGTTGCTCTAGAAGAAATGGACATCAGGATTGAGTGATGCTAGGAGTTTGAAATTTTTTTGCTTGGACCACGTCCTTCTGATGTTGATACAGTTGACATGTATAGGACAACAACCCGACAGTTGTTTCTGTAACATTCACTGAACAAGCCATCGTAAATTGGTCAATTAAGCATCGATGTGTGTGGTTCTGCCATTCTTTATTGATGGTATACAAATTCAACTGGGATCCGGGCCTGGTCGCCCAACAGAAAGTGGCTGGCATGTTCATTCAGTTTACTCTTGCAAACGTTTGACTGCATCTTTTTTTGGTTCCAGTGGGGCTGCATGAAATCAGCAGCGAAATTTCGGAGCCTGGATGTTGAATGGTCGCCTATCCAAGCTGCATTGATGCCATCAGCTCACTAAATTATTGTGACATCAAAATTGTTTTTTCCCCATCTGTTTATTACCAGGCTTGCAGTCTGCGGCTGCTATTGCTGTCGTTTCAGCTCCTCCACATGCCTGCTTTCCTTGGATCGATGGCAAGCGATCCGTTGCGGTCCTCGCTCGCGTCGCGTGTCCCCGGATCGGAACCCCCCATTCCGGCCTGATGAGGAGAAGGAACACACATGACAGATCGACCATCTCGGTGCCCCATGAGATAGCTAGCTAGCTAATCCGCTCTGTTCCTGCAGCCACATGGCATGTGCTGCTGGCTAGTTACGCCCTCATCTGCCTCCGTGCAACTTGCAGGCAGACACACATGATGACAAGCCTGATGATCATATCATACTATCCTAGCAGCTGCAGCTCGATTGATTGAGGAGCGAGGGGGCACGCTTGATTCCGTACACACCTCCTAGTTTAACCCATACTGCGTGCAATGTAGATGCAGTTTTGCTTTGGTTGGTCAGTATACGATCGATGCACAGCACATGTAGATAGATGTGCTAGCAGCTGCGCATAATAACCAGTACTAGAAAAATTAGTAACTCGACGACGGCCCGTCAGCGTTTGCCAAGTCAACAGGTAAATGGCAAAACAAAAGGCCGGGTGGGCGTGGTGGACGAACAGACAAGAGGAGGGAGGGAGAGGAGCAGCCCAACAGGCAAGGCTGGCCGGCCGGCCGGACCTCGGCGGGCACGTTGCCATACATGTGCTCGCCGGCAGCACCGTGGCAGGGCGCAAATTATATATACTGCATGCCACTCTAACTCTACTATATATACATGTAGGAGTAGGTAAAACTACGTACTGCTTGTACCTTTTGCGTGACGACAAATCTATCCATGTCCTTTTCCACAAGCTCCGGCTTCGATGGTTGGTTAAATTTAAGATAAATTTGACCTAGCGAGACATATATAATTGTAAACTCAAACTTCATCAAGTTCTGGCACTCTTCAGTCTGATCTTCAGTTGATTGATCGTCATTTACCTGCCTTAGTTTTTGGTTCAGTGGCCGGCCTTTGTTTTTTGCTTTGGCGGGTGCGCCTCGATTACGCCTAAACTTGCACCCGGTTATGTTTTTCTCCTATGGATTAAAACGGGGAAATCCTCTTCTCTAAAAAAAATATATAATCGTAAACGGAGGGAGTAATTCGATCTGAGTGAGCACAAATTTAAAGAGGAATGTAGCAAAAAGCCATCCGTGCCTGTCGTGTCATGTGAATCTTTCTTGTATGTGTCGCGCGCGCGGCTTGCACTTGCGCTGTCCATGGCGCGATCGAGGAGGCGGCCCCCTCGTCTTTACAGCTCAAAGATTCACGAATGGCGGCACATGCCGTCGCCCTGGCTGTGGCTGGCTGGCTCACCCTCCGCCCGCCCGGGAATAAACAATAATGCTGGCTGGCCGGCCGCCAATCGGCTTCAGATCCAACAGAAATCCGCTTTCCGATCGGTGCCGTGAATCCGCTGGGGCCGGCCGGCGTCGATCGCCGCCTGCCCTGCCTTTTCTCTTTCACTCACGCGTGTGCCTGCCTGCCTGCCGGGTGAACCTGACGGAAAGCGCCATGCCTCGGTGTGTGGTTGCTGCCTGCCTGCTTCTCCTCCTGCTCGATCGCTACTGCATCCTGTACTCTGGGCCTGCTTCTCCTCCTGCCTCCTGCTGCTCGATCGCTTACTGCATCCTGTGCTCTGGGCCTTAACCTTAAATGGCCATGCACCTGATAAGCTGTTGGTGCCGTGCACTTGCCGTCAGGTTGGAACTGGCCGGCGCTGCCTGCCTGCGGCTGTAACAACAAACTCCCAAATATTTTGCGCGCAGGTAGTAAAAACACACTGCCAAGTGCCAAGACAATGATCTAGATAGGGCACTGTTTGTTGATGGTGACCACCTTAGCTTTTGGCAAAGCTCTCAAGGCAAGATCGGAAATACTCCCTAGACGTACATGTATAACTTCGTGCGTGTTTAATTTTGATGCGCATCGTTATCCGATGTACAATGCCACGGGCGGAATATATATAATCCTGTACTGCGTGCTGGTTGCTGTCTGACTGTGAAAGCACACATTTTTTTTCTCTCTCTTTTGTCACAACAGGCTGATCATGATCAATATAATGGCCATCCATCATTCGCGCCTTTCCGCGACGACAATGATATCCTTGCAGCAGCAAGCTTTGGTAACCAATCACCTGGCGGATGCTGCATGCATGGTGGTGTCATATGCTCATGATTGCGACCTCCGATCCACCACTGGGAATGAAGGAGAGAGCTGGCGGTGGTGTACCGTGTATCTGCTGCCACTGCCAAGTATTCACCGGACCTCACGGCCATGTCAGCAGCAGATTAACAGTGTACTTGGTTCCCCCATGCATGTAGAAAAAACCTGTTCAAACTTCAAACAGTGACTTCTTCGCCCCCCCCCCCCCCCCCCCCAAAAAAAAGAGAAAAAAGGAAAAAAAAATCCCCACTCTCAGGGAATAGAACAGGGCATGTCCGATCAATTTCCCTGGCAGTATGTACTTGTGGTCCAGATCTTCTTTAAATTTAGCGCCTAGTACAGGGGCGAGGCTTGCATCAACACGCACAGGGTTATTACTGTCCTGCCGGAACCCATTCTGATTGGGCTCTGCATGCTGCTCTCAACTGAAGACGTGTCGATGCTCATCTTTGAGGAAAGATGAAGAGGTTTCGTTGTATATACTATGCAGCAAGGGCAAACACATGGGCATGACGAGCAAAGTGAGGGCACAACCCATTCAAGAATAATAATCAAGGTGCATGGGTTAGAAAAAACTTGGGGCGTATTGCTTGTCTGAGAGCTAGCGGAGCCGGCCGGGCAGGCGGCACATGGACGCGACACCGAGGCGGTGGCCACTAATGCGCACGACAAGCTTGGGTTTTTTTTTTCTCTCCCTCTCTCTACATCTTGGACGATGGACAACTGGAGCAACGGAACAAAGCCTCTTTTTAATTGCTTTTGGAAGAATGGAAGGAGCATCTGTGCCTTCCTGCCTGCTCGTGGTTGGTGTCGATCTGTTTGCAAGTGGCAGTTGGTAACTGCGTGCGTTCCTTTCCCAGTTCATGCATTGCAATGGCCGGCGGCCAGTCATGGCGATCAGAGCGAGATCGGCGTCTCCCATCTCGATCGGGAGATACGCACGAACGGGCTCCCCGATTCGAGCAATAATGCGCGGCGGGGGGCATGGAGATGGATGGGCCGCGCGCGATTTGCTAGTAGCAAGCTAGCAAGCAGATCACGTACGTCTCGCGTCGCGCGCGGCAGGTAGAGGTATGTGTGCGGTGTCGCCGGCGACTCCGTCCTGCCGCGAGCGTCACGCATCGACCCTGAATCCCTGACGCGGCGGAGTAAACGCCGGTGATGGCCTCGGCGGCCCGTTGGCTGGCGAATTCACTTAGCTTGCCGGTCTGGTGGATTCATGCATGGCGAGGTGCGGCGATCGGGCAGCTAAGCTAGATCGCTAGAGTACACCAGGGGCTAGATCGCTAGCCCTTGCAGCGCGGATCGGCCTGGACCAGGGCGGGGAGGGGGATTTTAATCCGGGTCCGGCCGGGGCGGCCCGGAATCCTCGCCTACCGGCGGTAGGGCTGGCTGGCTCTCCGGCAGGGAGGGACAAGCAAGCAGTGGCCAGTAGCTAGGTGGTGGGTGCGATGTGATCGGGAGATAGATGCAGCTGGCCTGGCACTGCAGTTCCTTGGTCTCTGTCTGTCGTCTCCACCAAACAGAAACAGTATTCCTTTCGTTTTTTACGAGGATAAAAAATGGCGAGATCAAACGGAAATAATCAGATCGATCGATGGATCGATCAATGGCGGGGTGGTAGTGGCTGCTGGATGGGGACGTGTCGCGTTAAATATTCTCCCTTCCCCGGTGTGGCTGCGGTGCCGGCAGGCGCACGGAAAAGGAGGGGGCGCGTGGGGCTGGCCGCCCTCGGCCTCGGCCTCGGCCTGGCTCCGCTTCGCTCGCCATGAACAATGCCTGCCCATCCATCACCCATGAGGAGAGGGGAGCCGGGGAGAGAGAGGGCTACCGGCGGCTACGGCCTGGGGACCGGCCCGTGGCTCTGGCTGCTGGCCTGCTGCCTCTCTCTCTCTCTGCTGGATGGCTCCTGCCACCACCCGCCCGGTTGGTTACTTCCCCCCAGCTATTTATATCCCCCGCCCCTGTGGGCCGTTGCTCTCACTCCAAAGCAACTCTCTCCTCCTCAGTCTCTCTACACCTCGCTCTCAACCACCTGTGCTGCATCCGGCCGGCATCCCCTCTCGCAGTCTATCTCTCTCCATAGTCTGCCTCCCTCTCTTTTTCTTTCGGCGGTCGCTGTGGAGTCGATGGCGACGAGGCGGAGAATTGTGGTCTCTGTGTCGACCCCCTCCTCGCCGGACGGGGAAGGGATGGATAAAAGGTGCGCGGGCATGCTTTCCACAGGCTTTCTTGAACTGTGAACTCGTGGGGGCATGTCGGATGAACGCAAAACCCCCCGCAATTCTCTTCCCCCGTGAATTGAGAATTGCCGAGCTCTCTCGGCTCGCCAAAGGGCGGCTCTACCTGTTGATGGTTCAAGAAAGCCCATGGAAATCATGTTGCGGCCTCTTGTGTTCTTCTTCTAGCGGAGAATTCTGTCGATTCGGGTGCTTCCTCGACGGAATTGTATGTTCTTTCTCTGAATTTGGGTGCTTTATGGGTCTCTGGGGGGTAATTCTGTGAGAATTCAGGGAATTTCGCTCCTCCTGAGATCTCCAGCCATCAGGTGCTTCTTGCACGCACGAATTCCCTCGCGCCTGCTGGAGAATTGCGGCGCAAATTGTCTTCTGTGGTCGGAGAGAGTCATGCCGAGGCTTTAGCTTGGTTTAATTCAGGTATGGGATTTGGGATGGCCCTGGCCTTCTGAATTTCGCCTTCTCGGATGCTTGTTTAGGTGCAATTCAGGGCAGATTTCTTAGCTTGAGTGTTGCCTTCCCTAGATCTTGCACTATTTTCAAACTAAATTTGGTGTGGAGCAATTCTCTTTCTAGTGATAATTTGCTCAGTGCCGTGCTGTTTATGAAAAATTCAGTACAGGTTGGTTGTTACGAAAGATTAATCTGGAAGAATTCAGAGTACCAGGGAAGTTTTCATGGCGAGTCCGGAATTGCTGTGCGACGACGTCCCGCTCCCGCATGAAGAATTCACATCACATCACAATTCGCTTTAGAAGGTTTGGCTGAAGCAGTTTTCAGATTTTTGTTCCACTGACGAAGCAATCTTCAGACTTTTGTCCTGCAGGCACTCCGACGAGAACTGAAACACGCCCTGACGGCTTTGTTTCCGGAGCACAAGAAATACAATTCATGTCCGCAGGGCATAATGCAGCAGCATCTGTGGCCTTGCAAGCACCATGTTCAAAATTCAAAACCCCGATAGATCTGCGCTTGCCGTAATCTGGACCTGACAGGCCCGTACTTGTCCGTTCAGAAGAACACAACTGGCCGGCAACAAAACTTGCATTTTTTTTACTAAATATATATACAATATATATTTTGCTGAACAGAAACGGGCTGGAAGCTCCCTGCCAAACTTTGATAGTAGTAGTAGTAATTTCCAGTTCCAGCACCTGCAGAAATTTAGCATGAGGCACAGTTCAATTACTCACGGCCGCGTTAAAGGTACAGTGGCAGAGTGGGAGGGAGAAGCGAGAGCAAACAGAAGGGCGAGCTGGGGCTTTTGGCTGTGGCGTTTGCTGCCCGGATAAGATTTCATTTCACTCGGCGGCTGCAGCAGGCACGCAGCCATGCAGCATTGATGCGTGAGTCCCTGGCCCTGGCCGGCCTGCCTTGAGGAGGAGCCCCAGGCACAGGTAGAGCCGCCCGGGCAGGGCAGGGCAGTGCAGTGCATGGCGTCCTCTGCTGCTGGTGTCCACGGCAGGTGGTGGAAATCACGCTCGGGCAGGGGGGAAAAGAGATCTGAGGGACAGGGCAGGAAAAAAAAGCAGCAAAAGGTTGGCGGCACAGCACAGCACATCCCAAAGGCTAAAAATAATCCCCACAAAAAGCCATGCGATTCCCCTCCCATCCCAACAAACCATGAAATCACGCCCATCTGCGCCGCGCCGCGCTGTCCGAGCGATTTCATTTCATTTACCCCCTGCCTCTCTGTGCCGCCCTGCCTGCACCGTGCACGGCGGCGGCCGCTGCTGCATGCGAGCCTGGGCCGCCTCTCTGCAGCAGCCGCAGCAGCAGCCGGGCTCTGAAAGCGAGGGAATTCCCACTCCCAGTCGTGGCTCCACGCTGCTGCTGGCTTCGCGATCGTGATGGCCGCCAGGGCATGCATTGGCAATGGCATCTGCTGCTGATCCACATCTAATCCACCTGCACTGCAGCTCGGCATGCCGGCGGCCTGCGGCGCGAGTGTGCAGCGGCGGGCGAGCGAGTTATATGGATCACATGATTCGCAATGATGGGCGGAGGCGGAGAGGCTCCACTCTGGGCTGTGCAGATCCAGACCCTCCCTTGCTGCCCCGGAGCCCTGAGGGGAGGGGACCAACCAGATCTCCCACGGGGCATACCAGATATTCCGATCCTCTTCCTCGCTCGCTGCATTATCCCAATATCCCTAGTACTGCTGCCTACTACTAAAGCTGGGTTACAAGTTACAACATGGCAGCCTGCCATTCATGCGACGCGAGCGCACACCACATCTAGGAGCTAGCCGGAAAAGGTGACTGAATTCTCCTCCTTGCTACAAAAAGGGCACTTCAGACTTCTCAGTTCAGAAAGCTGAAGCTCAGCTCCGTCAGAGCTGCCTTTCACCTCCCCAAATTCAGCACTTGCTATTTACAACTGCTCGATCGCTCGCTTCCCTATAGCTAGTTCCCTTCCTTGTTCCTTGCAGCTAGTAGCTATTTATGCAGCAGCAGTGTGCCCCTCCCGCCTGTATGTTGGCAGTTGGCACATCGAAAGCATCTTCTGATCGACATCGACTATCCGTCAGTGCTTCTTGCCGTGCAGGAAGGCGTCGACCTCGAGGTTGACGCTGCGCGACAGGAACTTCATGCAGATGGGCGGCTTGACGCCGGCGAGCGCCAGCACCGACTGCGGCAGCGTCCAGATTCCGTCGCCGCAGATGAGCCCCGACGCCACGGGCGGCGCGAAAGGCCTTGGCCCGCGCCGGGTCGAGCCGGTCCCACGCCAGGCGCACCAGGCTGCCGATGCACATGTCGATGCCGAAGTAGGGGCCGAGGTAGAAGGGGATGGCCATGGCCATGGGCAGCGGGATGTACGCCGCCGCCCGGGGCCCCGCGAGGTCGCGCGCCAGGTTGATGGCGATGGCGGCCACGAAGAAGGCGATGCAGAGGTCGAGGCAGTGGCGGGGCAGGGACCCCAGCCCCTGCACGCCCAGGATGGCCATGTTGCGGTACACGAGCGCGTTCGGGGACGGGTACTCGGACCCCGGCATGCCGATGTCGCGGAACGCGTTGTAGAAGAGCCAGAACACGGACGGCGCGATGACGCAGCCCATGGCCGTGCCGATCACCTGGCTCACGAACATGGACCGCGGCGACGCCAGCGTCATGTACCCGGTCTTGAAGTCCTGGGTCAGGTCCGACGCCGTGGAGACGATGCCGATCATGACGCCGCACGCCGCCAGCCCCGCGATGATGCCGCCCTCCGACGCGCCGGCCCAAGCGCCCACCGTGAAGATGGCCAGCTTGCCGTAGGTGGTGGCCAGGGACCAGTCCGTGAGCCCGCACCCGTACGCGTTGCAGAAGGCCAGCACGGGCGCGATCACGTACGAGACGGCCACGTGGTACCACCGGAGCTGGTGGAAGATGTGCGGCACCGTGGCGACGGACACCACGGCGATCACCGCGTAGGCGCTCAGCGCCAGCGAGTTGGGGATCTGGTCCTTGAGGAACAGCTCCGTGCGCCGCTTGTCGTCGAACGTCTCCTCCGCGGTCTGGAACGCCAGGTCGTCGCCGCCGGAGATGGGGAGCGTCGGCTCCGACATCATGCGGCGCACCTGCACCACCAGCGCGCTCACCGTCTTGGTCATCACCTTGAGGAAGTTGTAGAGGCCGTCGCCCAGGATAAGCGCGATGGAGACGAACACCTGCAGCCACCAATTAAGAAAGGAATTCAAGAGACCTGCACTGCAAATCTGCAATGCAAGAAGAACACGATCCATACCCGGTAGCCGACGATGCCACGGAGGCTGCTGGGTTTCAGGTTGGCGGGGTACCAGTCGCCCTTCTTCTGCTCGATGAGCGGCCACATGATGCCCCACGAGACCACTCCTCCCAGCAGGACGGAGGCGTTCACCAGGTAAGGGCAGATCATTCCGACGCCCACGTACGTCGCCGAGAAGTCGAAGAAGAACCTGCAACCAACCAACAGTTGCAAAATGCATCCACGCTGGCTGGCTGGCTAACTGAATGCAAAATGTCAACACTTGTACTTCTGCCTGTAGGCCTCGAGGCCCATCGTCGGGAAGGCCATGAAGCCGCAGCCCTCGCCGGCGGTGTAGAACCACTGGAAGAAGCCCCATGTGAAGCTGCCGGCGAAGAATTTCCCCAGCGTCTTCACCTGCCTCCTGCAGCAATCAGTTCAGATTCAGACATATGCATTCGTGAGGACACCCAGCCACAGTTAGAGTCTGACAGAGTCCCCCTCTGCATCAGAGATTCTGCATACTTGGCAAGCTTGGCGCCCTGGGGAGTGTGGAAGCTGTTGATGAGGTGGGCAGTTGCAGTGCCACTCGGGTAGATGAGCTTGTAATCGATGATCATTATCTGAACACAACCAATACCATTATATAATCTTTTTTTAGATGATAAGAGGGCATTCCCTTAATCGAAAAATAATAATCTTTAAACCTTGCTGGGAAGGGGGAAAAAACGGAATGCAGTGTCAATCAAAGATAGATAATGTGCGTACCTTCCTCAGGGGCACCACAGAGAAGAGGCCGAGGAAGCTGACGATGAAGAGGAATCCGATCATCCAGCCCAAGCCGGGGTTTTTGATGTTGTGCTCGTCCAAGGTTTCCCCCGACTGCTCGCTGATCCTCTCGCTCATCGCGAACATGTAGCTTCCAAACCCGCCTGTACAATAGGCAACCCATTGATTCGAGTGGAAAGGGACTGAAATCACTGACGCCCTGCCCAGCAGAGCAAAGCTACTCTGCTACTGTCCGACACCGAAAAGTAACGAACTGCTGGGTTCCATTATTGGATTCGCGAATTTCCATTTTATGAACCTTTTCTTTTCCTTGGACCTTGCTACTTTTTAAGTTGAACGTGGAAATCTATATCATCCGGTTTAAAATCGATTTTTGTGAAAATGCATTTAAATCGCATCGCGTATGCATGACAGATATTTTGTGGAAGACGAGCAGCACATCCGAACCTAACTGGGCCTGAAAGAAGAAGAGAAAGTCCAGAAAACCCGGTATGGCCGGCCCATGATGAAATGCAGAGCTAGGGAGCCCAATCGAGGAGCCATGCGATGCAGTTTTGTCATCTTCATCGTGATCGATCTATCGGAAGGGTACCGATCAAAGCAATTGATAGGGATTGATGATGAAGGCGATGCCGTCGACCGCGCAGGGTGGGTCGTACCGCTGAAGGCGATGCCGGAGCAGGCGACGACGCATGTCTGCACGACGGTGTTCTCCTGGCGGGTGAATGGGCGGACGGTGGCGACGCCGGCCTTGTCGAGCAGCCTGGTCCAGGACGTGAGGAGGAAGAAGCCGAGGAGCCCCGCGGAGACGTTGAGCGAGGGGATGATCCCGGTGGTGAGGTTGAGCTTCATGACGATGACGCTGAACATGGCGCCCAGGAGCGCGCTCACCGCCAGCGCCCGCAGCGTCACCTGCTCCCGCCACCCGGGCACCTCGCGCCCCTCGAACACCCGCTCCACCGACTCCCACGCCTCGTCCTCCTCTTCATCTCTCCTCCTCGCCATCGCCGGAGGGAGTCGCGGTCGATCACCTCCTGCGGCCGCGCGGCGGTTTCTCTCCGGCCGGTCGACGGTTCTCTTCGATGGATCTCTCTTCGCTGAACGATGGTTAGGGTGCTGGGACCCGCCTGTCAGTTGGGACGCATCGCACGGTCGTCGTCGCGAGTTCCCCTCAATGCAAGCAAGCGGTTTCGCCGGGGCAAGCTAAGGGTCGTCGTTCGGTGGTCAGTGACTGGCACCTATATGCCGGGGGTTGCGCTTAGCAGCAGGAGTTGGCGTCGGATCCGGTTCTCTCGGCCACTGTCTCGTTCGCTCGCATGTCGCATGTAGTTGCCCGCCACGGTCGTCGCACCTGACCGCGCCTCCCTAGCCATAGCCATGCACGAGCACGAAGAAGAAACACCATGAACCAAGCAAGAAATTAACCGGCCGGCCGGGCATGCATTGCGCGCATGGAGAATTTTTTACAATTTAGCTTTTTTCGCGAAAGAATTTCGCATATAATTTTTTTTAACTTTTTGTACAAATGGACCCCGGGGTCGGTGCCACAGTTCACGGCGCCGAGATAACACATCTCGGCGCCCTGAACTACGGCGCCGAGCCGCCCAAGACGTTCCACGTCCGTGTTGAGCTGGCAGTCGACGTGGCCGAGCTCAGCGCCGAGCTCGGCGCCAAGATCCACGGCGCCGAGCTCAGTGCCTTAATTTGTGGCGCCGAGCGTGCTGCCATATATACCTTCTTTCTTCCCTTCTTTCCGAGCTTCTACCATTTGTTCCACCCCTTCTCAGTTTTTATCAGAACCTCCACTCGCCGAAACGACAAAATTGACCTTGGGAAGTCCAATTAAAACCACAGATATGCAAGAGCAAGGTATCATCTATACCCTCTTAATTTTGGATGCATGGATTTTGTTTGCAATAGGTGCATTGTTGAAATAATTGCTCGTCATTAGGTGCACTACACCAAAGCGCCAATGTCTTCCTCGAGATCAACCTGCATTCCATGGAGCAAGCATGAAACAACCATACCTGAAGAAATTGATGTGCCAATGTGTTTCTGCTGTTCGTTGTGCAAGTTAATGAAATCAGATGTTTTAGGCGATGACTACGGGATGAGGTTCTTTATGTGTGAGAACTACGAATATGATCCACCTAAGCGATACGGCAAAGATCGGGCTAAAGTAGCACGACAACGGACGATCTTTTTCTTTGTGACATAACATTGTGTTATGATTCTAATTTTTATTGGACAAAGTCTCCTTCGCCTTTTTGTGATTTTGTGCAGTGGTTCGACACCGAGTAGTCGCAGCAGACAAAGAACTTTGTGGAACAACAAGCAAGGTGGGCTGCGGAACGTTGGCACCGAATGAAGCAAGAGGAACAATAAGAGGAGAAGCGCAAGAAAGAGCAAGAAGAGATCCGCAAGAGGATGGAGGAGGTGGATCGTAAGGCGGCGGCGGAACGTGAAGCTGACAGGAAGAGAAAGCGAGAGAGGGCACGTCGTGCGAAGCAAGCCGGGCTTGAAGCAATTAGCAAAGGCAAATATCCTCGGTGCACTCAGTAGAGTACAACCATGTAATCTCGGTATTTAATATTTCCTAAGGCATGGTAGGTTTAGATGCAACAAGAAGTTATCTTGTCGCGTGCACATGCCACTGCAGTTAGTTGTTTATGTTTTCTGTTGAGAGCTTGAATCTGTGTGTTGTAACTTGTAGCATTAATTTGCAGTGCTAGCTGGGAATCTATTGAACCTTCGAACTTGCCTTTAAAATTTTCGGAGCATTTCAGGTCACTGGAGTAATGCATACCATAATTTAAAGCACACATTAAAAATAACGGTAACAACTAAGAACTAAGAACTGCATTACATAGTGCAAATCATCGGCATTACATCATAATACAACGGTAAAGAAACAAACATCACACATGCAGTGGCATGGCAGAACCCGTTGCAAACTACGGTAAATATATTCTGAACTAACCTAACATGCCTTAGGTCATTTAAGAAAATCCAACAAACACAACGATGCAGCATGTCACTAGCACTAGGGTAGTTCTAGTAGCCGTACCCCCACATAGCAAACTGCGTTGAGCCTTCTCCGCAGTATCCACCCATTGTAGGTGGTGCCGGCGGTGGTGGCGGAGGCGTAGGGCCCTTCTTCTTGTGACAAGGGCAGTTGCAGTAAAAAATAGTGCATGGTTCATCCTGTGAAGCGGCAGCATTGCTGGTATCATCATCGTCGTCGTTTTTGTTACCCTCGCTCACTTCCTCATATTGGTTCACCTTGCATTCCAAATCAAAGATATGTATCTAGAGGTACTCGATGAACTCCTGAACTGAATCAATTGGTGCAGGATCGACCCACCTAGTAAAACCACAGTTTTCTGGAGCATCGGAAGACTACAAAACAAATTTCATGTAAGGTGTTGAAATGAAGATAAAGATATGAAACAATCGAGTATTACCCATGCGTGTGGACATTTGAAGAAACGCCGACCGCCATCCATCCTGTCGGTGCACATCTGCACTAAGCAGTCCTCACAATGTCTGCATTTTGGCCACGGTTCTCTGCGGTCATCGTATCGTCTAAGAGGAGTTTTCTTGGTGAATTCACTCTTGTGTTGTGGCGGAAACTCAAACACTGGTTCCGGAAAGGAATCAGGTCCAAGAAGCCCGTCCCAAATTATGGGATCTCCCTTTCTTCCCTCTTTTGCTTTCCCAAAACCATAGTAACTCTTTCCGCTAGACCCACCTCCAGACATTGGGTATACAATGAGCTTCGGTGTTCGAGTGCTGCTGGAAGTTCACAAACTTGGGAGTATTTATAGGTGCACAAAGGTCTGATACTCGGAGTGTGGAGTGTAAATGCACCTGAAAAGCCTAGATGACAACACAGTGAAGAGGCTAGCTGACCGGACACTGAAAAGGCTAGATTCGATTCTCGAACTGACTACCCGATGCATCTCTGTGCATGCAGAGCATCTTAGTGTATGCAGAGCATTGACACTGTAACTCACACACCATGTCTTGCTGCAGACTCACGCCACTACATCATTGCCGCTCGGTCGATCACGCCTAGATGCCGCCTTCCCCACTACACGCTACAGACCTTCGCTGTAGGACGACAGGCCCGTCGTCCTCGCCAGAGAGCCTACTTTGAAGGTGAGGTGGTGTGGTTGCCATGTTATCACATCTTTTTGAAAAGGTGAAAGGGCACTGATATTGGGCTGTCGTCTGTTGTCACGTCTGTCTGGGCAAACGAATGCCACATGTGGGGAACCCGTGATCGCCATACTGAGCAGTGGTAACCTGTGATTTTGTACTCGCAGCTAGACGCACTATGATCCCTATTTTGAGCTATACGAGCGTGTCACGAAGCTTACATTGTATGCGGTAGTCGTCTAACTTGTCCATGATTAAATTATGAAAAAAATTGCAAGAACTTCTCTTGTTTCACGAATATTATATAATCCACAAACATAACAAGTTCACATCAATAATATCCATCGAAAAAATGACAAGTTCAGTACGATAATCATAAACAACCGAGATCCGAACAGTCGAAATAGTCTATAGTGTTCAAACAAATAAAATAGCACATTCAGACAGTCCACAAAGTTTATATGTACAACCCAAATAGTCTCTCACTGCTTGCTACTCCTAGTCTTGCCCTTCCCAAGAGCATCCATGCCTGGAGTGTACCGTGACGTAGGACGGCGCTGCCTCTGCGCACGAGGCTGTGTCTGCTGAGTCGAAGGAGCATCGTCCAACTGAGACATGACAATCTCCTCGGGGGCCGTAGTTGAAAGTTTCCCGTGTACTACGGGACGAGCTCTATCGGGTTCTTCCACGAAGGGCCTCTCTCTTCCCCTCTTTGTCCTGCCGGAAATCTGGTCCATAGCCATACCGTGTCTAGACCTCTTCCTGCTTCCGCGTTTGTCCCAACGGCATGCTCTATCGGCAACGTATACCGGACCCGTGTACTGTGACCACTGACTCTCGTCGAGAAAAGGCTCAAATCGCGGAGACCAAGTCTGCACAAGTTTATCTATAGTAAACTCTAGGGGTATGGTCCTCATGTAGAAAAAATTACGATGCCGCACTGCTGCAATGTAATGAGAGCATGGAAAGTGATACTGCCTCGGTCTTCCACATGTGCATGAAAATTTTGACAGAAAGACAACATATTTTCTTGGAGGCCGCACCTCTCCGTCGGACGTTGTACCTCCCCGTTCCGTGACCTCATATTTTCCCGTGCTAAGATCGAACAATCTGACCTTATGTGTGTGGACAAATCCCTTCACATCGTTTAGATGCTCATTGGGGTTTGATGGCAACAAGTCACCTTTGTGCTGAAGTTTGATAGCGGCTTCGTGTTTGCTGTTGAACATTGCTACCAACTTTGTGAATGTGAACTCTACAATAGCATTTACCGGCATGCCATGTATACCCTTGAGCACACTGTTAAAAGGATTAGCCATGTTGCTAGTATGAAATGAATACCTCCAGCCAGCTTCGTCCTAAGCTCTTGTCCATTTCTCACGGTGCCTCAGCAGTCCTCTTAGCCAACTCCTGCCTTGTTCATTTGTGGCCATCTTTAATTGCTCAAACTTCTCCTTAAATAATTGCACCTCCAACTGTCGAGCTACAAACTCAAATAGTGTAAAGTTGTCCTTGTCACCATCTTTCTTAAACAAATTCTCAGCAAGGTGACGAGTGCACCAACAGTGGTGCAATGGTGGGTAGCCTGGAATTTGCTCTTCTACAGCACTAAGTATACCCTAATGCCTATCTAAAATGACACAAACCTCTCTGCTAGGACCTACAACATGTCTTTGTTAGCATCCCTAGCTGTCTTTGTTCTCCCTCTCCACCAAAGCAAACGCCAGAGGAACCAACATATTGTTAGCATCACATGCAATAGCTATCAATAGTGTGCCCATATACTTGCCAAGAAGAAATGTACCATCAATGGAAAGCACCGGCCGACAATGCCGGAAGGCCTCCACGGACTGCGAAAAACACCAGAAAGCACGGAAGAAAATCTGTCTCCCATTCCTCCATTCATCCGGTTTTGGGATGTACTCATAATGCATGCCTGGATTAGCTGCATTCATTGCATTAAACAGTGCTGGCAACTTCTCATAAGCCTCCTCCCAATTCCCATATATCATCTTCCAGGCCCGTTGCTTTGCCCGTCATATTTTTCCATACTTTATCTTGTAATGGAATAGTTTTTCTGTTATTTCAATAATTGAGTTAACCTTCATATTGGGATGTTCTTTCAATACGGAGCACAATCTTGCTGCAATGAGGGTAGATGTCAGCTGTCGGTGCCTCTGTTCTAACTCTTCCTCGGCATAAGTGTGAGGTCCTACGACCTTTGTGATCTTGAACTTTCCCATGACCTTCTGTTTTCGAGCACAGACCCGCCAATTGCAATTTGCATTGTCGCACAGAACTGCGTAACGTCTCTACACATAAGAATGCTTCATCCTGGAAGGACTTTTCCGTTTCACTGAGTACTCCTACAACCACCTACGCAGTGTAGGAAAGTGTGACACCCCAGTCCAAGGCTTAATAGGATTAATATGATACTCATACCAACAAGTTGCAACATTTTTTCCAGAAACTGGTCTCCAAAGAACTCTGAGGTTAAGCGTGCTTGGCCTAGAGCAATTTGGGGATGGGTGACCGACCGAGAAGTCATTTCCGGGTACGCACGAGTGAGGACAAAGTGTGCAGAAAAGACATGTTGTAGCGAAAATGGCCTCTCATGCCATATTTCAATATAATGTTTTGGCGATTGATGACACACACAACACTTGGACTAATATGATTGTTAAGATGACCATTCTCAGGCTTTTAGATTCAAGTGATGACAAAGACAAGATAGGCGTAGCTAGGACCGAAGGGCCGCCCCTACGGTGGTTCCGCGGACGGGGGTCGAGGGGGAGCCGCCCCTCGCGGGTCTCAGGGCAGCGCCCTGAAAGCTCTTCAGTCCAAAGGACAAGAATCGAAGAGACCGTGAAGAAATCCAAGTCGAAAAGATCAAAATAGAGACAATTTACTATCACCGGTTGAACCGATGATAGGGAAATTGTACTCACCGGTGCAACAGACTCAGGGAAGGCCAAATCAGCAGAGTACACCAGTTAAACCGACGTTGGTTTCTGAAGCGTCGGTGCAGTTGTCCAGAGACTCCATTTTTGGGGGTTTCTGAGATTACATGCACCGGTTGAACCGACGTTAGTTTTGAGAGCGTCGGTCGATTGATCAAAGTAGCCGTTGGAAGCTGTAACGGCTAGAAGAAGGGAAAGTACACTCACCGGTTAAACCGGTGTTGGCAAACCTGGAGCGTCGGTTTAACCAACGCTAAGAAATTTTGTCAGCCTTTCCCAACGGCTCTTTTGGGGTGTGTGGCCTATATATACCCCCAAGGCCGGGTCATTTGAGATTGCTGGAGTTGCTGAAAGCTTACTACACTTGAAGAACACCTCCAACCACCATAGAGCTTCATTGTACATCATATAGGCTTAAACACACTTGTGAGAGTGCTTAGTGCTTGATTAGGCTTAGTTCTTGAGAGAACTAGCTTGAGTGAAAGTCTTGCTTGCGGCAAGCATCTTGTGTACTCGTCGTGTGACCCTCCGACTTGGTGTGGAGAGGCAACGACACTTTGTGCGGGGAAGGAGACCCCTCTTGGTGAGAAGCTCCGATAGAGAAGACGGTGCCGTGGGTGACGCTTCGAGAGAGACGGTGGCGGTGGCCTTGTCTTGGTGACTTGTGGTCACTTAGCCTTTGCTTGCCGGGAGCCTTGGTGGCGAACGCAAGACGGTGATCAAACGGAGAGACTCGGCATCACACTTGTTCGTGTTGGACAAGTGGCCGTGGACGTAGGGAGGGACTTGGTATTCTAACCGAACCACGTTAAATCGTGTGTCTTGGTGTCTTCACGGGAGTTTGCATTTTCTATCCCTTACCTCTTTACTTACCGTATTACGTTTCCGCATTTACTCTATCTTGTGTGCCTTTACTTTCCTAGTTAGTTTGATTAGGATTGGCTATAGGTTGCAAGTCTTTTAGGGGTAAGTAGAGAATAGCATAGATAAACCTTAGTCATAACTAGCATATGTAAGACGTGTTAGGTTTATCTTATGCAAATAGATTGAGCCCTAGGTTAGAAAGCGATTAGCGACCCTATTCACCCCCTCCCCCTCTAGGGTTGGACACCCCGGTGATCCTTACACATGTGTTAGTCTGTGAGGATAGTCTGTGTTCTAGTTAAGCTGCCAGATGTAAGCGGGCCCGGCCTCAGGGAAGCGGGACGTTACAGAATGGTATCAGAGCTGACTCTTGCGGTTTCACAGGCACGTGCGGGCGTAAGTGCGCGGGCATGAGCACGATCGCGTGGGGCGCAGATGCCACCAGCATGTGGACGGGCGAGTGGCGGGTCAGTGCGCGGGCATCTGGGATGCGCCGTTGGCACTGGACGCACGGACGTGGCACAGGGACCGTTGGCACTAGACGCACGGGCGTGGCACATGGGCCGTTGGCACTGGACGTACGGGACGTGACCAAGAGAGAACGTTCCTGGCTTGGGATTGACCGACGGGGACGTCGGTCTATTAAGGGAGTGAGTATGTGACACCCCGGTCCATGGCTTAATAGGATACTCATACTAACAAGTTGCAACTTTTTTTCCCGGAAGCTGGTCTCTAAAGAACTCTGAGGTTAAGTGTGCTTGGCCCAGAGCAATTTGGGGATGGGTGACCGACCGGGAAGTCATTCTCGGGTGCGCACGAGTGAGTGCAAAGTGTACAGAAAGGACATGTGTTAGTCTGTGGGGATAGTTTGTGTTCTAGTTAAACTGCCAGATGTAAGCGGTTCCGGCCTCGAGGAGGTGGGACGTTATAACAAGTCCCTGAAAACAACGCCCTTCTTGACTCCAAGTACTTCATCATCACCATGCTCACGACACTCTAAGAGATCAGCTTTTCTTCCTTCTGCATATGACTTGTCAAGATTCCGGGCATCACTGAATTCTGACATGTCTGGATCAATATCAGGACAAACTTGTCTGATGAGCTCTCTATCTTCTGCACTCAATGAGGGTATAGGACGGTCATCATCTGAATCTATAGCTCTTTCATTCTCATAAGGCTCATCTTGATCATGAATCGACCATTCCACATTATTAGAGCCCCGCACTGTTTGGACTGGTGCAATTCTGGAGTAATACCAATATTATTAGGGACATCTTCTGCATTCCGTCCACAAATAGAAATAATATGTTGGTACCAACAAATGGAATTAAGGGTCAAATCGAACTGAAAATGTAAATATTTAACAAAGCAACTTACTTGGATAATCCTGGCTAGTAGGTATCTCCTGAGGACATATACCAACATCAAGAACAATTCCAGTTTGATTCGGACCGGATTGAACATCAGGGACCTGAACCCCATCATCATTATCGATCTGAATGTTTGGTAGACAGATATGCGGGTGCCGAATTACCCCTTTCTGACGATAGCACATGAGGCGTTGGCTGATCATTACGACATGGACACACTAGAGGGGTGGGATCTTTTGAAACCTTCCGCATAACCAAATCAAGACATTGTATCTCATTCTTCATGACAATATTGACATACCTATCCCATCCAACCTCAGATGCAATTCGGACTTGACAGCTAAAAACTCGTCCTGATTTACCATAATGCAATACCCCTACAACTGAGATATCATCATCTATTGAATTCCATTCTAAGTCCTCACGAGCCCTAGCAATCAGCTCACTAAACAGTGGTCGAATATCAAACATCAAAGAAACACTGTCCATTCCAACAAATGTGATATTTGAAAACTGATCTGTCTCCACAATTCCTCCATGATAAACAGTCACTACATTGTCCATCTAGTTGGTGTGCACGACACGAAACTTGTAATTAGATTGACACATTTCTTAACTAAACTTGCTCATATAATTAACAAGCTCTATAAATAATTTTATCAATAAATTAAATTCCTAGCTATAGTACTTTCATATATGATCCTTAAATAAATTGTTATAGGGGTGAGGGGTATCCTTATGAGAGCATATTCTGCCTAACAGGTTGATGTATGCCTGCATGACCACGATAAATTAACTAGGGGCGCAAGCATATGCAGGCATACATCATTTGTAAACATTCAAAACTAGCTATACTACGTTATAAACTAAATAAATTGTCTGCCTAACAGTATGTAAATAAATTTTATACATAACTTGATAGCTAACTATAGTAATTTTCTAACAAAACTAAATATCCTCCATTTCTACTTTAATTTCATAAAATATATTGATAACTAAACTACATAAGCACATAGCTAAGTACATTTCTACAAAAATTCCTAACTAAATATCAACTTAACTAATTGTACTAATCAACTACAGCAACACAACTAATTAAACTAAATTTGAACTATATCAACTATATCAGCACAACTAATTAATCTAATTGTACTAATCAACTATATCAACTAATTAAACTATAACAACATAACTAACTATTTTGCCAAAAAAAATGTGCTACCTCGGAGGGAGGCTGCAGCAGACAGACGGCGGCGTCGCCTCCCTGTGAGGAACCAGCCCAAGTTGATCCCGTTTAATCAAGTTATCGTCCATTAATCAACTAGATTAAAAAGGGCCAACCCCGATAGTCCTCGGAATGTGTCATGAGCACCGCCCAGGATTTAAACACACTCCACTTGCACAACATATAGACATCGTCACACAAGCACAACCGTACATAGAGTTTAGATTACATAAAAGAGGTTTAAGTACAAGGACATCAAGTTTCAGAGTTTTGCAGTGGAAAGTTCTACGTCGCATTCACTCCATACATAGTACAAAATAGAAGGTTAACACTAGATGCCGATAGTGCCCTTCTCATAGCCACCGGCCATCTACTCCTCACCCGCACCTCCGTCCGCGGGGTAGAAGTACCCAAAGACGGTCTTCGACTGCGGATCACTTGCAACAACTTTAATGATAGCACCATGAGTACAAAAGGTACTCGCAGGGCTTATCCAATATGGGTATATACTATCCCGACCTCAAGGAGAATGCATTTGGTTAGTAGTAAGGATAGGGTATGCTATTTAACTTTTGCATAAAAGCATCTAACTTTGATCAAGTTGTAATAAGCAAAAGACAGAGCATCTATGATCTCTAAATCATGCATCAAACAATTACATAAGTAAAGTGTTCATAAATCATAAGCTCAATCTTCCATGAACTTCCTCGATAACTCTACGTTAAAGTCAAAGTACAAGAGCGTGCTCAATGTCCGAGAGCGCGGCTATTGCAATAGATCAAAAATCCTGCAGGGGTGTACAACTTTTCCCACACGAGAACAAGACCAACGACCATACCCACGGCCAAGGATAAGTGTTGATTCATGCCTCAACCTTTCACACAAACACAGCCGGATATGAGCGAACGGTCGGGAAGGACAAGTGCACCGGACCTGCCGATCACACTCCATCACAACTCGCACCGAATCCGATCAAAGCAAGGTGTGACTCGTGCTAATTGGCTTACCGTCCTATTATAAAGTATGTGGTTTGTACGGAAAGATGCTCAAGTATTAAAGCGATTATGCATCGGTCCTTAATCAACTGAAGCAAGACTAACCATGTGACCTCCATCCCAACATGGCCACATCATACTTGCCCAAGTCCGAATCATCTTTCATATTTGCTCAACTTTTATCCATTCTTGACTAATCATGTAAATTAATCAAACATCCTATAGCTCACGAGTGGTGGTGACCTTGCCACCTCTCGTCTTGTACCGTAGCTAAGCATGGCTAAGAAATATAGTTCGTGACACCTATTCAAGCATACTCATCTAAGGATGATATCCTAATCAAGGTTGATAATGCATCAAATAGGTTCTACGTAATCAATGTTATATATATAGTAACTCATGCGCAAACAAGACACATATACTTCATTATCCAAAATAGGGTGTAAGAAATGCTTAGGGGCCTGCCTTGAGTCTCAAATGAAGCGTCGTCACCCACGGGCTCCGGTTCACCCTCTTCTTGCTCCGTCGTCACGGTCTCTACACGAATGCACATGATGCTTGATAATGAGTATGTCATGAATGTATGCAATAATGGGTAGATGACATGAGGATACATGTAAAAATAAAGCCAAAATATGGTATAGAGGCTGGACATAAGGTTCATGGGTGGGTTGTTCATGTGTACGAGAATGGGTGCTGACAGGCAAGGGCGGACCGTCCGGGTTCGGGGAGCGGACTGTCCGGTCTGAACGGCGGACCAAGTGGCGGACCGTGTTGGGTGAAAACATGCTCTCTGACTAAATCGCGGACCGTCCGCGTAGGTTAAGCGGACCGTCCGCCTCTCAAATTTTGGAAAGGCTAGAAATCGTGCAGAGGCTCTGTTAATTGGGTGGGGATCTGACGGACCGTCCGGCCATGTCGGGCGGACCGTCCGTGACACGGCCGAGACACACCGGCGAGTTCGCCGCCGGCGATTCCGGCCACGGTTTGGAGTGGGGTTTGATTCTAGAGGTTCCTGGGAGTCTAGGGAGTTCACTTTAGTAACTAAATCTCACATGCATTAGGGTTTCGAAGCTCTAGGTCAACAATGGTGATTGGGCTCTAGGTGAGTTCTTGGCTTCAAATCCTAGGGCAATGGGAGATGGATCGGGGAGGGGAAACACTCACCGGCATCGAGTAGGATACCGGCAAGGGCTTCAAGGCGACGGGGAAGGCTTGGAGTAGCTCGGGATCGTCTTCTTTGCTTGGAGCTTGAGGGAGGCGATGGAGTAGAAGAAGAACTTGTTGGGGAAGCTCCTCCCCAAGGAAGAAGAGGAGATCGGGGCAGTGTAGCTCGTCGGCGTCGTTCCTTGGCGTTCTCCGGTGATGCTCCGGTGAGGTAGGGCTTCAATGGCAAGAGAGGAGGAAGGGGAGCTCCTCCATGGCTTAGCTAGAGAGAGAAGTGTTTGGGGAGAGTGGGAGGGAGAGAGAGAGGGCTGGGAGATGGTTCCCAGGTGAAGAGGGGTCGGGCTGACGAGTGGGGCTCGAGGGTGAGACGTGGCGCCCAGACTCTGCGCGCATGACACGCACCAGAGATGCACTGGCGGACCGTCCGCGAGTGAGGAGCGGACCGTCCGCGGATGGGTGACGTGGCAGTGAAGTCGATGTGTCCGAGGTTAACTGTGGTCGGCCATGTGGCATAACTGTGGACCGTCTGCCGTATAGGGGCGAACTGTCCGCCACTACCATAATCAGTGGATTATCCTAAGAGTTGATTCTCTCCTTAAGTGTGAGCTAATTATGCTTAATGCTTAATGATGCACATGATGACATATTTAGCTCGTTAATCAACATAGGGCTGTTACACTCCCCCTCCCCGGCATCGGCTCCCTAGAGGAGCATGTGTGGCTCGGGCCGCGGCGCCGCAGGCGCCCGCTCAATGGCGCGGCCGGCCGCCGCGTGTTGCCGCGCGGCCGCCACGGGCTCCCGGAGCCAGGTTTCGGGGAGGGGAGGCGACGACGAACGACGACGAGGACTCGAGGACGAGGATGACGAGGAGGGGAGGCCGGGGCAGGCGCCCCCGGCGGCGGCGACGGGGTGGGCAGGGGCGGTGGCCGCGACGGGGTGGGAGCGGGTGGGCGGCGCGGTCAAAAGTGAAAGTGAAAGGCGCGGTCAAAACCTGTGCCGGGGCCACAATGGTTAAAACGGCTGGGCGCCGAGATCTGTGGCGCCGAGCTCGGCGCCGAGATTGTGGCGCCGGCCTCCTCGCCACGTCGACTGCCACTTCATCGCAGATGTGGCACGGCATGCGAGGCTCGGCGCCGTGATCTATGGCACTGAGACGTGTTAGCTCAGCGCCGTAAATTACGGCTACGGCGCCGACCCCAAGGTCCATTTTTACAAAAAAATTATAAAAAAAGAATTATATGTGAAATTTTTTCACGAAAAGTACTAAATTGCAAAAAATGCGGGCGCGCATGCGCATGATGCATATAAACGGAACCGTCCATGGCAACATTAATATTATTGCTCGTCGTACACACGTCGCACACGACTAGCTAGTACTACACAGGCGAGTCGTTGTCGTTCTTGTTCTTGTTCTGTGACCGGCGGCCGGCCGGCGGCGTCAGGGGCACTTTGGGCGGCCGCCGCGGGTGGTGATGGCGGCATAGCAGGGACACATGTGGTAGTTCCCGGAGGTGCCCGGTGGCACGCAGCTGCAGCGCGCGCAGCAGGACCCGCACGCCCTGTTGCACAGGTTCGGCCGCGACGACAGCGCGCTCCGGCAGTCTGAACACGACACGGGCATCCAGTGAGCCAAATAATGTTCGTCAGATGAAAATGCTGATGATCTAGAACTACCGTGTTGAAGAGATTACAGAAAGTTCTGAATACAAATTACTCTGTACTCAGTGGGCAGTAGTGATGCATCACATCTTAATCTTTCCCTTAATTAATTGACGGATGAAATGGACAGACTTACCGATCGGGTTCATGGGGGAGGGTGCAGGCGCAGGACTCCACGGCACCTGCACACAACATCAGTTCGTCACTTTGATCAGAGTTCAGATCAAGTCATACGGACTACGCTGCAACTCCACAGAGAAGGGATTCGCAGTAGTGTTCAACTGTTTGCTGCAGATCAAGTCTCAAGTTGAAATAAAGAGACCCTGTAAAAGACAAAGATCGATCGAGTAGCAAGCACCGCGCCGTACCTGACGCTCCTGGTTGGGATCAACGGCGGCGTTGGCCTCAGTAGTCTCCGCGGTGGCGCCCAGAACAAGCAGGAGGATAAGGAGCGCGGAGGCGACACGATCCCGGCCGGACGCCGCCGCCATGGCAGAGATCAGAGCTTGAGCCACACGAGGCACACCGCACAAAGCCGCGTAACAGCTGGATATGGCCTGCAGGAGGTCTCGAACTGAATCACCTCTCCACGCCCAGGTGCATAAAGGCCCCCCCCCCCCCCCCCACCCCCCGGTTGTATGTGGCAGACTGACAGTAGGGAGTGAGGTGGAAAGGGAACGATGTGCTCAAACTGAGAACAGCAACAGCAACAGCTAGAGGAGTGGTTCAAGCTGGACGCCAAGTGTCCGGCAGTTTCGAGCTAGGGCATGAATGTGCGGCGCAGCCCTGCTCCTGCGCGGGCCGTTACGGCTCGGAGGAAAAGGCCAGGCTTTTCCCCCGGTCTTCGAGACGCCGGCCGGGGGTCGGCGACAGGTGGTTTTGGACTTTTGTCGTCGATCTTGGCCCCATCTGCCTGCCATCTGGTCACTTTGTCAGCAAGAGTGCACGCCCGGCGCTACTCTGTTCTCTGTTGGTCTTTGACGCGTTGTTTGGAGGCGAAGCCGCCGAGTCACGGGCGCACGGTCGAATCCAACTGTCGGACACGAACGTCCAGTAATTTACAGCAGAGCTATTTACGTTACATTGTACAGCTGAAATTTCTTGATCCGGTGGTCCATTTGACGCTTTGCTAGCTGATGAATGTTTGGAAGCTTCTACGTAGTAGATATCCTACAGGCAACATCTCAAACTTGAACCGGAAAATTGTGGTGGACCTCTTACCTAGAACCTTTATATCATGATATATCTCTAGCTATATATGATCTTCTAGAGCGGTGGATATTATAGGGCCTAGCTTCTAGTTTAGTTTCCTGAATATATTTTTATATCTCAGCATTAGGATTATTTATTTGGTTTCTATATACTAGACGTGCATTGTTACAGACAAAAGTTGGTATATAAATATCGAATACGTATAATTGCATGTGCATTAATTTGTTGGGATATACGTGATCCGGTCGTGGATGGAGGGCTGATCCGACTCACGTATAGATAGACTAAGACCTACTAGTCAATAACACAAGAGGCGGACCAAACTAATATTTAGATAGAAACATTACTTGCTTTAGAAATAGGTATGATATGATTATATCGATTGGAACTGCCATAGATCCTTAGATTGGAATATAGTGGATATGAATTCAGAGTATTAAGGTGCGTTATTTATTGAATTATTTTTTTCAATGAACCATTTATTGAATTACAAGGAAAAAAGGAAAATCTGGCGGTTCTCGTGCAACAACACGAATATGCCTTTCATGACGGCACTACCTGCTACTCCCTCTGTCCTGCAAAGAGTGTTCATTTAACATCTAAAATTCTTATCTCACAAAAATTGTTTATTTACTCCCTCCATTCACTTTTGATAGCTATATTTTAAAAACTTAAATGTTCAAAAATGATAGCTATATTTACTATTGGCATGGGCTATGGTAATAAATAGCACTAATTACAAGGAGTTTTCACTTAAAACATTAGAGGACCAACAAAAAAGTCAGTTGCATTAATTTATTAGATTGATAAGCACACTTGTGGTGCCCTTGGTCATTGTTTTTCATATGGAAATATATCAATCAAAACTGAATGGAGGGAGTAGCTTGTAATGAGGTCCATCTAATTAAAGCAATCCCAAGTGCTAAGAAACTATTATGTAGAGAGAGGTCCATCTAATTAAAGCAATCCCAAGTCCATCTAATTGGGAGTAATAAGTTTCACTACAAATGAATAGTTTTTGTGGGACAGAGGAAGCATGATTACATAGTCTACTGTACGTGCATTGTAGGTAGCCTTTCCTAAAAATCGCATACGCGTTCACGACGACGGTGAGCACATGGGCCGGCGATTACTCATCAGCACACGACACGATGAGATGGTGGTGTGTCCGGTCAGTGTGCTCGTCTGCCCGCCGCCACCGCGCCACCCCGGTCCCCGGCCCCATGCAGTCTCGCCCACCGACGGGCCACGCTGCTGCTGGCGATAGAAGCTCCGCCGGCCCGCGGATGCATGTTCTCGCCTTTCCATGTTAGCGGCGCGGTTGGCCGGCCGCCGGACGGAGTCTCCGTCGACCTCGGCCCCAGCCTTTCCCTTGCTGCTAGAGCCAGCACCACGTACTGCAGCAGGTAGAACCGGCCGGCCAAGGGTCGGCCAGCCCGGTGCGACGCGCAGCCGATCAACAGTTCAACACCACTACTGTTACAAGGTATACACCACTACTGTGTTATATATGCCGTGCTGCCGCGCGCCGCCATTCTCGAGCTAGCTGCTTCATGGAAGGTACATCTTGTGGACGTGCGTACTCCTACGTGTCTACTTCATCTTTAATCATGTGCATGTATAATATCAGGGCCCAGACTTCATCTAGCTAGTTTATTCCTTTTTTTTAATTTTTGAACGGCAGGGCAATGACATCGTGTGGCCCCTCTGAAGTCAACTTGAGGCATGATGCAAAGCAAGTGCGACACACAGGCATGGACTCGTTAAATGCCGCAGCCAGCGTTACCTTCCCGTCTAGAGCGCTTACGATCCGTTGGTCCCCTCTCTCCCTCTGTTGCTTCCTCCTAATCATTCGTCTGCCCTTTCCCGGGTTTTTGGAACCGGCCACCTCGACTAGCTTCCGGGACAAAAGTCTAGAGACTTTACTCTCGGGTGGTAGAATCCGGACCAAATATTCCTCACGCTAAATTTTTTTTTTTGCGCCCTGCGGGATTGGATCCCATGACCTCTGGCCTCGCGCACAATTACTTTTCCAACCCACCTACGCAACATATGTGACTTAGTATATGATGCCTTCCTTTTGAACTATCACATGGATGGAGGGACCTTTAGTCCGAGTTGGTAACACCAACCGGGACCAAAGGATCCTTTAGTCCGGGTTGGTGCCACCAATCGGGATTAAAGAGTCACCCTTTAGTCTAGGTTGGTGTTACCAACCGGGACTAAAGGGTTGGGCTCTTTAGTCCCAGTTGAAGCCACCAACCAGGACTAGATGGACTTTTAGTCCCGGTTGGTGGTTCCAACCGGGACTAAAGAGCCATTTCGTCCCCTAGCTTTTGGAACTAGGATTACCCGGGTTCAATATTTGCTGGGACAAATATAAAGGATCAAAGGCTATTTCTATTTCTATAGTAGTGGCCGGCGGCGGCGGCCGGAGCCGGAGAGGGTAGCTCCCAAAAAAAAAAAAGAGCCGGAGCGGGAAAAGCGGGTGGCCGCGTCGGCCAAGGCCACGACGGCGGCAGCCCGAGGCCTGTGGTGGGCCGCTGCTGCTCTGCCCGCCTGCTGCGTCGCCGCACGCGGGGAAGCCTGGCGAGATCTAGTTTTCTTTTTATCGTATTAGATTTGTCCTAAATTAAATTTGATTAACATTGATCAATCAATCTATAAAAATATAGCAACAATTATACTATCCAATCTATACACTATGAACATATACTTTATGGTGGATCCGATAAAACATATCTGGTATTAAAAATGTTATTATTTTTTTTATATGTTTAGTCAAAATTTATCAAATTTGATTTAGGACAAACCTAAGACGATATCCAATAAAAACAGAGAGCACAGTTTTTTTTCTTCTCTTGAATAATGGCATTGACATCGTTCGTCGAAAAAAAAAGTTTGACATTGACCTCCTGTGGCCAATCCGGAGTCTGTCGAATTCCAGCGTTGCCTTCCCGGCCGGTCAAAGCTTCAGCTTCCCCTTCCCTGCCCCCAATCGACAGTTTCAACACCGCTACATATAGAGCACATCGCGCACAATCAGCTACCAGTCTACCACTGCGTTGTTGTTGTTGCTGCTGCTTCAACGCACCCGCTTTCCGCGCCATCCTCGAGATCGAGCGCGGCTGCCCGCGGGCTTGGATCTCCGCCATGCTAAGCACTACTGCCGCGTGGTCTTCTCTTTTGTCCCGGTCGCAGTTCAGGTGAGTCTTGAGTTCATCCAAACAAAAAGCTCATACTATCAAGAACTGGAATTTGCTTTCTTCCCTGACAGTTCAATCCGGCTCCAATCCGGCTATTAGGATTGAAGTCGTTTATTTCGTGTTGATAATGCTATTTCCTGACTGACTGAACCCGTTTGGAAGATGCTGTGCATCAACAGTTTGAGCCAGAAATGTTGGCTGGTTCCTTCTGACAGTAAAAAAATGATTGAAAGTGACTCAAAAAATAGCCACATGTTAAGTAATAACTCTTTTTTGGGGTTCAGGTCCTGTAGCATTAAGATTCAAATAGAAAAAAAAATCCATTCAGAAGTACGATCCAGATTAATAAATATTGCAAGAACAGTGTGCTCCATAAACATCAATTAAGAGACAAACATCATTTTTATACAAAAACAAAATCAGGAGCTACTCTTGAATGTTCCAATTTGAAGGAAAAAAACACCAATTTCAAGCTGTTAGACATCATAAACTGGATCCAAACTATATTTAAAAGAGTACATTGTCAGGTTTTCTTTCGACTACATACAGATACACACATATGAACCCTAACCTGGCGGCCTGCTTCCTCTCTGGCTGGGAGCTGCTGCTATGGCACGTAGGGGTGGTAATGGGTCATGGCCCTAGTGGCCTCTTCATAGCCCAAGAAGACCCTTAAATTATTTAGTTCAAAATTGTATAATATTAGAGCCCGGCCCTTTTAGGGCCCGGCCCTTAGATTTTCTAGTTCAAAATCTTAGGCCCTTTACCACCCCTATTGGCACGGGGAGGTGGAGTGGTAGAAGGCCTTAAAATATGACTTAGATAAAAGGGTCAGGCACTAAAAGGGTTGTGCTCTAATCTTATACAATTTTGAGCTAAAAACATATAAGGGCCAAGTTGGACTATGAAAACATAACATTTGTGATACAGTAATTAATTTAATTGGTGCTGAGAGATTACAATAGACACAAACTTTTTTCAACTTAAGAAAAATCCACATTATCAAATTAATGTAGAATGGAACAGATGATTACAATAGACCACATCCGGTTGGATGAGAATACAGGACGGCCCAGATATAATAAGATGCATAATTATACAGGTATCCGAACCATTTTAAAAGGAACTAACATTTGAATCAGCATCATGTGCATCGTTACTGTTTGTACATGAATTGGCAAACATATTACCACTTTTCAAATTATATTGACCCCTACAGCATTATCTGCTCAAATATACATCAATTCAGCGCATTAGGTTGCACACTACTAACATCAGCAAGTACATCCAGCATCGATGTAACAATATAAATAAATTGCAATAGAAGAACAGGGTATTTGAGATTTCTTTTATTATTTCAATGGCAATTGTTTGAAGATATACAACGGCACATTTTTGGCCCTCAATTTACATGGAAGGCACCAAAAGGTTTGTCATGACAAGAGTACGGTGATAACTAATACTACAAGTAGTAACAAATAAGACATGGTATATACATTCCACTGCAGTTATAAAGTTGCGCACGCAAGTGCAAACCAGCAGCACCTTATTCCAACATTAGAGTAACATCACACCGAAATCAAGTGCGGATGAGTTGCATTCTGAAGGGTTTTACCTGACTTCAGAATGGTCCTTCATAAGGCAATAATGAGCCGATCTTCATGCCTTTCTTCTGAGCAATTGCCTTTAATTCCTCTGATATCGCACTCTCCTCGATGATCATATGATTCAACCGAGTGGCGCGCTGAACAAAGAATTCGACATTGCCTACTGCAATGCTAGGACAGCGGGAGATGTCAAGGATCTCCAGCGTCTGCCCACAGTGCCTGAGAAGTGAGACCAAGGAGGCCCCTGTTAGGCCCCGGCACCCCCTGAGTCTGATGTCGATGAGATTCCGGCAGGATGACAGCATGGCACCGATCACCTTGTCACTCAGTGTCTCATTGTAAGACAAGTCAAGGCGACGAAGACGCCGCATGCTTTGGCTGAGAAATGTCAGTAACCCGGGCTCCCGTTCCACCACGTCACAGCTCACCAGAGCAAGCTCTTTGATGCCCGCCCCAGTGGCTGTTCGAGCGAGAGACCGGAGTCCATCCCCAGTGATTAGGACGCAGCTCTGAAGGCGGAGTGCAGCTAGGTTATGTGTTGGGTCTACACCGTCGTGAACTGGCTCAGCTCCAATGGCAAGGAGATGATCGTTGTGCAGGTCAAGCGGTAGGCGAAGGTCCAAGGTGTGCAGACCAGCAGCACGCTGCTGAATGAACCGGTGAAGAGCCTCACTGCTGCCGCCATCATACACCAGGAGGGATGTCAGCGCGTGGCAATGGTCAGCTGCAAGAAGGAGAACACGGTCGGCGACAGCACGGCAGGCGCGAAGCTCAAGCGCCAGCAATCCAGCGAGGCAACCCGCGAAGGACGGCGACGCGGGCCCATCCCCAGTGCCGTCGCAGGCGCGCAGCTGCAGCCACTTGAGGCTCCCGCACCGCCGCCACAGCCATCCAAGCCCTCGGTCGGTGGAGCGGATGCCGCAAAGCGACAGCCTTTCCAGCTGCAGCGCCCGTGCGGCCTCGGCCTCGGCTTCCCCGCCGTCGGCCTCGTCCGAGCTTGAGCCAGCGCAGTCAACGCTGGCGGCGGAGTTGACGAGGGCGAACGACTTGAGGCGCGGCAGGAGCTCGAGCCAGCGGAACGACAGGGGGCGGACGGCGGTGAGGTGGAGCGACGTCAGGCCGGAAAGGGCAGGGCAGACGGCGAGCAGCGCGGCGGCGGAGACCGCCGAATCGGGCAAGAGCCGGAGCGTGGAGAACCTGGCGGCGGCCGGCGCGGCCGCGACAGCGAGCAGCACGGCGTCGGCGTCCCGGGCCGGAGTAGCAGCGGAGACGACGGTCAGGGCGGAGAGGAACGGGTAGTGCGACAGCAGCGCGGCGAGGGTCGCCGCCGCCGCGGCGTCGGAGGAGACCGGCAGGCGGAGGGTCAGGGACGATGTGGAGGCCCTAAGGAGCGAGAGCCAGCGCCGGGAAACTAGGGACACGGCCGGCGCGGCGGCGGGCGGCAAGAGGCGGAACACCTCCTGCAGCAGGTCGTCGCAGAGCGCGGCGTCCGTGCCGGCGTAGCAGCCAAGGCGCCGGCAGCCGCCGCCGCCGCCGCCGAGGACGGCGGCGGCGTGGCGGGAGCTTGTGGGCGCCGTCGGGGCGCTGGGGGGCCAGTCAAGCCATCGGATTTGCCGGCCGCGCGGGTGGGGCGGGAGGAGGGTGGAGGGGAATGATGAGTGGTAGCTTTGCTCTGCTTTGCTTGTGGCCGCAAGATTGGGTGGGGAACGGAATGGGACAGGGGGTTTGCTGGGGAAGCCGGGAAGGTGGGCGGGCTCTCGCGGTGCGGGCCCCACGGCGGGGTGTGTGCGGTCGTGCGTGGCGGTCGGTGTGAGCCGCCGCTCTCCCTCTCTTCTCGTCTACTCCTACTCCCTCGCAGGATGGGCGGCGTAGGGAAGCCGGACTTTTCGTCTTCCTGAAAGGGACAAGTAGAAAGATACGTCTGCCTGGCCCCACTTGTAAGACGTGATGATAACCATAGCCTGTTTTTTTTTTTGAACTCACCATAACCTGTTTTTTCTTCTTTAGAAAGAAACAAAAGGCGCGCCGAAAGAAAAGAAGACGTGACGAGATGTTTGTATGTTCTTTTGCGAGTGATGGGTGGAAATCACACACATATTATTCTGACTGCACTCCTTGGCTCTGCAAGTCGGTAGTCGATGTTTGTTCAGGGTTTAGTGTTACAAGCATGTTCATTGCGTTCATTGCGAATTTGGAATCCCCTACAGCAACATGAATTTCTTTATTTCAAAAAAAAACATGAATTTCAATCAGTGATTACTATCCAGCCACGGCATACAAAACCCGTATCGTCATACCTTGAGGTAACGTGTCCATGGCATCAATAATATCCATTCGCCACATGATCGCGCGAGAGGGCTTGCTGATCTCAAGAAGATATTATTCTACTACTAGTACATGTCAAGCCCGTGCTTCAGTGCCCATGTCCACGCCAAGCAAGACGACGACATGTCCTTGGCGCTCACTACATCCTGCTGAGGCCCTTGCGTGTTGGGCCCATCTCCTTGGCAAGGTTCCGGAGCACGTACTTCTGGATCTTGCCCGTGGATGTCTTGGGCAGCTCGGCGCGGAACACCACCGTCTTGGGCACCATGTAGTGCGGCATGCGCTCCCGGCACCACGCCGCGAGACCGGCCGCGGTCACCGAGCCCGTCGATCCCTCCTTGAGGCTCAGGAACGCGCACGGCGTCTCGCCCCAGAACTCGTCCGGCCGCGCCACCACCGCCGCCTCGTTCACCGCCGGGTGGTTGTACAGCACGGACTCCACCTCCACGCTGCTGATGTTCTCCCCGCCGCTGATGATCACGTCCTTGGACCGGTCGCGGATCTCCATGTACCCGTCCGGATGCATCACGCCAACGTCCCCCGTGTAGAACCACCCGTTGCCTCGGATCGCCGCCTTGGTCGCCTCGTCGTCCTTCAGGTAGCCCAGCATGACGCACCCGCCGCGGAGCACGATCTCGCCCATCGTGGACCCGTCGCGGGGGACGCTGCGCCCGGTCTCGCCGTCGATGATGTCCACCTCGGCCATGCCCGGCGTGCGCACGCCCTGTCTCGCCTTGAGCCGCGCGCGCTCCGACGCCGGGAGCTTGTTCCACTCCCCCTTCCACGCGCAGCACACGACTAGACCCGCGGTCTCGGTCAGCCCGTACCCGTGGGTGACCTCGAAGCCGACGGACTCCGTGCGGTGCAGCACGGAGGCCGGCGGCGGCGCGCCGGCGGTCAGGATGCGCACTTTCCCCGGGAGCGGCCGCCGCACCCCCACGGGGGCGTTGGCCAGCATGTTGAGCACGACGGGCGCGCCGCAGAGGTGGTTCACCCCGCGGCGCGCGATGGTGGCGTACACCTCGCCGGCGTCGACGCGGCGGAGGCACACGTTGGTGCCGCCCACGGCAGCCATCCCCCACGGGAGGCACCATCCGTTGGCGTGGAACATGGGCAGCGTCCACAGGTACGTCGGCTGCGGCGGCACCGCCCACGCCACGAGCGAGTCAACGGTGACCAAGAAGATGCCGCGGTGGCAGTGCACCACGCCCTTGGGCGCCGACGTCGTGCCGGAGGTGTAGTTCAGTATCATCGGGTCCCACTCGCTGGCCGGCCTTATCCACGCGAACTCCGGGTCGCCCTTCTCGAGAAGCCTCTCGTACGTCAAGGTCCCGGGCGGGGCGGCGGGGAACTGCTCGTCGTGGGGGTCCTCGACGGGGATGACGCGCGGCGCCGGGTGCCCGGGCGGGAGCTGCTTGAGCGCGTCGCCGATGAGCTGCAGCGACGCCGGGTCGACGAAGATGAGCTTGGAGCCGGAGTGGCGGAGAAGGACGGCGACCGTGCGCGCGTCGAGGCGCGTGTTGATGTTGTTGAGCACGGCGCCGCTCATGGGCACGCCGAAGTGCATCTCGTACATGGCCGGCACGTTGGGCAGCAGCACGGACACCTATGGAGATCGAATCCAATCGCCAGATCAATATATGATTCGCCTTACCAAATCAGGCTCCGGCTCCCACGCGCAGGAGCGAACGAGAGCGAGGGACTTACGATGTCGCCGCGGGAGATGCCGAGGGAGGCGAGCGCGGAGGCGAGGCGGAGGCATCGGCGGTGCGTCTGGGACCAGGTGAAGACGGTGTCGTGGTAGACGACGGAGGGGCAGTTGCCGAACACGGTCGCCGCGCGCTCCAGGAAGCCCAGCGGCGTGAGCGGGCTCGAGTTGGCCGGGTTCGCGCCGAGCCTGTCCATGCCGCCGCGGGGGTCGCCGGCGCCGGTGGAGGCCTGGCTTGCGTGTACGGGGACGGCGTTAGGCGTCAACGATCCAGCTCGCTGAGTGGTTGAGGAGGAGAGTGAGCGAGACACGGAGGCAGGCAGAGCTAGTGAGCAGTGACCTCGCGTTATATGAAGACGGGCAGACGGCAGAGGTGGAGGTCAGTAGATGAGGTGCTAGTCCTCGACGGAGGATTAAAAATGCTTGCGTGTACATCATCAGGAGCCCTTTCTCCTTTTATTCGTCGTGTAGTCCATTTTTCAATGGGATCGTATTCCCTGCGCCGGCCCCACTATTTTGTTTATGAGGTTTTTACCTACGTACCATTACAAAAGTTACAAATTACCTGTACACCATCAAAAATTTCTAAAGTTCTTCGGCACCATCCAAAATTTTTTTCTTTCCCTACGTGCCATTCCGTCGACCTTACGTCCGTTTGCCTGTCCAGACGTGTGGGCCCGATCCGCAGCGCCGCCCCTCCTTCGCGCCTAGTGCTGCAGCTGCTACCGGCAGTGCCCCGGCCGCCGCACCCTGCGTCCCCAAACTGCCAGCAGGTGCTCTGCTCCTCCGCCGCATCCTGCGTGCCGCCCTCCTCCGGCGTGCGAGCCCCTGCAGCATCTGGTCCACGAGCCTGCGCCGCTCACGCGTCGGCCTGCTGCCCGCGCCTGCCGCCACTGTAGGACCGCCATGTGCCCGCGCCGGCCGGGGTGGAGCTCGACCCCGCGCGCGCCCGTGGCGGCCGGGGCGGACCTCGACCCCGCGCGCGCGGCTCCGTTCCGACGCCAAGTTGCGAATCCGAGCACCCGCGAGCTAGCCCCGCCGCCGGCGAGCGCCTCCCCTCCCCCGCTAGCCCCGCAGCCGCGCGCCGGTAAGCTCTGCCGACCGCACAGGTATGGAGCTCCGCCCGCCACCATGGGAGGTCTGCCGGCCGCGCGGAGGTGGTCCACCGCCCTGTCGTGGGGGAGCTCCACCTACCGCGCACCACACCGGGCGGGCTCCACGCCTCCGCCGCCGCTAGCAGCAGCTTCGCCGGGCTAGGGGAGGTCCGCCGCCCCACGAGGGAGCTCCACCTGCCGCGCGCCACACCAGGCGGGCTTCGTGCCTCCGCCACCGCTAGCAGCGGCTCCGCTGGGCTCGGGGAGGTCCGCCGCCCCAAGGGGGAGCTCCATCTGCCGCAAGCCGGCGAGCTCCGCAGGTCGCGCAGGGAGGTCCGCCGGCTGTGCTCGGGGAGGTCCGCCGGCTGCCGCGCAGGGAAGGAGCTCCGCTCGCCACCACGGGAGCTCCATCGGCCACGCGCAGGGAGCTGCCGCAGCGAGGAGCTCCGCCGGCCGCGTTGGGGCACATCGCGGGCCGCGCTTGGGGCTCCGGCAGCCTCCATCGGAGCGTTGCGAGGGGAGTTGAGAAAGACTCATGGACCGGGCCCACATGTTAGTATGGGGGGCAAACGGCAAGAATTAACGGATGTCGACGGTAGTGGCACACAGGTAAAAGAAACTTCGATGAAGGGCACAGCAGAACTTTTTGAAATTTGGATGGCATGTAGGTTATTTTAACAATTTATAATGGCACACCGGTAAAAGCCTCTTTGTTTATCCCAGCGCCTGGTGAGTTTGGTGTTGCCGTGCCTGCACGAGACCAGATCTATTGGTGGACGACTTCGCCGTCGGTGCACGTGGGCTCTTCCAAATATGATAGACTAGGGTCCTGTTTAGTTGACTTTTGTAAAGTTTTTGAAAGGATATTTTTCTATATTTGAAGTACTAAATATAGACTAATTACAAAAATAATTACAGAACTCGTCTGTAAATCGCGAGACGAATCTAATGAGCCTAGTTAATCCGGCATTATAGGTTGTTTATTGTAGTATTACTGTAGCAATTTAGTATCTAATTACAGCCTAATTAGGTTCATTAGATTCGTCTCGCGATTTACAGGCAGCAGTCGCAATGCGTTTTTTATTTCGTCTAGATTTAAATCTCTATACAGGTGTCGGAATTTTTTTTTTGGAATTTTAATTTTTGGAACTAAACACGGCGTAGAGTTGGTGGAGTAGAGCCACAAAGTGGAGTAAAATTTCCAGAGTGGAGTAGTTTTTAGTGGAGTGGAGTGCTCTCCAAATAGTTTTTTAGTATTACTAAATGAAAATATTTTAAATTTCTGGAATGATGTGCTGGCTTACATACTAAGGCAGCCGCAATGCTGGTTTCTGTCTGCTTCCTCCTCCATTCACGGAGTGGAAGCGCAGCAGCAGAGGGGGTGAAGAAGAATGGTGGAGCGAGCACGGTGGCGAAGACGGTGTGTTGAAGTGGCGGAGAAGAACAGCGGAGCGAGCGCGGGCGTCTGTACCATTAGTTAGCTGGTGGCTAGTGGCTGGTGCTAATTTGATATGATAGAAAAATACTGTTGTTAGTTGCCAACAGATAAGAGCGATTATGGGACTTGAGTAAAATGTGATTGCACCTTATATACTACTATCTACGTTCTAAATTGTAGTTGAATTTTTTATCCTAAATTTGACTACTCGTTTTATTCAAAAAATTTATGCAAACATCACTAAATTTAAGTTATTATTGAAAATTTTGTATTGATAAAGCAACTCACAACAAAAGAAATGATATTTTGCACAAATTTTTGAATAAAATGAATGATCAAATTTGAAGTAAAAAAATTAAAAGATCTATAATTTGAAATAGAGGGACTAGATACCAGGATGAAGTGATAATAACTCAACGAGTGAAATACAATTACGGGAGCTGTTTGGTTCCCCCATCCCAAAACCCGCGTGGAGCGGCGCCCCGCACGGCAACGGTCAGCTGAGATAAGCTCATCTGAGTCTGTAAAAAAAAAAACTGCTTTTGACTTGAAAATTCGATGCCGTCCTTTGTCTCGCCTCCGAACTTTCTGTATAGGATTGATTGCATCAGCTGCTGACCGGAGACTTTGGCTGTGTTTAGATTCGTAAAATAGTGGTAAAAAAAGTTACATCGGACATTGTAGCATACTATAGCACTTTTCGTTTGTTTGTGGTAATTATTATCCTATCATGATCTAATTAGGCTCAAAAAATTCGTCTTGTCGTGTACATCAAAACTATTCAATTAGTTTTTTATTTATCTACATTTAATGCTCTATGTATAAGATAAAAAATTTGATGTAATAGATGAATAGTAAAATTTGGAAACAAAAATTTTAGAACTAAACACAGCCTTTGTAGCATGTTGTGAGCCGGAGCTGTCACCGTGTTTGCGTTGTGCGCACGGACGGACAGACAGACGCTACGGATGAGTAGGGCGGGGCCAATGGCCAAGCCTCTTGCTCTTGATGAGCATTGACTACGGATGAGTAGTCCAAGAGATGATCAGCTCCACGTGTTTGGATGAGGCACGGAGACGGAGCAGCCATATCTCCGTTCGCCTTTAGTTCGCGAAAATGTTTAAGTTTTGATACTGCATTTTTGTTATTATTTGACAAATGATATTTAGTTATGGACTAATTAGGTTTAAAAGATTCATCTCGTGCTAATCAGTTAGAACGTGTAATTAGTTATTTTTTTCAACTGCATTTAATACTTCATGTATGTGTCCGAACATTCGATGTGACGAGTACTGTTGAAAATTTTTTGGGAACTAAACAGCGCCTGTGTCGCTTTCGGAGTTCCGTGTCAACTTGGAACACGAATACCGCGCGAGCAACAGGTGGTGCGGTTGAGACGACGACGAACGAAGACTGACCAAAGTGTGTTGTTGGCGAACCTGAACCTGTCCGACCTTTGCCTGGCCGGGTATGTACTACGCACGCATCATGAGATTTTTCCCTTCTTTCTCCTGTTCAAACATTCACATCAGTCGCCTACCGGACGACCAAGCGGAACTCAGGATCGCACAGGCTGCAGCGGAACATTATATTCAGGCGCTGAAGGAACGACCGTAGGTGCAGTGTGAACTCTGAATCCAGAGCCATCTGGTACCATGAGCGATGCGTGTGGGCCGTGGTCTCCAAGCGAAGGATGTAAATTCTTTAGCTCGTGAAATTGATATTGTAACACTTTCGTTGTTATTTATCAATTAATATTTAATTATAAATAAACTAAATTTAAAAAATGTGTTTTGTCATTTACAGTTAAACTGTGTAATTAATTATTTTTTCAACTGCATTTAATGTTCCATGCATATGTCCGAAAATTCGATTTGATGAGTACTATAGAAAAAATTTTGAGACTAAAAGTGGGCGAGTGATCACTCGATAAGGACCTGAATTCCTTCCCATTCATCAGGCATTCAAACGGCCTGCTGGAAATTCAGTTTAAGGCCTCGTTAGGTTTTTAAGTTGTTGTCACATCAAATATTCAGATGTCAATTTGAATGTTCAGATGTCAACTTAATGTAAAACTAATTGCATAAATTACAATTATGGCTCTAGATGAATCTATTAAAGATAATTAATGCACAATTAGCGGATAGTTACTGTAGCAATTAGTGGTCAGATTATAAACTAATTAGGCATAATAGATTCCATTAAGTCACGACTTATGAAATTAGTTTTGTAATAAATCAGTCTTTAGTACTCGTAATTGGTGTGTAAACATGGGACGTGTGACACCCTAGGTGTCTGCACAATAGAATTGCATTTATTTTATACATCATGTGCTTATTTTGCTTGAAAAAGGATCTTATTGTAAAAATCTAAGGGTAGTTGTGTAAATATGATTTAATGCAGAGTCCTTTTTATAACTTAATTTGAATAGAGAGGGCAAATATTGCTTTTGTGGAGGGTTTATTTGTAAAATTCAGTATAATCATTGCTTGGCAGAAAATTTTGCTTTTTAGTTTGAAATTAAACTGAATTTGCATTGGAAAAGACAAAAGTCCATTAAATTCAAAATCCTTCCTATGTTTTCAAAATAACTCTTTAACCTTTGGTCAAATCAATTTTTGCACAACATCAAAGTTGTAGATCTTAAAAATTGAACAAATTTCATGTTGGGCACTTTTTCATTTGAGTCCTAGTTTAGGAGATGTTTTTGTTTTACAGTAGGGCCCCTAAACTTTTTGGAAATTGCAAATCAGTCCAGACTTCATCTCCCACCTCTCTGCTTCTCTGTTTCTCTCTGCCGCCGGCGCTGAGCGCCGCCGCCCGCCGCCTCACGTGGCACCCACGCGTCGCGCCCGAGCTCCTCGCCGCCCATTTCCCCTCGCGCTGGAGCTTCCCTGTCTTCGCCACGCCACCCCGGCCATCCGCGCGGCCGCCACCTCGCCACCGCCGTGGCCAGCCCGACGTAGTACCCCGGACCCCCATCTCTCGCGCGCCCCAGCACCCAAAGCACCCCAGCAACCCAATCCACTCGCTCACTCGCTAGCTCCCAACCCAGAGACCCCAGAACACCGCAGCCGCCCCGCCCAAACGCCGGTGAGCTCGAAGCTCACCGTCGACCCGCCATTCCAGACTCGCTCCGCCCGCGCTGACCCCATCTCTAGCTCCGCCTCGTCCTCGCGCAGCTCGCAGACCTCTCCTCCTCGTCCAAAACCCACCGAGCACCCTCGCCGCCGTTCTCCTCCGCCGCCGCCGCCCTGCTCGCAGCGGACGCGCCTCCTCCGACCGTTCCAGACCCGGCCAAGCACACCTACAGGTGCACCCTAACCCGGTGAACCTCCACAGCCCCTCTACCCTCACCGCCGGCGACGAGCCCCGCCGGAATCGGCCGGTCAAACCTCCCTCCCCTGCTCTGACTCCGGCCAGGGACTCCCCTGCAAATACTTTTAGAATTCTAGGGCCCTGGATGCAAGTTTTCAATTGACTCCCCTGCAAATACTTTTAGAATTCTAGGGCCCTGGATGCAAGTTTTCAATCCTTTCTCATTTGTTTCTAGGTTGAACTTTGAAAATACCTAGCAATTCGTAGAAAAATACAAACCCAAATGTTTTGGAATCATTGTTACAAGAACTGCAGGTTTTGTTACATGCACATCTTCATTTTTGGTCTGTATTTTAATCCAAGAAAAAGGAAAGAATAAATAGACTTTATTTGTTCTAGGAGTTCTACTCAGTAACTGTCTGTGATTTTTGGTTTGATTGTGTCTTACAGTGTTACTAGTGTCTGGTAAAAATTTAAAGCCTATTTGACATCATTAGCTAGGTCAAAGTTTCAAGATTCCTTGATCTACTAGTTATGCTAATATATTTGTGCTGGTAGAAAGATTAGAGTTCTGAGTGTGAAACATTTTCCATGCTTACATGTCACTACAACCTTGCTGTTACCCAAGTTTGGGAAATTTTAGAGTTGTCTAGTATATCTTTGATTTAATGCTTGTTATGTAAACTTTAATTGTGATAAATAGTTTTCTTACTTAGAAAATTCTGAGAATTTTTGTAGAACTCTATTTTGGTTATATGTTCATGTATGTAAAATTTAGGATCCAGAAACACTATATAACTTCCTGTACTAATTAGTTTTATCATATGTGGTTTAATTTTGTCAAAATTATTATTTCAGTTTTATGCCTATATAAATTCTGAAAAATTTATGAGGTGTTCATAATCATGTGAAGCCTGTTTTGAAAAAGTTTGAGCTTCATAACTGCTGTATTCTGATCTGTAGAATTTGATCTTGCTCTAGGTGTAGTCTGAATAACTGTTTTATTCTGATTAATTGGTGGCATGAAATGGAATGAATTTTACAGGGTAGATTGCTCTCTGTATTTACTGTTTGAAGTAATTTTACTGAAGTTAGATACTGTTTGTATATTGAGTTACTTAATTCTTTGCAAACCATGATTTATATGCTATATAAACTAATTAACACTTACTTTGTAAGTTTAATCAAATTGTTTTGTGAAGTTGGTCTTGTTGTTTTGTGTAGTAATCGTGGTTAAATAACTACCCTATAAACTCTTGCCCATATGAATGTTTGTTTGCTAAATGTTGGACTACAACTTTATCGTGAAGTGTGTTTGTGTAATACAGTTCTTGCATCACATATAGATACGACTGCTCTAGCGGACGGGACGTACGAGTTGATCCCGGAGTCCGAAAAAGGTGATCCAGAAGGCCAGGTGAACGCTGCTGAATTGAATGAAGACCTGGACCAAAGTTCGGAAGAGCAAGGCTGTTTTAGCTAGCAACTACCGCGAAGGCAAGCCCCGGACATAATCCAGTATTTCAAATTATTACAATTTATCGTTATTACTTACTTGTGCATTTATAGTTCTTAGGATTTGAATTGAAATCCTAGATGCATGATCCTAGGAACCTATGTACTGAACACTAGACCTGAGTTCGAATAATTGCTAAGTTTATAGGACCGGTAAAAGTCGAGTGATTGCCTGTCACTCGCGAGCTCTATAGGAATTGCTTGTTTACTTTCTGCTATCAATATAAGGACGACGGACGGGGTCGTGTTCGATATCATGACCTTGTGTGAGACCCCGTCTATGTTGATGAACTTGCTAAGGTCACAGTGTGGTAGCGGTGGTTAAGTTTTTGAACGTACTAGCCACATGCCGTAAATATGGTACGCGGTAAGCCTAGTAGCCGATAGGACTGGTGAGTGGATATACCTTTCACTCTCTCTTAGAGATAGGTTTTTATTTATGTTTATGTTGCGCAACACCGTAGCTACAGGGAGGAAGATGGTGCCCTGTAGTCGGGGAGAGTGACCCTATCCACAGGTCGGAATGAAAGGTAAACGGTTGTTTAGGAACGACTCGACGGTGTTCTAAACGTGTGTGTTAGGTCTGCCTGGCCAGGTTAACAAATTTCGATTTGAATAATCCGCTTCTCACGGTTTGGGACTGCTTGATCCCTTTGCCACACAGAGTAATAAGAGTAACATTATTATGATCAATCTTGATGTTTGCTTAAAAGTTCTACCATGGTTGAATAGGATTAGTTGCTTACATAGAATGGTTAATCAACTAGAATATGGAAAGCTAAAATGTGAAGTAAGGACTTACTCTTTATTATTTTTCAGCAAAAGGAAAATCAGAGCCTCACAGAACCCTGCATAGTCTAGTTAGGTGGGCTATGTATACCCGTTGACAGTTAAGTCTTGCTGAGTATTAGTATACTCAGCCTTGCTGTTGAAACCTTTTTCAGGTATGAGTTTTGAGGACCAGATCGCTAGTCTGTCTTGGCCCTGCTCTTTGCCTCCTGGTTGGTCCGTAGAGTGGGATCCGTCTTCGGCCAGCAATGACCCCGATGAGTGATGCCTTGCTTGGGCTAGCTTGGTATGCTTTTGCGACGTGTTGTAGCCGTTGAGTTTTCTTTTCGCTGCTTAAACTCTGAACTTTAAACTTATGTCTTGTATAATGTTTTACTGAGTTTGGATTTGTAATAATATTTTGAACTGGTTTGTAATAACTATTATGCTTGTGTTGTAAAATATGTGGTTGTAATATCTCTGGACTCGCCTTCGTGCGGGGTATGCTTGTTCGATCCGAGAACCGGTGGTTGTATCAGGACGTTACCCGACAGACCAAGAATTGTTCTATTTGAAATGCGTTTGTGTCGGTGTTGCCTTTATGGTGATGGCCAGCGCACTTGAGCCGGGATAATTCAGGTGGTTCTGCCACAGCTGGTATCAGAGCTGCAAATGTACACCAGAGGTGTTGGAACCATAAAAATTGATTTCAGTATAAAAACTGGACCAACAAAGTGTTTATAAAACTATGTTGGTTTCGTTAAGGATTGTGCTTAAAGCGTAAAGCCCTAGGGAAATTATGGGATTTATCAGGTGGCTATCTATATATGGTTTATTATATCTGATTTCCATCACTTTACATTTTTGTCAAACCATACTCACAAGCAACCCTTAATTTCTGTAACGACGCATCTACGCTAAGATAAGAAGGTAAGGATCCTCAGTCAGCTGAGGGAGTCTGACCTTCCCGTCGGTGATGCGAGCCGAACGCTGCCCTCAAGCAGTGGCTTACTTGAGGTACTCCCAATATACCAACTATTAGTTGACTATATTGGAAGTAAAGTGTACTCAGTCAGCTGAGGGAGTCTGACCTTCCCGTCGGCGATGCGAACCGAACGCTGCGCTCAAGCAGTGGCCTACTTGAGCTACTGTTAATATACCGACCATCGGTCGATTATATTATGAGTAAAAGAACTTGTGAATATGCTATCTCAGTGGCGTATGTTAACATTGGCCATACGGCGGAAATTGTATGGCTGCCGCTTCTATAGTGAGCGGTAATGTATGGGAACGCTTTCATGATTGCTGGCATGAAAGGTTCAATGTATATATGTATTATGTCAATCTTCTGCAGGTTCACTAACCGCGATTCGATAAGTTAAGAACGGTTAGAATTTATCGACTAGATATAATAGGGAGAGACGTATTCATGTTATGCCACCGTACTAACCGCGTAAGCCCAACAATAGTTGGCAATTGTTTATCTTGAGAGGGCGAATAGGTCGTGCATGCGTATTGTGAATATGTTTGATTTGATTCCTAGAATTTGAAATTGTGACATGAGTCTTTTTAAGGAATTTCTAGTATGGATCTTCATGGATATGTACTAGTATGCTTAACCCATGAGTTGAGTTAAAGCTTGATATTAGGAGCATGTTTGTTGAAACATTTAGATTTCTTTGGATAAAAAGATGGATTTAAGTCATGCCTTTATCCTTAGCCCCATCTTGATGTTCTAATGATCTTTTCGTTCCAAAGAATTTCAAATAATGAACCAGTACCAATTGTGGTTTGTTTACCTCCTAAGTTTGTGAAACCGTATAATTCTTTGAATCAGAATCACATTTTTCCGCAGTCTTCTTAAAAAGCTTTATTTGAAAAGTCTTGAGATAAGCATATAACTCACATTTGAATCCTTTTTGATTTAGATGGCGGACTGTCACAATGTCTTTTGGGATGAGGATGGATGTGCTCATACTGATTGCCTATATTGGGAGGGCTTTCCGAGGATTTTGTGGGATACGCTCCGTATTTTCCACTACCCAGACCCACCCCGGTACAAGAGACGACAGTTTTCTGATGATGGAGTTCAAAAGAGCAGAGTCACCATGACCATTACTCAGCACCCCAACTTGGCTTGGCTGTCTATTGAGATTGAGGTGGTTGGATATCGTCTTGTGGACGCATTTGAGACAGCAGCTCTCAAAGCTATCACTACCTTCTGTGAGCATCATCCCGATGAAGTAGCCGCTTATCCTATTGGCTTGTTTCCGGCAGTCAGTGCTGGCAATGCAGAGTGGCTCTTCAGGACCACCCACTTTGGACACTTAGTTGGAGACGTAGCTGAGGAGACTATCTAGGTGGTGATCAGGTATATGAATGCCCAGTCCCACTATCAGATTCTTCAGCAGAGGCACATGGATCAGCTGATGGACTTGGCCCAGACTTTTTATCGAGGTCTTAGTTTGAGAGACACACAGATTCAGGGGCTTAATGAGGCTGTTGCTGGGAGAGATCACGCCATTGCACAGTTTGAGCTTCAGGTTCTGGAGCATGGTGCTGAGATAGTGCAGCGCAACACGGTGATTGCTTTTCTTCAGGAGTAGGTTCACGAGCTCCAAGTGGATCTGGATGATGCTATGGCCCATATTGGTATGCTCCATAAGCAGCCAATACCCCCAGTTGTTCTAGCCGAGCCTGCAGCAGCAGAAGAAGACCCAGAGGAGATTGAGGGAGTTTCTGAGATAGATTCCAAGCACGCGCTTGCCAAGCCTAACCCTTAGCCAGATGACTCTTCCTCCGGCAGTGCTTCCTCTGTGGGCAACCTCGACGACTTTTAGGCATCTTAGGATATTCCTAGATAGCATGTGATCTTCCTTGTTGTAGTATATGTAAATAAGGAAGGAGATGTTGTAAAATAGCCCTAGGAAGGAGTACCATTTGTTGTAGCATATGTGGTAAGAAAGTGTGATGCTAGGTTTGTACTATAAAGACTACCTTGGATGTAATATAAATAATGACTACCAGTTTGGAAATCAAGACTTTTTCTGCTTACCGAAGTGAGAGAGTACGAAGTTATTTAACAGCTGACCAAATTTTGAGCTATGTTGGTTGAGCAAATATATGTTAAGCATATTGTGTTACACCGCATCTGGTTAAATTCTGCTGATTTTGTTTTGATATCCAATGTATGATCATTGCACATACCATTGATTTTGGGAGCAAGAAAAATGTATCTAATGGATGTCTTCCATAATTACAGATGGTTGGTCATACCTGTGGATCGCCTGAAGGTTTCGGCCGTGAAACTGGCAGTGGATCTCAGCAGCCACCGCCCCCACTGCTGAATCTGGCCGAGCTAATGGCCATGCAAATCGAATTGCTTCGTCAGCTGGTCCAAGGGCAGCAGAATCCACCACGCCAGCAGCATGGAGGACGTGATGCACAACCAGCGGGTTACCAGGAATTCTTTGGTACCCAACCTCCGCTGTTTAGCCGAACTGATGAACCTTTGGACGCCGATGCTTGGCTCCGTACTATTGAGTCCAAGTTTGCTTTGCTAGCAGTACCTTGTGCTGATGCAAACAAGGCTCAATTCGCCGCCCAACAGCTTCGTGGCACCGCTCATATTTGGTGGGATCACTATTGTGCTATGCAGCCTGTTGGACATGTTATCTCTTGGGAGAAATTTTGGAATGCTTTTCGGACACATCATATTCCTGAGGGATTGATTGAGAGAAAGTTGAATGAATTCTTGGCTTTGAATCAAGGAACCCGCACTATTCTTCAGTATGCACAGGCCTTCAATTATTTGTGCCAGTACGTGGGCCATCATGCGGATACTGACGCCAAGAAGTGCGATCGTTTTCGTCATGGCCTCAACACCAAGCTCAAGGAACGCCTAAACCTTGTTCAGCCAAATACTTATAATGAGATGGTCAATATGGCCATTACTCAAGAAGATTGTATCGCAGCACATCGCGTTGAGAAAAAGCGAAAGGCACCAACAAGACCCTCGAGTGCTCAGCCACCGAGGTATCGTCTGGTGCAGAATACTCCACCCAGACCTCCACAGAGAAATGCCCCAACGGGCATATTTGTTTTTAGGCCGCCTCAGCAACAGGGAGGATTCAGACCTCCAGTCTTTCAACAGCCGCAACAGTTTGGCCCAAGGCCAAATACCCCACAATTCAATCGTGGGAATGGCAACAATTGATGCTTTAATTGCGGCAGTACTGACCATTTTGCCAAGAATTACCCACAACCCAAGAAGTCTTATCCAGGGCAGAACTCCAATCAGAACAACAAGGGCAAGGGCAAGAAGCAAATGGTGCAAGTCCGACAGGGGCGAGTTAATTTCACTACTCTTGCAGAGCTTCCCGAAGGAGCACCAGTCATGTCGGGTACTTTCTCTATTCACAATAAACCTGCAATCATATTATTTGATTCTGGTGCAACTCATAATTTTATAAGTGCCAAATTTGGAGTAAGAATAGGATTGGATTTTTGTCATACTAAGGGATCTTTCATGATAGCAACCCCTGGTGGGAAGATAGCTTCCAATCAAATTATTAGATATGTGCCAATTAAGTTGGGTAGCAAATTGATAAAGACAGTTTTGATCTTACTGAACTTAGAAGGCATGGATGTTATTCTGGGCATGGATTGGATGACTAGACATAAAGTACTGTAAGATATCTCTTCCCGAGCTATCGAGATAGATTCATCATATCAAGGAGCCACCATACTCTATCTACCACAACGAGAGTGCTTCAACTCTTGTGCCTATGCCATAAAAGAAGTTAAGATTGAAGATATTCCTATTGTGTGTGAGTATGCGGATGTATTTCCAGATGATTTACCTGGAATGCCCCCTGATAGAGATATCGAGTTTGTTATCGAGCTTCAACCCGGTACCGCCCCTATTTCTAAGAGGTCGTACCGAATGCCTCCAAATGAGTTGGCAGAATTGAAAATCCAACTTCAAGACCTTCTTGACAAGGGTTTTATTCGTCCAAGTGCTTCACCATGGGGATGTCCAGCCCTGTTTGTGAAGAAGAAGGACAACAGTTTGAGGCTATGTGTTAATTATCGACCACTCAATGCGGTCACTATTAAAAATAAGTATCCTCTTCCCCGCATTGATATCTTGTTTGATTAGTTAGCTGGAGCCAAGGTTTTCTCTAAGATCGATCTTCGTTCTGGCTACCATCAAATAAAAATCAAGCCCTGTGATATTCCGAAAACAGCTTTCTCGACCAGATATGGACTTTATGAGTATCTGGTTATGTCTTTTGGTCTTACCAATGCCCCGGCATATTTTATGTACCTGATGAATTCAGTCTTCATGCCAGAGCTTGATAAATTCGTTGTGGTGTTCATCGATGACATTTTATCTACTCCAAGGATGAAGAAGATCATGCTCAGCATTTACGCATCGTTCTTCAGCGATTACGAGATCATCACCTTTATGCCAAATTCTTCAAATGTGAATTTTGGCTGGATAGTGTGAAATTTTTAGGTCATACTATCTCTAGTGAAGGTATATCAGTTGATCCAACTAAAGTACAAGAAGTGATGGATTGGGAACCTCCTACTTCAGTCCATCAGATTCACATTTTTCTCGGTTTATCTGGATACTACCGTCGATTCATTCCTGATTTCTCCAGAATAGCCAAACCTATGACGGAGTTATTAAAGAAAGGAGTGAAATTTGTTTGGGATGATAAATGTGAAGAAGCCTTTCAAACTCTCAAAGCACGATTGACTACTGCTCCAATGCTGGCTACACCGGACAGTACCGAACCTTTTGATGTCTATTGTGATGCTTCTGGTACGGGACTTGGTTGTGTACTTATGCAAGACAACCGGGTGATCGCGTATGCATCAAGAGCTCTCCGGAATCATGAGAAGAACTATCCAACACATGATCTGGAGTTAGCAGTTGTCATTCATGCTCTTAAGCTCTGCAGACATCATCTTATGGGAACTCATTGTAACATTTATACTGACCATAAGAGCCTCAATTATATCTTCACCCAAGCTGATCTCAACATGAGGCAGAGACGTTGGCTAGAGTTGATAAAGGATTATGATCTAGAAGTGCACTACCATCTAGGAAAGGCTAATGTGGTTGCGAATGCACTCAGCCGCAAGTCACAATGCCATTGTCTATTTGTAGAGCCATTCAACGAAACTCTATGCCAGGAAATGATGAAACTAAATCTAGAAATAGTACCTCAAGGAAGTCTGAACCATATAGCTGTCGAGCCTACACTTCATGATAGCACCATCATGGCACAATTACTTGATGAAGGTATCAAAATAATCAAGGAAAAGTTATCCCAAGGAGAAGCGAAGTACAAGTGTTTTCGAGTGGATCATAAAGGAGTTCTATGGTTTGAATTTCGTCTTGTTGTACCCAAGAATCACCAGCTTAGAAAACAAATCCTTGATGAAGCACATCTATCGAAGTTTTCTATTCATCCCGGTAGTACCAAGATGTACCAAGATCTTAAACAGAATTTCTGGTGGACTCGGATGAAAAGAGAGATCGCCAAATATGTTTCTGAGTGTGATGTCTGTCAAAGAGTTAAAGCTAGTCACTTGAAAGTAGCTGGTACTCTCCAACCTTTACCCATTCCATCCTGGAAATGGGAGGATGTCAGTATGGATTTTATCGTTGGCTTACCTAACACTTCGCAGAAGCATGATTCTATTTGGGTAATCATTGATAGACTCACCAAGACAGCTCATTTTATTCCTGTGAATACAACTTATTCTGCCAAGAAGTATGCAGAGATATATCTCGACCAGATTATCCGTCTGCATGGAGTTCCAAAGATGATCATTTCGGATCGTGGGGCTCAGTTTATTGCACGTTTCTGGGAGCAATTGCAAGAATCCCTTGGAACTAAATTGATTCGTAGTTCAGCTTATAATCCACAAACAGATGGGAAAACCGAACGAAACAATCAAATCCTTGAAGATATGTTGAGAGCATGTGCTATTCAATATGGCAAGAACTGGGATAAGTGCCTAGCACTGGCAGAGTTCTCATATAATAACAGTTATCAATCCAGCTTGCAAATGGCACCATTTGAAGTGTTATACGGTCGAAGGTGTCAAACTCCTTTGAGTTGGTCACAAGCTGGAGAACGCAAAGTATTTGGGCCAGATCTAGTTACTGAGGCAGAAGAGAAAGTCAAAGTTATCCAGGCTAATATTAAAGTAGCCCAATCAAGATAGAAAAGTTATGCCGACAAAAGAAGAGACCCTTTACAGTTCAAGGTAGGGGATTTTGTATATCTGCGAGTATCTCCTACTAAAGGTGTTCAACGTTTCGGCATAAAAGGGAAATTGGCACCCCGATACATCGGACCATTTGAAATCATCGAAACTTGTGGATCAGTTGCTTACCAGATTCGTCTTCCTTCTCAGTTGGCCGCAATTCATGATGTCTTTCATGTATCTCAACTCAAGAAGTGCATCAAAGTGCCCACTGAGATTCTTCAACCACAAGATATCGAGGTTGAACCCGATTTATCTTACGCTGAGTACCCAATCAAAATTCTTGACACAAAAGAAAGAAGTACTAGAAGAGAGAAAGTTAAAATGTACAAAATCCAGTGGAATCATCATACTGAGGAAGAAGCCACTTGGGAGACTGAAAATTTTCTCCAAATAAACCTTCCCGACTTTCTTAGAACAAATTCAGGTATCAAACATTTCCATTCCTTTTCTTCCTGTAATCTCGAGGCGAGATTTCTTTTAGGGGGGAAGGCTGTGACACCCTAGGTGTCTGCACAGTAGAATTGCATTTATTTTATGCATCATGTGCTTATTCTGCTTGAAAAAGGATCTTATTGTAAAAATCTAAGGGTAGTTGTGTAAATATGATTTAATGTAGGGTGCCTTTCTATAACTTAATTTGAATAGGGAGAGCAAATATTGCTTTTGTGGAGGGTTTATTTGTAAAATTCAGTGTAATCATTGCTTGGCAGAAAATTTTGCTTTTTAGTTTGAAATTAAACTGAATTTGCATTGGAAAAGACAAAAGTCCATTAAACTCAAAATCTTTCCTATGTTTTCAAAATAACTCTTTAACCTTTGGTCAAATCAATTTTTGCACAACATCAAAGTTGTAGATCTTGAAAAATTGAACAACTTTCATGTAGGGCACTTTTTGAGCCCTAGTTTAGGAGATATTTTTGTTTTACAATAGGGCCCCTAAACTTTTTGGAAATTGCAAATCAGTCCAGACTTCATCTCCCACCTCTCTGCTTTTCTGTTTCTCTCTGCCGCCGGCGCTGAGCGCCGCCGCCTGCCGCCAAGGGAGGCCGCAGGCCACCTCCTGCTTCGCCTGCCGCCTCACGTGGCACCCACGCGTCGCGCCCGAGCTCCTCGCCGCCCATTTCCCCTCGCGCTGGAGCTTCCCTGTCTTCGCCACGCCACCCCGGCCATCCGCACGGCCGCCACCTCGCCACCGCCGTGGCCAGCCCGACGCAGTACCCCGGACCCCCATCTCTCGCGCGCCCTAGCACCCAGAGCACCCCAGCAACCCAATCCACTCGCTCACTCGCTAGCTCCCAGCCCAGAGCCCCCAGAACACCGCAGCCGCCCCGCCCAAATGCCGGCGAGCTCGAAGCTCACCATCGGCCCGCCATTCCAGACTCGCTCCACCCACGCTGACCCCATCTCCAGCTCCGCCTCGTCCTCGCGCATCTCGCAGACCTCTCCTCCTCGCCCAGAACCCACCGGAGCACCCTCGCCGCCGTTCTCCTCCGCCGCCTCCACCCTGCTCGCAGCGGACCAGCCTCCTCCGACCGTTCCAGACCCAGCCAAGCACACCTACAGGTGCGCCTTGACCCGGTGAACCTCCCCAGCCCCTCCACCCTCGCCGCCGGCGACGAGCCCCGCCGGAATCGGCCAGTCAAACCTCCCTCCCCTGCTTTGACTCTGGCCAGGGACTCCCCTGCAAATACTTTTAGAATTCTAGGGCCCTGGATGCAAGTTTTCAATCCTTTCTCATTTGTTTCTAGGCTGAACTTTGAAAATACCTAGCAATTCGTAGAAAAATACAAACCCAAATGTTTTGGAATCCTTGTTACAATAACTGCAGGTTTTGTTACATGCACATCTTCATTTTTGGTCTGTATTTTAATCCAAGAAAAAAGAAAGAATAAATAGGCTTTATTTGTTCTAGGAGTTCTACTCAGTAACTGTTTGTGATTTTTGGCTTGATTGTGTCTTACAGTGTTACTATTGTCTGGTAAAAATTTGAAGCCTATTTGACATCATTAGCTAGGTCAAAGTTTCAAGATTCCTTGATCTACTACTTATGCTAATATATTTGTGCTGGTAGAAAGATTAGAGTTCTGAGTGTGAAATATTTTCCATGCTTACATATCACTACAACATTGCTGTTACCCAAGTTTGGGAAATTTTAGAGTTGTCTAGTATATCTTTGATTTAATGCTTGTTAAGTAAATTTTAATTGTGATAAATAGTTTCCTTGTTTAGAAAATTCTGAGAATTTTTGTAGAACTCTATTTTGGTCATATGTTCATGTATGTAAAATTTAGGATCCAGAAACACTATATAACTTTCTGGAGTGAGCTCTTTATATGTGACAAGCTTGGTGATCGGCGGAACCGGTGCTTGGTCCTGAGCTCCTGTCATCTCTGCGGCAGGCGTTGTTGTTGATGAATGTCCCACCAGGCGTGCCAGAATGTGTTGTCGGTCAAAACCCACCGACGAGTAGCGACAGGCAACACGGAGAGCCGGGAGGTCGCTGGGGCACTGGCAGGCACTGCTCCCTCGTCAACGGCCCGCAATTCCAGCACACGCCACGGCTTATGAAGACGCAGGGCGTGCCACCTGACCTATACCCGATCAGGAAGGAGCGAACGTGCTTGCAACGATTTGCCTGCATACACAAACACGTGGAAACATAAGTCCGAGCCGTGGTCGTCTCCCCAGGACGACTCTTGCATCGGCTTTAAAGAGCCGATCGAGTCCCGGTGTCAGATTGGATCTGTTTGTATCCGGATATCAATAAATAAAGCAAATAACTGTAAAGCTGCTTCAATTAAATCTAGTCAATCTAATCCACGACGGTAAAAGCTTCACTGCTAGATCGGAACATCCTACACGTGATTGGGCCTAATGAACGTAATAAGTAACTAAACCTTAACCAGAACAGAGGCCTAAGAACAAGCTAAAGCCAATTCCCGGATCAATTCCCTGTTAAGACTAAAGCAGAGCATCTAATACGTCACCGGATCATCCAACCCGTTTGCAAGGCCTAACCTAGCAGATATTATGCCAATTCTTAAGCATAAGAACAAACCGTAACAGATTGGATCTACTAGATAGAAAAGAAGCAGGGTGTTGTCTCCGTGCAACTAACTCTACGCAACAAGAATTAGCATAAGATTGAAACGTAACTGCACAGAAACAACATGATATTCGTAGATGGTAGGCAATAAAAGCGCGATGGATATACTAAAAGCCATGCTACAGACATCAGGATAACTAGCATTACTCGCCATAAAAAACGCTTCAGTATGAGTAATACCAAGGTAAAAACAAGAACAACGTTGCCCTGATCGCAAAGAGCGATCAGGGTAGCATGGTGCTTACTTGGATGAAACCCTAAGATTAGGGGTGGCGGTGCGCCGAGAGTTGTTGTTGGTGAAACGTGATGACGTCCTTCTTTACGAATATCATAGGGTACATATTTATAATCCGGAGACTTGGGAAACAATCTAAACTAATGTGTCCATATCGGACTCTATCTCTAACTCAATCTGAACTAATTCTAATGATACACGGCCCATAGGGCCCAAATGCTCACGCAGGAGCCGATTCGTAAGCTTTCTTTAATCTCTTCATTAAGCCCAACTCACTCTCGGCCCATTAATTAACCTTTTAATTTATGGCGATAACACATGCCCCCCTGGTTTTGGCAATGATAATTCCAAAACCACTCCGTCACTTCATCTTCCCGTTAATGCTCATTAAAACTGCTGCAACCACCAAGGAAGACGCAACGTCTCTTCAACTGGCTCCTCGTAGAATGTGAAACTGCCGATCCGTCTTCCATCTTTTAACTATTTAATCCCATCCCGAATCGGCTCTCTTCATGGCAAAACTCATCTTCTTCCCAAAGCCAAGTAGCACAGAAAAAACCCCAATCTCCAGTAACCAGTAGCCATGGCGATCTCCTCCTCTTCCGGCTCCAACACCATCGGCCATTCTCCTTCCCCTCCTTCTTCCCCTCCTTCTTCAAACCTTTCTGCCTCCTCCCTCGACTCCATTCCAGAGAGTCGCTAGCCGACGCCAGAGTACAACCCGACGGCGGCGTACGAGGCGCTCGCTTCACTACATTGGGATGCAGAGGAGTTCGACTTCGGGATCGCCTCCGAAGACGACGAGCCCCAGACCGAAGGCAAAGACCTCCAACTCCTATTCCAGGAGGAGTTGGAGAGCAGCAGTGAGGAATGGTTCTCCTGGGATGGAGCCGATTCCTCCTCGGAAGAGGAGATCGGCTCCCCCTCCAACGACGACGAGCCGATGGGCGGAAAGCCCTTCCGGTTCCTCGGGTCCTCCAAGGAGGACAGCGAGGAGGAGAGCGATGGTGGCGGCGAATGGAGCGACGATGCCGAAACCGACGGCGGCAGCAGCGCCTTCGACGGCGCCAGCGGCGATGACGACGACGACGACAGCGACGGCGGAGATATGCCGGTTCGAAGCCCCAAGCATCGTAGGTACTAGGTACCTACGAGTAGTAGGTGTAGGTAGTAGAGTAGAAGTAGAACTGTAAAGCCGAAGGAATTTCCCTTTGTCAAATCGGCTCTTTTGTAAGAATCCAATCTTTAATGAAGTCTTTTCTTTTCATCTTGTCTGTTTGGATTATTCCCAAAAAAGCTGATGGCATCGCATCAGGCTTTACTAATGCCCAAGAGCCGACGAAATTCAAAATTGGAAGCAATCCACATAAGAACAGAACACCACTTCCATTCTGAATCTGACTTGTAATAGACACCTCAAGTCCAAGCGTAATTCGAGAACCCTGCTCCATAAATTCGAGCAAAGACTTGCAAGCATCCAGAGTTCGAACTAGAACCCGCAGAATCAACCAAACCCTAAGTCAGCAGATCTGAACCATGGCGGACTCTGCAGCTTAGACAACGAATTCTGCAACCAATGATGCGGCAATCTGTGGCCTGAAGGTAATATTCAGCCTACCTTTTTGACTTTTTCCAACTTGCTGAACCTCCAACAAATTAAACTCTGAAATATGACACCACATGTAAATTTCTGAATCTTCGAACTTCAGGTGTCAGACATTCTTCTGCCGCATCCCTCCAATCCCAAATCCTTTTGCCTCGGCCCACGAACTTATGAAAATCCTACAGATTTAATCTCCTGTGAAGCAAATAGGATTCCTTTCGTGAGTCAAAATATTGATCTGAACCTTTGGGCCGACTGCTTAAGAGCCTGGCCTAACCCCCCCTGAGAACTGGACTACATGGTATAGCAGAGTAGCAAAAACTTATATGCCCTTGTGGCAGGAATTGGGCATAGCCGATGCACTTAGCTTATCATTATCACCCCATGACAAAGATGAGAATCTTCTGAAAACCATTGGCTATTTTTGGTCTGATGCCCTGAACTGTTTCTTCTTTGGCCATAGTCCCATGACCCCTAGTCTGCTAGATGTCACCATGATCACTGGCCTAGACATTGGATCCCCTAATCCTGCTGCCCACAAAATGGCAGAACTCCCCTTTAAACTTTCATCCAAGGCAAACTGCACAAACTGGGGCACTTACATGAACCAACACATGAAAACAAAAGGTCCAGTGACTGAAAAGGAACACACAGCCTTTTTAAATCTTTGGTTAGAACATTTCATCTTCTGTGGTCCTTCTTTAGCTCCAACTAAGAATTATCTTCCCTTGGCCTACCACCTGGCTCATGGCAACCGCACCGGTCTAGGCAAACTTTTCCTTGGAGAAACATACAGATGTCTCCACCTGATGACAACCAACTTGCTCAACCAAAGGAAACTCAGAACTGGAGGCCCTTGGTGGTTCATTTAGTTATGGGCACAACTTTACTTTCAGCATCAGATCCCAAACTTTCAAAGCCTAACCAAGAACTCCTTTCCCGATGAAAATAGCAAGCTAATTAGATGCACTAGCTATGGCCAACCTTTATTCAGCATTCCTGGCAGCAAACTGAATCCAACAGATGCAGCAAACTGGTTCAGAGTTTTCTACAAAGGACTAGACAATCCACTCTATTTTCCATTCACTGAACCTGAATCCTTTGAGAACCCAACTGCCTTTAGACTGGATAGCTTTGCCGATGACGACAGCACTCGGCATCTATATTCCCTGATGATTCGACCTGGTTTCCTCCCTATTGGCATGAGTACTTCCAATAGAATCATCAAACCAGGCTATGAAACCTATCAACCAGTCGTAGCAGCTCGGCAATTTGGCTTAGGATAAGTCCCTCCCCACTTCCATATTAACCACTTGGTGGAGAGTAGAGCCGATCTGCCTGATGGTCTCACCAGCTCAAGATGCTACAGCATGTTTGACAACCTCCACATTCTAATACCAGCCGATCTGTCCTTCACTTCCTCATCAATCGGCTTTAACACTTGGTGGGAGATATGGAAAACTCATGTTTTCAGAAGAGCTTTAGGCCCTCTACTACATCAAATTGATCTTGAATATGCAATCCCCGAGGAAGAGGTACTGAATCCATGCTTTTATTCTTTCTAAATCCTCTATCCCTTTCTCTTGGCTAATCCTTACTTACTTTGCTTACAGCAACAAGATGGTCCAGAACCTGTAGCCAATAACGGGGAACCATTCCACTTTCTTCCGACTGCTCCTGGTGTCCTCTTTTGCAAGGGATCTCCATCAATGAAGAAAGTAATAATGGCTGCTCAGCCAGACTTACTCCAGTCGGCTTCTAAACGAAGACAAACCTCTGCAAGTGCTGCCCCCCGAGTCCCAACTAAGAAAAGGAAGATGATCACAAGGCGAGTCATCAAGAAATCAACACAAGCTTCCCCGAGTCCATCAGAGTCTAACACCAACCAGGTAATTCATTTTTCTGAAACCTCTTCTTTATTGCGTACATATGTACTCTGGTTGACTGTAATTCTATTTCCAGGACGCAGCTGAAGACATCCTTAATACTAGTAGCTCAGTGCAACACGAAGTCATCATTCATGAAGCTGACACTGGAGCAACTAAAACTTCCAATGCTCTGACGGATGTGCATGACGATCAGGCTGACATAATTGAAACCCCTGTTGTCACCTCCAAACCAACTGGATCGGCCGCTCTTGAACCGATCTTCACTTCTTGTTCAGAACATGTAACTTTATGAGCTGATTTAAATCAGTTGATCACTCCATTAACGCACTTCGTTCCCAACTAATCTTCATCATATCGGCAGGGCTTCAATATTTCAAACCTGCTCTCCTTTGACCCAGCATCAATGGGTCTGAATGCACCGAATGCAGAAATGCAGCCACAACAGCAGCCGATTACAATTACAAATCAGCTTCAAAATATCAAGGACCTGCTCTCTGCTCCAATTACTGCTCTAGTTGGTGATTCCAGTGAAATAAAGAACATCTTCGAGCAAATAGAATCCCAACTCCCAGAGCCATTGCAAATCAAGCTCTGGCCAGCCAGCAATCTTCCATTCTTCCGGGTAGAAGTGAATAGAGCACAACAAAGAATAGAAGCACGTCGTTCTCAAGTCTCTCTGAAAGCTGACATTGCTCAAAAGTGCAAGGCCCTCAACCAGAAGAAGGCAACTCTAGATACCAAAGCTGACGTGTCTGCCAACATGAACCAACTCGACCTCCTGAAGAAAGAATAGGCAGAACTCGAAGAAAAGGTTCGCACCAGCAAGAAACTTATCCAGGTCGAGGAAGCTTCTATTGCAAATTCCAAACAAGAATCCCAGGAAATAGCCGAGCAGATACAAGCAGAGTTTGCAGAGATAAGCACCTTGAGTCGGCAGATAGTAACAGGCGATGACAAGGATGATGAAGCAATCATAGCACGAGCAGACGCCGTCCGCACGGAAGCCATCCATGCCATAGAAGAATTCCTGAACTAATAGATAGGCTCAAGAAACATTTAGTATTGACTGTTAACCTGGAACTTGTAACTGTTTAAAACATCTTAAATCGATGGTCACACATCAGCTATCTCGCTTCTCATATATTATCTCTTTTTTTACTAGCCAACTCAACGTGTTGGCCTCTAATGATTTTTTTTAACTGGCCAACTCAACGTGTTGCCTCTGATAATTTTTTTTACTGGCCAACTCAACGTGTTGGCCTTTCATCATTTTTTTTACTGGCCAACTCAACGTGTTGGCCTATCACACTGCAGCCAGATGGATCTAATCGGCTCTTGTTAGTCGCCTTCCCACATGCTCGGAAAATATCTCTTGAGGTGTTGTCCATTAACCGCCACAGGGAACTTGACACCATCAAACTCTTCAAGCATGTAGGCATTTCCAGGCAAAACCTGATCAATCTTGTACGGCCCGTGCCAAGTTGGAGACCACTTGCCATATTTTCTATCTTTGGTTCCCAATGGTAACACTGCCTCCCAAACTAAATCTCCAACCTGGAATTCTTTCGGCCTGACCTTCTTGTTATATGCACGAGCAACTTTAGCCTTATTTTCCTTAATCTTCTCCAGCGACCAAAGTCTTAGCTCTGTAAGATCCTCCACATTATCGCTCATCAAGGCTGCATACTGTTCAGCCGATAGATCATTCTGAAACTCAACACGTCTCGATCCGGCCGTACTCTCCCATGGTAACACAGCATCTTGGCCGTAGACCAAATGGTATGGTGACGTCTTGATGGATCCGTGACACAAAATACGATATGCCCACAACGCCTCTGACAACACCTCGTGCCAGCGCCTAGGATATTCATCGATCTTTCTTTTGATCAGCTTGATCAGGCTCTGGTTGGATGCTTCAGCTTGTCCATTAGCCTGGGCATAATATGGAGATGATCTGATCAGCTTGAACCCCGTGTCATCGGCAAACTTTCTGAATTCCTCCGATATAAAGACCGATCCTCCATCGGTCGTAATGGTCTGAGGGATCCCAAACCTATGAATGATATGCTCTTTAACGAAATTGATCACATCTTTCGATGCCACCGACCTCATGGGTACCGCTTCCACCCATTTTGTGAAATAATCCGTGACAGCTAACACCCATTAGTGATCTTTGCTAGATGGCGGATTAATCTGGCCAATCATGTCCATAGCCCAATCCCTGAACGGCCGCGACTTAATAATAGGGTTAATTACTGATGCCGACACTATCTAACTCTTGCCGAACCTCTGACATGCCTGACATCCCTTGTAATATTTGAAGCAATCTTCGAGCATGGTAGGCCAGTAATATCCTGATCGCCTAATCAGCCATTTCATCTTATGAGCCGATTGATGAGTACCACAGGCTCCTTCATGAACCTCGTGCAAGAGCCGATTCGACTCCGAAAGCCCCAAACATTTAAGCAACAGTCCTTCCAAAGTTCTGTAGAACATATCGTTCCCTATCAGAACATACTTCATAGCTTTGAGTCTTATCCTTCTGGGTGCCCCCCGAGCCGAATCCTTCAAATAATTGAAGATATCAGCTCTCCAATCTCCAGGTTCCAGAAACTGAACCTCTACGTCGACTCCATCGGCTGTTTCCTTGTATCCAGAAGCCATCTGTGCCAAATCATTGGCTTCACTGTTCAAAGTCCTCCATATCCAGTGGAAATTAAAGTACCTTGTTGTGGGATTTCTTGGGTACCCACAGCCGGGTGGCGGAACGCACCCGCCTATTCCCAGAGAGGGAGTACTCGGGGAACTACTAGGCGATTGGGCTAATCTAGCACTGAGACAAGCACACAAGAACACACGATCTAGAGTGGTTCGGGCCACCAGGGCGTAATACCCTACATCCACTGGGAGAGGTATTGATCTTGGTTGTGTATGAATCTATCCTCTACCGGGTCTTGGCTTTCACCCAGCCTGAGTTTTCTTCTAGCGGACGCCCCCCTTTTATAGACCAAGGGGTGCGGATACATAGGACTTTGAGGCCCCGACAGGTGGGCTCAACGTGACTGTGTAGCATACTGCGTAGAGTACTTAAATGGCTACAGTGGTTGCGAATCTTTCCTCCAATATGCTTCCATGCCCTGCTGACCCTCTGACGAAGGGAGGTCTTCTCTTGTCCCGTCAGTAAGGTGCCCGTTGGGGGAACGTAGCTTGCGGCGTGACCTGTTGAGGCTATTATGTAGGTGTCATAATGGGTGAGGCCGAGCCATCGTATCCATCTATTATGGCAGACTGACAGGCGCGGCGTGGACGACGCCAGCAGCTCCACTATGCATCTTGGTAATACGCGATCAATAGTGCTCCCTGGTCAAAGAATCGCCTCGGCTTCTGCTACATCAATGCAGACGTCCTCCTACTACAATGAATGCAGTGGTAGGTGAGCCTTAATATGGAGACCAAGCGGCCTTATATACGTGTCTGTGCTTGCAGACACGTGGCGGCTCCGGACCACCCCGAGGCGGGGTGTCGATTCCTTCCTTTGGTGAGGGGTCCGGTTACTATACAGGGGGTCCGAGAGCCCATGGGGGGTCCGGGATTTCGCAGGGATCCGGACCTCCACGGGAGGTTCGGAGCCTCCGGCTGTTCGGGCTGAGCGCCTGCTTCTTCCGGAACACGTGGTGCTCCCGGGCCTTTCCCAACCAGGGGACAGGTCCGGGACCGTTGTCGCGTGAACAGGGCTCCGGACCGCAGGGGTCCGGTTGCTGGACGTAGTTAAGGATAACAACAAGGCTCTTCTTTCCTAGACATAGCAAGAGGGGGTACCCCAGTCCTGGGGTACCGACAGTGGCCCCCGGGCCCACCTCGGGAGAGGCACGAACCCGCGGGTGGGGCCTACTATCGTGATGTGTTTCCACGCAAACTTGATTGCGTCGGTGTGCTCATGCAAAGAGCGGGTGCTCCGGACCCCTGAGGCCGGAACACCGGTTGCCTGGTTCAGGTTCTAGAGCGCTCTCCACAGGGCGACGAAGGTGTAGGCTTAGGGTGCGGAACCAAGCTAAGCGGCTACACAGACCTCAGATCGCTCAGGGAGCAAGCACCACTTCCCGGACCCGGCTCTTGGCGACTGTAGCGAGCGGTCTCCGCCAAAGCGGGCGACCTGAGTGGTCTTGAGATGGCCGTGGCGAGCGGTCTCCACTGGAGCGGGCCACCGGAGTGGACTTGAGTCGACCGTGGCGAGCGGTCTCCGCCAGAGCGGGCCACCGGAGTGGACTTGAGTCGACCGTAGCGAGCTGGTCTCCGCCGGAGCGGGCCACCGGAGTGGACTTGAGTCGACCGTGGCGAGTGGTCTCCGCCGGAGCGGGCCACCGGAGTGGACTTGAGTCGACCGTGGCGAGCGGTCTCCGCCGGAGCGGGCCACCGGAGTGGACTTGAGTCGACCGTGGCGAGCGGTCTCCGCCGGAGCGGGCCACCGGAGTGGACTTGAGTTATTGCTGATGAACCGATGAAATATGTCACCGGACCTCATAGTAAGGTGCAAGAAACCAAGCCTTACACTAGAAGGGAGCCCGGGACCTCTAAAGACAGCAGTTTCGGATACTAGAGTACCTGTAACAGGGTAGTGAAGTACGTAAACTTAGGGTATATTACCAGGCTAAGCTACGCGGAGCTTCTCTACCCCAGGATACGAGTACCACTTCTCCAGAGCAGGTCCTTAGGGGTCCGGACTGCCTTCCAGCTAGAAGGGGTGTTCTCACCTGACCACAAGCCAGCAACTTAACTTGGATCGCTAGCAACAAAAGAAAAGACTATGTTTGGGAGAAAGAGATGGTTAACCAAGAAATAGCCAACCAAAATGAATGAATGTAATCAGGGTGGAGTCGAGATAAGACTAAGAAAATAAATCTCCTTTATTATTGTGGTTATCATGGTATACATCAGAGGTCGGGATTACGAGGTCGGACCTCTACCGCTCCGGACCACTTTTTGCCTGTTTGTGCAGTAGAACCAGAGATCGGGTTTACAAGGCCGGACCTTGACCGCTCTGGACCACACGTAGGTGCCACATTATTACAAAGGAGGAACTCTCTTAGTCTTATCTAGGGGTAACCTATAGCTGCCTTCTATACAACATGTTCTTCTCCGATTGGAAGTGGTACGGCCACTCCTGAATTCTTCATGGTCGTCGGAGGTGAAGGCGCCCTGGATGTGCCTGAACTGCATCATCCAGCATCACCTCGGGAGCTCGGGGGGCCACTCCTTGCCTAAGAGCTGTCATATGCTTAGGTAGCATGAGACAAATTCTTTGGCTTTGAATGGGAGAGGCCCCTAGCCGTCGTCGTCTTACTACCGGAGGCCAGCCCGCCTGCCGCTCGCAGCGGCAGAAACTGGTTTTCCACCCTGGCGCAGCAGGAGAATGGGTGCTCGTATGGACGAGCACGGAGCGTGGAGAAGGGCGGTCATTCGCCGGCTTGTCCTTGGTGCTAGCGCTAGGGGCCCCCGCACCTGGTGGCAGGGTCCTGTCTGCAGCAGCACCAAGAACCTCAGGTGGTGCCGGAGACGACACGATGACACGGTCAACTTCCTCCGGGATGGCCGTCGGCTCCAGGCTCCATGTTGAGAGAAAGCCTTGAGCCGACGCCATGCCACCACAGAGGAAGCGTGGCCGTTGCTTGAGAGAAAACCTTGAGCCGACGTAGGGGCGGCAGCGCCCAGCGGCACCTCCGCTGTGCATTGCCGCGCCGGCTCTGAGGTGTCGCAGTGGCGACGCACAACAAACGCCGCAGCCGTGCGCAGCCGCACCGTGGGCGTTGGCGCCCCAGTGCCACGGCATGTGGCGTGGGTGACGCCCTGCCTTCCTTCATCTTCTCGTTCGCCGTTGCAGAGGATGAACACAGCCCCAGAAGCCTGAAGATCCAGCCAGCGCCTGACCTCCCCACGGACGGTGTCAAATGTTGTGGGATTTCTAAGGTACCCACAGCCGGGGGTCCGGGATTCCGCGGGGATCCGGACCTCCACGGGAGGTCCGGAGCCTCTAGCTGTTCGGGCTGAGCGCCTGCTTCTTCCGGAACACGTGGTGCTCCCGGACCTTTCCCAACCAGGGGACGGGTCCGGGACCGTTGTCGGGTGAACAGGGCTCCAGACCGCAGGGGTCCGGCTGCTGGACGTAGTTAAGGATAACTACAAGGCTCTTCTTGCCTAGACACAGCAAGAGGGGGTACCCCAGTCCTGGGGTACCGACATACCTGGATTGTGACATCAACTCACGGCATTGCATCCATATCGGAAAAAGAGCCTCGCTCTCACATTTATATTCTTCCGTGAGCTGAGAAATCACAAGCTTCGAATCCCCAAATATTTCCACTGCTTCTGCACCAGCTTCCAAGAGTAATTCCATTCCCTTGCGAACGGCTTCATACTCTACTAAATTATTGGTGCATGGAGTAGCCATTCTGATGGAAAAAGAATATGTCGCCCCACGAGGCGATACCAACAGAATTCCTACGCCGCACCCATCATCACAAGCCGATCCGTCAAAGAACATGGCCCAGGCACGTACGAAAAGTGCAGATACGTCAGTGTTGACCCTGTCTGCAATGAGATCCGCCAGTGCCTGCCCCTTGACTGCCTTTGCAGGTTGATATCGGATATCAAATTCTGACAATGTAAACATCTACTTTCCCAGTCGGCCTTTCAGAATAGGAGCCGACAGTATATTCTTGGTGACATCCGATTTACATATGACAATTGTTTCCGCCGAGAGAAAAATATGTCGAAGCTTTGTACATGTGAAGAATAAACAAATGCAAAGCTTTTTGATCTCAGGATACCTGGTCTCGGCGTCCAACATGCACCAGCTGAGGTAGAAGACAACCCTCTCCTGGTCGTCATGCTTCTGTATCAGAACCGAGGTGATTGAAGTGTCGCCCACGGACAAGTACACGTAGAAGGGCCTGTCCTGACGAGGCGGAACCAATACTGGAGGCTTCGACAAATATTCCTTGATTTCGTCGAAAGCTTGCTGCTGCTCTACCCCCCAGCGAAATTCATCATCGGACTTGATCTTCACCAGACCCATGAATGGCTCGATACGCCCAGACAGATTGGATATAAATCGTCTGACAAAGTTGATTTTGCCGATGAGTTTCTGTAGTTCCTTCTTCGTAGTAGGCGGTTTCATTGTTTTTACTGCTTCCTGACTCTTCAAGCCGATCTCGATTCCCCGCTCATGCACCAGGAATCCTAAGAACTGACTGGCTGACACGCCAAAGGCACATTTCTTTGGGTTCATTTTGATCCCAAACTTCCGAGTTCGCTCCAAAACCTTACGCAAATCTTCCAAATGCCCCCCAGCTGACATGGACTTGACCACGACGTCGTCAATGTAGATTTCTACTAGCTTGCCGATGAGATAATGAAAAATGTAATTCATGGCGCGTTGATACGTTGCACCGGCATTCTTCAACCCAAAGGTCATAACCAAGTACTCGAACAAGCCGACCGCGCCTGGTACTCTGAACGCGGTCTTGCTTATGTCCTCTAGAGCCATGAAGATTTGGTTGTAGCCAGCATTACCATCCATGAATCTCAGCATTTTGTGACCAGCAGCGGTGTTGATCAACATTTCTGCTATGGGCATCGGATATTCGTCCTTTGGCATTGCTCTATTGAGGTATCTGAAATCCACGCAGACTCTCCATCGGCCATCCTTCTTCTGTACGGGGACCACACTAGAGATCCATTCTGCGTACCTGCATGGCCTGATGAACCCTGCGTCCAACATCTTTTGCACCTCTTTCTTGACCTCCTCCAGGACTTCGGCCTTCATCTGCCTTGCTCGTTGTTGAAACGGCCGAAATCCTTTCTTAAGCGGGAGCCGATGTTCAACGATGCTTCTATCCAGACCAGGCATTTCAGTATAATCCCACGCAAAACAATCCCGGTATTCCTTTAACAGTGCTATCATCGGCTCATGCAGACTCGGGTCTAGTTTCTTGCTGATAAATGTTGGTCGCGGCTTATCCCCGGGACCAATATCGACTTCCTCCAAATCGACAGCTGATGTAAACCCGTACCCCAACTTGCCGTCGCCTGTTAAATCGACTGTGGACGAAGGCGACTCGTCATCATCTACCACGTCGACAACAAACACGGGGAGATGACAAATGAAAATTTTCGGCCGACCGCACGGGTCGGCCTTATCTATATTACTCCTTGATACCGAATGCACATTAACTGGCCAGCTACCGGAGCAGGCCCTTGTTTGTACATAATGTAACAACTTTAACTCCAAATATATATTACTCATTTTTTGGGGCCAGTCGCTGGGACCGGCCTCTCTAATCTTGCTGTATTTCGTAGCTTGCCAGGATGTTTTTACTCTGTGAGGCCAGTGGACAAGACCAGCCTCAGCCTGTTTTTTGTCGCTTCGATCCGATCACAATCTTCCATCGCGATCCCAGAGATCGGCTCTCGCCCTTCCGCGTCCCAGGCGTTCATGTCCGCGAGCGAAACCTCGCCGGAGTCATCTGCACGGACCACCTCCACTTCATCGCCATCCCACTGGACCAAACACTGGTGCATCGTGGAAGGAACACAACAATTGGTGTGAATCCAATCCCTCCCAAGCAGCACTGTGTACGTACTCTTGCTGTTGACGATGAAGAACGAGGTTGGGACAGTCTTGCGGCCAACTCTCAACTCTACGTTGAGGACACCCTGTGCCTCCGACGGCTGACCGTTGAAATCATTGAGCATAACGTTGGTCTTCTCGAATACGGCATCAGGTTGACTGCGGCGCTAGTGTCGACCAACATCCTGTTCACAGGCTTGCCATCGATGAGGCCCTTGAGATATAATCCCTTCAGGTGCTTGTAGCTTTTCTCCTTGGGCTTCTCGAAGATGATCGGCTGCGGGCCGAGATCCAGCTGCGCGATGGCCAATTCTTCCGGCTGGGGTGCCCGAAACTCCGACGGGAGCACGGACACCATGTTGACATCAACCGATGGCTTGTCATCGGCTCTTGGCTGCTTGGGGCGCCACTCCTTCCTTGGAGGGTGCCTTTCCACCCTTCGCGGGTGCCTGACTTGCTCCGCGAGATCTGGACGTGCTTTCCTCAGCACGTCAAGGTACTTTGCTTCCGCTTCTTCGAGATTGCGTAGGCGCTGCACTCTGCGCTTCTGTGATCGGCTGAGCCCGTCAGGACACCATCGTGGACGGTGGTACTTATCTTCTTCCTCTGGCTTGAGATCATCCCTGGATGGCCACCTCACACGGTCATCGTGACGTGTTCTGGGCTCTAAGCGCTGGAACTCCGATGTCTCGTCCTGCTGGCGTCCCCAAGGCCTGCACTCCAAGCAATCATCTATAGTAGGCAATCGGCTCATGCCGGAATTCCAACAGTACCTGAAGAACGGGCAATGCCAGTGGTCGCGTATAGCCTGGCGTCTCCCTAGCGTCCTCCCTGTGTGGTGCTCATACTCCTCCTATTCCGATTCGTATCGGCGGCGCAACTTGTACTGATACTGGTACTTTTCCAAAAGCCGATTGGAACTGGGAGCTGATTGCGGATGTGACGCACTTGTTCTTCAGTGACATGTAGCTGCTCCGGCTCGTGTTTGTCCTGGGGCCATTTTCCAGAAGCGGCATCTTTCCTTTGTCCGTCACGGCGGCGCATGGGTCCCGCCATGTTGATCTGGAATGCCAAATTCTGGCCCTTGGGTCTGAAATCTGACAGCTCCACCACGTTAGCTTGTGGGAACGGTTGACTGTCCACCTTCATCGTGTGTTGGGCCAGAATTAATCGGCCTTGCTCGATAGCCGATTGGATTTGCCGATGCAGTTCTTTGCAATCATTCGTGGCATGGGTGAACGAGTGGTGCCACTTGCAGTACAGCCTCCCCTGCAGCTCTTGTGCCGTCGGCAGCTTGTGACTCTCTGGGAGCTTCAACTGTTTCTCCTTGAGCAGTAGGTTGAATATCTGCTCTGCCTTGGCCACGTCAAAGTCAAAGCCCTTCACAGGCCCCTTCTGTTTGACCCACTTGCACGGGACGGGGTTTGCCCCCCGGGTCCACTCTGCCACAGCCACTTTTTGTTCCTCGCCGGAATCATCAGAATCATCTGCTTGGGACATGTTTACATGGCGCTTGAATTTTTCCTGGTACAAGTCCGGATGATAATGTTCATATGCCGTGAGCTTCTGCACCATGTGTGCCAGCGAGGAAAATTCCAACTGAAAAGCCAGATCCTTGATCGGCTTAGCGAGTCCCAGAACTGCCAAATCAACCGCTTCCTTTTCTATTATGCGCGACGTGTAGCATCGGTTCTTGTCTTCTCGGAAGCGCTGCACGTACTCTGAGACACTTTCCCCTCGCTTCTGCCTGACTTGGGCGAGGTCGGCAATCCCGGCTTCAGCAGCCTCTGAATGATATTGTGTGTGGAACTGATCTTCCAGCTGCCTCCAAGTCCGGATCGAATCTGGAGGCAGTGATGTGTACCATCCAAAAGCTAAACCTGTGAGAGACTGGGAGAAGAAACGGACCCTCAGAGGATCTGATACCGAGATCATCCCAAGCTGCATCAGGTATCGGCTCACATGTTCAATGGAGCTGGCTCCTTCTGATCTGCTGAATTTGGTGAACTCCGGAAGCCGATACTTGGGTGGCAACGAGATCAAATCATAGTCACTTGGATACGGCTTGGAATAGCCGATCGCCTTTCTCTTGGGCAGGATGCCAAACTGGTCCCTCAGTATTGCACTGACCTGCTCCACACTAATAACTCCTGGGGCCGAGGGCTCAGCACTCGGCCCGGTAGCGTACTTTGCCAGCCATGCCTGCTTCTCTGCGTCTACTCCTGAAGCTGCTGTACCCACCAGCTACCCCATGCATGTTGGGTTGATATTGTCAGGTATGTACACGCACGTGTAGCCGTGCGGGATCTCTTTGGGCGGCTCGCTCAGGAACTGTCCTTCTCCAGGGTCACCGCCGATCTTGTAGACGACATAGATCGGCGAGCTTTGCTATCCTACTGCTGCAAGTGAATATGGCAATGGCGGCCTAGACTGGAGCAAGGCCTCTCCCCTGTGACTCCCCAAGATTGGTCCTGACGGGGAGTACTGGTTCTTGATTACCTCCTGGACAACGCGATGTGCCATACGCTCGAGCTCGTTCACCAGGCTCTCTGAGTGCCGATGAAGCGCGTGAGCCACCATGTAGTTCATCTCCTGGCGTAGGGCCCTGGTGCGCTCCTCTGACGCCATGGACAGATCAACATTGTCGAGAGTGCCCTCCGGTGAGAACCCCTTCCACCTGATGTCGTGGTTGCGGGTCCTCTCAAAAGAGCCGATGAGATCGTCTTCAAATTGAGCTTTGACCTCATCGTATTTTTGCTTGTGTTCTGGAGTGAGCTCTTTATATGTGACAGGCTTGGTGACCGGCGGAACCGGTGCGTTACCCTGAGCTCCTGTCTTCTCTGCGGCGGGCGTTGTTGTTGATGAATGTCCCACCAGGCGTGCCAGAATGTGTTGTCGGTCAAAACCCACCGGCGAGTAGCGACAGGCAACACGAAGAGCCGGGAGGTAGCCGGGGCGCTGGCAGGCACTGCTCCCTCGTCAACGGCCCGCAATTCCAGCACACGCCACGGCTTATGAAGACGCAGGGCGTGCCACCTGACCTATACCCGATCAGGAAGGTGCGAACGTGCTTGCAACGATTTGCCTGCATACACAAACACGTGGAAACATAAGTCCGAGCCGTGGTCGTCTCCCCAGGACGACTCTTGCATCGGCTTTAAAGAGCCGATCGAGTCCCGGTGTCAGATTGGATCTGTTTGTATCCGGATATCAATAAATAAAGCAAATAACTGTAAAGCTGCTTCAATTAAATCTAGTCAATCTAATCCACGACGGTAAAAGCTTCACTGCTAGATCGGAACATCCTACACGTGATTGGGCCTAATGAACGTAATAAGTAACTAAACCTTAACCAGAACAGAGGCCTAAGAACAAGCTAAAGCCAATTCCCGGATCAATTCCCTGTTAAGACTAAAGCAAAGCATCTAATACGTCACCGGATCATCCAACCCATTTGCAAGGCCTAACCTAGCAGATATTATGCCAATTCTTAAGCATAAGAACAAACCGTAACAGATTGTATCTACTAGATAGAAAAGAAGCAGAGTGTTGTCTCCGTGCAACTAACTCTACGCAACAAGAATTAGCATAAGATTGAAACGTAACTGCACAGAAACAACATGATATTCGTAGATGGCAGGCAATAAAAGCGCGATGGATCTACTAAAAGCCATGCTACGAACATCAGAATAACTAGCATTACTCGCCATCAAAAATGCTTCAGTACGAGTAATACCAAGGTAAAAGCAAGAACAACGCTGCCCTGATCGCAAGGAGCGATCAGGGCAGCATGGCGCTTACTTGGATGAAACCCTAAGATTAGGGGTGGCGGTGCGCCGAGAGTTGTTGTTGGTGAAACGTGATGACGTCCTTCTTTACGAATATCATAGGGTACATATTTATAGTCCGGAGACTTGGGAAACAATCTAAACTAATGTGTCCATATCGTACTCTATCTCTAACTCAATCTGAACTAATTCTAATGATACACGGCCCATAGGGCCCAAATGCTCACGCAGGAGCCGATTCGTAAGCCTTTTTCAATCTCTTCATTAAGTCCAACTCACTCTCGGCCCATTAATTAACCATGTTAATTTATGGCGATAACACGGACGGGACATACAAGTTGATCCCGGAGTCCGAAGAAGGTGATCCAGAAGGCCAGGTGAACGCTGCTGAACTGACTGAAGACCCGGATCAAAGTTCGGAAGAGCCCAAGACTGTTTTAGGTAGCAACTACCGCGAATGCATGCCCCGGACATAACCCAGTATTTCAAATTATTACAATTTATTGTTATTACTTACTTGTGCATTTACAGTTCTTAGGATTTGAATTGAAACCCTAGATGCATGATCCTAGGAACCTATGTACTGAACACTAGACCTGAGTTCGAATAATTGCTAAGTTTATAGGACCGGTAAAAGTCGAGTGATTGCCTGTCACTCGCGAGCTCTATAGGAATTGCTTGTTTACTTTCTGATATCAATATAAGGACGACGGACGAGGTCATGTTCGATATCATGACCTTGTGTGAGACCCCGTCTGTGTTGATGAACTTGCTAAGGTCGCGGTGTGTGTTAGCGGTGGTTAAGTTTTTGAACGTACTAGCCACATGCCGTAAATATGGTAAGCGGTAAACCTAGTCGCCGATCGGACCGGTGAGTGGATATACATTTCACTCTCTCTTAGAGATAGGTTTTTATTTATGTTTATGTTGCGCAACACCGCGGCTACAGGGAGGAAGATGGTGCCCTCTAGTCGGGGAGAGTGACCCTATCCACAGGTCGGAATGAAAGGTAAACGGTTGTTTGGGAACGACCCGACGGTGTTCTAAACGTGTGTGTTAGGTCTGCCTGGCCAGGTTAACAAATTTCGATTCGAATCGTCCGTTTCTCACGGTTTGGGACTGCTTGATCCCTTTGCCACACAGAGTAATAAGAGTAACATTATTATGATCAATCTTGATGTTTGCTTAAAAGTTCTACCATGGTTGAATAGGATTAGTTGCTTACATAGAATGGTTAATCAACTAGAATATGGAAAGCTAAAATGTGAAGTAAGGACTTACTCTTTATTGCTTTTCAGCAAAAGCAAAACCAGAGCCTCACAGAACCCTGCATAGTCTAGTTAGGTGGGCTATGCATACTCGTTGACGGTTAAGTCTTGCTAAGTATTAGTATACTCAGTCTTGCTGTTGAAACTTTTTTCAGGTATGAGTTTTGAGGACCAGATCGCTAGTCTGTCTTGGCCCTGCTCTTTGCCTCCTGGCTGGTCCGTAGAGTGGGATCCGTCTTCGGCCAGCAATGACCCCGGTGAATGATACCTTGTTTGGGCTAGTTTGGTATACTTTTGCGACGTGTTGTAGCCGTCGAGTTTTCTTTCCGCTGCTTAAACTCTGAACTTTAAACTTATGTCTTGTATAATGTTTTACTGAGTTTGGATTTGTAATAATGCTTTTAACTGGTTTGTAATAACTATTATGCTTGTGTTGTAAAATATGTGGTTGTAATATCTCTGGACTCGCCTTCGTGCGGGGTATGCTTGTTCGATCCGAGAACCGGTAATTGTATCGGGACGTTACCCGACAGACCAAGAATTGTTTCGTTTGAAGTGCGTTTGTGTCGGTATTGCCTTTATGGTGATGGTCAGCACATTTGAGCCGGGATAATTCAGGTGGTTCTGCCACAGGACGTGACGGAACTTATGACTTAAACTGAAAAAAACAAACGGAGCTTAAGCTGCGTGCCTACAGCTGTTTTTGTTGCAGGTTCCAGTCCCCATCCGGGCTGAAAACAACCGTCGAGTTGCGTGGCACGCTAGTCATTCCGCACTCATGTCGCCCGGAGACAAAAAGGGACTACGGATGCACGAGCATCGAATCTTCGCACAGAAAGCTTGCGATCGCGTCCCAAAAGTCTACTCCTGTCTTTGCAATGGAGATCCACAGTAATCAAAGGTAGTATTGCTCTCTAGCTCTCAAGGGAGAAATAAGGGAAGGCATGTGTTGACACATAGAGTACAACTGAGAACGCCTCTCACGACGCTATCTAATCATTTCCAATCTCATATAAATTATGATCGAGACAAACATGAAAAAAGATGTCAAAGAACTGTATAGTCGTATAGAGCAATGGAGAAAAAAAAACTTGACGTGCAACGCAAAACACCGGCCGGCTCCGGCAGCCTGTATCCTCGATCCTCATCAAGCGGTCTTGTAGTTGACCACGGAGATCTTGGCCGCGGGGCCGCCCTGGATGTACACGATGGCGAACTGCTCGCCGGCGCCGAGGCGGGCGAGCCACGGAGGGAACTCGTACGCGTCCTTCTCCTTGGCGGCGGACACGCCGTAGATGGGCCCGAACAGCCCCTTGATGTGCAGCTTCAGGTACGTGATGGGGTGGCCGCACGTGTTCTTGCCCGTGACGACGTGCCGGTAGTACTCCACGCCGTTCGTCGTCCACGAGTTGCTCACCGTGTGCACGAACTCCAGCGGAGACCCTGGGCAGCCACGCGCAGAGAGAATAATCACATGTTGTCATCAGTACTAGTAGTTCAAGTTAGCTGCAGATAGATAATCTTGCTCATTTGATTGCAGCAGCTGCAATTGTTTTTCAGTTTTTACCCTTTGATGATGGCGAGGAATCGTGAGGCGGCGAGTAAGAAGGCGCCGGGCTGTTATCTGCAATCACAATGCATCTCGTTGTTCAGTGACTAAACAAAAGATCGCTAGCTGTCGATCAGAAAGAAGATCATGCATGCATGTCTGAATTGTGAAGATGAAAGAATTGCAAATACGAGGGGACGTCTTGTTTTACCACCGGAGGCGGCGTCGGCCGGTTCGGAGGCGAGGCGGGCGAAGACGCCGCAGATGGGCGCGTTCCCGGCGATGGTGGGCTCGGCGTGCTGGTAGTTGCAGCGATCGTCGACGAAGCCGTCGTTGGCGTCGGGCCCGCCGACGATGGCGCCGTGGAGCACGTTGGGGTCGGCGCCCTTGCTGTTGTAGTACTTGTCGAAGCCGTCCATGCACCCGACGGTGGACTTGTCGTCGGAGACGGACGGGATGGACGCGCCGCGGTGGTGCACGTGCGTCGGGAAGTAGCTGCCGTAGCCGACCATGTAGCTCATGCCCCTGGGGTTGTTGCCCAGGACGTAGTCCACCTGGGACTTGGCGAACCTGACGATCTCGGCGGGCTTGACCTCGCCGTCGGGGCACTTGAGCGCGCCGCGCGACACGGCGAGGTAGTCGGCGTAGACGGTGAGGACGAAGGTAGAGGAGCTCACGTACTGCATGTTGTTCCAGTCGTCCACGTACAGGAGCCCGCCGGGGGTGAGCTTGATGTTGTGGCCGTTGTTCTTCTGGAGGCAGGCGCAGAGGAAGAACTCGGCCTTGGCCTGGAACTGCCTCAGCGTGTCGGCGTAGTCGCCGGCGCCGCGGCCCTCGAAAAGCACCTTGGAGAGGAGCACCTGGAGGCCGGCGTACTTGTTGTCCCAGGAGAACTCGAGCACGGACCAGCCCGTCCCGCCGAAGGCCTCGGCGTTCTGGGACACGTACCGCAGGTAGTCCTCGTCGCCGGTGGCCTCGTACAGCCACGCAGCCGCCCAGAGCAGCTCGTCCTGATGGTCAAATCAATCAGACCGTGATGAACTTGTTGCTAATGTCACACGACTGTAAATCGATTGCTGTTCCAACTGCATTGTTTCTTGTTATTAGCAGTATGTACCTGGTAGCCAGATTCAGAAGGATAGAACTTCTTGGCGCTCTGCAGGGAGTCATCGTATCTGCCTCTGAACGTGTCGGCGAATGTGAAGAGCTGTATGTATGTCACGCGCAGGTAGGAACACAAGGTTTCAGTGGAACATTAATTCAGAACTCGATCTGCACAGTTACACACATTTATATGTAGTACCTTCTTGGCGTGCAGCAGCAGCAGGTCCGCGTACATGGAGTCGTAGGGCCGGAAGGCCTTGGCCGCCGCGGCCAGCGCGGCCGCCGTCTCGCCGGCGACGTCGGATCCCGGGTGGTTGATGTCGATCTTGAACGCCGTCCTCGGCGTGGACATGTCCTCGGCGCGCTCCCAGCACAGGTGGTCGCTGTCCCCGTCGCCCACCTGGACCCATAGGCCGTTGGGCTCGGTGTGGGCCTTGATGAAGTAGTTGGTGCCCCAGCGGATGGCGTCGAGCGCGCGCTGGAGGTTGTTGGCGGCGACCATCTCCTTGTCGAACTCGAGCACGCCCCAAGACAGCATCGTCACCGCGTACGCCATGGGGAACCCGAACTTGACGTGGTCGCCCGAGTCGTAGTACCCGCCCACCAAATCGACCTGTCCACGCATGCATCACGCACCATGATGATCCACATGCACACTCCTTTGAAGCTAGCAGCAATGCCAATGCATGCGGGACGGCGTACCCCCTGGGAGAAGCCGTCGGTGAGGGCGGAGTCGCCGCGCCACTTGACGCGGCGGTCGGCGGGGAGCTTCCCCGACCGCTGCGCCTCGAAGAACTGCAGGCACTTGTCGAACGCGCCGGCGTAGTCGTACGACGACGCGTCCGCCGCCGCCGCCAGGAGGAGGAGCGCGGCTGCCGCCATCACCAAGGTCCCGGTGGTCATCAACCGCGCCATGGCTCGACCTCAGGCAATGCTGTTCCCGTCGCCGTCGTCGTCGTTTCTTCTGTAGTGGCCTTTGAGCTAGGCCGGCACGGCGAGTTTTATAAGGTCGATCGATACGGTTGGAGATGATGAGGAGTGGGCGGCCGCGACATGGCGGACGACGCACGTACGCGTGGTGCCTGGCACGTCGGGAAGGAGAGGAGGTCGCCGGAGTTTGAGCCATGCACGTCTGGGAAAATAAGCACAGTGGTTGGGTTTGCAACGCCGCACAGACACAGGCCGGATTTGAGATGGAGGGATGCGAATTTATTTGGGGGGTCATGGGATAATCTCATCTGTGTCAGCCACCAATTTTTGTTGTGTCGGCCGCGATAAAGATCTCCATTATTATTAGCAAGGGCCAACCAATAATTAATTTGGTCCATCTCAGAGTGTGAACTTCGAATGTCTGACCTGAATGCCTGATGCGTGCTAAGAATCGCGCGTTGTGCCATTTTTCTGAACGTGCAGTTGGAAGGTCAAACCTTATTTAAACTGCGCTTCGAGAAGACGTGGCACCACGCCATGGCACTACTAGTATTATCAATTTTTTCTTAACTCAAACAAACTTGGTTAAGTCAAATAGTACCTGTACATAAATTTGCGTACCCACGGCCTGCATTATGCAAGATATCCATAAGCCGTGTAAATTTTGTCAAGAATGATCAATTTTCGTAATCATTGGCTCATGTGCACGTATAACCTTGAATGTGTATGTGCACTTCATGTGTGGACATACCATACCTGACACGGTTCGTGTGCGACTCAAACTTGATATTTGGCTGGGAAGACCGGAAGAGTGCTAGCTCGTTTGGTAGAGAATTGTCATGCTCGCTAAAGGTGCCATGTCACTACTACAAAAAAGATTTTCCGAGGCGGTTGAAAATGATTTTTCGAGGCAGGTAACACCAACCGTCTCGGAGCCACCGTTGCGGTAAATACAATGTTTTCCGAGGCGGTTTTGCTGCCCGCCTCGACAAATCAAATAATAAAAAACTAAAAAAAGAGAAAGCCCGCCGAGCTTATCTAGGCCCGCCGAGCCCGTCACACCGCCGCCACGGATCTGCCAGCGGGGGAGCGCGCCGCCGCACCCCGCCGCCCAGATCCGTCGTCGGGGGAGCACGCCGCCGAGCACCGCCCCCGTATCCGCTGGCGGGGGCTGCCGCCGAGCCCTGCCGCCCGCGGCCCGCCCCCCGGATCCGCGGCTCGGGGGCCGCCACCGGAGCTCCTGCGCCCCGCAACCGCCGGAGGGGGCCGGGTCCGCGCCGCCGGTAAGGAGGGAGGGAGGGAGAGAGTGGAGGGGGAGGGGGCGGGGGCGGCGCCGGTTGCAGGGGAGGGAGAGGGAGAGAGAGAGATTGAGAGTTAGGGTTAGGGTTTGTGGTTGTTGTATAGTCCTTCTATGCAACTGGGCTCATATAGGCCGAGTTTGGACTTGGTCTATTAACCGAGGCGGACCACTATAAGGGAACCGCCTCTGAAAATAGAAGTATTAACCGAGGCGGTTATTTTAATGTTGACCGTCTCGGTTAATCAATTTTGCGAGGCTGTTCTCGTAACTGCCTCGGTTAATAGAAAATAACTGCCTCGGTTAATGCTGGTCATTAACCGAGGCGGTTATTTAATGTGCCTGACTCCGAGGCCTTTTAAAGCGTCTCGGTTAATCAATTTTTGTAGTACTGTGTCATGCAATGAGCGAATGATACAACTTTTTTTCGCGAACGTGCCTTAGCACGCATTTTATTAAAAAGAAAGCAGATTACAGACATAACTCGATGATGGCCAAACAGAAGTTGACCTCCACAAGCACACAAAGGACTAACAACAGAGAAAAAACCGAAGAAAGTCCAACGAAAACAAACGACCACATAACTAGCAGAACGACGACCACAGAATAGAAGAGAAAACCTCACCAACCCGCCAAGACCAACCAAGTGACCTGACACAGGAGAACCTATATGAAGAACAATATCACCGAGGCCGCCGACTGAGACCACGAAACAACCAGAGGGTGCCCAAGTATCCACCAGAAGAAGCAACTCCACGGCGGCGAAGCATCCGCCGGAGACAACCAAAAAGCAGTGCAAACGTGGTGGCAAAGCATCCGCCAGTGTAGGAGTAGCCCGGGCGGCAAAGTATCCGCCAGACCGCGCAAATCAGGGGCGCAAAAGCATCCGCCAGCACAATGACGTCAAAGCATCCGTCAAAGTAGTCGCAGCACTAGCAGACCATGGTGATGATAGTCAATGGAGCACAGAACGACCACCCAAGGCGTAAAGAAGTCCCCAAGACGATGCCCTCAAGAGGGACCATGACGCGCTGGGCGCCAACGTCGCCAGTCCGAGCACCGAGCATGGTTGTGTACGTGCCGCTTTTACAATGATACAGCCCCCAAACAGTGATATAGCTTTTACAAAGCATAGTATGATGGTGTTCTTTTCTAAGGAATCAGATATCACTTAACTAGCGTCTGGATCATGTCTATGCTGGCAACGAGCCCACAACATACTATGTGCGGATTCCAAAAGTTGGTTTTCACGCCCAACTTGTATGCCTGTATCTCCATGGACCTATCACGATAAGTAAAGTAGCAAATTAAAATTACCAAAATGATTCCCAGTTTGGGCCGTTTTCTGCATTCAAAGAGGCCACTACACGGCCCAAGCCCATAGTCGTCTCTCCTTTTGTACGGCTGGCGAATTCCAATTCTAAAAAAAAACCTGTTCCTCAAAAAAAAAAACCTGCCGCCAATTCCTAACGCGTGGGTCCAATCCGTCAGCCGGGAGCAGCTGCGAGCTGCCGCGAATTCCCCCCTTTTTCCTCGGTTTACCTTCCCCTCCAACCGTGTGTTTGGTTGAATGTGCGGAGCCAACTTGGTTGGAGCCGACCCACTTTTGGTTTGTTTGGATGAGGGGCGAAGGGAGCGGAGCCGCTGGATATTCGCTCGAGATGCGGGTTCCCTCCGCCCGTCAAATTTCGAGGGACGGAGCGAACCCGTCTGGGTTCCGTCCGTGTGTCCCGCGCCGTCAGTCTCGTCGCTACCGCACCGCCCGTCCTCGTCGTCCTCCTCACGCCTGCGGCGCCCGTCCCGACCCTCCTTTGCCGCCGCTCGCTCGCCGCTCCTCCTCCCCGCGCCCCTCCATCGGCGGTGGTGCAAGGCGGAGCTGCGGCGCGAGGCGAGCAGAGCAGAGGGGCAGCAGGCCTGCCTGCCATGCCTAGCGGCGGGATGGAGCGGCGGCGCGCGCGGGCCGCCAGCAGTGGCGGCGGCGACACGCACGCGGGGCAGCAGCAGAAGCGGCCGGCAGCGGGCACCGGACAGTCCGCGCGGCGGAGGAGAAGCAGCAAGAGGGCAGCAACCTCCTCACCGCGCCCCTCCCTCTCCCGGATCCGGAGGTCCGCCGCGCTGGCTGCTCTGCGGCGTATCCTCCCTCCAATCCCGTCCCCCTCGCCTCCCTCCCGCGAAGGCCATGGCGCGGCGGCGCACCGCTGGCTACTCCGCCCCGCCGGCCGGATCCGCGTGAGGTGGCCATGGCGGAGCTCGTGCATGCGGCGGGGGAGGCCATGGCGGGGCGGCGGAGGTCATGGCTCATGGCGCGGCGGCCCCGAGCTCGGCCGTGCGCGGATCCGGCGGCGGCGGCGAGCTCGGGCGCGGATCCGGCGGCGGCGGCGAGATCCGCCGACGGGGGAGGAGGCGCCTTCGGTGGGAGGGAAAGGGGAGCTGACCGGCTGCGGCGGCGGGATGATGCGAGTGGAGAGAGGGAGGAGATGGAGAGAGAAGACTGACATGTGGGGCCCACTAACAGGCCCACTAATGGAGTTAGTGTTGCCATCCAACCCGGATTCCCAATTTCCTCAACCAAACATGTGATGGGTTGACTTCATCCCTAAAATCAGACATATAACTAAACAATAGATGGGTTGGCTCCGTTCTCAAAATAAAATAGGAGCCAACCCAACCCACTGATCCCGCGTCCAAACACACGGCAAGATGATTAGATGAAACACGGCGGAAAACCAAGCCAGAGTCAAATCCCCGGGAGACCAACCAACCCTCCGCACCGCCACGAACACGCCCAAATCGGAGAGCCAAACCCTTCCCATCCCCGCTGCTTCCCACCGAAACCCTAGCCTCGCTTCCGGAATGCCCCAGTAGCACCGATCGGCGCCTCACCGCCATGGATCCGGGCGGCGGGGGCGCGATGCTCCTGGAGGACTTCGGGCAGCGCGTGGACCTCACGCGCCGCATCCGCGAGGTGCTCGCCAACTACCCGGAGGGCACCACCGTGCTGCGGGAGCTCATCCAGAACGCCGACGACGCCGGCGCCGCGCGCGTCCGCCTCTGCCTCGACCGCCGATCGCACGGCACGGAGTCGCTGCTAGCCCCCGCGCTCGCGCAGTGGCAGGGCCCCGCGCTGCTTGCTTACAACGACGCCGTGTTCACCGACGAGGACTTCGCCAGCATCTCCCGCATCGGGGACAGCAGGAAGGTCGCGCAGACATGGAAGACGGGGCGCTTCGGGTACGCCTCTCTGTCTCATTATCATGTGCGAGCTTGCTTGGAGTTGGAACTTGCAGTGCCGAGCTTCCCAACTGGTGAAATTGCACTGTCGCATGTTTAGTTGTTGCGGTCTTACCTACATAGGGTGTTGCTTTTGTGTTATGGCGCGATGACCACTACAATGTGTCAGGCTGTCAGCTATTTCGAGGGTGGTGGACCAATGGGAACTGATTAGGAAATGCATCAGTATTCTGTGTAAGGAGAAAGCGGGATACAGTGACTAATGAGCGAATATTTTGAATTTTATTTACCGCCTTGTTCTGTGACTCCATTTTTATTTCCATCCTTCACATTTGTGTTGCAATGTGCCTTTTTCTCTGAAGCACAACGGCTTATAATGTTTTATTAAATGATGATGTCCATGCTTTATTAGAGTAATTATGTTAGAATTGAGCCGTATAGCTTCTCACTTTTTATTATATTATTGGAAGGCTTCTGAAGCACAAAACACAATTATATTTCTGCAGGGTTGGTTTTAACTCAGTTTACCACTTGACTGACTTGCCATCATTTGTGAGTGGCAAGTATGTTGTCCTATTCGACCCCCAGGGTGCTTATCTTCCAAATGTGTCGGCAGCAAATCCTGGAAAGCGCATAGACTATGTCAGTTCATCAGCAATTATGATGTACAATGATCAGCTCTCACCCTACTGTGCGTTTGGCTGCGACATGAAAGCATCATTTCAGGGAACTTTGTTTCGTTTTCCTTTGAGAAGTACTGAGCAAGCATCTTCAAGCCGGTTATCAAGACAATCATACACAGAGGATGATATTTTATCTCTTTTTGCTCAACTGTACCATGAAGCTGTATATAATTTGCTTTTCCTTAAAAATGTCCTGTCACTTGAGATGTATGTATGGGAATCTGGTATGACTGAGCCAAAAATAGTGTACTCTTGCTCTTTAGGATCAAAAGATGAAAATCTGTCCTGGCATCGCCAAGCCCTCATCAGATTCTCTGGCAGTATTGCTGAATCTTCTAAGCGTAAGGTGGATTCATTCTCGATGGGTTTCATATCAGAGGCATTCTTGGGCAAGGAGTTTGAGAAAAAGAGCTCTACCTATTTTATTGTTCAGGGAATGGCACCTGCATTAAGTAAAATCGGTACTTTTGCAACTGCAGCTGCCGAGGAGTATGATCTTCACTTACTGCCATGGGCTTCTGTTGCTGCTTGCATCTCAGAAGCAGGGCTCGAGGTAATACCCAAATCATTTTCATTTTGCATTTCCAGTATTGGCTTAGGTTGCCAGGTTGTTTATTCCCCCATGTATTTTTTTGGGATTGGCCTGTCCTGTAGTCTGTATCCTGAATGTTCTTTTCCCTCCTAATGCAAACCGCACAAGCTCTTGCATATTCTCTGGGAAGTCAGTTAACATACCCATGACTTTTCTCAATCAGTACAATTCTCTCTTTCTTTCGGTATGCTTTTTTTTTTTTTTGCTATTGGCTCATGACTGTAGGAAGCATTATTAATGCATGTAATCATGCAACTATCTCTGTGGTTTTTAGTTAACTGAATTAAATATGTTGTCGTAAGGTGTCAACTTCATTTACTTTCATTGAACATCTCACTTATGGAAATTGGCAAGAAGGGTATGTGATAGGCCCAAGCTGTGGAGTTCATAGGTACAATTTCATTTAAGGATCAAGACTCATGTGGTGTTTTGTATTTTTAGTTTTGCTATATGCAATTTGTGGCGACAGCTGGGCACTTGTCCGTTGTTGTCTACTGTTGGTTCTATAAAAAATTTCACACCTAGACTGTTGGTTAATTTTACAGGATACTGTTCTCAGACAGGGGCATGCATTCTGTTTTCTTCCTTTGCCAGTAAGGACAGGGTTATCCGTGCACGTCAATGGTTATTTTGAAGTTTCATCCAACCGACGTGACATTTGGTATGGTGCTGACATGGACAGGGGTGGTAAGCTTCGCTCTGACTGGAACAGGCTACTGTTAGAAGATGTTGTAGCTCCACTGTTCAGGAAACTGCTGCTGGAATTGCGAATACTTTTAGACCCCACAATATCATATTATTCGCTGTGGCCAACTGGTTTATACGAAGAGCCCTGGAGTATCCTTGTGGAACAGATATACAAGGTCATTTACACCTCTCCAGTGTTGCACACAGAGATTGAAGGCGGGACCTGGATATCTCCAGCTGACGCTTTGCTGCATGATGAGAGATTCTCAGGATGCAATAGTCTAAATGAGGCTCTTGTGTTGATAGGCATGCCTATTGTTCGCCTACCTAAGGCAATCATCGACATGTTTTCAAAATTTTATACGCAGTCTATGCTCAAAATAATAAGTCCTGCTATAGTGAGGAATTTCCTCAAGAATTATGGAAAACTTGCTACGCTAGGAAAATCTCATAAGTTAGTATTATTGGAATATTGCCTCACTGATGTTAACAGCGCTGATATTGGTAAATGCATGAATGGCCTCCCACTGATTCCACTAGCAAATATGCAGTATGGGATATTTTCTGACAGTTCCCAAGAGGACTATTATTATGTGTGTGATAACATAGAATATGAGCTTCTCTCTGAAGTTGGTGATAGAATAGTTGACAGAAGCATTCCTACTGTACTACTAAACAAGCTGTATCAGATAGCCAGTGGTTCTCAGGCCAACATTAAGCTTATCGATGGCCCAATCTTTCGTCAGCTCTTACCCAGAATATTTCCTCCAGGATGGAAGGGTAGAGATCAAGTTCCCTGGAATCCAGGATTGGATGGGTCATTGCCTTCAGCAGCCTGGTTTAAACTTTTTTGGCAATATATAGGTGAACGCTCTTATGACCTTTATTTGTTTAGTGATTGGCCTATACTGCCATCTACTTCTGGTCACCTTCACAGGGCACATACAGGCTCAAAGTTAATCAAAACAGAATCACTGTCTAGTTTGATGAATGAACTCCTGGGAAAGTTAGGTTGCAAGATACTGGATACCAAATATCTTAGTGAGCATAAGCAGTTATCATATTATGTGTATGACAGCGATGCAACTGGAGTTATTCAGTCAATCTTCGGGGTTGTATCGTTGGAGGGTGTCGATTTGCAATCTCTGTTTCAACGCATTACCCCTGGTGAAAGAAATGAACTATACCAGTTTCTTATGGATCCAAAATGGTATTTAGGAGTCTGCCTTTCTGACGTAAGCATAAGTAATTGCAAAAGGCTGCCAATCTTCAGGAAATTCGATGGAAGTTCTCCCAGTTCTTATGGCTTCTCAGATTTATACAGTTCAATAAAGTACCTGCCACCTCTTGGCGTTCCTAATCACTTACTCAATGCTGACTTTATCTTCTCTATCTGCCCAAGTGATGAAGACATCATAATGAGATACTATGGTGTTGAGCGCATGCCAAAGTCAAACTTCTACCAGAGGTATGTTCTGAATAGGTTAGACAAGCTGCAAACAGATTTGCGTGATTCAGTTCTATTAACCATCTTACAAGATCTGCCTCAGCTGTCCTTGGAGGATCCAATGTTCAAGGAAGCCTTGAAAGTCCTTAGATTTGTTCCCACTGTCAGTGGGACCTTAAAAAGTCCACAATCTCTTTATGATCCCCGGGTGGAAGAACTCTATGTTCTTCTCCAGGAATCAGATTGCTTTCCGCATGGTTTATTTCAGAATCCAGATGTTCTTGATATGCTACTTTGCTTGGGGCTTCGAACTTCTGTTTCTACTGATACCATAATACAAAGTGCTCGTCAAATTGACTCACTTGTGAACATAGATCAGCAGAAGGCTCATTCAAGGGGTAAGGTCCTTCTTTCATATCTTGAAGTTCATGCTCACAAATGGTATGTAAATAAGCTATCTGATGGTCGAAAGAAGGTAAACATGCTAGCTAAAGTTACTACTGCGCTCAGGCCTCGTGATAAATCGTGGGAATCTGATCTTGAAAAGTTTTGGAGTGATCTGAGAATGATTTGTTGGTGTCCTGTGTTGGTTTCTGCTCCAAGTCCAGCTTTGCCATGGCCTTCAGTATCATCAATGGTAGCTCCACCTAAGCAAGTAAGACTGCAGGAAGATATGTGGATTGTTTCTGCTAGCTCACGTATTCTTGATGGTGAATGCACTTCCTCAGCCCTGTCATTCAGCTTAGGCTGGTTGTCTCCTCCATCAGGAAGCATTATTGCAGCTCAACTGCTTGAATTAGGCAAGAACAATGAAATTGTGACTGATCAAGTCCTTCGGCAAGAATTAGCTTTGGTGATGCCTAAGATTTATTCTCTATTGACAAGCTTGATTGGTTCTGATGAAATGGATATTGTGAAAGTCGTTCTAGAGGGCTGCAGATGGATTTGGGTGGGGGATGGATTTGCGAAAGCGGATGAAGTTGTTTTAAGTGGCCACCTTCACCTGGCACCGTACATCCGTGTTGTTCCGATTGATTTGGCAGTGTTCAAGGACTTGTTCTTAGAGCTTGGCATAAAGGAGCACCTGCACCCTGTGGATTATGCTAGTATTCTCAGCAGAATGGCCATAAGGAAAGCTTCGGCTTCACTTGAAGCTGAAGAACTAAGAACAGCTATCTTAGTTGTGCAGTATCTAGCTGAGTTCCGGTTTCAGGACCAGCAAACACAAATTTATTTACCTGATTCTTCATCTAGGCTCTGTCTATCTTCTGAACTTGTATTTAATGATGCTCCTTGGCTGCTTGATTTTGGTCATGACATCTCTGGGACTGCATCAAGCATGTCTTTAAGCTCGAAAAAGTATGTTCATAATTTTGTCCATGGGAACATTTCTAATGATGTGGCAGAAAGGCTTGGTGTCCGCTCTCTTCGCCGCCTCTTACTTGCTGAAAGTTCTGATTCGATGAATTTGAGTTTGTCAGGGGTTGCTGAGGCTTTTGGACAGCATGAAGACTTGACTACACGACTCAAACACATTGTTGAGATGTATGCAGATGGCCCTGGAATTCTCTTTGAGTTGGTACAGAACGCAGAAGATGCTAAGGCTTCTGAGGTTGTGTTTTTGTTGGATAAGACTCAGTATGGTACTTCATCCATTCTTTCACCTGAAATGGCTGAATGGCAAGGGCCTGCTCTCTACTGCTTTAATGATTCAGTTTTTAGCCCACAGGACCTTTATGCCATCTCACGAATAGGTCAAGATAGCAAACTTGAGAAACCTTTTGCAATTGGAAGGTTTGGTCTTGGCTTCAATTGTGTGTATCACTTCACTGACATTCCTGGATTTGTTTCCGGCGAGAATATTGTCATGTTTGATCCACATGCCTGTTACTTGCCAGGAATATCTCCATCTCATCCAGGTTTAAGGATAAAGTTTGTAGGAAGAAGGATCTTGGATCAGTTCCCTGATCAGTTCACCCCATTCTTACACTTTGGTTGCAATTTGCAAGAGCCATTTCCAGGTACACTCTTCCGGTTCCCTCTTAGGAATGAGACTGCTGCTTCAAGAAGTCAAATAAAGCGAGAGCAATATGCACCGCAAGATGTGGAAATGCTTTTCTCGTCATTCTCTGAAGTTGTATCTGAGGCTCTACTTTTTCTCCGCAATGTTAAAAAGGTAACTCTGTATGTCAAGGAGAACAACAGTCAGGAGATGCAGCTTGTTCATTGTGTTTCGAAGCATAATAGTTCTCAGATGGCTAAAGAACCTCATGCACTTAATACAATGCTTGCATTTATACACGGAAACCAACCATCTGGAATGGATAGGAATCAATTTTTCAGTAAGTTGAACAGGACTAAAGACAGTGATTTGCCCTGGAGTTGTCAGAATGTTGCAATTCTTGAGCAAAACCCTTCTGCGCACTGGATGCATTCATGGATTTTAGCTGAGTGTATAGGAGGGGGTCATGCTAGAAAGTTGTCAACTGCCTCTGGTAGTAAATCTCACTTCTTTGTTCCATGGGCATCTGTTGCTGCATATCTGCATTCAGTGAGTGTAGATGATACAAAAGAACTATCTTCTGTAGCTGAAGTCAACCATGACAATTCAGTTTCCACAAACTCAGATCTTGGATCTTCCCAGGTCAGGAAAAATTTTGAGGGTCGGGCCTTTTGCTTTCTTCCTCTACCAATCAACACTTGCGTACCGGTGCATGTAAATGCTTATTTTGAACTATCTTCAAATCGAAGGGATATCTGGATTGGAAATGACATGGCCGGGGGAGGAAGAGTACGATCAGAATGGAATCTAGCGCTGCTTGAAGATGTTGTTGCTCCTGCTTATGGCCACCTGCTCGCAGCTATTGCAGAAGAGCTTGGTCCCTCTGATCTTTTTCTGTCATTTTGGCCCAGTGCTGTAGGTGTGGAGCCATGGTCTTCAATGATTAGGAAGCTTTATGTATCTATTGCAGAACTTGGACTTCATGTTTTGCATACAAAAGCCCGAGGTGGCCACTGGGTGTCAACAAGGCAAGCTATTTTTCCAGATTTCAGTTTTCCGAAGGCGATGGAGTTGGCAGAAGTTCTCACTCAGGCCGGTTTGCCTGTGGTGTCTGTATCCAAGGCAATTATTGACAGCTTCATTAGTGCATGTCCATCAATTCATCTACTAAATCCTCATTTGTTGAGGAACTTGTTGATCCGACGGAAGCGTGGCTTCAGAAGCAGAGAAGAGGCTATACTTGTTCTAGAGTACTGCTTGAGTGATATGGAAGATCCTTCCTTTTATGATAAATTGCAAGGCTTGTCTATTCTTCCTGTGGCAAATGGATCATTCACAACATTCAACAAGCGAGGAGAGGGCGAGAGAGTATTCTTCACTTCACAAATAGAATTTGACCTTCTTAAGGATTCCATACCACATCTTGTTATTGACAACTCTTTACCAGATGGTGCTCTGAAGAAGTTGTATGACATAGCTTATTCTGCACGCATGAACTTGTATTTATTCACATGTAATTTTCTCCTTGAACTGTTGCCTAGGATCTTGCCACCCGAATGGCAACATGCTAAGCAGTTATCTTGGTTTCCAGAGCAACAAGGTCAGCCAAGTGTGCAATGGATGATGTCACTCTGGAGTTTTCTGAGGCATTCATGTGAAGATATTTCAATTTTTGCAAAGTGGCCTATACTACCTCTTGTAGATGGCAAGGTTGTGCAACTTGGGAATGCTTCAAATGTAGTAAGAGATGATGGATGGAGCGAGAATATGTATTCATTGCTTCAGAAACTGGGATGTTTCTTTCTGCGTTCTGATATGCAGATAGAACATCCCCAGTTAGCAAATTTTGTTCAGGAATCCACTGCAGCTGGTGTTTTGAATGCTATGCAGTCTGTAGCTTCTAATCTCCAGGATATTAAGGAATTGTTTATGGGTATTTCATTGGCAGAAGCACATGAACTTCGCAGTTTTCTTTTCCAATCGAAGTGGTTTTCTGGAAATCAGATCACCTCCTCCCATATGAGTACAATCAGGAACCTCCCTATATTCGAATCTTATAAATCTAGGGAGCTTGTTAATTTGACAAATCCTAGAAAATGGCTTAAACCAGAAGGGGTTCATGAAGATTTATTGAGTGCAAGTTTTATAAGAACTGAATCGGCAAAGGAGAGGTCAATTTTGGTATCATACTTTGATATCAAGGAACCTCAAAAGGTTGACTTTTACAAGGACCATGTTCTTCCTCGAATGTCAGAGTTTGTATCTCAGCCAGCTGTTGTTTCAGCAGTTATTTGTGATGTGAAACTGTTGATAGATAATGATAATTCAGCGAGAGCTGCATTATGTGAGACCCCTTTTGTCTTGGCAGGCAATGGAGAGTGGGTCCAGCCCTCCAGGTCAGTCTCCCTTCTTCACTCCTCCCTTCCCTCATATTTCTCTCTGACTTCGATATTTGACAATGTGTATTATTTAGTACAAGAAGTAATATTTGGTTTCTCTTCAGGCTTTATGATCCCCGTGTGCCTGAGTTACAGAAGTTGCTGAACAAAGAAACCTTCTTTCCTTCAGAAAAGTTCATGATGAATGATATTATTGAATTATTGGCTAGTTTTGGACTAAAAAGAAATTTTGGCTTTAGTACTTTGCTTGACATGGCGAGATCAGTTTCCTTGTCGCAAGATTCAGGACAAGAGGATGCATTTGCGTCTGGGCAAAAAGTACTTACCTATCTCAACGTTCTTGAATCCAAGACTTCAAACATGGAGGACAGTAAAACTTCCCTCAAGGATGAGAATCTAGAAGCATCTGAAATCAGTGAAATTTTGGAAGAAGAAACTGATGGGGATGGGTGTGACCTGAGTGACCAAACTAGTGCATCTTTGTTCTTGAATTTTGACCATGATATGCCAGAAGATTTGTTTTGGTCAGAGCTGAAAAATATTTCATGGTGTCCAGTCCATGTTGCACCATTGCTTAAAGGACTTCCATGGTTTTTATCTGAAGATAGTGTAGCACCTCCAGTCATCACAAGGCCAAAATCGCAGATGTGGCTTGTTTCATCAAAAATGCGAATTCTTAGTGCTGATTCCTGTTCCATGTATCTGCAAAGAAAACTTGGCTGGTGTGACCCACCAAATGTGAACATTTTATCCTCCCAGTTAGTTGAGCTCTCCAAGTCTTACGATGAGCTCAAGATGTCTTCTGCAGACGCAGACATTGATGCTATTCTGCAACAGGAAGTTCAAATAATCTACTCAAAATTGCAAGATATCCTTGGCACTACCAATGCCATCATTCTAAAAGAGTATATGGATGGATTTCCATGGGTTTATATAGGGGATAGGTTTGTAACACCACAGGCACTTGCTTTTGATTCACCTGTAAAATATCATCCTTATCTTTACACAGTTCCATCCGAACTGTCAGAGTTTAAAAAGCTACTATTAGAGTTGGGTGTGAGGCAGACATTTGATGCAATGGATTATCTGAATGTGCTTCGCCGTTTACAAGGAGATGTGAGAGGAGAGCCGCTATCTACAGAACAACTGAGTTTTGTTCATTGTGTATTGGAGGCATTTGTTGACTGTTACCCTGACAGTCAGGCACCAGATATGTTACTGAACTCATTGGTGATTCCAGATTCATTTGGGGTTTTGGCACCTGCTAGAAACCTTGTATATAATGACGCACCCTGGATGAATGCTGATTCTACTTTAAAGAATTTCGTGCATCTTAGCATTGGCAATGATCTAGCTAATAGGCTTGGTGTACGATCTCTTCGCGGATCATCATTGTTGGACGATGAGTTGATGAGGAATTTGCCATGCATAGAATATGCTAAAATAAGTGAATTATTGGCTTTATATGGCGAGAGTGACTTTCTTTTGTTTGACCTTATCGAGCTAGCAGACTATTGCAATGCAAAGAAAGTGCATCTGATCTATGATAAAAGAGAACATCCCAAGCAGTCCTTGCTGCAGCAGAGTCTAGGTATGGTTGAAACTGTCTCTAGTCAATTATGTCTCTTGTATTTTTATTTTCAATAATTCAGGCTGTCTATTTATGTTTATATATGTACTTAATCTAATTACTGCTATTCAAGTTCACATAAAGATTTAAACCTTTTACCATGTGCTTTTTTGGTGAAAAAAATTACTTATAGGTGACCTCCAAGGTTCTTCATTGACAGTGGTCTTTGAAGGAACCATGATGAACCGAGAAGAAGTTTGTAGCCTCCAACTTCCTCCTCCCTGGAAATTGAGGGGAAACATGCTTAACTATGGCTTGGGACTTCTTAGCAGTTACTTTGTGTGCGATACATTGACTATTCTTTCTGGTGGCTATTTTTACATCTTTGATCCCTTGGGCTTGACTGGTGGTGCTACTTCCACTGCTACCTCATCAGCTAGATACTTCTCTTTGTTAGGTGCGAAACTTGATCACTCAATTTATTCATATATTTTTTCTGCGGTGCACCCTTAATATAACATGTAGATTCTGTAAAAGCATATCCTCTCAAGTAATGTTTTGGCATTGATATCTTTGTTCTGGATGGATTCGATAAAATGCTATTGGCTTTCAGGAAATGATTTGGTCGAGAGGTTTCATGATCAGTTCCTCCCAATGCGTGTTACACAGGATGCTTCATTATCTACTGCAAACTCCACAATTATTCGAATGCCTTTATCATCAAAATGCTTGAAAGAACTTGAAGCAGGTTCCAATAGAGTAAAACAGATTTTTGATCGATTTACACAGAATCCATCCAGTACTCTGCTGTTCCTGAGATCAATCATTCAGGTACGGATTATTTGTGACAGGCTGTCAGCCTGTTGCCGTAAGCATGACTTGTTCAAGATTTCCTCTTCAAGGGGTAACCTCGTTTGGTTTTGGTTTCTAGTTTCTACACTCATTATTGGTTACTTTACTGGAACTTCATTCTGAAACCACATTATAATGTAATTAAATTAGAATAGGGCACTTTTGTTTATGATGAGGTTTGTGTATGCTTTATACTGAGTAAGCACCTTCAACCTTCAGACAAACATGTCTATCCCTTCCATTGTTGCAGCACTGAAAGCTTTTGTTGCCTTCCAAAGCTTTAGTACTATCTGGATAATGCAGAGTAGACTGCTTAGCTGAAATTTGCCTTTCAATTCTTTTATTGAAAGATGTTGGGTATCAATGAACATATTTAAACTTGGAAATTGGATTTGTAATATTGCAAGCATGCTGTACCGCTTCAATATTTTAGTGTTTTTTTTGTGTAAAGTAATGCATTGCTAGGTGTTCAGATATCTAAACTTGATATTTGATACTTCAAATTTTAAGATAGCCATACATACGTTAGAGATGTCTTAGCTGTTCAGAAATAGTGGTAAGGAAGCTTTATTGGATGATTTTGAAACATGCCAATGAAAACCTCAGGTTAGACCTTCTGATGTCAATGTGCTGCCAATGTAATTCAAACAGGTATCTTTGTCAACATGGGAGGACGGATCCTCTCAGCCAACCCTAAACTATTCTGTACTTGTTGATCCATCAGTTGCTTCTTTGAGGAATCCATTTTCGGAAAAGAAATGGAGGAAGTTCCAAATATCCAGAATATTTTCAAGTACAAGTGCAGCTATCAAGATGCAAGCTATAGATGTGCATGTGATTGAAAGTGGCTGCAATTATATTGACAAGTGGTTTGTTTCTCTCTCCCTTGGATCTGGTCAAACACGAAACATGGCTCTGGACAGGTATCTTTGATTTATTTCTGTTTCAGGCGGTGTCTTGCCTTATCTACTTTTGAACCCCACTTGCCATATCTACTTTCAACATTGTCCAAGAAACTTCAATGACTGATTCTAAAGTTCTGTGCTGATTGAAGGGTCTTTGATTTGTTTCTGTTTCAGGCGGTATCTTGCCTATAGCCTAACCCCTGTTGCTGGAGTAGCAGCGCACATAGCTCGAAATGGAGTATCGACCAATATTCATCCATCCAGCTGTATATTATCTCCCTTACCGCTATCTGGATTTTTAAGCATGCCAGTTACAACTCTGGGTCATTTCATTGTGAGGCATAGTGGTGGGCGCTACATTTTTGGCAGCACACATGTTGCATCTCTGCCGGAACTTAAATTGGACAGAGACAGATTGGTTGAGGCATGGAATAAAGAACTCATGCTATGCGTGCGCGACTCATATGTTGAGATGGTCCTTGAATTTCAAAAGCTTAAGAAGGATCCTCTATCTTCTACTATTGAACTAAGGTCTGCAGAGTCCATGAGTGCTATATTACAAACATACGGTGATAGGGTGTACTCTTTTTGGCCAAGGTCGAAGCAGTATCCAACTTCATGCACTGGACATGGTTCTACTGTAATCAATTCAGATTCACCTAGAGCATCCAAAGCAGATTGGCAATCCTTAATAGAGCAAGTGATAAGACCTTTCTATCTACGATTAGCTGATCTTCCAGTTTGGCAACTTTACCGTGGAAATCTTGTTAAAGTGGATGAGGGTATGTTCTTATCCCACTCAGGAAATGGAGATAATGATAACCTCCCATCAGCTAGTGTTTGTAGTTTTATTAAAGAGCACTATCCTGTTTTTTCTGTACCATGGGAGTTGGTTAGCGAAATTCAGGCAGTTGGAGTTACCATAAGAGAGATCAGGCCTAAAATGGTTCGAGATCTACTAAAAGCTTCTTCATCAATTTTACTTCGATCCATTGAAACATATATAGATGTTCTTGAATATTGCTTCTCAGATATGGATCCTTACCGCTTCTCAGATCTTCGTATACCTGATGAATCACCAGTTAACAGCCAACATGTTGGAACAATGCATTCTTCCAGCTCACATTCTATGCCATCTTCGAGCAGCTCACTGTCTTATAATTCAAGTACTCAGTTGCCAGGTACCTCTGGAGGTGATGCGCTGGAAATTATGACATACTTTGGAAAAGCCCTATATGACTTTGGCAGGGGGGTTGTTGAGGATATCAGCAAAACCAGTGGCCCAGCATCCCACAGATCTCAAGCCACTGAAAATAATGTGTTATCATCTATCATTGCTGAGCTCAAAGGTGTTCCATTTCCAACATCGAGAAAGTGTCTAACGAGGCTGGGAGTTTCTGAACTCTGGATAGCCAATGAGGAGCAGCAGCTACTGATGAGCCCCTTGCTGGATCACTTTATCCACTATAAATGTCTGGAAAAGCCCTTCTTGGCGCTGCTACTATCCACTCAGGTAATCCATGGGCCGCTGAAGTTGAGGAGTTTTTCTCCTCAGTTATTAGCAGGTTATTTGAAGAACATACTTGATGAGCATTGGGTACAATTTGCACTAAAGAACAAGTCCTCGTGGATTCCTTGGGGTAATAATGCTGAATCATCAACTGCTTGGCCAACACCAAAATGGATTAGAAACTTCTGGACAATATTTAGTTCCTTGAATGGTGACCTTTCTCTTTTGTCTGATTGGCCCTTAATTCCTGCTTATTTGGACAAGCCGGTTCTCTGTCGTGTAAAGGATTGCCATCTAATATTTGTGCCACCAACAAATACAGTTACTGGGCCTGTTGATGATGTATCTGGACATCTGGACATATCAGATCCAGCCAGAGATGATGCAAGAGAAGCGGAACAGAAGAATGCACTTGATACTACATTTGAGTTAATGAACTCAAATTTTCCATGGCTACCAGCGCTGCTTAACCAGTTGAAGGTACCAATTTTTGATTCCTCTTTCCCAGAGTGTGGTGCAATATGCAATTTGTTTCCTTCAAATAGTCGGACTCTTGGACAGACAATTGTTTCTAAGTTGGTTGCAGCAAAAAATGGTGCCCATTTACCTTCGCCACTTAGTCTATCAAGTGGAGACTGCGATAGACTATTTGAATTATTTGTTTCGGAGTTCAGATTAGCAAGCAACCACTTGTATCAGAGAGAAGAATTGGATGTCTTGAGAACACTTCCAATCTATAAGACAGTTACAGGAACATACACCAGTCTGTTAGGATCTGATCATTGCATTCTTTCTCCTAGCGCATTTTTTCACCCCAGTGATGACCGATGCCTTTCTTGCTCATCTGATGCAACCTTGTTTCTTCAGGCTTTGGGGGTTGAACAACTAAGTGATCATGAAATATTGGTGAATTTTTCACTGCCTGGATTTGGAAATAAAACAGCTCAAGAGCAGGATGACATTTTGACCTACTTGTATGCTAACTGGAAAGATCTACAGCTGAACTCTGCTGTAATAGAAACTTTAAAGGATACAAACTTTGTGGCCAATGCAAATGAATTTTGTAAAGAGTTTTTCAAACCAAAGGAATTACTTGACCCTTCAGATGCTTTGCTTACTTCAGTATTCTCTGGGGAGAGAAATAAGTTCCCTGCTGAAAGGTTCATGTCAGATGTTTGGCTTGGTATACTCAGAAAAGCAGGCCTTCGAACATCCACAGAGGCTGATATGATAGTACAGTGTGCAACAAAAATAGAAACCATGGGGCATGATGTCATGTCATCTTTAGAGGATCCTGATGACTTTGTTGCAGACTTCTCAGACAGCAAAAATGAAATTCCTTTTGAGATATGGTCTTTGGCAGAATCAGTTGTAAATGTGATTTTGGCAAATTTTGCTACTTTGTATGACAGTTCTTTTTGTGAAAAGATTGGAAAAATTGCATTTGTGCCTGCTGAAAAAGGTTTTCCAAGTATTGGTGGTAAGAGAGGTGGTAGAAGGGCACTTGCCTCATATAACGAAGCTATCTTATCAAAAGACTGGCCATTAGCATGGAGTTCTGCGCCAATTCTTACCAAGCAAACAGTTGTCCCTCCTGAATATTCATGGGGAGCATTTCGGCTTAGGAGCCCTCCTTCCTTCAGTACAGTTTTTAGGCACTTGCAGGTGAGTATCACACAATACCTTGAATATGTCATTTCAAAATGATTTGTTCCTTAACTTTCTGAAATGGAACAGATTGTTGGGAGAGGCAATGGTGAGGACACACTAGCACACTGGCCAACTTCTTCAGGAATAATGACGGTGGAAGATGCCTTTCAGCAGATCTTGCAATACTTGGATAAAATATGGGGAACAATATCTTTCACAGGTAGCACAAAATCTGGTGTGCTTGTATGCCTATGTTATTTACAGCTTTAGTTCTGGCCTTTCAACTGTCTTTATTTTAATTGTTAGAAGTAAAATTAGTTGTTTCTTTAACTGGGATGCACTTGTTGCTATTCTTGCACTTCGTTGTTCTGAAATATAATGAAATACTAATGCTATACTCTCCTTGAACTAAATATAAGTAGCTAACATTGTTCTTCAATTCAACCTTTCGGAGTACTAACATGCTAGAAATCAATATATCGCTGTGGTCCTTAATGTATTGAGAGCTATGCAATTCAAAATGGTATGCGATAATATTTCATTGAACTAAGGCAAGCATTCTATGTGGGCTGTTGGATGGACTAAATTCAATATGGGCTTGAGGGTCATATTTATGAGTGCTTCTACCTCCTAAGCCAAAACTCTTTATACAGAAATAGAGGAACTAAGTGGTAACCACCGCAAAAAGTTAACTATCAGATTATGCAACAGCACATTGATTCTAGTTTGTACAAAGATATCCATAAAAAATAAAGAGGAGTCTGTGTTGCTTTGGGAGAGTATATCTGTCAGTACTCATAACCAAGTGTTTCTTTGCCTTCTATTTTCAGAAAAAAAAGAATTGGAGAAACTGGCATTTATACCAGTTGCAAACGGTACTCGCTTAGTTCCGGTGAAATCGCTTTTTGCTCGTTTGACAATTAACATGTCACCTTTTGCTTTTGAGCTTCCAAGTCGATATCTTCCATTTGTCTCCCTTCTTAGAGAAATTGGGATGCAGGACAGCCTTACAGACTCTTATGCCAGAGAACTTCTTTTGGATATCCAAAAGGCATGTGGATACCAGCGATTGAACCCAAATGAACTCCGTGCAGTGATGGAAATCTTGGACTTCATGTGTTCTGGAATCAATCAAAATACCACAGATCGATCAGATGGGATTATTGATTCAGTAATACCAGATGATGGCTGCAGGCTGGTCACTGCTTCATCATGTGTATATGTTGACCCATATGGTTCTCATTTACTGAGTAACATAAATACATCAAGGCTAAGATTTTCTCATCCAGATCTTCCTCAGAATATTTGCAAGGCCTTGGGCATAAAAAGGCTCTCGGATGTCATTGTCGAGGTATACAAAAATGAAATCTGATTTTTTTTTTCAGGGTCTTTTCCATTCAATTAATTTGGTAGATGTAATTAACTTTTTTTCTTGAGCAAAGTGATTTTGTAACTAATTTGGTGGATGTAAATTTAACTAAATTTTTTGAGCAAAGTAGATTAATTATTTCTACTAAAACAACTTAATTTTGCATTTACTGTCAGGAACTTGATGAAAAAGAAGGAATTAAGCCGGTCAATAGCATTCACTCAGTTACTCTAGACAGAATAAAAGAGAAGCTGCAAAGTAAATCCTTGCAAGATGCATTAAGAATTGTGATGATCAGCATAGCCAATCATTTCCCTGCATTTGAAGCTCTCACTTTGGTCCAGATCGAATGTATACTAGAGGACATATCAAAGAATCTGCAGTTGGTTCAATGCCTCCATACTCGCTTTCTCTTACTTCCCAGTCTACACGATGTTACAAAAACTGTTCAGCATCCTTCCATTCCTGAATGGTCAAGCAATGGAATGCACCGAAGCATTTGTTTCATCAACAAGTCTACGGATTGTATCCTAGTTGCAGAGCCCCCTAGTTTTTTGAAAGTATATGATGTTATTGCAATTGTAGTTAGCCACAGATTGGGGGCACCAGTAATCTTGCCAATTGCTTCATTGTTTGCATGCCCAGATGGCTCAGAGAAAGAAGTCCTTAAAATACTTAATCTGGGCACTGACATTAGAGTTTCAAAACGTGAAGGGAGGTACGATGCTTCCCTTGGAGCAGAGTTGTTATCACAAGATGCTCGTCAGGTGCAATTCCTTCCTCTAAGACCATTCTATACTGGCGAAATTGTGGCATGGAAGACAGGAAAAGAGGGGGAAAAGCTCAGGTATGGTAGGGTCCCTGAAGATGTAAGACCCTCAGCTGGCCAGGCACTTTATAGGTTTCCAGTGGAGACAGCTCCTGGGGAGACTCGCATGCTGCTTTCAAGTCAGGTTTACTCATTTAAAAGTGTTTCAATGGCTGATCTCTCATCCGCACCGTTCCAAGTGGATGGTGATAGAGTGGCACAAGGTGGGCTGGAGGACCTCTTGTTGATCAACACTAGCACTGAAGTCGCCGAGGACTTGGTTGGTTTCCAAGTGCATCTTCTACTAGCTCAAGATGGATTCTTAATTTTGCCCTAATTCTTGTAGTTTTACTATTTGCAGGCTCATGGGCTTGAATATGGCAAAGTTTCTTCCACTGAGCTGGTACAAGCAGTCCATGATATGCTTTCAGCTGCAGGAGTAAGGATGGATGCTGAGAAGGAAACACTGATGCAGGCTACTCTTTCCTTGCAAGATCAGCTTAAAGAATCTCAAGTTGCTCTCTTGGTGGAGCAGGTTTGTTTACTTTGATACCTTTACCTGTTATCTTTAATTCATTGTTTTGTTTCTGTAGTATCTTGAATGTTGGTCATTTCTACACAATGATGCGTGCAGTGTCTTACAATCTGCACCCATTATGTAATGACAGTCAATGTGAGACGAGTTTCACTGTTGAACTACTTATACTGGAGCTAGGTGCGAAAATGGTTTCAATATTGGCCATGCCAAATTTAGATCCATCTTTTTCTACAAAAATGAGTAGGAATTTCCAATTGGAACATTTCTTGTATTCAGAAATGAATCTGTATATCAGTTTAGATACGAATATAACTCTATATAAGTTAAATATATACTCCCTGTATTTCCAGAAATGATGTTACTCTAGAACCTTGCACTACAACCTAGACGTGTCAGCAAATGACCTATTATCCATATTGAACAGTGGAAGGATCCATAATTCACTCTCACATGCATAGTGCCTTTTGTGTGCATTAGGCACCCATGTATGGGTGCTGATAAATACAAGTTTGCCAGGGCCAACTTTGCTGCACAACTAATTGACATTGGTGATATAACTTTGTTGGCTAAGTAAAGTTCAATTACTGATGGCATGCAGTTGTATTCATTGGAACAAGTTGTAAATTCACCTCAAGTTAGATGACATTATGTACATAACAACAGAGGGAGTATTGGACTGTTGAATTTGAATACGATGTGGATAGTACATCTTTTATTAAAAGATACAATGTCACATCTATGAATTTGAATATGATGTAAACAGTACATCTTTTATTGTTAGAGCAAAGAGTTGAAAGATATAATGTCACATCTACATTTTCTGTCAAACACCTACACGGATTTGAATAGCAAGGAAAACACTGCTTGGGCCATGGGGGAAGTCCTTACCCCTTACCATATTTGTCCTAATCGAATTTAGGTATTGAATAATTTATATCCATTTTCCGTCAACTTAAGCAGTAGGATATTGCTGTCCTTTAGACTCCAGCCTGTGCCATTGATGGGTCCAATTTTTTAGAAGTAAGATGCATAATGAATTGACCAGGATTTAAATTGAAATGTGAAACTATTGTCCACACACTTAGTAGAATTTATTGTGTAGTTCTATTATTTTGACATTTAAGGAAATTTCCATCCTTCATAGTTTGCATTGCACTGCACTTATAAGCTGCTGTGAGGCTACGGACTGTCTTATATTGAAAGAAACTCTAGCATCATTCATAAGCTACCTGATCAATTTTATTTTACGTTTGTTTGTCTATGCATATTTTTTACACTGAACGTTGTTTAAACTATATTTGCAGGAGAAGGCCGAGGCTGCCATTAGAGAAGCTGATGTTGCCAAGGCGGCTTGGTCATGCCGTATCTGCCTGAATGCTGAAGTCAACATGACTATAGTACCATGCGGCCATGTCCTATGTAACCGATGCTCTAGTTCGGTTTCACGATGCCCATTTTGCCGGACGCAGGTGTCTAGAATGATGAAAATATTCAGGCCATGAAAAATACCCAAGGCCATTTGATCTGTCTTTAGTGTGGATGTTATGTTATACGGATTACGATATTGGGCTTCCTGGTGGTGGTGGTTCTTCGCCAAAAAAAAAAATGCATATCATTCTCCGTGATGTGCTAAAATGGCACGGTTGCGGTGGCCCTTCGGTAGCAGTGTAAATATTAGTTAGTTTGTACAGTCAAAATACATTGTAGTGTACAGATTATTTTACAAAATCATTGGCCAATTAAAGGCTTCAATCCTTGCTCTCATACGTTATCAGAAGCTGGTTTCTTCATGCTCACAATCTTCTAGAGCAAGTGCGCTGTGGACTTGTGCCTGGAATAGACGTTCCTCTGGTATGAACGATCAGGCTAAACTGATGGATATAGAGGCTGGGTTAATTCTTTATTAAAAAAAATGCTAAACCGACCACTCCTGGAAGGATCGATGGACACGCACGGGCGGATATCGGCGTCAGAAAGTATCTATTCCAACTTGTAAAGTGAGCCACGCTACTGTACGTTTTCTGGGTAGCACGCCCAGCGCCCACGTTGCCTATCTAAAAAATAGATAAAATCTCTCCAAAATATCTCACTCCACATTTCCACCTGTAAGTACGTGGAGAAAAAGCGAGAAAAAAAAAGGAGCGAAAAGCGCATAGGAGCACACCGAGGCCCTGGTTCTCTGTGTTGTGTCAGTGAGTGTTAGAAAATTTTGACCGCTAATTGCGGTATTAAATAAAGTCAATTTACGAAACTAATTTTAGAATCTCTGCGTTAGGAATCCTGAAGAATCTAACGAGAATTTTGACCACGTGATTAGAGGATGGTTACTGTAGCATTACTGTAGCCAATAATTGATTAATTACCATCATTAAATTCGTCGCAAAAAATTATATCTATCCAAAAAAATTTACAAATAAATTTCATTTAGTACTCCATACATACGAGATTTTTTTCTCCACTTACGTGGCTTAGGAGAACCGGGCCCGAAATATCTACCCTGTAACCGTCGACCGGTCACTACCTCCCTCCCGCCCCTCAACTCATCACTTCTTCGTCCTCTCAGCAGATCCTCTCCCCCTCAGCATCATCCCCTGCCATCTCAACATCCCACTGTTCGGTTGCCGTGAAGCAGCCATGCCAGCGCTTCTCGTGAACACCACCATATCGGTCTCCCCCGCCAGCCCATGGCTACTCTCCTCGCGGCCCACCACGACACGGCGAGCTAGCAGTGGCACTAGCAGTCGCCACAGGTGCCGAGCCCAGGCATCCGGCAGCGGCACCAAAGGCGACGGCTACAAGCCGGGGGGCGTCCGCGGGTCGTGGGTCTCCGACTACGACCTGTACGAGCTGCTGGGCGTGGAGCGCTCCTCGCCGCAGTCGGAGATCAAGGCGGCGTACCGGTCGCTGCAGAAGCGGTGCCACCCGGACGTGGCCGGCGCCGCCGAGGGCCACGACATGGCCATCGTCCTCAACGAGGTCTACGCGCTGCTCTCCGACCCGGCCGCGCGCCTCGCCTACGACCAGGAGCAGGCGCGCCGCTCCGAGTTCGCCGGCTACACGGGCCGCCCGCTCTACTCGTCCTGGCTCGGCGCCGAGGCCGAGCGCCGCGCGGTCTTCGTCGACGAGGTGCGCTGCGTCGGCTGCCTCAAGTGCGCGCTCCACGCGTCCAGGACCTTCGCCGTCGAGTCCGTCTACGGCCGCGCCCGCGTCATCGCGCAGTGGGCCGACGACGAGGACAAGATCATCGACGCCATCAGCACGTGCCCCATCGACTGCATCTCGTACGTAATCTCTTCATCACACGCGCGCACCCGGATAAATCTTCATCCGAGACCATCGAGAAATTTCAGTATTTGAGATTCTGATTGGTTTCTGCCTGCGCGTGTTCAGGATGGTTGAGAGGTCGGACCTGGCGGCTCTCGAGTTCCTCATGTCCAAGCAGCCGCGCGGCAGAGTCCGCGTCTCCGAAGGCAACGCCGTGGGAGCTCGCGCACCAAACATCTTCAACGAGGTCGCCAAGTTCCAGAAAAGATTCGAGGAGATGAAGCACACATCCACAACAAGAGAATCCCAAGTGACGTGATTGATCCTAGAATCTAGTTTGCCATCTCCTCTGGCGTCGAACTGGTCTGAAATCTGAATTCTGCATGGCGCAGGAGTCAGAGACAGTCAAGCAATCCAGGACTTCAGCCGTGCACACCATCAGATCCATGTCAAACTGGTGGTACTGGTGCCCATTCGGGTCATCGGCGCCGGCCACCATCGTCCTCGCTTCGCGCCTCCTGCCGCCGCCGTCGGCGGCATCATCTTCTAAAGCCGCTGACCCGTGGCGGACAGACTCCAAGAAGCCGTCGCCGCCCGGCGTAAAACGGAAGGCGCGGCGACCGCAGCCCCGGCGCACGCCCACCGCGACGACTACTGGACGCCGCAGCTGAACCTGCCATCGTCTGCCTCTCCACCAAGCATTCACCAGAGGGGAAGGGACGCTCCGCAAGGGCACAGCCGCAGGCGACGAGTTGCTGCCGGTGAAGCGACCGCCGGGCCAGCGACGAAGGGTGCAAGCATCGACCTGACGGCGCCGTTGCTGCTGGGCATCATCTCGGCGGGGTTTGTGGGTTACAACGGCGAGGAGATGGCCGGAAGCGGCAGCGGCGGCATTCAGGAGCACTTTGGAGGCGCCATTGCTCTTGGAATCGTGAACAGCTTCGAAATGAAGGTCATGTTGGCCGGGGTGACCTGGTTCATCATCGGCGCTGCTATTGCCGGTGTGATCCAGGTGCTTGGAAGAAGACAAGAGGACATCTGAAAGTAAATGAGCAATGAGCATGCTCGAAACGAATGAATTCATGATAAATGCGTTCACTCTCCGACTCTCGCAAATGATCAAGCATTTGTGGTCATACATAAGTCTCACACGGTCACATCACATATCCAAATACTACTACTCTCATGGCAACTGGCAACTAAATTGTAAGATAGCTTCAGGCCAGGGCAGCTAGGACCCCCACCTAGCACTCCACGGCGAGCATGAGAGGCTCTGCTGCCGGCGCGTGCCGATGGCGGGAATAGGCTCCGGGGACGGCGTGGTGATAGTAGGCGGGAGCACTGGTGTAGGATCGGCGGCCGCATCGTCAGCTGATGTCTTGATCCTCCGGGCAGCGGCGGCGAGCAGGATGGCACCCTTCTTCACCCGGAACGAGCGCCCAGCCGGCGAGCAGAGATCTTCCCCATCATTGCTGATAACAAAAAAAATGAAAATATTAATTAGTACACCACCATAAAGATGCACGGAGCATGAAGAAATCAAAGCACAACATGGAAAAAAATCGTAGTGCCACACTGATGAGATGAAGAAAAAGCCGAGCACACATAAAAAAAATGGAAATAGCCATAATACATAAAAAGAGAAAAAAGGAGCGGGAGAGCCAAATGAATCGAAAGATTCATGTTTGGTTCGGGAAGAGATCATAAAATTATAAACTTAATGGCAACATAATCTATTTTCATTAAAAAATTTATTAGATAATCGAAAACGGAGGATCTTAAGTACCATTCGAAATTTGGAAGAATTGCATAGATGGACCCTTGAACAACTCAAAAAAGCTCGGATTCGATTACAGAAAGTCGAACTAGAAGCAGATGAGTATCGAATGAATGGATACTCTGAAATAGAAGAGAGAAAACAAATTTGATTAATGACGTCGTGAGGTGAGCGGGCTGCGGCGGTTCGATCACTAAAAGGCCCCGTTTGGTTTGCACATCTAGCGCTATAAGGGAATCTAGCAGGCATGGAGTACTAAACAAAGTTTATTTGTAAAATATTTTCACGGGTGGGTGCAACTTTGCACGACGAATCTAATGAGCCTAATTAATCCATGATTGGCTACAGTAATTGTACAATAACCATCCTCTACTCATGCGGTCAAAGGCCTCATTAAATTCATCTCGCGAAGTAGCACAGAGATTATGGAGTTAGTTTTGTAAACTGATTTTATTTAATACCTCTAATTAATCGTCAAAGTTGACTACAGTACCCTGTTCTAGAAAACCAAACAGGCCAGTTTGGTTCCCTAGCGCAGCTTGTGCTACAAAGAGAATCTTGCATGCATAGAATACTAAACGAAGTTTATTTGCAAAACCTTTTCACAGATGGGTGCAACTTTGCGCAACGAATCTAATGACCCTAATTAATCCATAATTAGCTACAGTAATGATACGATAAACATCATCTAATCGTGCGGTCAAAGGTCTCGTTAGATTTGTCTCGTGAAGTAACATAGGGGTTGTGGAGTTAGTTTTGCAAAACTGCCTTTATTTAATACCTCTAATTAATAGTCAAAGTTGCTACAATTTCTAGCATAGCACAAACCAAACAAGACCAACAAGGAGAAAGATGGTTCATGACTTTGAGCAGAATTAACGCTACGGATATTACAGTAGTCAGTCTCACCAAAGCAGAGCACATGTTTTGGATTGTGCATAGATGTCGCTGGCACAAAGCAGCATGTGTTTGCAAGTTGTTCCTCACCCTCGTGCTGCAGATGCATGATCTTTGTCCTTTTTATTTAAACGGTAGATCAGATGTGGTGATCTACCAACACGTGGATGGGTCTCATTGCAACATGAATCAGAGCTCGCGGAAGAGCTTGGCTTAGGAAATGAAGGCGCATGTTCAAAGGGTTTACAAACAGGATAGCCCACAGACGAAATTACGCTACATACAACTACCAAGAATTTATTTTGAAAAGGAAGAGCAAATTTCATTAAACCAAGTTAGTAGCATAATTTCAGGTATTTAAGGATTGGCGGCATGAAAAGGCGCCCTCAGCACCAGCATTGATTAAACACGCAAGGGAGAACACAACCAACAGTCTTTCATAGTTTCATCCTCATAAGCTCCGAGAAAATTTTCATTGCCTTGCAATATTAATCAAAGACAATCCAGGTTACTACTCAAATAAGCCATTGTGTTGTGCCTACAAAAACTTTTGAAGTTCGGTCATGACATGCTTAAGCTTAACAATAAAAAAGTACTCGTTGTCACAATTGGTCCTTCTGAATGACACCAATCACTAGACCAAATGAGGGGAAATATGGTTCTTGACTTTGAGCAGAACTGACACTACGGTTACTACAGTCAGTCTCGCCAAAGCAGCGCCCATGTTTTGAGGGGCTTCCGTCGCAAATATCAGAACAACTGCCCCATCTCCTGTAGCCACTCAGATATTGACAATAACGTACTTGTCTAAGGTTCCAAACACTTCACCAACGAGGATACCTCAGGACCTGTTCTTAGGGGGTTTGACCTTGTATATGCGCACTATCCAGTTTGAAGTTGTAAATGCCTCCTCCAAGTATTCAAGCTTTATATCTTTGTTGCCAATCTCTACTCCTCGAACACGATCATATCTGCATTGCAACCAGAAAAAAAAAAGGCAAAAAAAAGAAGAGAAAAATATGAGTAGTACTCCCAAATCAATTAGTAGCTACTAGCTAGTCTAATTATCTTGATCATCTGAAAAATAATCCTGTCATCAGTAAGGAGGAAGCATACTTCTAAGCCTATATGACAAAAGTCAACAATCCCTACAGGATGATGAATTATATAGTTATTGCTGAATTATCAAAAGTACATCTTGAACTTGTTAAGGAATACAAGAATGCCCCGTGGCAATGTAAAGACTTACCCTGGAGGTTTTCCATATTCCGTGGTAAGTTCTCCAAATCGATAGTAACAAAGCTTGTACCTGCCAAACAGAGGTTATGGTAAGTTCTCCATATTCCGTGGTCAATTTGAGTATTTCTAGAGGTGCCATTTGGAAATAAATAAAAAAGCAGCTTCCAGTAACTAATATTCCTGAGAAAAATCTAATAAAAATACAGGTATGGGCAGAAAAAATAAAACACACCATTTCAACTTAAGTTTGACTACCATGCCCTTACCACAACAAGCCAAAATAATGCATCTTCTACAGTTATGAGATCAAACATAATTTCCTTATAGAGACATTGAAATGCTATATCCCCATTAACAAACTTTGGCCATGCTGTGGATACTACAGATATACCAACTTGATACAAATAGGTGACTGTATTGCGTCTCAAAAAGTCATATATTAACGAAATGCATGAGATATGATTGGGCAAGAATGAGAGCAAGCAATACAAACAGTAAAGTTCACCAAGCAAATTGTTCACTTATTGATGTTTATTGAAATTTATCAGTAATTTCTTTCATAGGAAATGTTTCACTTATCACACAGAATTCTAAGTCCTTTGCTTGTCAATATATCGAGAACTTACATTAGGCAGTTCAACATTTTTGGTGCTGCACCCTTATCAACACGATATTCCCCGTTAACAAGGTAATCGGGCTCTTTGATTACAGGAAAAACACCTCCACCAATACGAACCATCCATAAGAACCTGGTAAAGAGCAGCTAAGTAAGATAAGGTGTTCCTCACAAAAGAAAATGTAAGATAAACTGTTTTGCAGTTCACTCATCAAAGACAAGGCCTTTCAAACTGCATCATGGTTAAGTGGATTAGCTTACTTATTAATGTCATCTGAAGAATAGCCAGTAACACCTCCAAATACAACAAGCACATAATTCACGTCCAGTGACTGCATAATCTCATATGCTTCATCTTCATAAGAAGACATTGCACGCCCAACAGTAGCTATGTGTGTGTTATTCCATGTGTTGTTGTCAACGATAACAGTTCTGTTACCCATGGCTGTAATTTGGTACCCATAGTCCCACCAAGACATAATCTTGGCATCAGGAGGAGTGTTCTGACGAAGCCAATAGTATGCCTCACGATAATCATCAAAGATGACTCTTCCACCATTATGACCCCTTGCGGCCAAAACTATAGATGGAGAAGAATAGGCCTCGGATGTCACCCAAGTGCAGTGTATGGCATACCTACTGAGCAAGTAAAAAGCACCCAGAAGAAGAACAATAGCTGCGTTATGTTGGAATGGCAAAGATTGATCAACCGCTCCCTGTTTACGCATGAGCCAATGTCATTTCAAATTTCAATACTTAAATAAAATTCTTCAGTAAATCACATTGAAAAAGATCAAATTTGAGCTGTCGCAACAATAAAAGTAAACATCTTATTCCTGTTAAAATATTTCATCTTTGCAAGTCCTAAATCAAGTACAATCATGACTTGAAACAATAGGGATGCAATTTAAGGAGGTGACTGAGAACTGCCCATTAGGTACCCATTTGCAAACCAACCAGTGACCCTTTAAGACCCATCAGTCATTCAGTCTCATCAAGTATGTTAAAGTATGAATAAGCTTTCCACCTTTTTTTAAAATAGGAGGTAAAATGTCAAAACAGGAATTGTACGAGCAGTCAACAACTTGATCAATATCAAAAGGGCTGAGCCTTTTGACAAGCTCACTACTAGATTTGCAGCTGGACTACAATATCAACATAATGCGAATAAGATAAAAAGAGAATAGAGTACCTTTGCAGCTGCCTTTGAGCCAGTTGTTTTTCCAGAAGTAGCCTGGGGACTTTTGCTCTTTGTCCGGATCAAGGTGGTCAGATTTTTAATTGTAGCAGATGCAGCAATGGCACTGATAAGGCAGACAGCTGGTGCTGCCACAAGAATTAATCGAACCATCACTCCAGCAAAGTACATACTCGTGAGGCCATACATAACAATAAATATTGTGGCATCTGACAGGCGCTTGAAACAGAAATAGAGGCCAGCTGGAAACAGGAAAAGGAGGATGTGGAAATCAAACATGAATGATGACCATGCTGTTGGCTGATGCTCAGAGACAGACGCAATGATTGGTATATGGTCTTTTGCATAGGTAGGATCAAGAAGGGAGTAAAACCGCCCCGTCCAAGGGGAGATGTAACCAGATGCAGTACCAATTCCAAGAGCCAAGGTCCCAACAGTAATCACACATGTAAGAGTAATTCGAAGGAATGACTTGAATAGTCTTGCATCATTCAGCAAGTATTTCACCCAATCCAAGAAGAAGAAAACCTGGAAAAGGAATATTTTCTTTTAGCACTTGTGTATATTTAAAGAAAGTACAGAAGACCTTCAACTAGAATCGATAATTAGGCAAAAATATATTAAGGACCTGAACGCCATCTACATTTTTACTAAAATTGAATCAAGCAACAAACATCACATTACAGGTGGAATGGATGTCATTTCAATAATCAAGTGTTGCCCATTTTGCCTTTACTAGCCAGATACATACCCGACAGGCAAGTGTCCTAATGGAAGCATAAGCAGAAACACTATCTAAAGTCTAAAGATGCATAAAATGGTACCAGTAGTATCTGATAATGTTGACAGAAATTATAGGAATCTGAATGCATTTTTCCAAATCAGCAAATCTTGATGTATGCTGCAGTCAGCTTAACGATTTAAAGATCCTAAAATGGCATTTACTTTGATCTCACCCTTCAAATCAAGTTTCACTATTCTAACATGTCAGCCATCAAACCGTTCCGGTGTTTCAAATATCTGCTATGATTTACCTAGTGCACAAAAAAATGGGTGTGCATTTGGTCTCAATTATCAAATTGCATTAGTCCATAACAACATAAGAGTGTCCGAATGAAATTTACCTGCAATAGGAAGAAGACTCCCATAGCGGCCATGTGCTCCCCAGACTGCACATGCTGGAACCCAACGAAGCGGATCTGCATCGCAAGCAGCATCCCAAGCACATACATGCAATTGTAGGCCACATAGAGTCTCTGCGAGTACCTCCCGGTGACAAGCAGCACGAGCACATAAAGCGGGACGAGATTGATAATGAACACGTAGCCTCCCCATGCTGACACCATGTAGAAGTACCCGAACGCCGAGGCGAGTGCCCAGGCGAGCGATCCCGTGTTGACGGCGCGCACGAAGAGATAGAATGTGAGCAGCAGCGCGAAGATGGCGACGCCTTCGTTGTCGTAGGAACCAGCGACGGAGCGGGAGATGTACCCCGGGACGATGGCGATGAGCGCGGCGGCGACGAGCCCCGCCCCGGAGTCCCAGATCTCGCGGCCAAAGGCGTAGGCGACGAGCGTGGTGTTGGCGGCGAAGAAGGGCGCGGTGAGGACGCAGACCTCGCGGATGTGGACGGCGAGGGAGAGCGCGCGGAGGAGGCGGTGGAGCAGCGCCGCGGTGACCATGAGGCCCGGGAAGAGTGTTCCGCCCACGACGCGTCCGAGCGGGTACCAGCTCTCGAAGTCGAACCAGTTCCAGAACTCGCTGAAGCCATTCTCGGAGAGGAAGAGCGTGGTGCGGTAGTTGAAGTAGGGGTCGAACTCATGGATCATGGACTCGTAGCGGAGGACGGAGAAGAGGCGGACGGCGAAGGCGAGCACGTAGATGAGCGCCAGCGCAGAGACGCGAAGCAGGAGCTCCTGCTGCTTCGTCTTGAGCCGCAGCGACCGGAGCGGCGCCGGGAGGAAGTCCAGCGCGGTGGTCGCCATGGCGGCGCGGCGACCCGGGACGCGGAGATCTGGATGGGTCACTAGGGTTTCATGCGCGCGCGGCGTGGGGCGGCGGGGGTTTAGCGTCGAGTTCGTTTGGTTTGGATCTGAGATCAGGGGACGGGGAGGACGATTGCGGAGGCGGAGGCGGAGGCGGAGGCGACGGCGAGCCCCCGTTCGGGTCGTGGATCCTACTGGTGGATATCCATTTGGAGGATAAATATTCTGACTGGTGGGACAGGGCTGGCCGGCCGAGGCAGTTGTCCGACGTGGAGTGGAGATCGCTTGGAAGGGCATCTGTGACACTGAAACCTGGGTCCCACTGGAGTCGGAGCATGCGTTTGGCTGAATGGGTAGTAGACCACGTGGGCTGAGGCGGCCGCCGACGGCGACACGGTCACACGGCGTGCACCGCGGGAAATGATCGTTTAGATCTCTGAACCCAGTGGCGCTGTATTCTGTAGTAGTGTTTAGGGTGTCCCTACATGTCAGTTGCGGAGGTAGCTTTGCATGACCCAGAAAGAAAAATAAAATTTGTGCACTAATTTGAGGTATAGAGATCCAAAATGCATTTCGATGACCACTTCTAGATCAGATGGAATTACAGTAGTAGAGCAAGGCTAATACAGCCAACTACTGGCTATATGGATTTTTTGTAATTTTCTCTCTGCCCATTCATGGTTGAACCCTTCACTATTAATGCATGGCTCACCCATCTCTCTCCAATTTTTTTTGACTTTTGTGCATAAGCGGGCTGTAAGTTTACAATCGCTTAACGTATAGCCATATATAGGAAAGGGAATCAGACTAGCCAAATTTGAACTGGAGTTGATTATGAACTTGCTGAAATGATCTTAGGGGTAAGTAGATGGCAGCAGAGGCTAAGAAGACGACTAATCTATGGGGAGAAAACAACGAAGTAGCAGATCAATGGCCGGACCCAAGGCGAAAAGCAGTGAGTCAGTGACTGTGTTTTTATAAAATCTTACAAAGTGGCAAATTGCATCCTTACAAGGTGTAGGATTTCAGTCATCACGCTTAAATCCCATGCCCAAAGACCAAAACCAAACCAGCTGCTCTGTAGCATAGTACACAAAGAGAGGAGCAAACTTATTGTTGAAAGCATGATACAATTCAATGCAATCAAGTTTACACAGAATCACAAAGACTGCTGAACCAACTGATGCTTTACCTTGATTCCTCAATTCTAAATTCTAGAAGAAAGAAAAGCTATTTTATCTGCTACCAGAACTCCGAACACTGCAACAGATCAACAGCACACAAAAAAAAGTCAACAATACTACTGGTCGTTTTTATGCTTTGCTGCAATAAGCCCTTCAGTCCACCAAGGAGGGCATGTGCCCTAATAATGTATCATCCACAACTTAGTGACCAGGAGTTAGGCATACAATAACAATGCAGCCCATGCTTTACCACAGAACACAAATTTGGTTGAATAAACCAACTCAGCCACAAGTTATGTGCAGAAGAATTCCATAATTGAAGGATGAAACATTATAAGTATATAACTCCAGGAGCCAAACATGGCCAATCCTCAGGTCACAGATTGTACTTAACATGTGTATGTATGACAAAAAACTACATGAAGAAACCAGAGGTGCATTTTACCTTCAATGGGTATTATCTACTGGTACAACCATACAAGTTAAGGAAAAAAAAAGAGATCTCTTCCATGCAAAGTAGTGATAAGAATAAACAGAATCTAAGCACTTCAAGTTATAGACCCATGCAACAGAAAGATTATCCAATTGCAAGCATCCTATCCAATACAGAGCACAATTGCGACATATCTGAACATTTGGTTGGACCCTTTCTGCAGAAAGCCTTGATCACATTAGCAAAAATCCTACTATCTAAAACCAGTCCTTTTATTTGGATATCATCAAACAGCTTCAACGCCTCACGTGTATTTCCACTCCTAACCAACCAATATGTTAAATGAGCAACAGGCTCCGTAGGGTAGCCATCATCGATATGCCTGACAAAATTGGCAGCCTCCGACCACCTCCCGGACCTGAAGAGACAATCGACCAGTGTATTATATGTGATGGTATCTGGGACAATCTTCCCTGCCTCCATATCAGCAAACAAAAACACAAGCTCATCCTTCTTTCCGGCCCCATAGAACTCATGGATGAGAATGTTACAAGTAACAGTGTCCGCCACAAACCCCTTGCTGCTGAACACAAATTTGGCAAACTGAAACTTGCCAGCTCGGCACAGACATGAAATTAAAATGTTGTATGTCTGCACATTGGGTGTTATGGGTTTCTTGAGCAGATCTGTGAACAGCTTTAGGACACGTAGCCACTTCCCTTTCTTGGAGAAATGATCCATGACTGTGTTGTATGTCACGACATCAACCAGAAAGCCAAGCTCTTGGCACCTCTCCAGCACCTCCTTGCCTGCCCACATATCAAGATCCTGTGCGACGTGGTCCAACAGTATATTCAGACCAACTACTGTCAGCTGTAGCCCCTTTGCTACCATAATTTCCAGCTGCCGAAATGCTTCCTTGATGTATCCAAACCGGCAGAGCCCAGCGATGTATGTGCTGTATGTGACTGCATCTGGCACCCACCCATTCCGGTCACTCTGATCAATAACCAGCTCGACAGCATCAAAATCCCCCACCTTGCATAGCCCCTGGATGTAGATGTTGTAAATGACAACATCAGGGAGGCATCCGGAGCAACGCATGGAGTTGATGATTGTGTCTGCCCCTTGGATGTCGGCATTATCGCAGAATGCCTTGAGGATCGGCGCGTATGTATGTGGTGTGAGTGGGTAATTGAGGGCACGCATTTCGTCGAGCAGCTGGAGGGCGTCGGCCAGGCGGCCGGCGCTGCAGAAGGAGAATATGAGGTCGGTGTAGTCGATGGGGGTCGGCGGGAGGCCGAGGCGGGACATCCACAAGAGGACAGAGTGCGCGGCTGCGGGGAGGTGGAGGTGGGAGGAGTAGACGTGGAGGAGGAGGGAGAAGGCGGCCCGGTCGGGGGCGACGCCGTTGGCGAGCATGTCGTCGAAGAGGGACGCGGCTTCGGCGGGGCGCCCGGCCTTGGTGAGCGCGGACATGGCGGAGGTGTAGGAGACGGCGGTGGGCGCGCAGGCGGGGGAGGAGAGGCGCATGCGGCGGAGCACCCGGAGCGCCGCGTCGGCGTCGCCGTCCCGCGCGAACGCGGCCAGGATGCGGTTGTAGTCGTGGAGGGTGTGCGACGACGGGGAGGAGGAAGCGGCGTCTGAGGCCGTCGTGGTGGTGGCGGTGGTCGAGTGCGGGCGGTGGGCGCGGGGGAGGAGGCCGCCGAGCGTGCGCATCGCCGCGCGCACCGCGGCGGAGAGCGGAGCGAAGGTGGCTGCGGCCGGCCATGCGCCGGCGGGCATAGAGGATGGCGGAGGCGGGGTGATGGGGACAGAAACGAATTTGCGGCGGGATGTCTACGGCAATGACCATTGACCGGAATGCTACGAGTTGGAAGGAAGATGGTCCGAGAGATCTGTGGTGCTACGCACGGAGTTACTTACAGGTAGAACACAAACAGTTCAGGCGTGGCAATTGGTACTGAAATCATCGGCAGATGCAATCATGTGATCGCTTTACGGGGGATCTTATTGTGCTGATGGATCAAAACTCTGGATCCGATTACAGTCAACTACTGCTCATAGAGGTAAATAACGCGATAGATCAAACAGATGCAAGTAAAAACAAGTGTTTATTATTATTGAGCTGTGAGGCTAACCAGGATGAATGGGGATGCTTGGAGCTTACAGTCACACAAACGTAACAGGTTAACACTTCACAGCCAGTCAGCAAATTGCATTGTTCTTCGAACAATGGCGGTCGCAAAATCAATTACACGTGGGTAAAACTCACACTAAATCACACGAGCTCACACCATATAGAGGTAAAAGGAACAATGGAATGTGGTATCAGCAGTGGTTAGCATCTGTACTACCAGCAACTATTGTGTCAAATCCAGATGCGACGAGTCTCGGAAGCTAATCACGAGCAGCTCTAGACTCGAGCATCCTAATGGAACTAAGCTATAACTATAGCACGGTACTCAGATAGATCCCATGGTACCCTAACAGTGCAAGTGCAACTACAGATTTCCAATTATGTTTCTTGCTCACCACGTCGGAACTCGATAAGATCAGTACTACCATGACCTATCATCTGACGATTATGTAAGTCTTTTTGCCCCGTAGGCAAAAATCACGTCAAGTCCTGGACAGCGGCTTCGCAGATTTTCCATGATCCATCATTCTGCCTCCTCAATATGTACTGAACTTCGTATGTGCTGCAATTACAACCATGCAAATATGATCACCAAGTTTATCACAAATTCATCCTAGAGAAGAACGCAAAAGAGTAATCAACAGCAATGATTTAATACCTGTAATAACTGGGTTTCTTTGGCTGGGAGTCATCAACAAGCTCAGCCGCTTCCTCAAGCACAACATCAATTTCCGCTGCTTCACCAGCACCTTCATCCAAGATTATCTCAGCTCGAAGAACATTAAGATTTAACAATACAAATCTCCAATAGCAGGACTGGTCCTTTGCCGATAAGGCTAAATCTTGCCACTGCACCACAAGATGGTCTTTAATAATGCACATTAAAATAAAGAAAAATATCAGTGCATATGAAAACCACAAAGTCAGAAAGAAACAAACCTTAGATAACATTGAACCATCGAGAATCTCAGGGAGCATTTCAATTTGATAGTCAGGGCCAAGAGCTTCAGATTTTATGTCTTGCCACTGTTTTACAAGTGCTTCTGCTTCTTGAAGATCCATCTTTTGCTTGTGAACAGCAGTGATATCACTGGGCATTGGGTATTTCTCTCTTTCTTCACTATTTGGATAAACCCTATCACTCAGCCAAAGCAATTTTGACAAATTTTCAAAATGCTTCCTGATACTGCCGGTGATAAAAGAACCTTTTGGTGCAGATGCTTCATCCAAGGACAATGTGGATGCAGATTCTCCACTTGGGTTGGCATATTTCATGTGTCCGAACTGGAATCTGAACAATTTTAATGTGCCAAAAACAATAAAGCCTAGGAGTGCACTATAGGCAAGCTTTCCCATAACATCTCCAGTTAGTCCCCATACTTCCAATGTTCTGAGAGGATGGGATCCAGGATTGCGCTTTAGGGGAACAGATGTTGTTCCTGAACCATTTACTTGCCTATCTGTTGATGAATGGAGACCCAGGTTAGTAGGTGCAAGTTGCTTAACAGCCTCCCCCAAATGGCTGTTAGGGCTCAATCTTGGGGTCTGCTCCCCTGAAGCTCTGTTGCATGATGATGCACAAGACGACGGCTGAGAGCTCAGAAGAACTAATCTTGGGGATCCCAGTTTCTGCTTGGAAGTGTTAAGGATGCGTTTGGGAGCTCCAAAAAAGTTGGCCTGTCATAAGAGGTTCAGAAACTAAATTACTTCATTGAGATTGTGCAGGTGATTACTAAAAGTAGTTTACACGAACCAAAGATGGCAGGCAATCTTTTGTATCTGCAAAACGAGAAAGCGCCACATCCTTCAGCCACAGTTCCTGGTTATAAAAAGTTGTCCACCATGAGAAAGATTCAATCATGATAGATACATTATAACTGCAGAGATGGAGAAAGTCGTATAGAATAGTAAAGCTTCTTTGCTCTGAAGCATACAATCAACAGATGTAACATACCAGTGATTGATTGACAGTAACCTTGTCACTGCTGTCTTTCTTTTTATCTAACCCATAATTCTTTGAATTTGAACTTCCATTACTCTGAAGCTGCTGAAGCTTTTCAAAAACTGTGGTGCCAGTTTCCTGAGAGCTAATAATTAGTACTAGTAATGTGAGGAAATAAAACTAATAAAAATAACTTGACATAAGCTTATCACCTCTCCAAGAAGATATGAGCAGAAGGATTCCTCAAATTTTAGGTCTGTGCTCTCAGATGCAACTAAACATTCGCAGATAGTTTTAGCTTTCTTGATCTGCACAGAGGTAAAATAAATTTAAGACAGCAACTTCTATAAGCTATGAAGCAGGTGAGAAAAAGAGGATACCAATTCAGTCTGGCGGGTTGAAAATCCAAATGCAAGGTGGGCAAGCATTGCCACATAGAGGCAGTTGAAGTCAACCACCACACGCTGGCTCTGTGACTCCAATGATCTTTTATTTTTACGAGTTGTAGCCAAAGTATCCCAAGAAAGTAGATCCATGATTTCAGTGGCTAATAATTTGTTCATTACTTGACCCAAGAAACAAGGCCAGTCATGGACTCTACAAGATGATTCAACATCAAGGCCCTGTCTAAGCAATTCACAGAGAGCTGCAATAGCACCTCGCCTGCGTTCAGAATTTTCAGGAGTCTGAGGCAAGCTTAAAAGCTCCAAAGTGCAAGCAGGTGCAAGCTCTTCAAGTGATTCTTCAATCTGGATCACCCAATGAAATAAGTTACTACATAAATTTATATTTAGAAGAAACTGCTCAAGTAGAAGTAACAATATTTTACCTGTTCAAGAAGTGGCATCTTCTCCAAAGATGGTTTCCTCCTTAAAAGGTATTGAGCACGTGCTAGAGCCTCAAAGCCAAGGGAAACTTTACTTTTCTCAAAGCAGGCTTTTGCTATAGAGCACTACAAAGAAAAAAAAACATGAAATCATCTGAATGTGCCAAATAGGTTAATGTGCATTTTATCAAGCAGCTTTAAAAATGGGGGGAAATTCCTTATGCAATTCTTACTTCTGCTAATGCCATTGCAAGAAGTATGTCGTGAACATAAGGTTTAGAATCAGAGCATCGTAAAGCCGCTTGACCGATTTCCAAGACAAGCTTTTCTTCTCCAACCTGCAATGGTACTGCATATCTTACATTGATGACAAACAATATCCAGTACTGCAAGTGCATGATGGTAAGCTAAAAATGCATGTTTAAATTTGATAATTGGAATCCTAACATATCTTTTGTGTTTGGTCCTCAAAGCACAAAGTGCATGCTGAACATACAAACGAGATACATTCCCTATATTTAAATACACCACACCATGATCCTAAAGATGTTAACCTGGCTATGCCCTCTTGTGACTACTTCAGAGCTTAGGAACATTCAACTAATGAAATTTGTTCCATTCCTTATTAAATTTTTAGTTCTTAAAGCATGGTCACTGTAACTATGAAATCATTGAGCATATCCACCAGTAGTGAAAAGTCTTAACCGAATGATACCAGCATTAACTTGATAATGGCACATTAGTTTTACGAGAAATGTTTGTGTCATACATTACCTCCTGCAGGACACATAGAGCAGCAGGCAACCAGCTCCAAGGTATATGAAGAGAGGATCTAGGTGGAACCTTCTCCTTTATGCTTCCTGCGTAGTCTTGTTCAAATAGAAGTTTATCTCTCACATCTACCAGAAGAGCCTGACAAAAAGCAGCACCCAAATGATACTTGCATCCCCTCATCAACTAGACCACACAATATCTTAATAGTTGCAGAAATCAGTCAGCGACCTGTCTGAAAGTGGAAACCTCAGCTGTGTATCCATCTTCTATCCCAGCAATTTTCAACTCCATTGCCGCCTTCACAATCTCATCCTTCTCAGCCTTCTCTGTAACGCCTAGAATCTGCATATTCATTTGAAAAGTATGTCAACACTTAATACGAAAGCAACTGGTCCAATCACGCCTCGATTGATAACAACCAACCATCAGTGCCTGTTCCAAACATTTTACTCTTATAAACGAGGGAAGCAGGAAGCACATAAATTACAGGTGCAGATTTTAGAAGGCATTTTTTGTACTGATTGACTTTGAATTACAATGGGAAAATTCCGACTCAATCTGTAACTTGGACCGGCAATGGGCTGAACCAGATCAAGCGACGATCAGTACAACAGCGGAACGGGAACGACATTTCCAAAATTGCGATCGACAAGCAGACCAGGTGACTCAAATTATTCACCTGATAGCAAGTGACGGGGATCTCCACCATCGGCGCAGCGGGAGCGTCCTGCCTGCTGCCCTCGGCCGCCACCGGCGCGGCCTCCGCCACCCTGGCACGCACCAACCCCGCAGCCGCCGGTCGCCGGCCGCCCGCCAGGAATCCACCCGGCGCGGCGGACGCATTGCCGCTTCCGACCCCCAGACGCCGCGTCGAGACCGCCTGGTGGAGCGCCGCCGCGGCCGCAGAGGCCACCGTCGGCATCACCATGGCCGGGACCGAGAACCAACCCTAACCGGAGGCCTCCATGTGCGGAGCTTTTGGGAGAGAGATCCGGTGCAGTAACTGCACGTGCATTTGTGCCGCTGACGTGTGGACCCATGCGCCGTGGGGTCCACACGTCAACGGCACAACTGCACATGCAGTTACTGCACCGAGCTTTGGGATGTGAGTTTTACATGTATACCATGGTCCCGATGTCCATACCACTAAAAAGTTTGATGACACTTCTGTATCATCGCGTTTTTTCGTTTTGACGTCTGTACCATTTCATCCACCATCCGTTAGAAACTAACAGATTTAGAGCTCTGACATGTGGGCCTAATATAGTAAATTGATCATTTTGCCCTCCCAATCTCCTCCCCGTCGCCCTGCATCTCCTTCTCCCCGTCGCCGTCAGACTCCTCCTCGCTGTGCCCGATCTTCCCGGCCTGCCCATCCTCACGAGCCGCCGCCGCCAGCACCATCCGTCGCTCGCCCCCTCGCGCACTCTCTTGCTCGCCCCCTCCCTCGCTCACCCTCGGACATCGGCCGCCGCGTGCCGCCGCGGGGCCGCGGCGAGGCCGCCGCACAGCCGGGGCGGGACCGCGGCGAGGCCGGCAAGGCAGGCAGATCGCTGCGTCACCGCCAGCAAACCCGATGGCGCTCGTCGAGGCCAAGCATGCTGGCGTGTCCATCTCCAGCACGGAGCTCGCGGACCCCTGTTCGTCGTCGTCCTCGACAACGTCGAGACGCCCATCCGCCGGAGGGCAGGGCGCCGCCAACGGCTCGTCGTCGTCCTCGACAGCGTCGAGACGCCCATCCGCCGGAGGGCAGGGCGCCGCCAACGGCTCGTCGTCGTCCTCGACAGCGTCGAGACGCCCATCCGCCGGAGTGCAGGGCGCCGCCAACGGTGGAGTGCAGGGCGCCGTGGCGGCGTCCGCCGCGGCCGCGGGCGCAGGGCGCCGCCGGGCAGGTCATCGCGCCGAGGATGCCCAGGGCGGCTGCGGCGAGGGCGGCGCGGAGAGGTCGGTCGGGGCGGGGCAGCCGCGCGGCCAGGGCGCACACGGCGAGGGCGGCTGCGCGCGGGAGCGCCGCCTCGGGCAGGCCTCCGCCGGCGCGGGCCTTGCCGCGGGCAGGCCTCCCCTAGCGGGGCGAGCCGCCACCGCCGCACGCGCGAGCCAGGGAGAGGGCCATGGCGCCGCACGAAGCTCCGCTTCGGTGGGGCCATCGCCGGCGCCGAGGCGGCGAGCTCGGTGCTATCCTGCCGCTGCGGGCCGTGGCCGCGCCGCGCCCCTGCACGCGTCCCCACGGGCCGCGATCCCGCAGCACGCCGAGCGCAGCACCGCCGAGGTCCTCCGCTGCGCGCGAGTCAGGGAGACAGAGGAAAAGAACCGTAAGGAAGAAGAAGATGATAAGTGGGACCCGCTCGTCATTGAGAGGAGAGAGTTTAAGCAATTTTAGCATCTAAGGGTATAATGGTCTTTTCGCAGCTCCATTACCCTCCGTTAGTACTCCTTCCGTCCAAAATGGTACATACGTCAAAACGAAAAAACGCGATGATATAGAAGTGTCACCAAACATTTTAGTGGTATGGACGTCGGAGCCATCTTTTATAATGGTATACATATAAAACCCTCGTTGATGTGGGAGGTTTTTGTGGGGGGTCGGGGTGGGAATAAAGCTGGAGACGAAGGGAGAAAGCGTCAGTGAAGGAGTGGAGGGGGGAGGTGTCGTGACGGCGAAGCCGGAGGCCGGAGCGCTGGAGGGTTGCGGCCTTGCGGGGGCGATGGATCGCGCTTTCTCGGTGGACTTGGTCCACGCGCGCTTTGTAGACGTGGCATGGTACATGTTGGACGATTTCAGCTGCTGACAGTGACATGCCTCTTTTTTTTTGTCTTCTTTCCTTCACCTTTTTTTTCTTGGCCTAGCCAAGGAATTTCATTTCCATTGTTGTCTTAGTAAAATGGTCCGATATATTTCGCAAAAAAAATGGTCCATATTCTTCTGAATTTATATGGAACAGGCATCTTGGATGTAGTGCTTGGTTCATGCACTGAACTGTCCTTGATCCTAGGGAAGGCACAAGTTAACAAGATCCATACAAAAAAAAAGTCATTTTCTCAATGTCGAGAATCAGCTTACATTGTAGGATTGTTTTTTCCACAAAATTTGTATCCTCGAAAACGAATCTTCTTCGTTGGACGAAAGGTTACATCTTATCTTCCGCTCACAGTGTCACGCCTTCCTCCGCCAGAATTTCGGGAGGACGTTAGTCAAACAAACAGAGCAGAACGGGCCGCTCGTGTTCCGTTCCGTTTCCCCTGCAGTTTTTACTGGGCTGGGCCGAATTCCGCGCCTCAGAAGATGAGGTGGGGGGGGGGGGACGAAAATCTTATGCATTTTCCGGAAGTTTTTTTGGCACCTTCCAGCACAAATCTCGCCCTGCTATTTGGCACCTTCCAGAAGATTCCTCCTACCCCCTCCCCACTTATCGGCATCGCGCAGCCTGCGCTCCGCTCCGCTCATGGCGTCCACCCTCGCGCCCAGCACCACCGCGTCCACCCTCCGCTCGCCGTTCTCCTCGGTCCCCCGCGGGACCCGCCTCCCGCCCACGCTCCGTCTCTCGCCCGCCCAGCCCGCTTCGGCTGGCTGCCGCGCGGCGCCAGGCCGGCACACGTGCCCGCGCGCGCGCGTTCGGTGCGCCGCGGCCGTGAAGTTCATCGCGCAGGGCGAGTTCGCGGCGGAGGTGCTGGAGTCGGAGCTGCCCGTCCTCGTTGACTTCGTCGCCGACTGGTGCGGGCCGTGCCGCCTCATCGCGCCCGTCGTTGATTGGGCCTCAGAGGTATACATTACTCTGCTACTTGCCTGCTTCTTGACAGAAATGTTCATACGATGGCCTTGACAAATATCTTAAAGGATTGTTTCTCCCTGGATATAATGAATGATGAAAGATTTAGCAATTTCAAAGAATTTAGCACATGTTCGGTAAAATGCCAATTAAAGCCACAACATCAAGTGGCAGCCCCATAAGCGATAAACTGACATATGAGATCAAGTGGCAGCCCCATAAGATATAAACTGACATATATATGACATAATATCAAGTGGCAGCCGCAATATAACACGTACAGTTTGTCAGTTTGGTTGTGATAAGACTCCATAGGCAAAATGTTTTATAAGAAAGTCAGCCAATCATGTTTCAGTTAAGTCTTCCATTGATTTTCTAGACCAATTTAAAGAAGTGTCAAACTATGGTTAAAGTCCTTACGGCTTTAGGCTAACATTGCTTATTGGAAATCGAACATGTCACACGATGTTATCCTAGCCTGCAGCTACATTTATTTACTGTCACTCCATAGCCTGTTGTTTTGGCTATTGCGAACAACCTCTGACTAATTGACTAATGTGCAGAGATATCCATGTATGCGAGACAAAGTTTCTCTCTTTGTTTTTAACAAAGGCAAACTACCCTGTTTTTATTTACTGGAGCGAAAACAAGTAGTTCAAAGGATATGTAGAAACTTTTAGGGACAATTGTATAACTGCCCTTGTTTTGAGCTGTAATTGCACGTTTGCCCTTATTTTTTTAACTTTGCATGTTTACCCTTGGTTTTCAAAATTGAAGGCACCGTTTGCCCCTGTTTCTTAACACCGTGAGCTGGAGCTCAATAATAGTGCTAAAAAAATTTCGCAAAAAAAGAAAAAAAAGAAAAAGACTATACTACCCTTATCCAAAACACACAACTCCTCCCATTCTCTCTGTTTTGCTTCGTGACCATTCACACGGCCGGCGGCGGCGTCGTGATGGGGGGCAGCGCCTGACGGGCCCAGCAGCGGGCGGGCACCGATGCGGCGGCAGGCGGGCGGGGGCCGACGCGCCTCGGGCAGCTTGACACGGCGGCAGGCGGGCGGGGGCCGAGGCAGCTCGGGCTGCTCGGCGCGGCGGCAGGCTGCCGGGGACCGGCGCGATGGTAGGCGGGCAGGGACCAACGCGGCTCAGGCTGGTCGGCGCAGCGGCAGCGGCTGGGGGCCGGCGAGGCGGCAGGCAGGCGTGAGCGGTGGGTGAGATGTCGAGGGCATTTGTGTCTTTTCAGCTTGCACTTAACACTGTTAACTCTCTTTCACGGAACAGGGGCAAGTGGAACCTTCAGATTCAAAAAACAGGGGCAAACATGCAAAGTTAAAAAATTAGGGGCAAACGTGCAATTACAGGTCAAAACAAGGGCAGTTTTGCAATTGACCCAAACTTTTAACTATGGTTGTTCAACATAATGAATCTTACTAGAGGAAACGCCATGGTAGATCATCAGAATTGCCAGCTTTCATAAACTGAAATTTTGTGAAGCAGGAATATGATGGGAGATTAAAGATTGTCAAGATCGATCATGATGCAAATCCTCAGTTGATTGAAGAGTACAAGGTTTTTGGTCTCCCAACACTCATTCTCTTCAAGAATGGGCAAGAGGTACCAGGTAGCCGAAGAGAAGGTGCAATAACAAAAGACAAGTTCAAGCAATACTTGGAGCCTTTCTTAGCGACAACTGTAGCTTAATATCAGTGCCCGCAGTTTAAGCCCTCAGAATGTCGATGGCATTGGCTTGCGCAAAGCATCGGGAATGTTGAAGAATCCCTCCTTACATGAGCAACATTTTTTAGTTTGTAATTAACTACACCATCTTGCTTGACTATGTATGATTGTCATTGGCAAATTTAGTATATATAAAGAGCTGTGATGAGGATGTATCAACTAATTTTAAATGGCTAATATTAAGCAAGTTCATTTTATGATATATTTGTGCATACAGTGGTTTGCGGTTTCCCAAATTGTATGGAGGATACAAATGATCAAAGTGTAGCTCAATTAAGATATAGCCATGTTAAATTGTTGGTCAAATACAAGCCACTTCCCTTTACCAGTGAGGTGTTTGCAGAAGCCAGTCCAATCAGATAGAGATGATCAAAGTAACTGATTCTTTCTCTAGTCTGATGCTTTCAGGTCAAATGCAGAACCAGATGCTTCTATTCCACTGAACAGAAGTTCACCTGATACAAGTTCGGTTTCTGTCAGCCGTGGATTGAAACCATGAAGATCCAGGCACCTTCATGATGTCTGTATCTTGCATGAGTCCTCTCAGCTTCCCTGCACTGTCCCAATTGTACCGGTCGGCAAGCATGTTGGATAGTAACATATATGTCGATGGATCATCCTTTTCGAGCGCAAGTGCACACTCTGCAGCTCTCCTGCCTGCAGCCTCGTTGCCATCAATGCCTGCCAGACCAGAACCCCTGGCCGGAATGGCATCCTTGATATCAGCTCTTCAGCCTCCTCGATACGGCCTGCTTTTCCGAGGAGATCGACCATGCAGGCATAGTGGTCCTCACCAGGCTGAACACCAAACCTATCCTCCATGGCGTTGAAGTATATCCAACCTTCATCCACAAACCCACCTTGGCTGCAAGCGTACAGAACACAGATTAATGTGACATAGTTGGGTGCCACGCCTTTCAACAGCATGTCGTCAAACACCTCCACAGCCTCGCGAGCTAGACCGTTCTGCGCAAAACCCATGATCATCGCTGTCCAGGAGATAACCGGCCGCTGTTGCATGGACAGGAACACCTTGTAAGCACAGTTCCCTGACCCGCACTTGGCATACATATCGATGAGTGCATTGTTGACGCCAACATCTGAGTCATCTCCTAGCTTGATCACATATCCATGAACTTTCCTTCCTTCATCCAGATCGGTGAGGCTTGCGCAAGCATTAGCCACCGTTGCAAATGTGTAACTGTTAGGCATAACTCCATCCAGCATCATGTGATTGAGAATGCCAATTGCCTTGGCAGGCTCACCACAGTGTAGGCAGCCAGCGGCCATCTCTGTCCATGACACAACATCTTTGCAGTGAATCTCTGTGAACGCTCTGGTGCCGTCAACCAGGCACTTGCACTTCATATACATCTCCACCAAAGAGTTCCCCACATAGACATCGCCACCAAAGCCACTCTTGACGAGCTGTGCATGAACTTGCAAGCCGCTTGCCAAGCTTGCACTTGCTGCCAGTCCTGAAAGCACGGTGCTGAACGAGAAACCGTCGGCGCCAACAGCTTCCCTGACCATCCTTCGCCATAGAATCCACCCCTGCACGCACCAATGGCGCACGAACCCCGCAAGCAGCGTGTTCCACGAGACGATGTCCCGGGCACGAGCATCATCGAACAGCTGCACCGCGTCCGCGAGCTGCCCCAGACGGACCATTGCGGAGAGGAAGGCGTTCATCAGGAAGACATTGGACTCAAAGCCAAGGCGCACGGCGAGAGCGTACAGCTGCCGCGCGCGGCCAGCGCCCGCGGCACCGACGACGAACGAACTCGCGTTGAGCGCGCTCACCAGCGCGAACTCGTTAGGCGGGCACCCGGCAAGAAGCATCCGCCGGAACAGCGCAAGCGCCTCGCGGGGGTGGTCGCCCTGCGTGAGCCCTGCAATGGCGACGGACCATGAGACAGCGTTGCGACGGGGCATTTCGTCGAGCAGGCGGAGGCCGTGGCGGTGGAAGCGAGATTTGAAGTAGGCGATGAGGAGGTGGTTGCAGAGGAAGAGGTCGGAGGAGAGGAGGCCCGGCTTGAGGAGCGCCGCGTGGAGGGCGGCGGCGAGGTGGGGATTGGCGGCGACGGCGCTGCGCTGGAGGAGGGTCGCGTAGGTGTATCTGTGTGCAGGGACAGGAACGGGCTCTTGGTGGTGGTGGGTGGCGGCGTGGAAGCGGCGGGGTTTCACGGAGGCTGGAGAGGGAAGGGGCGGCACGGCAGGTGGTGCGCGCAGCGGCATGGCGGCCGCACCGTCTGATGCACGCGGAGGGGCCTCCGGGTTTTGCTGACCGTGACCGGTTAAGCCTGAGCGGCCGTGGTTGGTCGTGGCCGCGCGCGAGTTGTAAATTGTAATAGGCACTGGCGCCTCCACATGAACTCCTAGTTCTCGCCCCCTTGAACCCAGTCTAGGCGGAGGGCACCCAGCCGCCGCCGGAGGCAGAGAAGGAAGTAGGGAGCCAAAGCAAAAAATCCGTGATACACTACTTTAGGTATATAATATAAATCTTTATAAAACCATCGAATTTGTGATTGCCTATATATCATTTTTCTTGAAATCATTCTTCTTGACACTCATTTATCTGAAAGTTTTTGACCATTTTTGTTTGGTTTACTTACATCATGGCAGTATTGTTGTTACACTAACTGATGAGTTGTAAGTTGTAATGTGTATGCATGTCATGTAATTTTAATCTGGCTGTTTGAAACGTAATGATAATTGGACAGTTCTATAATGTCTGACATGATAGCCTATCAGATAACATGGCTTGAAAAAAATTCTTCGCAACCTCTGCCCTGTGTTGGTACAGTTCGTCTTCGCCTAGACGATAACCATATGTCAGCAGCAGCAAGATACACCAACAACAACTGAGAGTGATAAAAAAACATATAAGTGCTATTGTCAAACTGTTACCATTAACTATGCCCAGAGAAAGTCATTCATGAGTAATAACAGGATAGGAGTTCTTCCCCTCATGGTCGATTTGTTGATGTCGGCATCTCTCCACCACACCGATCAGAACCGATCAGTGGAGCAAAGGGTTGACGACTTGACCGGCGAAAACCACAAGGCCGCTGTCCTCCTCCATGATGAAGAAGAGAAAGGGATGATCAGCGATGAAGTTGACGATGTGATCGTCCGGCATGGCTCAGCCCAGGATCAGCCACGGTCCCTTCCTCGTTCACAAGGTCGAGTTCTTTTACGTGGCGAAGCTTGATGCATGGAAAAAGCCTCCTGGATCGTGGGATCCTTTGGCGGGTGGGCAATGGAGAAGAAATCATAATTACATAAGATAGATGGATTCCTGATGCACTCTGTCATCCAATTCTCCCTACTGTCCCTGTTCGGTACGCTAGGCTGATGGCTGGCTGGTACTGTTCATGCTGGAAAGTGCGGGTAGCTGCTGGTCAAGCCCACCCGGCGGAGGCAGCCAGCTGCTGGGTCCGTTGAGGAGAGCGGCCCCGAGGGGAGTGGAACGGCTGGCTGGTGCCGAACGGCTGGGCTGGTCAGCCCAGCGAGAATCAGCCCAGCCAGCCACTTTCGCCCATCCGAACAGGGCGCAAATGACTGATGATCCGAAGGTGAGCTCCTTGATGGATCACTCCTCTAAAAAATGGAACGAGGAATTAGTTCGGATATGTTTCAGACCTGCTGATGCTGAATGCATTCTAAATATTGCTCTAAGCCATAACCAGGTCCTAGATTGTGTATCTTGGCCTCTAACAAAGACAGGCACTTACACAGTCAAATCAGCTTATATTTTGGCTAAAAGTGGGGAAGTACATCTAAAGGCTAGTGCCACCGGTAAAGGGGAATCATCAGATCAGTTATGTAATGCAAAAGAATGGAAGCGTCTTTGGAGTATTAAAGCTCCACCCAAGATGAAAATTGTTCTGTGGCGATTCGCACATAATTGCCTTCCAACTGGACAGCAACTCAGACTTAGAAACATCCCTGCCTATGATTTATGTTGTCATTGTGGAAGATACGAATCTATTGAACATGCTTTCCTCACTTGTCAATATGTTGCTGAAGTCTGGAGAGAATTGAAAAGGAGGTGCGGTTTCAGGAAGCTGCTCAAATCTTTTATCTCACCCAGGCAATGGATTTTTGAAACTTTGGCTGACTGCTCAGAGCGAGAGGCCTCTATATTTGTGATAACTCTTTGGCATATTTGGGAGGTTAGAAATGCTATTCGAAACGGAGAAAGTGAGATGCATCCCTTATGTTTAGTTGAGAAATTGATGGCATACGTCGATATGGTGTTGCTGCATTTATATAATCCCGTTGTTCCCAACAGGTGTGATTCTCATAAGTCTAAACGCTGGGACCCACCACCTGGGGGATGGGTTATGGTGAATGTAGACGCAGCAATCTTTCATAAAACTAATCGAATGGGGCTGGGCATTGTGATCAGGGACCACAAAGGGGATTTCCTGGCTGCTTGCAGGTAGGGCATTGACAGGATCACAAACCCGGAATTAGCGGAGGCTATTGCTTTCAGGCGGGTGATTCTTTTTGCTTCTCATCTCTCATATAACCGGGTCATAGTAGCAACAGATTGCCTCTCCTTGATCAAGAAGCTCCAGTCAGAGGCCATGGATCGATCCCATACAGGAATCATTATCCAAGATATCAAGAAAGCGGTTTATGTTTCCTCTGTTGTCTTCTCTTTTATCCATGTTAGAAGTTGTAATGAGATAGCTCATGTACTTGCTAGGTCAACCGATCAGATCTCTGAATCGGTTTGGTTTCATGTTGCACCTGAGTTTCTCAGGTCTTCTCCGTGTAACGATCGGTTAAGTGAATGAAAGGCTACCGTTTCAAAAACCATTGACGAAGCACTGGTGGAGCACGGACGACACGGCCACCTTCTTGTGTGGAGCACCACCCAGCAGCATCGCCGAGAAGGAGTCGGCGGCAGGGTGAAAAGGCAGGTCAAGCCCGAGGTCGCGCAGCAGAAGTGAGGCCTCCACCTTGAAGGAGACCTCGAACTTGGGGATCTTGAGCTCCCCCACCATGACAGGCCGCTTGGGCACGATCGTCTTGTGCAGCAGCGCCGCCGGGTTGGAGCTGATCTGGCGCACGAGGCCAGCTAGGCCGTCGCGCTCGTCGGGGAGGTAGATGTACATGGCAAACGTCCGGCCGCCGCCGCCGATGCAGTAGGGCATGCGCAGGACGTTAAAGCCAGGATGGCAACCGATGTCCATGAAGGTGTGCTGGTGACTCCCTATCATGAATGGCACGCGGACGGCGGCGTCCGGAGAGACATGGAAGATGCCGTCTTCCGTGAGGTCCGGGAAGAAGGGTTTGTACCAATCGTCATTGAAGTAGAGCGAGTTGGCGAGCGAGTTGGCGAGCGAGTTGGCGAGGACGACCACCGTGCTGCCGTCGACGGAGCCCTCGCCGAGGAGGTTATCGACCAAGCCGCCAGTCTCGCTCCTAAACCAATCGTTGATCTCGGCTCTGGCTGCTGCGGGGTTGTCACCGAAGGCAATCGTCCTCACAGCGGCCTTGAACTTGCAAGCGGACCAAAGCTCCTCTAGTCTAGTTGGTTAGAGGAGCTGAGGTATGGTCGTCACCACGAGGTCGCGAGTTCGAATCCCAGTTGGGACGAATTTCTGCCCGTGGGTAAAAAAATCCCCTCGCTGTGCTCGCCGTAAGGCTTGGCCCTCACGGGCATGGGCCAGGGTTCGGGGATTTTTCCGCGACCGGGAGAAGCCGTGTTGCTTCCTCTTAATGAAAAACGGTGGGGTCCGTTCACCCCTCCGGCCGCGTTTTTTTTTGAACTTGCAAGCGGCAGCATCGGCGAAGGCGGGGTTGAGGAGGAGCGCGGCGTCGACCCAGACGCCCATGGCGCAGCGGACCTCGGGATCCCTTCCACCACGCCCGGCGAGGACGTCCGAGACCACCTTGGAGGCAAGCGCGTCGGCGCCGGCGGGGCCGAGGAAGGCGGCGATCTGCTCGCGGGCGGCGCCCGAGGCGCCGGAGGCGAGTAGGGAGAGGACGGCATGGAAGGAGAGCAGCGAGAAGGCGAGGTTAGCGGGCTCGTCGGGGCTGCCGAGGTGGCGGAGGAGGCGCATGGAGAGAGCTACCTCGTCCCTTACGGCGGCATCCTGCCCGTGCTCCATGCTCAAGCAGTGAAGCTTATCCCCTCCTACGCCGACTCCCCAAGCGAGAAATTAGCTTCGGAATTTGAGAACGGGGCTACGGGTATAGTTGGCCAAACGGGCCGGCCCGGCACTACACGGCACGGGCACGGCCTGGCACGGCACTAAACGGCACGGCACTAAGTGGCACGGTTGATTAACCGTGCCGTGCCTGTTAGTGCCCGGGCCAGCACTAGCACGATAGTGCCAAAAATACTCATTCAACTCAGAATTTGTAGTAGATTCAAACAAGCACATAATTTAATTCAGAAAATTCAGCACAAGATCTAACAAAAGATAAATTTTATTAGGAGCTTGTGCAATGGCTGCCTCATTAAAAACCTCTCTAGATAAAACTCACCCTTGTGAGAAACTCTAGAGAGGGAAAAAGAGTACAGTCAAGCTCCAATAATGTTCATTACATCACAGTCCAATACTTAAAGTTCTAGAGTGTCTATAAGTCCTAAATATTACAGCCCATTACATGAATGATCACTAATCAAGATAAAGTTCTTCAAAAGCTTGTTCAAGCTCCTTGTCTTCCACATTCTGTTGCAGCCTTGCTTCTGCAGCCTCCCAGTCCTTGATGCAGGTCAGCATCTCCACCATTTCAGGCAGATTCCTTCTTCGCTCCTCAATGATCATGCCAGTCATACTAAAAGTGGATTCTGAAGATATGGTAGAAACATGAACAGTTAAGATATCTTTAGCCATGATTGAGAGTACTGGGTATGTAAGTTTGTGCTGATGCCACCAGTTCAAGATGTTGAAGTCATCAGTTAGGTGGTTGACAGTGTCACAGTCCAAGTAGGACGCAAGTTCAGAAGCATTGGAAGCTGAAGCTGATGACCTTAAAGCATGCAGCAAAGAGGTTGCAGATGTATCTCTAGACATGTTAAGAGTACCAAGCAAGCTACCAGAAACCAAACCAGCAGCACCATCATCATCATCATATATTTCGTCCCAAGCAGATCTTGACTTACCAGATAGGACAGGAGGGTCAGTCCTCCTTAACCTAACAACACCATATTTCTCTTCATACTTATTGTACACATCAGTAAGTCTAGCTCTAGTGCCAACCAAATAAGTAGAATAATCAGTACTGGTGAGACCACCGAACCTTCTAAGCACCCTAGTAAAACCTTTCATTTTAGCTCTGGGGTCCTAGATGAATGCAAAAGAGTACAGCAAAGGTATGTCCCTCCAGTACTTATTATATTTGTCTATCATAGGTTGCACCACAGATCTGATGTATATATCATTAGCATAATTTTTTAGATGCAAAGCAATCTTAACAAGATAATGAATCATAAGTGGAGATGTAGGATAGTACACACCAGACAATGTAACTGTTGAATCATAAAATAGCTCAAGAAATGATAAAACTTTTTGTGCAATCATCCAATGCTCATCAGTTAACAGAAATGGCTCACCTTCAGACCTAGGATACTGAGCTTGGATGAAAGTAGTGAAAGGGGACTTATGAGGAAACAAATGTTTAAGCATTAGGTCGGTAGAATTCCACCTAACCTCCATGTCCAGCTGAAACTTTCTAGGCCTAACACCAGTTGCAATGCAGTAACTTTTATATGCAGCAATTCTTTGATTAGATGAATTTAAGAATGATATTGCAGTTCTAAATGTTTCTATCAAAGGCTTGAGAGTAGTTAAGGCCTCCTTGACAATCAGATTGAGAATATGACATGCACAATGCTGATGCAAGAACATAGAATTAACAGAAGATGATGCAATGTCATTACATGATGCATACTCTGGTTCATCAGTAACATCAAAACCAAGGTAGTGAGACAGGATAGGTTTCAATTTTAGCATGGCTAAAGCATTAGATGATGCATTGTCTAAAGTAACAGCAAACACTTTATCAGTCAAACCATAATCAGCAAGAACAGATGCTACACGGTCAGCAATATTTTGTCCATTGTGGGACACATCAATAAGAACTAGACCAAGAACCCTCTTCTCTAATTGCCAGTCAGAGTTTATGTAGTGAGCAACAACACTGAGGTAATCCTCTTTGGCATTACCAGACCAAATGTCAGAGGTTAGACACACACAATTAACAGAAGTACCAAAAGTCTCAACAAGTTTAGCCTTGCAATCAGTGAAGTACTTCTGTATGTCTCTAGTGGTGGTTTGCCTAGACACTCTAGCATATTTAGGATTGTGAGCAGTTTTAATAAACTCTTCAAAAGCCTCAGATTCACCCATAGAGATAGGAACATCAAGTCTAGCAATCAATCTAACCAGTTGAGTACGAGCAACCAGAGGACAGTAGTCCCAAGTACGCATACTATCATCAGGATTAAAAGAGATTTGAGACTGAGACATGCGAGTTTTTTCACACCTCTTAACACAAGAGGCAATGTGGCGTGAAAGATGACCAGTGCCACCACTAGAAAAAGCAGAGTAGATCTTAGAGCAATGTAGGCACCTAGCTCCATACCTGACGGTCTTACCATCAGCTGTGATTTTGAATAGCTTCTCGAAATCATCCCAAACAGGAGAGGTAGAGGGACGTGAGCGCTTGGCGCTGTTACCGTCTGGGGGAGGTGCACCGCCGCAGGCAGGTACAGCAGGGCCATCATCGTCGACGTTGATGGGATCATCAGCACCAGGGCCGAACAAGGCATCACGGTCCTCGCGCAAGTCATCCTCGTCATCATCTCCGGCCATCCCGCACAATCGCCGCTCCTCGTTCTCGGTAACACCGAGCTCCACCGTCTCGTCGTCAGATCCGGCCATCGTCACTCGCCAGTTACCTGGTTCCTCAATAGCTGCACAGATCAAGACCTGGGTTAGGGAAAGAACATAGATCTAGTCATCTAGGGTTAGGGTAAGAGACTCACCTTTGTAGCCGGAGCACCAGGTACACCGGCGAGGTCGATGAAGCACGGATCTAGCCCCCGGCCCTGGTTCCTCGACGGATCTCGTCTACATCTACAGAAAAAGGTGAGGAGAGTGAGAGATCGAGAGGCCGAGAGCGTCTGTGCTAGAGCGAGATGAAAGAATAGAGGTACTTACGCGAGATCCGGAGCACCAGAGTCCGGCGGCGGCGACAGCGAGGAGGATGACCACGAGAAGAGGATGCTACATCGTCTGTACGAGATCGAGACGTTGGGTCTAGATGGCCGTGCCATCTGCTAGTGCCGGCCCCGCACCCCGGCCTTCACCCTCTGGGGCTCCGAGCTACTCACCGGAGCTCGGGAAGAGGAGAGGAGAGGAAGATCGAGGAGAGGATGAGAGGCGAGAGGGTGAGAGACTGAGAGGCGAGAGTGCGAGAGCGAGACGAGCGGCGGCCAGCGGAGGGAGAGAAATGATTAGGGTTAGGGTTGGGAGGGGGGAACGGACGGCGCCGGGCCTTATATAACCCTCCCCCCAATGGGCAGATCCAACGGTCGAGGGGGGCGCGGGGCGCTGGGCCGGACGAGCCGCCGTCGTGCCAAACGGGCCGAGGCCGTGCCTCCCCGTGCTAGGCCCTTAGCCGGGCCGGGCCCGTGCTAGTGCCGCGGACTGAGATCGCGGCCCAGGCACGGCCCGGCCTCTGGCACGGGCACGGCACGGGCCCGTGGGGTAACAGGCCGGGCCGGGTCAGTGCCGTGCTTTTCCGGACCGGGCCCGTGCCGGCCCGTTGGGCCCGGCCCATTTGGCCAACTTTAGCTAGGGGAGGAGAGACCGCCGGAAAAATGGATGCGGCGGCGGCGGCGGCGAGGCGACACTTCTCCGGGAAGGTAGGACCCTCCTTTTTTTACTAGGGTTAAAATTAAAAAATGACCATCCAATCTGGGCTGAAGCATGGGCTTTGCATCAACCAGTCTCTGGGCTGAAGTCGGTAACCTGGGCCAAACCCAAGTTATAGGCCAAGTGGGCTGAGACACGTCAAATATCTCTCATATCTGGGCCCGATCCGACCCAACTCGTGTCTCTGTTCCTTGCCCGCTTAAGCCCTTGAACCCCTTCTGCTTGCTCCCCACGCCGACCATCCCCCTCGCCTCGCCGCCACCGCCGTCCTACTCGGGCTCCACCAGCCTACCGAGTACCGACCTTCCCCTGCGCCCGGTCTCCCTTCCGCCCTCCCCCCATGTCTTCTTCCGCCGTGGCGCGCGTGTGGCGGCGCTCTCTCCGCGACGTCCTCCTGCGCGGCGGCGCATCCGCGCGGCCGGCCAGCACGGCCTCCGCGTCCGGCGCGGCGGCGGAGGCCGCAGCCGCACCGAAGAAGGTGCCCCCGCCACCCCGCAAGGTAACGCCCCCGCTCCCGCCTCCAACATCCCCTCGGCATTTGGACATACACTTCACAGGCAGTGATCTTGCTGACCTCCCGCCGCGTTGCTTTTCTCAATAAAAGCTGCTTAGCATGAGGAGCAATGGCTTTAGCATCCGCGGACTGTAGTCTGCCTGCTGCTTATGCGCTTCTTGCTACCTTTAGCACTTGCTTTGCTTGATGCTGCTGGCTCGTTGCATCTCTCACGCTGCCTTAAAGCTTTGCATCTAAGGAAAGATATCTTTTGTTAGGCCTTTTTGCCACAGTTGTCTACAATCTATCTGGCATGATGCGATACCAAGACTAGCTATGATTCGTAATTTATGTGTCCCAGAATAATAGCTATGATTTGTAATTTGTGTGTTCCAGAACAATATCTTTGATTAGTAATTTATGTGTCCCAGAACAAGGGATGATGGACTCTTCAATATGAGATTGCCAATATGTTTTGCAAAACATGCGATCTTTCCAACAATATTAATGAACTAAAACAACTTAATAAATTAATAATCGTGAAAGATCTTGTATGAATTTGATTTCTTGAATGACTCTTCTATGACCTTCTTTGGTGTTTCGCTTCATTAATTTGTTTTGTATTCTTACCATTTGGCAGGGAAGGCTTTTAACAGGGGCTCTGATAGGTTTGGCCATTGGTGGAGGTGCTTATGTGAGTACCGCTGATGAAGCCAAGTTTTGGTGTGTGATACTGAGTTCTTGACAATTACTTCTCTAGTAACTATTTCTGATTTTATTATTTGGATATGTGAGTACCGCTGATGACACCCCCTTATATGCTTGAAAAAATGTGCCAAATGGTATTTTTGAAAGCAGATTTAACTATTTAGCATTATTAATTGACAAAGTCCCTTTGCTAACCCTTACTGATTGTGCAGTGGCTGGTTATTCAAGTCGACAGAACTCGTGAATCCACTTTTTGCAATGCTAGATGCAGAGTTTGCTCATCGTTTGGCTGTTAAAGCTGCTGCCCACGGATTTGTTCCAAGAGAAAAGAGACCTGATCCGCCAGTTCTTGGGCTAGAGGTTTGGGGAAGGAAGTTTGCCAATCCAATTGGGCTTGCTGCTGGCTTTGATAAAAATGCTGAGGCAGTTGAAGGCCTCTTAGGCATGGGATTTGGCTTTGTGGAAGTTGGCTCTGTGACACCGCTTCCTCAAGAGGGAAATCCCAAGCCTCGAATTTTCAGATTAAGGGAGCATGGGTAAGTAATGTGTTTTGTTATTGACATTCAAACTGTTCCATGTCAATCAAGTTCCAGAAAATTCAGAATGGTTCTAATTAGTTGCTTGTAGTGCTGATTTGTTTGTTTCCCTTCAGTGCTGTAATCAATCGATGTGGATTCAATAGTGAAGGAATCGTAGTTGTTGCTAAGCGTCTTGGGGCACAACATGGTAAGCGGAAGATGGAAGAAACTTCAAGCTCCACGTCTCCCTCAACCAGCGACATAAAGCAAGGAGGGAAAGCAGGACCTGGAATCTTGGGAGTCAATCTTGGGAAAAACAAGACTAGTGAAGATGCTGCTGCTGATTATGTGCAAGGGGTTCATACATTGTCACAATATGCTGATTACTTGGTATCTGTCTTTTGCACTTACTAACTTCACACTACAGCTTTGGTACCTTTGCTTTCATATGGTCTGTAGGTTCATATAAATATACTGTGTTAGAATCAGAAATTTTGCATCTTTTATGTTATGCATTCTCATTTAGAAGCCTATCAAATAGAGAAACAGATGGCTGATTTGGGCTTGGCCTGTTCATTGGTTGAACAGTCTTAAGTGCATGATTGAGAAGAGACTACTCAATTACATTTTGGTTATGATGTTTGTTAATAAAGGATGAAATATTGACAAGTTTGAGGGCCCTTAGGTGGACAGTATGTTTGGACCTGGTTTAGTCTGACTTCTGAGGCTAGTGTTGTACTCTTACTGCAGGTCATAAATATTTCTTCCCCAAATACTCCTGGTCTTCGCAAATTGCAAGGTAGAAAACAACTGAAAGATCTTGTTAAGAAGGTATGTAGCTGTCTTAACTGAAGTGCATCTTCCCTATGATTGCATGGAAATCTGTATGACTCACACTGGATTTGCAGGTGCAAGCTGCTCGGGATGAGATGCAGTGGGCCGAAGATGGTCCTCCACCATTGCTCGTGAAAATTGCACCAGACTTGTCTAAGCAGGATCTTGAGGATATTGCTGCGGTGACTTATTGACCTTAGCCTTGTTCTACAAACTTGTCTACCATATAATCAAGAATCTAATGCCTTTTCTTAATATTTCTCAGGTTGCTCTTGCTCTTAGACTGGATGGTCTGGTAGGTTCACAATTCTTCCACAACTTACGGCACTGATAGCCTAATCTTTTGTAACTTTCATGCCTATCTGTACTTCTCACTTATATTTGGTGCTAATTTATATCGATGTTGTTGACCACACAGATTATATCAAACACCACAGTTTCCAGGCCACCACCCGCAGATACACATCCATTGGCTCAGGAGACTGGTGGATTAAGTGGGAAGCCTTTATTTGACTTATCTACTAACATTCTCAGGGAGATGTATATCCTTACACGCGTACGTGTGTTACCCTTATTACTTTCATAGAACTATACCTATTTGTTTAAGCTTCTTTCAACTGCTCAGCAAATGTATTCATTTATCAAATAAAATAGCTGTTTATTGTAGCCCTTTTGATGAACAACTCTTGTGAACCCCTTGCAGGGAAAGATTCCCCTCATAGGCTGTGGTGGTGTAAGCAGGTAATGGGATTTCTGTATTTACTTCAATTATTTTTGCACCTTTAGTGAACATAATTTCAATCAAATTTATGTATGTACAGTGGTGAGGATGCATACAAGAAGATCCGTTCTGGAGCTACTCTTGTTCAACTTTACACTGCTCTTGCCTATGGTGGTCCAGCTCTTATACCTAGAATAAAGGTTAGTATAAGTTAAACATGATTGTTAAATATGAAGTACATCATTATGTTCCTAATTCAAAGTTTAAATGCTGTTTTTGTAGTTAATATTTGAGGATATATTTTCCCATAGTGCCCATCTAATGTATACTGCAGTCATGTCTCTTTGTTCATTGGCCATAAGGCAAAGGTAGTTTAGGAGAAAAACAGATTTAATTAGTGCAAATGAGATGTAGTTTTGAGGTATAAACATATAAAAAGAACATAGTTTTTCTTTTGTCGGTGTATTCTTATTGTTTTACTGGAAATGATTCCAACTATTGCTCAAAATAGTTTTTTTAATCTTATGTTCTACTTACTAAGGAATAATTCCTAGTTTGATACTAATAGATCATTTGACATGTTCAGGCTGAGCTGGCAGAACGTTTGGACAGAGATGGTTTCAAATCTGTTCAGGAAGCAATTGGGGCAGATTTCAGGTGATCCTAGCAGATTACTGAGAAGACCTGAATAACCATTCCATTAAGTTCATATAATTCAGTTGAGAAGCAAGCAACTTTTCTGTAAGCATGCTCGCCAATTTCATTTGGCCAGTGCTTGAGAAGGAACACCAAGTTGAAACTTTTTTTTTTGGGTGAGTGGTACTCATTAACTTGGGTAATGGGTTGCCATTACGTGCGTATACATGGAGCTCTTTCCCTCTGTTCGAGCAAGTTGTACAACAGATTTTGGTTAAAATATGTGTATATTTAGTGGTATCCTTTAAGGTACATGTTGGTTTGATGCATCAGGAGTTCAGAACGGTTTTAAAGTTACACGATTTCTTAACAGCAGTTTGCCTTTATTTTTAATTCCATGATGGATATATTTGATAAGTATTGCACTGTATTACCATGCCTGCGTGTTGTTTCCTAACTTAATGATAAAAAGTTCCGTACTTGTCACTTGTCAATTGACACTGATTTCCTGTTGGTTCTTGTCACAGCTTTGTGTGTATGCACCATATATGATTATATGAACATTTTTTTTACTTATAAAAGGTATGCGGACCAGTTTGAAATGGTAAAGCTTCCCCTGCCACTTTGGGAATGCAAGACATAATATAAAAGAAAAGGTAAATGCAAGATAACCAGAAAGGAATTTCTATGTATGAGTTAGTTCGATTCAATACAAAGACTGGTATGTATAAGTGCTCATCACTACTCCACTCAATCTACTATAGGTAGGTAGAGAGTAATTCTCCCAAAGAACTACTAGTGAAATATACAGGTAGGGCTTGGGCAAGTAAGTAAAGTAGGCATGATTGATCATTCGTTACATGTTATCTGACATAGTGACATTAGTAGTAATTTTTCAGATCTTTCAGTCATCTTTTAATTGTTCTGGTATTACAGGATGTCGGGATGAAACATCTGAACACCATTATTGTGCAAGTGCCCATACCTGACTCGCTTGAAATGTGCCTCTGTGCAAGTAAACATCATGAAATATTATTAGTCATCCTTCAGTTGAATTAACTCATCACTCAATCATATATCATCTATAATTATAAAATGGGTCAGACTAGCTTGCCATCGTTTGGTTGCTCTCTTACCACTAGATATTGTGATGAAATATTTAAATATCATGATTGTGCAAGTGCCCATAATGTCCCGGTTTAACTCATTTGAATGGTTCCCATTTACATGTCTAGAAAACAGGATGGAATGCATCATGCATCTTTCTTCCAGATTTGAGCTGACCACCCCTGGTGCATGTGCATGAACAGAATCCTTGATGCCATCTACAGGGTTGGTAAGGTGTCATGTTAGTTGTTGCTACTCCTCACACGACCATCACCAACTGTTTATTTACTACTAGCTAGTGTGAGGTCTACTGGCCTTCTGGTGGTTGATAGGTTTAGTTATCATTGAGCGCTTGTCATGTACTCATGTTATCGCTTACTAATCGCATCCTCGAGCCCCACACAGCGACGAACCCGAGCTTTCTTTAGTCCCCATCCACATCCATTTCCATTTGTCGCCGTATGAATTGATGCTGCTTGTTAATCTGAAGCCGTGGCACGTCAGCATCAACCAAGATCGGTTGTATTTACATGGGCTCTTTTGCAGTTTTCTAGTGCCAATCTTCTCAGGTCGATAACGTAGTGTAACTCGGCGCCGCGATCGTAATCTGGTGCCATGTTCTGAATATTTTACCATCAGTGATGGCGTCTTTTCTGTGTGGGAACGGAGCACCTGCTCCTCTCGTCTCTCGAGTTGTCCACGAACTTTCCTTGGCTTTCGGCCGCCCTGATAAAACCTGGGCCATTCCCCCCATTCTGCATCGTGGCGCACGTCTCTGTCGCTTGTTGATCGCCACTTGTTGCGTTGGTTGGTTGGTGCTGCCGGGACCGGGCTTGACTCTTCGATCTGAAAGGCGTCTCTTGTAGTACTCGTACTACATTGCAGTCGCTTGGACCGAACAAAACCATAAAGAAGTTGAATTTTTGGGGCCATGGAAAGCATCCGCCAAAGATTCTTCGAGACAGCATCGTCCAAAAGCAAGCTGACGACTTCATGCCCTGAATTCTGATGGCGGCACCAGTCTGAATGGCGCCCTCGCGCAAGTCGTCCGGCCCGTTGTTTCGTTTTCTTCCTGTGCTTCGACGAGAGGCAACTGTCTACCTGAACTGCTCCGGAACGATGAAGCTGCTTCTTCCAGAAAGCAACTTGCAACTGTAGCGAGTGTTGGAGATTGTGGATGCATTTAACCAAAACATGGAATTGAACAGTTCTCAGATTGATGGAGGTCGAAGAGTCGAGACATGACTGCAGCCGGACAGGAGCAAGTAGACATGTCGTGGTCATGGGGTCATGGGGATGTCTAAAAATCAAACAAAGTGCATCATGTGAAATAGGGACAGGAAGAATTGAAATATGTTTGCATAATAGGGACAGTGTTCGCAAGCAAGCATGAGGCATCTTGAGTTCAGTTTAATTCAACTCAATTGGCTTCATGATTGAACGCTGGTACAGATGACAAGGACAATTTTTGCATCGTTGGCAATTTCTTGAGTAATCCTTTTAGTTTAAGGTATGTGTTGGTCAACTCCTGCTTCATGCTTGAGCTATAAAGTTTTCTTTTCCATCTTACTGTAAAGAGACATGCTGAGACCTCATATCGGAGTTGCATGTTCTGTGCACCTCTTTCAATGTTTTTTTTTTCTGTTTATCTCAGCAGAGGCGCGATCATTAAACGTTCTTGCAGCTAATGCTCATTGTGGGCTCGGACGGAGCTCATATAGGATACTTGGGAGAGCTAGAACATGATTTTTTTGTGAAATCTGAAATCATTTGATGCGCTCGCATGATTCCACGGTTGGCCGCTCGTCCGTGCGGGTGTTGGTCGGGGAGGTGGTGCAGCCAAACCACTGCCGGACACCATCACCATTGCCGAGTTCCCCGGCAGTGACGGCGAAGCTGCCATCCCGAGCGCGGAGTCGAACGCCGGACCATGAAGCCGGGACCGCACCAGCGTGGAGGAGAAGCAGCGTGTCCCCCCGGGGCACCAGTCCGCCAACGCCGCAGCGTTGCTGCCGGTGGCGGAAAACAAGGCTGTCGCTCGCGGCGGCGCGGAACGCGGGGGGAGCGAGGCCGGTTGTCATCGCAGCCGCGGGGACGAGCGCCGGTAGACGTGGGGTATCTCCTTGACATGGCGCCGTGTCGCGCGACCGGCGGTGGCGAACGGGGACAGCGCGCCGCCGGCGAGCAGCCAGCGGCAGGCATCGAGGCCGCCGGGGTGGACGCTATCTGGTTTACCGTCCACCCCGCCCCCGGATGGTATTTCATTTACCGTCCGGGCCCGCGTCATCTGGGCCGCTGGATGTAAAACGTGCGGATAGGATCGACCCGACCGGCTGGGAGGATCCAACTGCCCAGGACTTACCGTTTCGTTTTTTCGCCTCCTCCGCGGGGGGCTCGTCGCCGGCGGCCGACGCTCCTCGCCGATGGCATTTGGCGATGACTTGACACACAGCTAGCCGCCCCGACCAGGCCGGCGCAGGGCCTCTTGGTTTGCCGCGCGCCTTGCCGGGTCGGTCGCTAGTTGGCGACAGGATTTGTGCTCACCAGCTGTGCGCGTGCGGGGACGGCGACGGCGACGGACAGCCCGGATAAGCTATAGGTTGCCCCGCGGACAGCGATAGCCCATCTCGCGCGCACAAATCCAACTCCGGCTGCTGCTGCTGCTGCTGCTCGAGTGGCCGGCTCGTCGTGGTAGGTCGCCGCACGGCACGCCTCCTGAGTCTCACCCTGTAAATGAGTTGGAAACTAAATTACACCCACACCACCTCATTCTCATAAGAAAAATTATATGAACCCATTCCACTTTAAAACACCATCACCACACACTAATCCAACCCAAACATTTGAGCTCATAATGTAATAACTATTAGTCAAACTATGGTTACAACCCAATAAGAACCTGTTTTTCAAAAAAAAAAATCTTATCACACTGTTTTGCACAGAGTAGCTGCCAATTATACTGAGTCATCTAAAAAATTTCGGTCAATTTTGATTAAATTTTATAATGTGAACGCGAGATTTTAATTTCAGGGTCCGGCTCTTGACATGGGGCTCACATGTAGGTCTAGCCACATTGTTTTGCACATAGTAGTTGCCAGTCATATTGAGTCATCTACAACAAAATTCGATCAATTTCGATAAAATTTTATAGTGTGAACGCGAGATTTTAATTTCAAGGTCCGGCTCTTGACATAGGGCCCACATGTAGGTCTAGCCACACTGCTTTGCACAGAGTAGCTGCCAGTCATACTGAGTCATCTCCAACAAATTTCGGTCAATTTTAATAAAATTTTATAGTGTAAACGTGAGGTTTTAATTCTAGGGTCCGGCTCTTGACATGGGGCCCACATGTAGGTCTAGCCACACTGCTTTGCACAGAGTAGCTGCCAGTCATACCGAGTCATCTCCAACAAATTTCGGACAATTTAATAAAATTTTATAGTGTGAACGCGGGATTTTAATTCCAAGGTCCATCTCTATACGAAGAATCCATTTCAACCCAACCCAATCCAACCCAACCCGCATTTATATATAGGACCTGCTCCACCCCACCCCATTACCTAATATAATCCATTTCAATCCACCTAAATACACTTTATATCAAAATTCAATCCATTAAACCCATTTGAAACCACACCGTTTGCAGGTGACCTGAGTCTTGATAGCCCCGCCCATGAAAATAACTGACCTGTCTAAATCTATTGAGTTAATTCCTTGAATGCCATCAAAATTTATATCAATCCCTTCAATGCCATTGAAAATTAAGCTATCCCTTTGTTGCCATCAAAATTTAATATTTTATCCCTTCAATGCCATTCCGTTCAATTCTGCTGTTAACATAACGGAAGCTACTGCGGACCCCACGTGTAACTGAAAGGGAGGACTAAGGCGAAGGGCCGCGCGGACGGCCGGGCGGGCCGACAGCAGAGCTCGGCCGCCACGGCTCTTCTATCCCGCCATGGCGGGGCGCGCGGCCGGCCCCCATGGCGCTCGCGACCGGCGCCCTCCGTGCTGCCTCTCCGCGCGGAGGCACGACACGGGCCGGCCGCCGGCGCTCCTCCCCCTCCCTCGCCGGCGCTCCCTCACCCATCGCCGGGGACGGTCCTCCCCCTCCCTCGCCGGCGACTGGATCGGGGCGCCGCCGACCCTCTGCCCCCTCCCTCCCTCTCCGCCCACCCTCGCCGGCGCCGGATCCGGAGTGGCGCGCGGCCGGCCCCTCCTCCTTTCCTTCCATGGCAGGCGGCCGGATCCGGAGCGGAGCAGGGGCCGGCGAGCGCGCAGAGGCCTGCTTCCGCTCCCCCTGGCCGTGGCCGCGCGACGGCTTCAGCAGGCGGCGAGTCACCGTGGGGGCGGCGGTGGAGGCTCTTTGCGGCGGCGGCACCCGGCCGCGTCCTCCTTCGGCGAGCAGGGCCATAGCGCGGCGGCCCGGCCGATTCGGAGTGGCCTCGACGGCAGCAGCGCACACGATGCCCTCCCTGGAGCTCGGGGACGCTCGAGCTCGGCCTGCCTCGACCTCTGCCCATCGGCTCGCCTCGGGGCGCCACGGCCGACTCACCTCGCCGCGCCGCGCCTCCTTCCTCGGCGCCGCGCCCCCTCTCTGCTCCCTCCGCCGGTGACCGGAGCTCGGCGCGCGCGCGTGCGAGCGGGCCTGCGCGAGCTCGGCTGCTGGCGGTGGGGCAGCTGCGGCGGGCGGAGGCCACACGACGCGCGGCATGTTGCCCTCCTCCGGCGCGCGTCCATGGCGGAGCGGCGCGGCGCGCCGGGGGGAGGGAGGGAGGAGGAGCAGTGGCCATGGCGCAGCGGGGCGGAGCGAGCGGAGGCGCTGTTGGGGTGCGGCGCGAGCAGAGGCAGCTCGCCACGCCGCCGACCATGACCTGTCGGCCTTAGTCTTAGTCTTCCCTTTCACTTACACGTGGGGTCCGCAGTAGCTTCCGTTATGTTAACAGCAGAATTGAACGGAATGGCATTGAAGGGATAAAACATTAAATTTTGATGGCAACAAAGGGATAGCTTAATTTTCAGTGGCATTGAAGGGATTGATATAAATTTTGATGGCATTCAAAAAATTAACTCAAATCTATTCCGTTGGCTAGTAGACCGGCGCCTGTGCCGGCCTCCCTTTGACCCTTTGCCAATGCCGCATCGGGCATTCGATGACCACTCGCCCTGTCGCTCATCAGTCGCCGCCGGGTCCCGCTGCAACCATTGCATCTGCCGCTTGGTCGCTTGGAATCAGGTTCATGTCGTAGCTAGCCTCTACGACAGTACGACGTCGACGACGACCAGGCGCGTGACGGCACACTGCAAACATGCTGGGCTACAAGCACTAGTGCCGCGACCTACTTGCCGGGCAGTCTCCGTAGCCTTCTTCACTGCAGTTGCAACGACCAGACTACTGTAGTACTGTGTACTGCTAATCTGTTGATCGATCTGTTTACTGTTGATTGCTTCGTCAGGTTTCAGTTGCAGTATCAGGTTGTGATTTCGTTTTCCTTGTGTCGCAAATGGGTCGTTTGCTTCACGCCAACTCCATTGAGAAAAAGCATGCATTACCGTCTGCTAATGCTCCCAACCCAGCAGCAGCGGCATTATATATATTCCAGAGACCTTGACTTCTGAACGCACAAGCGCAGCGCGAGGAAATTTCGCTCCATCGTCCACTGCTGCATTAGCATTAGCATTACCCTTCTTGCTTGTCAGTTGTCACCACTCACCACTGAGCCGTGCTTATCCCGGAACTTTGCTACGCCGAGATCCATTGGCACGACCATCGCTTTCACCGAGATCTTCTCCCATCAGCACAGTGACCGACCTTGAATTAGTAAACATACCAACATAAAAATTGAAGTCTGAACACACCACACCGAGAGCTAGCTGCACAATTTCCCAAGGCAGGCAGGAAGCTGCAGGAGAATGATATGATCGAGTTCGTTCATCGGTGTGGGTTAGTGAGTGCTAATGATGATGGCAATGGTCTAAAGAGGAAGGAAGAAGAAGAAGATGATGGAAAGAGAAGGGCCAGGCCATGCACGATTGCACCGCCCATGGAAAGATAAGAGCCCCACCACCATCCGGTTTTATCATCACCATAGTTGTTGCTCCGCGCCCAAGTGATGGGGATGCCTACCAGGGCCCATCAAGAATTCATCAGGGGGCAAAAGCACGCCCTCCATTATACTACTAGTTTCGAATTCGAATTTGAAAGTGATGTGCGCTTAATTTGAGGTTACATGCATGGTTTCTTTTATGTTATATTTAGTACCATCGTTGATTGTGATCGAGTTCATTATTGTTGCTTTTGGATGCATGCACAGTGCTACTGTTGGTAGATGGTAGTTGGTAGCAAGGAAGTCTCACTTTTCTCACCCAAAAGAGTGCTTATTAAAACTTATTTGAAGGCTAGGCTGGCTTAAACTCGAATCCTCCCTGATGACTCTCACCCAACCTGAAGGCCAAGTGGAAATGAAAATTCAAGTACTAAACACAAATTCGCAACTTGTTTTGAAAAAGGGACAATCTACAGAATTTCTGTGATATTAATTATGTGAAACGCCTACTGCTTAGTTAAGTGTCTTTCAATAACACTAACTCATCACAATTGCCTGAAACATTAGCTGTTCTCGAACTACTATTAAATTGCAGTTGGACCCAATTCCATGATCCACACCACTAATTGAGGCTAGTGGATCAGATATTTCGAATAAGAAGAGCTTTAATCTGAACTGTAGCTTATTCTTGGGTGGTTCGAAGTAATTAAAAATAGTAAGCGAATAATGCACGGGCACGTCTGATCCGATCGTTTATTTGTGGTATGCATGGATCAAGTGGTGTTTAGTTTAGGAGAAGCAAGGAATAAAGCAGGCTCTGAAAGCAAGTCTGAGGAGAGCATCAAGGTTCAAGGAAAGCCACCTCTGTTGAACTGGACTGTACGGAAGGGAACCAAACTCGGGTGGTTAGGGTTCGAGTCCCAACTTTGGAACATTGTTTAGCCTGAGCAAACCCCTCACTAACGACGCTTTTGTTTTAACAAATGCGTGGACAGGGGCTGCTCTTTTGTTAAAATGGAGTAAGTACACGAATACGCCATTCCTTTCCCATTCAGAAGAGGGTATTTTAATTAGTATATAAAAGATGCACTCCTGCACTTTAGTGAATTTTAGTTTTTGCAAAAAGCAAACCAAAATCATTTGATGATATAACGAGCGATAGGAGGCCCCGTCTCGAACAACAAAATAATAAATAGTTTAATTCCAGGGAATCGTCCTCCAAATCCGAGTCTAAGTCCAGTTGTAAATAAATCTCACGAATTCAGAACATACAAAGGCTCTTGTATGTTTGTTAATGTTTTATACATCTCTGAACATCTGAGCTACGCAATGTTCCTGCCTTTTGCAAAGCGAAGGAACAAATAAAGCTTGCTCAGAAGTGGCGCTTCTGGAGCAAGCTTGTACAGAGCAGCTAGATACAGCCTTGCAGCTGCATCACTCTGTGGCCGTTGAGGCTCACTACGTTGTTAATGCTGCGGATCCCGCTAATCTCACGTGATCTAGACAGCGGGGCGACGTCGATCGACGTAGCTGTACGTTGATCACGTCGGCAGGTCGGTCTCGCTCGCCGGCCGGCTGCCGCAGTGAATGCGCGCACGGCAGGCCGCCATCGGCGACCCATCTGCAGCAGCGCCCCTCGCTTCGAGCTGTGCGTGCGCCGCTGCCGGGCGGCCGTTGATATTTCGACAAGGTGACAGACAGCGGCGGGTCATCAGCGTGACCGTCCCCGTCCCGTGCCCCGGACATGGCGCGTTACTCGCCGCGGCGTATCGCGGCTCCCTCTACAGTATCGCGGCTGGGAGAGTAAGCGTAGCGTCTGGGCTCGTCGACCGCGGCTGCCGACGTGCCGGAGACGGGGCTCGATCTTTCCCCTCCTCCCGTCCTCTGGGTCCGGACTGTTCGCGCACGCAGCGGCTGCTGGGTTCATCCTGATCCGCCGCGACGCGCCATCCACATCCACCAGACCACCTGTGGCTGTGGCTGTGGTCGTGGATCAGCGGCGCGGGCGTGGGGAAGGTGACGTTGAGTTTGAGTTGATGGGCGGCGGCGCTGGGCTCGGCGAGCGCGGCAGGAAGAATCTGGAAGGCCTGCAGCCGGAACCCAACAAATCCGTGCCGCGCCCGCGCTTTCCCCGAGAACAAAGGGCAAAAGCCAAAGTCCACGCATCATCCATAGCTACCAAATGACTAGTGCTTTTGTTCTACTCATGCTCATGCCCTCCTGCTGATCAACGTAGGATTAGTAATTTTTTTTGGTTCGCCGATTGATTATTAATATTATTAGCGGGTAAATAAACAAATCTACGACGAGCAACGGTTATGTAGAAGACAAGATGCTATCCCCACCTGCTCCGGCTGTTCTGACTGTCAGGTCCCCGGACGCTGGGCCTTTGACCATGCCCGTCTGATCTGGATCGAGGCCAACGCGGTGATCCCGGGAAATGCATTGTTTTCTCAAGGAGTTGACTCGCCAGCCGGCCCGTGTGTGTACGCACCGCGCTGTCCCGGGTTCGCATGTGTAGCCGGATCGGGGAGCTCAAGCGCCTGCGTCGTCAGGCACCCCAAATCCAATTATGAGGCTCATGCACTGTCAGACGAGAACAGTGCTCGATCGTGCCGTGCCACCGCCTGTCGACGTTCGCTAGCTAGCGATCGACTAGTCCAAATTGTTTATACTAGCACACACACATATGAGTACGTATTGCTTTCCCTTCTGTTGGTTTCCCCATGATGATGATGGATTGTGTTGATCTGGCACCGAATCGGAGAAAGAAGCCATCCATAGTCCAGATGGATTAGCCGGAAAGCAGAAGCTAGAATGATGACTTGGAACAGCGGTGCCCAACCGAGAACGAAGCTGGTATGGTATGGCACTCAGCCACTCAGCTCGCCACCGGTTGGTTGGTCGGTCCCTCCCATGGAACGGATCATCGCTTTCCTTCCCCTTCGCAATCACACAGGGAAGAGCTAAGTGTCCAGTTTGACAGCACTCCAGACCCTGTCAATTACCACAAATTACCATGTGCTGTAGTGGTGGTAGCATTTTTGGGAGTAGAAAACGTAATTTTCAGTCGCCATCAACCGAGGCATGGATCTTCGTTCAGGGGGATGCAAAGATGTAAATACTCGAGTTAGTTTCCCATAAATTTTTACTAGTAGTACTTCAGTTATACTACGGTAATAACTTGTAATCAGGAAAAGAAATAAGAATCCAGTGCAGAGCAAAATCCACAGACCTCTGGCGCTCCCCTCTCCCCCACATAAATAGGCAATAGCCGCGGCACCCGCTCCACTCCCCTCTCTGTCCAGCCAGCGCGCCTCCTCCCTCCCATTCATTGCTCGCGCCGCGCCGCGACGCCGACACCTCCTCGCGCTCGGCTCGTCCTCCACACCACCACCTCCCCGCTCGTCCATGTCGTCCGCCTACGCCTCGCGGCACCGCGGCAGCAGCGGCATGTCCACGACGACGGTGCTCGCGGCCAAGGTGGCGTTCGCGTCCGCCGCGCTGCTGGCCGCGGCCGCGTCCTTCGCGCGCCTCGCCGTCCCGCAGCTCGTGTCCGTGGCCGGCGCCGTGCTCCCGCGCGCCTGGGCCGTCGCGCGCTTCTGGCTCGTCCCGCCCTACCTCTTCGTCACCGTGCACCTCATCATCCTCGTCATCTGGAAGCTCTCCGACCACAAGCACTTCCAGCAAGCCCAGGCGGCGCACCTCCTCCACAAGGACCCCTGGCCGGTCTCGGTCTCTCAGCAGCACACGCCGCACCCGGCGCCGGCCGCTGTCCCGTCCTCCGACGTGGCTGCCCCCGCCGCCGTCAAGGCCAAGGAGGAGTTCGGTTTCCCGGCCGGGTACGGCGAGCCCCTGGAGCACGAGTTCTCCCCGGACTCCGGCGGCGGCGACTCCTGCGTCACCACGGAGTCCGACGAGGACGCCACTTCCTCCCCATCCTACGTCACGGACGTCAGGCGTAGCCGGGCGCCGGCGCACCAGCACGCGGTTCTTGAACGGGAACCATCGCTGCCGTCGCAGACCCTGGACTGCGACGGCGACGGCGGCGACGACGACATGGACGCCACGTGGAAGGCCATCATGCAGAAGACGCGCCCGGCTGCTGCCGCGGCGCCGGCGCCGGCGTCTCCCCCTCCCGCGCAGCAACCGCCGCAGCGGCCGCCGCCGAGGGCGCGGGACCCGTCGGTGGGCGCGGAGGAGATGAACCGGCGGTTCGACGACTTCATCAAGAAGAACCGCAACTCCTTCGGGCGGCAATAGGCGCCCTCCGATCCGACCCAGCCTCCCCGCCGCAACCGTCCGATACGTATATAGACACATGCATCTTTGGTTTTTCATCTTGGTGTGCCGCCGAAGAGATCGCCGGAGCGGAGGGAGGCGGGTCGATCGAATATAATTCGCCATGCTTAGGTAAATTATTAGCGATTGATCTCCTTGGGAAAACAGTAAAATAAAAATCCCTTCTTGATTAAGATTATTAGTCGGCTGCTTGATTAGCCGGAATGAGTTGTCGTTTGCGTGTCCGGAGGAAGGCGACGCATTGGCGTGGCTGCTTTCCGTAAGAAAGCAAGAAATCGGTCGGCTTCTGCGCTAGCAGTCCGGTCCACTTCTTTCATCTTTCCCTTTCGGTGCCATCAGGATCTAACTGTAGATGCATGCTTTGCTTAATGCTGACTTCTAGTGGATATTTCTGCGAGTGGAAATGAATAATGAGTCAAAATTCTGTGTAAAAAAGTGTATTCTGAAATCTGAATCTTCAGTGGCAGAGGGAAGCAACTGCTGTTTTCTGTAAAACAATGCAATGATTCTAGTACTGGAAAGCTACGCAAATCATTGGATATGGATTAAGCTATATGTCCCCTGATGGCACTAAAATTATTAGCAGAGCAAGATGTCTATTTTCTTAAGAAAATAAGATGCCTGCAGTAAAATTCGCCATGAACAAGTGACTGAAAACGCTGGAACTGATGAATTTGTCCCGATCCTTTCTGGAATTTGCAGGTTGCGAAGGTTCTGGATGGATTATTGGATGGAGGTGCTGTGGCAGTAGCTAGAGATGACCTTAATGCGCTGAAATGATGGTTTCAGTTGGTACCTGGCTGTTAGATTCTCCTTTTCAGTTGTTGCCCTTGCTAGCCTGGCATTTGTTCTTAGCTTTTCCCCTTTTCCTTTTTTTCCTACAGCTCTTTTACTGATTATAACAGTGCTAATTGTGCAAGTTCATATATATATGGTGCTAATACTGGTGAAGTAGTGGGTGTGCCTGTGATTATATATGAACTGTTGCTACCACATGGGGTGTGTGTCTGTGTGGGATAGAGAGATCCACATGTCAATGACCATACATGCACTACCTTTGCTCCATGATTCTTTCTTATTTTCATGGAATGGTCATTAGATGCCTCATGTTCAATGTTTCTACTGTGTGTGTTATATATAGCCACTGTTTTTGTCTAAAGTGAACAGTCAGCAATTTTTGAAAGAAAAGCTTAGATGCATGTGCTGCTGTTGATCAAAGTATCACATACGCATCCAGATGACAAGTCACGGTTGTGAGATGGATTGGTTTTGCACTGCTGTTCCTCTTTATTCCTCACGTACTATTTGTGACGGAACCGCCAAATTAAAACTCTAATTAAGCGTAATGGCCGTCATTTGAACACATCAGGCACATTCGCTTAATGGCTTAATTTGGCGATTCTTTTTCAACCCACGGCCCGATCGAAACGACACCGGTAGTCCCACGCGAAGGCGGGCGCATATGGTACAAGCACGACAAAATACTTGAAAATACAACAACTCGACACAAGGTAATACATAACTTTTACAAACCCAGTGAAATTACCATAGTTTTACAATCCGAGTTCAAATACACCATGACTTACATAATTTACAAAGATTACATAATGTTCAAACTTTACAATAGCAAAACAAGTTCAAAGAAAAGAACCTGCAACTAAACTAACTCCCTGGTTCAGGTCCAACACAACTGGTCAGACCGGTTCCCAACACCGGACAGACCGGTGCCCCTCGGCCTACACTAACCACCGTTCAAATACAATAGTTTTCCAAACCGAGTTCAAATATACACTAGCTTACATACTTTACAAGTTTTATAATAGATGTAACCAAAGTTCGATAAGAAAGGACCTACAATTTACTAACTACTCTAGTTCAAATTCTGTTCAACCGGTCAGACCGGTTCTCTTAACCGGTCAGACCGGTTACCCATGACCTGCCCAAGACCACCGGTTAGACCGGTACCTCCTACCGGTCAGACCGGTCCAAGCAAAACAGAGGGGATGCACACTCTGCCCTCAAGTGTGCAACCCTCCGCCTTCCTATCCTACTGATCTCGATCCACCACTTCCCACCCCTCTGCATCTCGGCGGATGAACTTGGCACAGCAGGGCAGAAGTCGACGTCGGGGTGTCCTGAAATACATTCTTGGGTGGCAACAAACCCTGAGCAACTAATACTCCGCAAGACTTACCCGACCAGTGGGTGTACTTAGCCCACATACCTAGACATGCAAGGTATTTGGCTGGTGGTTTATTTTGCAGAAAAAACAACTAAAGTAATTCCTTAATTTCAACTTTTAACTCCATATCCTATATGTTTAAACCATCAACTAGTAATTGCATCTTCTAAGCAACCATAGCAAACATTGAATATTAATTCAGGATAAACAATTCCAACCATCACTTATATTCCATAAAGCATTACTACGATGCGGTGTTGCGACCAAGGTGCTCATATCCGAGAGCAACTGACGGCGAATAGATTCGATTTAACCTTGCAAGGTAGACATAACCAACACGGCACGCAAAAGCCCCGTCGGACCCTACGAGCCTACCCTTCTCCTCCCCGCCTCGAACTACAGAACTGCCCCACCTACATATAGTCAGCCGAGCTCAACGAGAGACCACCAAAAGTAAATACATGCATTCCCAATTCTCCGCGACTACTCGACTCGCCCTAAGGGGTGGTGACAGTGGCGGACCTAGGATTGAAACTTAGGGTATGCCATATCAAAGTTTTAACATACAATTCGGTATTCGGTACAATCTAAAAAAATTCGGTGCACAATAAAAAATTTCACGAGCAATTCGGTATACAAGTAGTTAGGTTCAATACTTGCATAGATTACAATATAAATAGTAGAAGCAAATTAAAAGTGTGTTTGATTGAGCTGTGACTTTTGGAAAAGCTGCTGTAAGCTGTGGGCCATGGAAAACAGCTGTGAAAAAAACAGAAGGCCATTTGGTTGGGCAGCTGTAATTTTTTTATCAAAAAACTGTTAAGGGGACCCACATATCATCCACAATCATCCCGATGCGGCCCTCTCGAGAGAGGGGAGTGGCGTGGGGAGGGCGCGGAGCCTCAACGACGATGAGGGCAGGGACACGCGCTCATAAGAGCAGGGCCGCGCACCCGCTGGACAAGGCTTGTGATGCGCTGCCGGGAGGGGAGGGAAGGGGCGCCCAGGAAGCGGTCGCGAGAGGGAGGAGAGAGCGACGAAAAAAACACAAACCGGTATCTACATAATCAATGACAAGAGGGTAATTTGTATGTCCAAAAGCCAATAAAAGTAGAGGAAAGTGCTTTTGGATATGTACTAGTGAAAAGCTGGCTTTGGGAAAAAAAAATGTTGCTACCGGTAGAAGCAAGACCAATTTTAGAAGATTGTAAACCATATCATAAACCTTATGCCTCTCAATTTGAACTAGAACTGAGAGGTCAACAAGATTGGTAAGATCTTTGAAGCTGTCTTCATGTCTAGTGTCATCAATATGATTGTCAAGTTGCAATTCAAATTTTATTAATCCTAGTTAAAGAAGTCATTAGAAAGAGAAGTGCTGGCTTAGAGTATGCCACGGCATACCCTGGCCACCCACTGGGTCCGCCAGTGGGTGGTGATGAAGTTCTGTACTTTCGAAGCAGGGCAGTACTAGGCTTACCGGTTTTGACTACCTCCTACTCCCGGCATGTGGCTAGTACAATTCTAACTCGATCACAGGGCCAGACAACGAACGGTCCTTAACCGACACAGACGGGGCTAGCCTTTCCCCGCCCAGTCTCCATTTTCTTTTCCTTCTCCAACCTATTCCAATATTCCATATACTCAAAATAACGAGATATCCTATATCTCGCGAGTGACCAAAAATCACTCGACTTCTACCGAGATCTTATTAAGCATAACATTTCTATCATCCTATACATACTAGTATAACTCCAGGGAACCTAGGGATCATGCAACTAGAGTTCCAAACAATTCCTAAATCTAATGCACAAGTAATAGAAACATGTATAGGTGTCATAAATTTGAAATAATAGGGCATGCACCGGGGCTTACCTTCGGGCTGCCGCTCAGAGCTAGGGTCAACTGGGCCTTGGACCGAGTCCTTGTGAACCTCCTGCTTGGCTTGCTCCGGCTGCTCCTGGGGCTCCGCAATCACCTCGTACACAACCTCCTCTACGGCGGCTGCTACATGTACGCATATGATATGAGAAATGCAATTATGACTTGTAATGATAAATTAGTCATTGAACGAGTATAAGTACTAATAATCTACATAAAAATACACCCATACTAGTTGACAATATTTCCAAAGATCCGGAATATCCGGACCACTATCCGGAGTGTCCGGACACCCAAGTCCGGAGTTTGCAGGCCTATACCCGGAGTTTCCCCCGGAGTGTCCCAAACCCGGAGTATCCGGGCTTATACCTGGAGTTTCGCCTGGAGTGTTCCAAACCCGGAGTATCCGGGCTTATACCCGGAGTATCCGGACCCTAACCGGTCAGACCATACCGGTCACAACTTTCTGCCCAGCCCGAGCTAGGGCATCGCCCAAACGATGATGGGATCCGCTTAAGTGATGCAAAAAGAGATTATTGACCCGGGGAAACCCTTCTAAACATCCCAAAAGACGGATTGAACTAGTACAAGCTAGAGTACCTCAATCAAGCCTTGCTTGCACGAAGAACTTGAAAACGGAGTCTCCCCAGGAAGGAACACATGGAGAGGAAGGTTCCCCACGCCAGTTGGAAGCTTCTATGGCTTTGGGGTCGAGTTGGGATGGGGGATTTGGAGGTTAGGGCTTGGGGGAGAGGTAGGGCAAGGTGAGGGAGTGAGAGGAAGAGAGGAAACGGGGAGGGAGTGAAAGTGAGCTGTTGAGAGAGAAAGAAATAGAATGTTTATTATATTTGTGGGATCCAGATGACCAAATTAAGGGAAATAGAAACTCCACGCCTGGAGTATCCGGGCCAATGACCGGAGTATCCGGACAGGGTGTTACACTATTCCTTTTCTAACCTCCTCCCATGTGTAACGAAACGGCTAACGACAAATAAATCATATCGTGGTGAAAAATCATGGAGATGCAAGGAATCAGATACTGTTTTCTTGAACTGTAAAGGCTGCAAACCTGAACACTTGGTTGGGCACAGGCGTGATGCCCAGAGAACATTTTCAGCTTCCAGTCTTCAGATACTCGATATCTAGCCGTAGTACGGATGCGTACTTTTCTGTGAAAAAAACTCGGGCAGTATTGCACTATTGCTCTCAGTGACAGAGTCAGTTCCTGATGAACAAAAGTCGGTACTACTTGATGTCATATTCAGGGACTGAATTCTGAATGTTTTCAACTTTCAAGGGTTGTGATCAGGCAATAATAACAAGTTAATTGCCTTCCGATAATAATCTTTAAACACTAGAGGAGGTGTCCTTGTGTTTCTACATGGCGAACTCCAGTGGATTTTCTTGGGAGATGAGGCGCGGCTGAAGTAGAATGTGTGTCCCTTGTGCTCCTGAAAGTGGCATCCGAACTGTTTCACCAGCATGCATCAACGCATGGCTCTTCACATCGCACTGCGAAAAGGGCCATGTACTGAACCATCCCTCCACAAGCACCCCTGCATGATTGTGATTCGGTGAAGCAGGAGTGCAGGGCATTGCATTGCATTGCTTTGCGTGAAAGGCAGCACCAACAAGCCCCAAACCACCCCCTTTGTCGCAATTTCGAAAGCGCATTTCACGTTTGATCCTTGTCATCCACAGTCAACTTATCCATCAGAATTCAGATCTGTATGGTGGATTCTTCCCCCTGCAGCTCCCGTAGCCTGCACAATTCCATGGGCTGCATCCATCTCAACATCAAAAGGAGTAGATAGACGCACTTAAATTTGTAAAGGCTAGCGACACACACCCCTTGAGTTGCTAGTTTCCTACTACCTCTAGACAAGATGTCACAAACTCTGATGATCATGCATCTTCAGACATCTCATCTGGCAGCAACAACACCTGTGCCATGGAGGCATGGACAAGTCCTCTTGTTTTGTGGCTGCCCTTTTGTTTGGGACTAGTAGCTAGGGTCATAGGACCTTCCTAGGCTTCAATTATGACACTTAAACTATCCCGGAACTGGGTCTAATCACCTCTTCCACTGACCCTGCTACAACATCAGAGTACTGTTATGGTGGTTATGGTGACAAGGCAACCACCTCCATGGAGCATCTGCAAATCATTTCTGCACTGCATGGAGATGGCTGCTTGGAGCTTCTGCTGCAACTGTGTTGTGGTCCAGTCCTCATGTATGCCACTCACCATCCAGAAGTGTATTGTTGTATATATGCATGTATATTTGTATACACATATATATGGTAGCTGCTCATCACCGCATTGTTGTTTTGGCAATCTACCGCCGCGCGCGGCGGCTGCGACTATCCTATCCGGCTGAAAGAGACGGCCAGGGCAAAGTGCAGCGAACAACGCCAGGCGCGAGACATGTCCATGCGCAGTGGCCTTGGCGCGATGCCGTGATGGCTGCACCAGGCCAGCCAGCGCCCAGCAGCAAGGGCGAGGCGGGGCCATGGCTGATGTGAGGTTACTGAGAAGCATCGGGGAAAGCGCCGTCGCCGCCGGCCCCACCACCGCCGGCCTAGCTAGGCTTTGTGGTCCGTAGCCGTCAGTGGCAAACTAGTCGTCTTCCGCCGCTCCATCGAGCTCCCTCCCGCTCGTGAGCACGTCGTATCGATCGTGTCGCACACTAATCAAGTGATGATGAGAAAACACTCATCATTACCCATCAGAAGGTATATCTCAGGATCAGAGCAAACTGTTAAAATGACACAAGGGCAAAGAATGTCGGGCCAATTGGTTCCGGCAGTCCAGCGACACTCCGGAGGTCGTGGGTTCGATCTCCGGAAGGGGCGAATTTCCGCATCCGGTTAAAAAAACTCCCTCGCCTGCCTCATGTCCAAAACACTGTGGAGCCCGGCCTAACTCACAAGGCGACGGGCCCCCGTGTACGGGTGGGGCAGGGGTTCGGGGGTTTTCTTGGCCTGCTGTGAGAAGGACATTCTACCTCTCAAACAATGCCGTGGGGGCGGTCTTACCCCGCAGGCCAAGTTTTTTTTGAGTTAAATACACCAGCGGTCCTCGAACTTGTCCCGAGGTGCCACTTAGGTCCACGAACTTGCAAAATCGAAATCTGGCACCCTGAACTTGTTAAGTTGTGCCACTTAGGTCCATACCACTTGATGTGGCGCCACGTGGCATGAATATATGCAAAAAAGCCCTTGAATTTTATCATCTTCTATATGTAGATCCTCCTCATCTCTTTCACCTCTTTCTCAATCCGCCACTCTGCTCCTACCGCCGGCAGCCACTCCCGCCCCGACGTCCAGAGCGCCGCCGCCCCATCACCTGCCCTACAGCCACGCCGCCGCCGGGCAGCCACCGCGGGAGGCTGGGGCCGGGGCCCTGCCTGCGCCCAGCCTACTGCCGGCGAGCGCCCACAGTCGACCGGCCTCCCGCGCCGAGACCGCCTCCCATCGAGGGCCGCCTCCCACGGCGAGGCCACCTCCGAGCGCCGGCTCCCATGCTGGGCTGCCTCGCGGCGAGGCCGCCGCACGCGCCGAGGTCGTGACGGTGCTGCTGCTGCTACTACTCCCGCTGCTCGCGCTCGCTGCACGCGCTGACGACGATGGCGGCGGTGATTCCGAGGCCGCGGCGGTGTTGCCGGCAGAGGCGGGGGCCAGGGTGTGGAGGGCGCACCCTGCTCCCGCCGCCACCGGATGCTCCCGCCCCGGCGTCCATAGCTGCGCGCTCGCCTCAGAGGTCGCCACGAGCACCGATGCGCCGCCTGTGTGGGAGCCGCGAGCCACGCCTCCACCCTTTGCAAGCTCCTCTAGTGGTGGGACACGAGCGGCGGCGGCGGTGCTAGCTCCGCCGTGTTGATGCCGGGGCAGGGGCCTAGAGGGCGCGGCAGCAGCAGTAGACCCTGGAGGACAAGGACGTGTGGCACCGCAGGGCGCTCGCGGAGGGCACCGGCGCCGAGTGGCAGGGTCTGAGGCCGCGGCGGCGCTGCTGCTATTTGTGCCCACTGCGCACGCCGACGACGACGGTGGCGGCGGGTCCAAGGCCGTGACAGCGTTGCGGCCGTTGCCGACGACGATGGCGGCGGTGAGTCCGAGGCCACGGCGGTATCACCGGCGGAGGCGGGGGCAGGGGCCGGGGCCGGGGTTCAGGGCGTGGCGGCGGCGGCAGGTCGCGGAGGACGGGTACGTGCGCTGCGGCAGGGCGCTCGCAGAGGAGGGGGCCTAGGCGGAGGGCGCCGGTGCTGGGCGGCGGGTCCGTGGTCACGGCGGCGGCGCTACTGCTGCTGCTTGCACACGCCGCTGCTGCTGCTTGCACACGCCGCTGCTGCAACCGACGGCTGTGCGGGGCCGACGCCGCAGGGGCGCAGGGCGACGACCACGAGCGGGTCGTGGCGCTGGGGTGCTGCCTGCCCGTGCTGGGATGCAATGGTAGAAGATCCCAAATTGCATCCCAGCACGAGAGGAGAGGCGCGCCGGCGGAGGGAGGAGCGGCGCGCAAGTCGGCATTTTTGCATCCCAAATGTGAAGGTAGAAGACGATAAAACTCAAGGGCATTTTTGCATATATTCATGCCCTTTGAAGGGGTATGGACCTAAGTGGCACAACTTAACAAGTTCAGGGAGCCAGATTTCGATTTTGCGAGTTCGTGGACCTAAGTGGCACCTGGGGACAAGTTCGAGGGCCGCTGGTGTATTTAACTCTCTTTTTTTTAAATGACACAAGCAAAGTTTGGGACATTGGATGATGCATGCGAGACTTCTGAAAGAGGGGAAAATTGTTGGGTGAATGCGAAAGCAGAAAAAAAAATCACTGTCAAGATTACTAGAGCCCGGCCGGGTGCAAATCGTTCTACGCAAGGTGTAGTCGTTGTCAGGCAAGGTATGCGTGATGGTAGCACAACCACATGATTGCGTACTTGTCAGGTTGATACCTGGGTTGGATTTGGGGATTTTTCTCCGGTCTGCTAGCTAGTCAGGGCACGTGCAAGATCAGGTCACTGTTTTAGGTGAGCTTTGCTGGATCTGGGTCACATCTCCATCCTCTTGGTCCCTGTTCTATACCCTGACGTGGCTCAGTAACCTGCAGACATTATTGGGATACCGTTTCCCAACCTGAAATGGCACTACGTACGTCTTAACTGTGAGGAACCAGCCCAAATTGATCATGTTTAATCAAATCATCATCCATTGATCAACTAGATTAAAAAATACCAACCCCGATAGTCCTTGGAATGTATCATGAGCACCGCCCATGATTTAAACACACTCCACTAGCACAACATATCGACATCATCACACAAGCACAACCGTACACCGAGTTTAGATTACATAAAAGAGGTTCAAGTACAAGAACATCAAGTCTTAGAGTTTTGCAACAGAAAATTCTACATCGCTCTCATTCCATACATAGTACATAATAAGAAGGTTAACACTATATGGCGATAGTGTCCTTCTAATAGCCACCGGCCATCTACTCCTCACCGGCACCTCCGTCCGCGGGGTAGAAGTACCCAAAAACGGCCTCCGGCTGTGTCTCACCTGCAATAACTTTAATGAGAGCACCATGAGTACAAAAGGTACTCGCAGGTCTTATCCGATATGGGTATATACTAGCCCGACCTCAAGAAGAATGCATTTGGTTAGTAGTAAGGATATGTCATGGTAATTAATTTTGCATAAAAAAGCATCTACTTTGATCAAGTTATAATAAGCAAAAGACATAGCATCTATGATCTCTACAACATACATCAATACAATTGCATAAGTAAAGTGATCATGAATCATAAGCTCAATCTTCCATGAACTTCCTCGGTAACTCTACATTAAAGTCAAAGTATAAGAGCATGCTCAATGACCGAGAGCGCGGCTATTGCAATAGATCAAAAACTCTGCAGGGGTGTACAACTTTTTCCACACGAGAACAAGACCAACGACCATACCCATGGCCAAGGATAAGTGTTGATTCATGCCTTAACCTTTCACACAAACACAACCAACTATGAGCGAACGGTCGGGAATGACAAGTGCACCGGATCCGCCGATCACACTCCATCACAACTCGCACCGAATCCGATCAAGGCAAAGTGTGGCTCATGCTAGTTGGCTTACCGTCCCATTATAAAGTATGTGGTTTGTACGGAAAGGTGCTCAAGTATCAAAGCGATTACGCATCGGTCCTTAATCAACTCAAGCAAGTCTAACCATTTGAGCTCCATCCCAAAATGGCCCTACCATACTTGCCCAAGTCCGAATCATCCTTCATAGTTGCTCAACTTTTATCCATTCTTGACTAATCATGTGAAATTAAACATACATCCTATAGCTCGCGAGTGGTGGTGCCCTTGCCACCTCTCGTCTTGTACCGAAGCTAAGCATGATTAAGTATATAATTCATGACACCTAACAAACATACTCAACTATGAGGGAATATCCTAAGCAAGGTTGGTAATGCATCAATTAGATTCTAAGCAAATAAGGATACATATAGTAACTCATGCACAAACAAGACACATATACTTCATTGATCCAAAATAAGGTGTAAGAGATGCATAGGTGCCTGCCTTGATTCACAACGGAAGTATCGTCTCCAACGATCTCCGGCTCAACCTCCTCTTACTCCGGCGTCACGGTCTCTACACGAGTGCAATGATGCTTGATAAATAACTATACCATGAATGATTGTAATGATATGCAAATGATATGAGAAAGTTTGTGTTAACATTGCAAAACCATGCTAAAAGAGGCTAGACATATAGTACACATGTGTATTAGGCATAGGTAAGTGCAATGCAATTAAACAACTAAAAGTGGAATGTGTTCTATGGGTGCCCGGATACTCTGGATATGTGTCCGGATAGTCCAGACAGCTAAAACCCGGAAACTCCGGGTTACCCGGATACTCCAGGTATAGCCCCGGATACTCCAGGTTTTTCTACGTTTCTTTGTGTAGAAAAGGGAAAATGACCATTGCCGGTGATTCCGGCTACGGTTTGAGGTGGGGTTTGTTCTTAGAGGTTCTTGGGAGTGTGGGGAGTCTATCTTGGTATCTAAAACGTGCATGCATTAGGGTTTCAAAGATCTAGGTCATCCATGGTGAAAATGCTCTAGAGAGCTTCATGGCTTCCAAATGGCAATGGGAGTAGATCGGGGATGGGATAAGCTCACCGGCGATGAGTGGAACACCGACAAGGGCTTCAAGATGGTGTAGAGGGCTTGATGAAGCTCGAGGTCGTCCTTCTTGCTTGAAGCTTGAGGAAGAGGAGGAGGAAGAAGATGGAGGTGAAGCTTGGGGAAGCTCCTAGCTCCAAGGAAGAAGATGAAGTCGAGGCGGTGCAGCTCGTCGGCGTCGATCTCCGGCGTCCTCCGGCGATGCTCCGGCGAGGTGGAGGGGCTTCAATGGTGGAGGAGAGGGTGAAGCTCCTCCATGACTTGGAGTAGAGAGGGAGAGGGTGAGAGAGAGAGAGTTGTGGAGTGAATGGGAGTGAGAGAGAGAGAGTTGGGAGGGTGTCCTGGTGTAGGTGAGGCTCGGGCTGACGCGTGGGCCCAAGTGGGGTACGTGACGTCGAAGTTCTGCGAGTTTGACACGCACTCGTCCTGCCAAACCCGGAAACTCCGGGTTTAGGTTGCTAGCCCGAAAACTCCGGGTATAGACCCGGAGACTCTTGGTTTATCCGGATAATCTTTTCTTGAAAATATTTGATGATGTATATGATGTCATGATGAATCTATAATTATTCTAGGGATTTTACATTAATTGTCAGCAAAATTTAGTAGGCTCACTGAGGACGAACTGTCAGGAGTATTGAAGGTACAGTGACAGCGTAAGTATCCACTGAAAAAAGTGGGCACATATTTATAAGAAAGTGATGGTCTTTAATCGTCCTGATCAAGGATAGGGTAAACCTTTACTTGTCAATGAGCAGTTTTTGTTTCATGTAGTTAGCTAGCCTTTTCTGCTTCAACTAATTTTACTGAAAATGAAGCAAAACTAAAACATATCTCCACATTTCCCTTCTTAGAAAGGTGACAAGAAGGGGCACATGATTGGTTCTGATCATAGAATCCTACTAGTCCCTAGGATGCTACAGGGACTGAGCTTGCTCTACATGCTTTTTCCATGTCTTTCCATGATACTTTTTATTCCGTGCTACTGCACCTATGTGTCTCGTGTTCAAATAGGGCGTGTTTAGGTCACACCAACTTGAGCTAGAACCTTAGCACTAGCTGTTGAGCGGAAAAGATTTAACCTACTACAGCTACAGCCAGATCCAATCGCAACATTAGCTGTCCTGAATAGTGAGCAGACTTTATGTCTTATGGTTGCCTTCACCAATTCATCTTCTTTTCTGCTTGTCTGAAATGCATGAAAACCTCAACTGCCTAAGTAATGAAAGCTAAGGCATATACTAGCTCGAGCTGTAAAATATCTGCAGCGGCACATGCGAGTGCAAACCCATAGAAATTGGTACTTCCCTGTGAAACCTGAATTTTTCAAACGATGGTACAATCACATTATTCTGTTTCCTGCCGCCGAACACGAACTATGTACAGATACAAAAAAAAAACTAATTTAACTCAAACTACATGAAACAGCATAGCTACCAACAAGGGAAACAGAAATTCTTTCGGACGGCAGGCATCTATTTGCTCTATTTTGCCTACGGAAAATTCAGCCGGAATTCAGTTTGAATGATACAAACTCACAACAGCTCATTCGCTCCAAGTTCGAGCAACGCCTTTTGGTGTGCTCCAGCATGACAACAGTCAACACAACATTCCTAAAGTGTTTCTGATGTTCATATTCAGGCATGAAGCTCCATCCCTCTAGATAATAATCTTCTTGGCCGAAGGACTCACGGCGAACCCACACTCTTCGCTGAGGTTGCCAGCCTTAATGCACTCGCATTGCGGCACTTGTATGTCCTCGGCCTTCACTGCACGGGCAACCTAGCACGGAGACAAGAGAGGCATGAGGTGGTAGACAACTGCTAGGTAAAAAAAAAAATAGAGAGTGCCTTTCTATCTAATAAGAAAAGGTGCAAGATAGATATGGTCAGAAGTACAATACAGTGCATCTGAAAGAAGGGGAGAACAGATCGTTTACATACATATCTGCCGGACTTCTTGTTCTTGTAAATGACAAGGATGTCCTTAGCTTGAAGGCCATGCTTCTTAACAAATTCACCTGAGAATTGGACAAGCAATTTATTAACATCTGTACAGAATTAGTATATTTACTTTTAATCTCTGATCGACATACCAGTAGTTTCTAAAATATACATTCTGCTCTTATTATTAGGCCAGTACCTGAAAGAAATATATTGCGTCAGTATGATAGTATTCTTTTTTCTCGAACACGCAAGAGAGCTGCGTATCTTTGTATAAAGAGAGAAAGAGTAGTCTAATTACAAAGAGGCGCTCCAAACCTTGGACTAGAGCAAGGAGTGCACGATCAGCAAAATAAAATAAATTACATTTACTGGCCATGATAAAATACATTTACCGGCAACAGGCAGATATAAAAATTCTCTAAGCAAAATTCGTTTTTGGTGTCTGGAGGAATTACATGCAAGTATTCAGCCTAAATTATTGATCATCAGAAACTCTGAACAAGTTATTGTGTAGAGTACAATGAAGATACCTATACTTAAACTTCCATACAGCTGGGAGCTCAAAATCGTCCATTTCCAGTATCAAGCCATCCTTATCTTCCAAGACTGGAAGGTTAGGCTCTGCATCCTTCTACAAAATTTAGAAAACAGTGAAATTGCAAAGCAGCGTTGCGGTTTGTAGTTAACGTAACATTATAGATGTTGTTCGTGCTGGAAACGTAATTGATGTAGCACTGTATAAACTAGAGAGTAGGGCTCAATTAAGAGGATATACAAGTACTTACCTTTGGCAGCACAATTCTTCCAATGTTTCCAACATCACTGTTTGTCAAGTCCTTGCGCAAGATAATACGGTAGTCTTGACAATTGATCTTTTGTAATGGATTTGCAAAAGAGGGGCAAAAAATCAGACTTAGTTCAGGGTCAAGGCACAGTACAAATGAATATTGTGCAAGTGGTTCAGCTATGGATTCAGGCATTTTAGTATAACCTTCTTCATTTTAGCTACCTAAAATCATTGTTTTTTGTTGCCCACTCCTTTTTTTTTATGCAACAGGAGGGGCTGGGCCCCTACTGATTATATATTAAATAAAAGGAAAACGAAATACAAACAAGCTTAGCCTCTACAAGTGTTTCCCACTCCTTGACCGCTAGGTTTGAGTTGTTTACACAATAAAAAAACTAAAGATAGAATCAACTGTTCAAAATTTGTGAATTCATTTCCCCTAGTCTTAAAAAGAAGATTATATAAAAATGATCTTTATTCTTAAACAATGAATGAGCAAAATGATTTTCTTGGGTTAAATAATGCAACAGTAATAGTATCAACAAAGCATATATGCATCAGCATGGCAACATACTGTTGTACTCATCACATTAATAACATGTCCATTGCCCTGCTTTAGGTCTTCGATCTCTGCAACCGGGGCGGGATCCGGCTCCTCACTGTTCTCGCTCTCGATATCTCCACTTCCAAAGACCGTTGAAGTATCCTAGAGAATTGTGATACCATAACTTCTCATATGAACTGGATTTTTTTACTAAACTCTGAAAGAGTCCAAATTTACCTCTAAATTGTTGGGTTCATCGAAGATTTGAGTGGAGGTATAGTTGGTTGATTTTGGGGACATCAGTTGAAAAGGGGAAGTAGGTACCACTGTTGCAGGCATTGTAAAGCTGCTAGCTGCAAAACCTGCACCTGGGCACCACCAAATGCTAAGAAGTAATTAAACAATACATGAGTGGCCATTTCTCCTTTTCTTTCAAAACATATATAGCTGCATGAGGATGCATATATTTTCGTCAACTAAATCAAGTTTAAAGAGTAGCATGCATTTGGATAAATGAAAAAAATCTTCAAATGAAGCTGTTTAAAAATTAATTCAGACTGCAGATTCACGCTCTTTATGTCAATCAGTTTCCACAAAAGAAATAATTTTCTAGGTGGGATTTTATCCTACCAACTGGCAAGCGGCCAATGGGTGAGGCTGCTAGCCTCTTGCCCATCTTGCAATAGTCTTCTTTTCCTCACTCCGGCCTCTCTATGACTATCTTCAACCCACTCACCACAACTCTAAAATTATGAAGAACTTTCAGCAACAAAAGAAGAAGATTGTTTGTCAGGTAAAATCCTGAGGTAAGCAGGTTGTCTATAATGTCTGGAAGACGGGCTTGTATACTTTATGAAATCAAACTCGCTAATCAACTTTGCACTCGGAGGATCAAGTGGATTGACATTGTATCCACCTCATATGGTCAACAAGGGTGCTTCCAGGATTATTATCTATTTATTATGAGATAATGACCCTAAGAGAAAAGACCAATATACCCCTACTCTCCACGTGGTCACCCTTGCTACTATAATAAGGATAATTAATAATGGCTTCAAATTCTTAGTATTACATGCGTTTCCCTACAACTTCGCATTAGTTAAACCAAACCCTCAAAATGGATTCCCTCCTCTCCACAGTAACATAGTGTGAAAATCCTATATGGGCTGCATCTATGGCTGGTTCCATGCACAAGAAGTCTAGCCTGCAGGGCAAGGTCCACCTGAGTAGGAAGCTTGAGTTAGTATAGTTAATAAGTCATTAGATAAAATTGTCTTGTTAGCTCAGACATTCTATGTAAGGATAAAGTGACATGGATGAATACAAAAAAAAATTATGCTCCTATCTTCTTCTCTCTCAGTTCAAGGGGCTCGAGCTACAAGCCTTCTCCTCCCTCCTGTCGAGACACCTACCTCCTTGATCAGAAACACCCAGCCCCACACACGCAACTAACACAAACTCATGCCAGATAATCCTTTCTTAACTGTGAAATGTACATGCATACATATACCTGAATCCTTTTCATGGTTGTTCTGAAAGGAAGGAGTTTGAAGCATCATATTCATCGTTGCAGGACCATAAGCAGTGTTGTAAGGGTCCCGTGGCATGTATGTAGTAGTCCATGTATGTGTATTGTACGAGGAAAATTTTTGATGAAATTCATTGCTGTTGATACTGCTGCTGCCGCTGCCGAAAGTAGTAGTGGCATGAGCCAAAGACATGAGCGCATTGTTGTGCGTTCCCCAGTCCGCAAAACCTCTTGTGTACTGTGATGATGCAGTGTTGCCATATGGAGAATAATCCTGGTAGCGTCCTGGAGAATATGCATATGGGAGCAAAGCTTAGATCTTGGCATAGTGTAAATGAAGTGGAGAATATGAAGCAACATGCAACACAAAAGCTATAAAGAATAACGGTATTATATCAACGATGATGGATAACTTGTTTTCCTGCAGGAAAATGCTAATCATTTAATCATTTAGTAGTGCACGGTCACTACATGCATATGCCTGCTTCAAATAATGGTAAGTTATTCTCATGCATATTATGATGGCATATGTAAAAGACACTGAATTCTACTCGATTTGTCATTGATATCCTTCGCCTCCAGAAAATGGAAATGGGGTCCTCTTGTGCAGTAATGAACACAGCTTGTTTATCAAAACCAGAAGTTAATAATTAATCATAATAACCACAGCAGACACCGTAGCAAATTAAAATCGGCGAAGGAGAACCGTAACCTGATCCGACATTTAGGGAATGTAGCGCGATTCAACGTACAGATCCGAGCGCGCATCAAAACCCTAAGAACAACCTCGGAGAAACCCCAAATGGCAAGATCACAGAGACTCAAATGCGGAATTCAGCGAGCGCGCTGGCGGCACTGACCGGTCGGCGGCTGGGACTGCGCGCGGTGCGGCTCTGGCGGCGGCACGGCGATCTGGGGGGAGTACGAGGGCCGCGGCACGGGTACGTGAACCGGCATTGCCATCGGCGGCGCCTGGATCAGGCCGGCGGGGTACTGGTGGTGGTGGTGGTACTGGTGCACGTTCGCGGCGCCCGGCGCGGTCCTGTGCACGGACGCCACGAACGCTTGGTACTGCTCATGCGAGATACCCCTGCCGAGGTCGCCATGGCCTGCGCCGGCGCCGCCGGCCGACGAGCCCTTGGCGTTGGCCATGCGAAGCAGCGACGACGTCTGTGTATGGCTTGGAAGTGAATGACGCACAAGGATGCCCGGGCGAGGTGGTGATGGCCGCGGCTGTGGCCTTGAAGAGGTCAGGGCACTGCTTGATTTATTTCGGGCTTTGGGGAATTTTTCCTAGGAAGGTCGGGGTAAAATATCTCATTTCTCGGATACGGAGGAGAGCTGCGCATATTTATTTTTTATATTAAAAAATATTAAATAAATGTTTTTATTTTTATATTAAAGAAGAAGAAATATGCCGTGGTAAAATCTCTCTGAGAAAGAAGCCGACCAAACAAAACCTATAAATGGAATGGAAGCCGAAAATAATAGCATTCATTAAGAATGATGCCACATCCTAGTATAGAGTTAATGAGGGGTTTTGTGACAGTCCTACTATGTGAGAGTGTAGAGTGTATCATGCCTAATTAATGGTCGTGGAAAACCCACCAAGTCATTATCACTGCCAATATTTTTAACTTAGACATCTGGTTCGGCAAATTGTACATGGAAAACTGGGTGTTTTATCTTTACTCTTTGTTGCCACAGATATACAATTACAAATCACAGACCGACGGAAGCACAAGTCCACAACATCTAGCCTGAAGCCTGCCAGACCGCGACACGTAATGACAGCACCAATCCTGAAACACTTAGAGCAGGTCTACATGGAGAGTTTGCATGCAACAAGTACATAATCTGCAATGTCCTCAAAGTGCTACATGTAACAACAGTTTGGAATGTACACAAAAGTTTATTGATATTGCTTTATTGCAACATGGTAGCACATCCGCTAAAAGCAACATAGGGAGATTATGGATTTGTTTAGAAGCCATGCAGCACTCTGAAATGTTTCTCACCCATGAGATGACGGGGGTGGCATTGGATAGGGCATCAGAGCAATGTTTACTGGGGCTCCAGGTACTACAGCTCCTGGGACCGGGGCATGCATGCCATAGGCCATATGAGGTGGAGCTTGAACAGGAAGCGTAACAGGAGTCCCCACTGCTGAGACAAGGGGGCCACCAACTGGCTGTCCAATTGTGGTACCATAAGCATCGACACCTGGGGGTGTATTTGCTGGCTGTGGAGATTGCTTAGAGGGCTTGCCAGGATTTGCAGCCTGTCCATTTGTTTGACCTGTGATTGGCCCCTGAGCAGCTGATGCGTCCCCATTCACACTAGTGATATCATGTATACTTGATCGCCGCCTCTCTCTATTCATTGAGTTCAGACGGATAAAATACTTCTGTGCATGACTAGCTACTTGAGTCGGTGTCCTTGAGATCACAAAGTTCCGAGAGATGCTCCGCCAGTCACCTTTGCCATACTTTTCAAGACCAAGAAGGAACAATCTGTAAAATCAATTTAAAGAGCATATCAGTAGCAAGAAAAGTAAAACCTAGATGAAGGATGCTTTTGGGAATAAGTTCCTCCTACATTTAATCTCCAGAAAAAAAGGAGCATTGATTTAATAAATGATACAACTCTTGCATGGTAACTATTGTTAAATTTATATGCTGATTTCAGAAGAGGCAAAAGAAAGCTGAATGCATAACCTACCACTCAAATTGTCCTTAAATCATAATACTTGACAGCATGCAAGTGTCAGTGATAAAACATCCCTTCAAACAATATGCATAACATAACATATGGAAGTATCTGCATTCTCAATGCATTTGAAACTGCTACCTACTAATTCTAGCATCCAACTGCTTCTGTTTCATCATTGACAGCAGTATGTATTTTCACTTTCTGACATTTACTCAGCAAGTTAGTTGTGTGCAAGCGCCATTTTAATTAAATATTAAAATTACAAGTGACGAACCCATCTTTGTCGCACTTCCATATAAAAAAAAAGAAAAATCATCTTTATCACTCAAATAGCACACAATTTATTATGAACTTAGCATGACAGCAATGGGTTACAGCTTGTAAAGGTAAATTTAACACCTAAACTTCTTCCTGCTTGGCAATTTAACAGTTAATAGAGCATTGCCTTAAAGGTGCCACAGGACAAATATCAGAAGATGGCAAGTACAGCAAATGAAAACAGGGGAAAAGAAAAGAGTAGGTATGCACCAACAAGCATGAAATCATGCATAACAGGGTGCTGGAGATTCTAACTGTGGATTTGTGGAAAGCATTATGAAACTGACGAAGGAAAAATAAAAGATATATTGTACTAGAATTTTTCCTTCACTGGCAGTCCGGCACCATAAGTTAGGTGACTAGTTTATTAAGGCATGTCAGGTAATTCTAGAAGGACAGTTTGCCCAAAAAATAAAATGGTCTGCAGGAACATGACCATGACACATGGAGCACACAACATAAACATATACAAATGCAGCCAAAATGCTCTTACTGCTCAGAATCAATGATACTTATGTAATATCCGTTTACCATTGTACTATAAAAATTTAGATGCAGATGCTGAAAGCAAATTAAATCATCCATGTGCTCATAATAATTATCCACTTACCTATACGTTAAAAGCAGTTCACACTGAGGGTGTAAGTTCGATATAGAACACTCATTCCACCATGCGAGCATAGACCATGCAATCCACCCACAGGAGTGTAACTTGATCATATCTCTCTAGTCCCAAGCCCAGCAAATAAAATCCCATGCACGAGTAAAACATGCAACTCCCAGATATATGTTGAAGCTGCAAACTGACCCACCTAGTAGGCAGTACTTGCACCCAGTTTTGCCAGCAAGAGTACCAGGTAAACTACCTAAACAACTATTTTCAGAAACGTATGACAAGTATGCAGATTAATTAGACAGCATAGCCCCAATGAAACAGCAACAGTCACCATCCTAACAGTTCTCTCCTACTCGAAAACACAAGCAATTCGGCAACCGATTGACAATTTGAAGCATCACTGCAATTCTACCCAGCAGAAATGAAGATGATGAAGTCAACCTGTGCTCGTCTTCTGTCCAGGCGATCCCCTTCCTGCGCTCCTGCTCGGCCGACTTGGCTGACCCCTTCTCCCCGTGGGCCCCTCCTCCCCCGCCCCCCTTCTTGCCGCCGCCGCCGCCGCCCCCTTCCTCGGCGCCGCCGTCGACCGCGTACGTCGGGAGGGGCACGCGGCCCGCATCGATGCCCTCGACGTCCTCCACGAGCAGCTCGTAGTGCTGCCTGACCTCGTCCGCCGTCTTCCCCTCGACGGCCTCCGCTATCTTCTCCCACCGCGCGTCCCCGTCCGCCTCCTCCGCCATCGTCGCGATGGCGTTCTCGAACGCCTTCTCCTGCTCGCGGGTCCACGCCCCGTACCCCTCCTCGCCGCCGCCGCCGCTGCTACTCGCTTCCGCCACGGCCATGGCTGCGGGCCGGAGCGGAGACCGCGGAGTGAACCCACCCTAGGCAGGCGAGCCCGCGCAGGAATCCCGCGGGTAGGGTTTCAAGGTTTTGGGTGGAGGAAGGAAATGGAGCGGCGGCGCGGCGAGATAAGAGGAGTGCCGAATTGGTTTTGGGAATAAATCGGGGGATTCGAGAAGGGAAGGCGGAGGAGGAGATCTACCGGCGGGGGACGTGTTACCGCGGGGATATTTTGTTTTCACCGGCTGCGGCTGCCTCTGCCTCTGCGAGAGAGACGGGATGGATGGAGTGGGCTTGCGCAGCGTCGCTCCCCCTCTCTGTAGAGGAATGGGGAGGTGGAGCTGTCATGAAGCCCTCAGGAGCACCGGCAACAATATCGGAAGCTGCGAACGCGCTGGTAGCGCGATGGTAAGCGCTCCCGTCGTGGAGCCGCCCACCCGGGTTCGATTCCCGTCTGGGACGTGCCCGGTGTCGCACCAGCTGCTGAGGCATGCGTGCGTAGTGGGTGTGAGTGCCTCAGTGTGGCGCATCCCGAGACTACTCGGACAGCTTCGTCTGTATTAAGTCTGATTAATGTGGGCGTCTAAAAATTTTACATGACTTCCCAGTGCTCCCGGATATTTAAAAAAAATATCAAAAGCTGGTGAAGGAGCCCAGAAAAAAGGTCAAGAGCGAGAAGACTATGAAGGCCCATTATGGGTAAAGCATTGAGGACGTCTGTCTGCTATGTATAACGTTCCTTTTTATTCGCGTGTGCTCGCTGGGGATGGGTGTAGAACCAGAACTCTCGAATAGAACCCCGGCTGCATCCGGCGGCGGCGAGCTGCGGCTCTATTGTATCTGGATCCCCAATTTGACCTCGTAAATCCGTGCGAGTGAACTGGTATCATGACATTTGGTAATCAGAGCTTGATATCCTGGCGTCGTCGATTCCTTAGTACCTCCTGTGTCCTCAGTATCAAACAAGAGAACAGAAGCGAGTAGCAGAGATGGAGCAATCGGTCAAGGAATTGGCGGAATTGATGAAGAAGATGCAGACCGATCGAGCAGCAGAGCGCGCCACAGATCGAGAGAATTTCAACGTCCTCAAGACGTCGTAGATGCGAACACTGAGGCGATGAAGGAGTTGGTGGGGTGGGGGCCCAGAGTTGATTCCAAGGTTGAAGATCTGAAGGGTTCGGTCGAAGAACTCCGAGTCAAAGTGGATCTGATAGCACAGAAGCAAGAGGAGATGAGGAATCCTGCGTACAAGGTCTTTCAACATGAAGAGATTGATCTCACGAAGCCGGCGGTCGCCCATCTGACCGCGCCTCCGATGGGAGCGGCTTCAGGGCCTAATGGCCACCATGATGACTTCATCCACCGGAGTATTGGCCATGGTGTGGTTATCACCATCGCGCCGACCCCGGTCAAAGGTGCGAACAATGCTCTGGATATCTGTGGCAGAACCACCCGACATAAACCGGCTTAAGTGCGCTAACCATCGTTGCAAAAGCAATTAGGTTTAACACGCACAGCAGATGGAGCACATCGGAGGTCTGTCGGGTAAATTTCCAATGAAACCACTTAAACCTGGATCGAACAAAGCAGCATAACTCACGCGAAGGCGAGTCCAGAGAATACAACACCTCACAATATAATACACCATAGAGTTTAACATAAAAGTAGAATTACAAACCGAGTTCGAAAATTAACAAAGTGCTTTGCAAAGCCAACATAAAAGAGGTTCACCAGAGTTCTTTATTGCAGCAGAAAGTAAACACGTGAACTAACGACGATATGGGTGTCACGATGAAGCCCGATTCGTGATATCACTCGCTCTTGTCATCGTTGGCCGGGGACGGATCCCACTCCACGGACCAACCAGGCGGGAGAGTGCAAGGCCAGGTCAAACTGGCAATCATGTCCTCAAAAGTATCTCCTGAAACAAAATGAGCCACAAGTAAGGCTGAGTATTCTAATACTCAGTAAGACTTACCCGACTGAGGGTATACTTAGCCCTTTATCTAGACATGCAAGGCTTTTGGCTTGAGGGGTTTGTTTTGCCGAAAAGCAGTAAAGAGTAGATCCTTAATTGCATGTTATAGTTTTCAGGTTCTAGTTCAATTAACCATTCTAGGTGAGCATCTATCCAATAGCATACATAGTGAAAACAATTATCTTTTATTATCCAATCAACCATATTCATCATCCTCATCTTTCACTTCTTACTCTATGTGGCAGAAGAGTTAAGCAGTCCCATTATCCGTGAGAAGCGGACGATTCGAATCGAATTTGTTAACCTGGCCAGGCAGACCTAAACACACGTCACGTGGTTACTCCCAGAGTCACACGTGCAATATTTCCCCTTTCTTTCCGGGTTGTGGATCAGGGTCACCATCCTCGACTACAGAGTACGACGACTCTGCACCCGCATGTGCGCGCATGAGAAACGACGTTCAAAGAAGGTGAAAGTAAAGTCCACTTGCCGGTCCAATCAGGTACTTATGCTTACCGATTACCATATTTCTCGTCATGTGGTTAGTACGTTCAAACACTTAACCACCACTACCACACACTGCGGCCTTAACAAATTTCACTAAACAGACGGGGCATCACATGTATCACAGCCCCGCCCGTAGACCTTATAGTTGCTGTAGGTAGTAAACATACAACTCCTATAATTCTCGCGAGTGACCGGAAATCACTCGGCTTCTACCGAACCATTAGCATAGCCAACTAGTGACCTATACATACTAGTGTTCAAACATAGGTACCTAGGATCATGCAACTAAGGTTTCAATCAACTCCTGTAACTTAAATGCACAAGTATATAGGAACAATAATAAGTTGCATAAATTTAGAATAGTAGGACATGCTCCGGGGCTTGCCTTCCTGGGCGTAGTTAGACTTGGGCTCTTCCGGATTCGAGTTCGGGTCTTCAATAGCTTCAGCTAGGTTCACTTGAGCTTCACGCTGCTCACTCTCGGACTCGGACACCAGCTTGTATGTTCCGTCAGCGAGAGTAGTTGTTTCTATATGAGATGCACATGGGTGAGTTGTTGTGATGATACTAATTCATGAATTATTTCAAAATAAAGATGTAAACCAACAAAACTCAAATCAGAAATAACACACTATCATTTTTCTTTCATTGGGCAATCGTTTATAGAGTAGAAAACAATATTAGTTAGTTCATAAAGTCATCGTGGGATTTTCATCATAGACCAAACCATACAAAAGTTGTTTCCTTAAATAAAACTAATGATAACATCCTTTGTCCAAAACTATAGTTACACATAGTTTATGAGTCTTAAATTTTTACAGAGGAGTCTACATAGGATCCTAAACACACTTAAAATTTATCAGAATTTTTCTAGAAAAATAAATAGGAGTAATAAAATTGGCAAAATTAGCTCACATATAACAAGACTATTTAATATAGAGAGTTACAAAGTGTTTTTGCCTCTCAAATTTTGTATTCTATCTTATATTATGAAGACTAAGCCATGGTAAAATTTTCAGAATTTTCCATATGCAACAACTATTTATCACAATATAGCACCATTTTTAAGGATTAATTCACAAAGCTAGTTACACAAATCTAAAACTAATGAAACTTATACAGTGGTGTTCATTTAGTATTGTGAGTACACATAAAAAGTTTCATTCTCATATATATATCAGATCATCCAGAAATAAAAAGTAAAATATTCTAATAGATCTAGCCAAGATTAGGGTTTCATCTAGTTAAATGTGTTAAATGGTGCTCAAATTTTTACACAAAGATAAGCATGGTATGAGGTAACTACTAGCCAAAAATCACCCAAAACTACTAAGTAGAACTCCTAGAATAAATATAGCCTATATAATCTAATCTTTTTCCTAGATTAAAATATATACAGAAAATAAATATGTGCATGTAATGAAAGTTGTAGATCATGTTGCAAAGATTCCAAAACATTTGGATTTGCATTTTTCTGAAATTTCTACGAATTTATATCGAATTTACAAGTTTGCTGGTTTGGAAAAGGAAAAGGAAAAAGGATTTCTATTTGCGCAAAGGCCCCTGGAAGAAGTTTTCTTCTCGCGGAGAGGCCCCTGGCCGGCGTTTGAAGCAGGGGAGCGGCGGGCAGCCGGATTCCGGCGCCTGGGGTCAACGGCGGCGAGGGGAGCTAGGGGGAGGAGCAAGAGGAGAGCGAGAGCAACCTTGGGGTGGCCTCGGTTGAGCGTGGGACGGCCGGTGGCGGCGCCTCCGCGGAACAGGGGCGGCGGCGGCGGCAGTTGGCTGTGGCGGCGGCGGTCCGGTGGCCCGGGGCGGTGGCGAGCGGGTCGGGGAGCACCGGTGGAGGCCAAGGAAGCTAGCTGCGGGGGTTGTTGGGCACGAAGGAGGGCGGATGAGGGGGCTCCGCGGCGAGCTAGGGGGCGGCGGCGCTAATGGCGGCGGCGACGGCCGTTCCAGGCGAAAGGGGCGTGCGGGGCTTGGCTCTCAAGCTCGGGCGCGACGATGAGAAGGTCAAGGACGGCTCTAGTCTTGCTGGAGAGGTCTAGGCGGTCAAGGACACGAGCGCGAGACGAGGCACGGTCGGCCGGGCCGTCACGGCGTCGCCGTGGCGCGTCGACGGCCGTCCTCGGCGTGCGCGCAGGGGGCGGTGCCGCGTGGCGAGGCCGAGCGGACTGGGTGGGTTCGGTTCGGGGCAAACCCGGGGTGGGGAGGCGGTCCTGGCCGGGCGGGCAGCGCGCGGCCGGCGGCTCTGCTCGGCCGGGCGCGAAACAGGGGAGGGGAGAGAGAGAACAGAGAGGGTAGAGAGAAAGAGAGAGAAATTAAATTGATTCAAAATTCGAATTTTTCTCAAGGATTCCTTTTGAAACATGAGAAACCTTGAATAAGAAAGTTGTAGAGAATTTAAAAGCCTACAACTTTTATTTCAGGAAAAAGTTTATTCGAGCAAAGGTTTAAAAGTTACTTTAAATTTTCGAAAACTATAATTCAAATAACTTATCATTTCATGTGATTTTTGCCACTTTTACCCATAGAGTTCAACTAGACCTTTACTAATCTTTTCATGGTGAACATGTCTATTCATTTTCATAAGTCTATTTGCATTGGTTTGAAAGTGATTTGAGGTTCCTGACATATGCACATATACACACATACACATGCATACACATCTGTTAATTTCCAACAAGAAATGCATAACTTGACTTTCTCTTGTTTATTAGGCATGAAACCTCATTTATTAGTTCTTGCTTAGCATCTTAGAACTCTGAGATGTCACAATATCACTCCTGTTTCTTTCACTTTGGGGGGGCAATAGTCATGCTAGTAGTGATTCCTCTGTTTCCCTTATGAATATGCATGCTGCGTTACCTCAGCTTCCTTTCTCTGAATTTGATGGTAGTAGTCCTAGATTGTGGAGAAAGAAGTGTGAAACTTACTTTGAGTTGTATGCTGTGCCCAATAGTTTTCAAGTGAAATTGGCTACCATGTACTTTATTGGCCTAGCAGTTTATTGGCTGCAATCCTTAGAGGATCTTAGTGGTGTCTAGTCTTGAGAGGAATTGTACAATCTAGTCTGTAAATGTTTTGATAGAGATCAGCACAATCTGTTGCTTAGACAATTCTTCCATGTCAAGCAAAATGGTAGTGTGGCTGAGTACATTGAGAAATTTGATGAACTTGTACATCAGATTTTGGCTCATGATGCTAAATTTAATTCTGCTAATGTGGTTAACAAATTTATTGATGGTCTTATAGATGATATTAGAGTAGTAGTGTTAATTCATAGGCCTGAAAGTTTGGATACTGCTAGTTCCCTTGCCTTGTTAGCAGCTGATCTGTCAAGGAAGAATCACAGAGTTTCAAACCCAACCATAGATCATCTTATTATACTGGGCATGTGAACACTCCTCGAAGAGAAGATCATTTCAAGGCTCCTGTGCCTTACAGTTCACCTGAAGAGAAAAGAGTGGTGGAATCACAAAAAACAAGTAATGTGGAAGATAAGATGTCAGCCTTGATGGCTTACAGAAAGGCAAAGGGCCTATGCTACAAGTGTGGAATGAAATGACAACCTGGGCACAAATGTGCTGCAACAGTTTCCCTCAATATGGTAGAGGAACTGTGGCAATTGGTGCAAAGTGAAGGGAAGGACAACTCTCAACTGAATGTAGAAGATGAGTCAGATTCTGGTGATGATTTGATGGCTCTGTCTATTCATGCTGTCCAAGGGACCGATTCACCCAAGACTATGAGGATAATGGGGAAGTTTTATGCCACAGAAATAGTAATGCTTGTAGACTCTGGCAGTACACATAGTTTCATCAGTGAATCTCTTGCTGCACAATGGTCCCAGTGGTCAGTTTTGCCTACCCCCATTCAAGTCAGAGTAGCCAATGGCAGTATCTTGCTGTGTACTCATGAACTGCTCAATTGTCCAATATGGATTGCTGGTTATTGCTTCCTCATCAATCTCAGGATATTGCCTCTACATTGCTATGATATCATATTGGGCATGGATTGGTTAGAACAACACATCCCTATGACTGTGAATTGGAAGCTGAAATCCATGGTTTTCCAATATCAGGGTACAGAAGTTCATCTGTGAGGGTTACAAACTAATTTGTCAGTTTGTACTGCCATTTCAGTACAGGAATTGGTACAGTTGGACAAAAATGATGATATATGGTGTGCAATGGAAGTGGACATTTCTGATCAGCCTGTTGTGCTAGTACAATATCCTCCAGGAGTTCAAGCATTGATCCAGTAGTTTCCTGAGCTTTTTCAAGAGCCCAAGAGGGTTCCTCTGGGAAGATTCAGTTGCCACACCATACCTCTGATAGCAGGAGCTCAACCATTTTGATTGAGGCCTTACAAATACAATCCAGCTCAAAAGAATAAAATTGAAAATCAAATAACCAAGTTGTTAAACAGTGGTATGATTCAAGAAAGCCAAAGCTCATTTGCTTCGCCAGTTTTGTTAGTGAAGAAGAAAACAGGTGACTGGAGAATATGTGTGGACTACCGAAGATTGAATGCTATGACTATTAAGAATAGATTTCCCTTGCCAATATTTGATGAAATTGTGGATGAACTGTGGGGTGCTAAGTGGTTCACAACTCTGGACATGGCTTCAGGCTATCATCAGATACTGGTTGATCCAAAGGACAAGTACAAAATGGCCTTCCAGACTCATCATGGCCATTATGAGTATAAGGTGATGCCATATGGTGTCACTGGAGGACCAGCAACTTTTTAACATGAGATGAATACCATTTTGGCTCCATACTTGAGAAAATTTGTGGTAGTTTTCATAGATGACATTCTGATTTACAGTCAAACATATGCAGATCATATAGAGCACATTAGATATGTGTTTCAGATTTTGGACCAGCATCAATTTAAAGTCAAGCTGTCCAAATGTGCTTTTGCGCAAGAACAATCGTCATATTTGGGTCATGTCATCAGCTCTAGAGGTATTTCTACTGATCCAAAGAAGGTATCTGATGTGCAGCAATGGCCCACACCAACATGTGTGAAGGAAGTTAAGGGTTTCTTGGGACTAACTGGTTATTATAGAAAGTTGGTCAACAATTTTGGATTAATTAGCAAGCCTTTGACTACTCACTTGAGAAAGGGTGAAGTATTTTTGTGGACCACTACCCATTGTAACAGCCCACGAGCTAGAGTGGGCCGGGCCAAATTCGCGAGTACTGTAGCAGTACTGTAGCGACGCGAATTTAGTCCCATACTGGAAATGGAGTTGAGTCCATACCAGCTTAAATACCAGGCCCAGGGTAGTTGAATAACTCTGGTTGCAACCTTTTGCGCGAAGCGAGGACGAAAGCGCAAGAGAGTTATTTAGCAGGTGTGATTTACTCAACGTGCAGAGTAGATCTTAGCCGTTATCCCGAGTCAGGTCGTTACACCCATGAAGAAGCCTTTCAAGCTCTAAAGCAAGCTTTAACAACTGCACCTGTTCTAGCAATGCCTGATTTTCAGGAACCATTTATTATTGAAACTGATGCTTCAGATAGAGAAATTGGTGCTGTTTTACATCAAGAAGGCCACCCAATAGCATATGTCAGTAGAGAATTAGGCTCCAAAAATCAAGGGCTCTCTACTTATGAGAAGGAATACTTGGCCATTTTGTTAGCTGTGGACCATTGGAGGCATTACCTGATTCAAGCTGAGTTTGAGATCAGAACTGACCAAAGAAGTCTGGCTCATTTGGATGATCAATTATTGCACACCTCATGGCAACAGAAGGCTCTTACCAAACTATTTGGCTTATAGTACAAAATTACTTATAAGAAGGGTGCTGATAACAAGGCTGTTGATGTCTTATCTAGAAAACCTACTACTGCTCAGAGTGTATTGGTGGCTCTATCCACTGTCCAACCTATCTGGTTTCAAGAGGTGATGAATGGTTATCTACATCACCCTGCTACAAGCAAGTTACTGGCAGCCTTATCAATCAAATCTCCACAAGAATTTTTTACACTAAAAGATGGTCTGATCAGATATAAAAATAGAATATGGGTTGATGGTAATCAGATGCTGCAGACCAAAATTTGCCAGACCCTGCATGCTGGAGCAATGGGAGGTCATTCTAGTTTTCAAGTGACTTATCAAAAGATTAAACATATCTTTGCCTGGCCCAAAATGAAGCACATGATCAAGCAATATGTGGCTCAACGCACCATCTGTCAGCAAGCCAAGACTGAGAGGGTGAAATATCGTGGGTTGTGATGAGGACATCACTCCTATGGATATACAAGCGGTTCCTCCGCTGGACATTCAAACCATTCAAGGTCCAATCACAAGAGCTCGCGCGCGACAATTAAATTTAGAGGTGAGCTCGCTTCTAAGCGTTTCTATTAATAATTGTGAGAATGGTTTGCTACCTAATTTTTATAATATGATTAGGAACCAAGGAGAAGGCCAGGGAACACATGGAGAGGAGCATGGAGGCATGGAGGAACAGCAAGGGCCGCCAAGCCACATGGAGGCCCAATCCAATTTAACTTCGAGTCCACCTCGGAGTCCAGGAGCAGCCTAACGTAAATTGGACGCCCAGGCCACATCTGAAGTCCGAATTCGACGATCCACATATGGACGGAAAGCTAATTTCATGGAGCTTCTATTGGCATTGGTTTCAGGACCAAACTCATTCTGAGTCGTCGGGAATTGTCCGAGGAAGTTGGCGTCCAGAATCTGTCCCGGTGCTGCGACATCGTAATTTGGCCTTTAGGCCGTGTATCTTCGTTGAGCCCATTAGGGGCGCGTCCCAGGGGGAGCCACGCCCCCATCCCCTATATCTCAGTAGCCGCATCCCTCATTAGGGTTCGGATTTTGCTTTAGATCAATCTGTCTTTGAACAGTCGCCGTCTTTCGGTTTGTAGAACCCCAACTTTCGAGCTTAATCATTCATCTGCAGTTGTCACTTCAATTTGAGTGCTGCATTTCTTTCGAGTTCTTGCTTGTGTTCTTCGTTTCGCAGGCAGGGATTAGCCTTCTCGGCGAGGTCAACTGGATTGTGACTACGGTTGATAACCAGAGGAGTTGTGGTGCTAATATTGCGGGGTTCGGTTGCTGACTTGAAGCCGGATCGGTGTGTCCCATTCCGACCAAAACGAGTTATCCTTCACCTGACGGAAGATCGGGCACCCCCGTTCATATCAAGTGGTAATCAGAGACTCAGGTATTACCGTCAGGCTTACCCTAGTTTAGTTTGTTCCATCGTCCTATAACTCCAGAAAATTGCCATACAAAAAAAATTCCGCTGTCCTAGAACCCTTGTTTAGCCTTTGCAATTTCGTTTTCAGACTCGCTTTGTTCAGTTTGTGTCCGTGGTCGAGTCGTGTTGCTGGTTTAGGGTTTGTCTTCGTCGTAGTTCAACCGCACCGTCGCTGTGTTTTTGTTTCCGCCGCTATCCCATCCACCATTACCCAGATCCCAAGCCGATCCACCCCATTAATCGACTTGCCCTCGCTAGCCGCCTTGTGTGAACTCTCGCCGCGCCAGCCCTAGATAGGTTGCGAGCCGCCTTGTGCCTTCCGCCTTGCACCGCAGCCCCCCTTGGATCCATCTGGCGATTACCCATTGCGCATACCAGGGAGAATTTGTGCCCTAGCCGCTGCTGATCTATCTGCCGAGTTGTGCCTTTGAAAAAAAAAACATAACTTGGGATACCTTCCATAAAACAAGCATAACTTTTCGCTCGGTTCTCCGTTTTGGCTGAAATTTTTACAGGAGCTTGGCAACGAAAAGTTGCACATACGATTCACCCGGCTTCACCGATCAGGCCGATCTCAAAAAATTCAAAAAAAATCAGGAAGATAATTTAAAAATTCAGTTTCTGTCCAGCACGCTTTTCGGCATACCTGTTTGATTTTCTGTAGACCACATCTGCTCTCTGTTTCAGGTGAAACTTGGTGTGGTTCCTATTCTAGTGTTGCTTGTGCTGAGAAAAATATCAAAAAATCATTGAAAAAAGAAAATCGAAATCAACTAGGTTTTGCACTAGTGCCTTTTTGGCATTGCTAGTACAATATTTACGGTACTGCCATTCTGATTGTTCTGTGAGTTTTTTCCATTGTTCTTTGTTCCAACTTGTTGTGCTATGCCTAGGACACGTCTTAGCCAGCAATTGTGACTTGTACTTTGGATAGTTATTGAATTTTGCTCATCTGCACTCGATTTTGTTCCACATACACATACATATTGTGCCTGTCCTACAGCTCCACATACATACACTTCATCTCAGTGCAGCGAAGGACCCTTGCAATCTTGGTACCCTCTTCTCACAGGTTTTCACCATCCACCGGTTGTACCATCCCACTGCTTGTGTTGGTAAGAACTTGGTAAGACGCGTGTGAGGGTGTGATTCCACCAACAAATCCACCTATTTCATAGGGTCTTTTTGTTTCACGAACCATGCCGGACGACAAGCCTGTTTTGTCTAGTGAATTGCAGGCCATGAAGGACGAACTCAAGGAGTTTTCCGCTAAGGAGATAAACAAGGTGGCGCAAGACGTCCAAGGGGCCAATCATATGATTGAGGGTGTGAACAAACGCCTCTCTACACTGACCGACAGGGTTCAACGTCTTGAAGTCAACCCTTCCAAGAACAAAGACGACGATGATGACTGGCTAGACGACGATGATGAAATCATTTTTGGGTCTGATGGCGAGCCTGATATGGCTAAGACTCGTGCGGAGAAGGTCCGTCGTCAACGTCTTCGCAAGAATAAAATAGGTATGGGGGAACCAAACATCGGCGCACTACAGGTAATGATGATCCTTATGCCAAAGTCAAATTTACCATCCCTTCTTTCCATGGTCGTTATGATGCAGAGGAATATTTAGATTGGGAAATGACTGTTGAACAAAAATTTGTTTCCCATCTTGTTCCTGACCAACATAGGGTTAGACAAGCCACTAATGAATTTAAAGATTTTGCTATAATCTGGTGGCAAGAATGTGCTCAATTAAATATACAACCTGATTCATGGGACGCGCTTAAGATAGCAATGCGTGATCATTTTGTTCCTGCATCTTATAGGCGTGATATGCGTAAGAAATTACAACGTTTAGATCAGGGTGATATGTCTGTTCAGGAGTATTATGCAGAGCTTCAAAAGGGCATGGTTCGATGTGGTGTAGTTGAGGATGCTGAGGATAAAGTGTGTCGCTTTTATGGTGGTTTGAAATGTGAAATTCAGGACATTGTTGACTTTAAATCTTTTACTACCATCAACCAGTTGTTCCAGCTTGCTATGCTTGCAGAAAAAGAATTGCAGGGACGACAACAACAGCAGCAACCACCTCAGAGTAGGAGCACCTCCAACAGATCCTACATGCCCAAGTCTTTTACTCCCAAAGGTGCTTCTACGCATGTGTCACCAGCTCCAGCGACCACGCCTGCCGATGGTAAGCCTCGTGTGCTGGAACCGACCAAGAGTGCCTCACCAGCAGCGCGCTCTTCCTCTGGCATTCAGTGCCATCGTTGTCAGGGCTTTGGCCATGTGATTCGAGAATGTCCAAGCAAGCGGACATACATTGCCACTGATGATGGTGGCTACATCAGTACTTCGGATGCTGAGGACGACACTGAGGATGACCCACCTTCTAATGAGGGTCTTTCATTGAGTGCGGGTGATGCGGGCTCTCAGCGGATTTGTATTGTCCACCGTGTCCTCAGTACACAATTGGGACAAGCCGACAAGATGCAACGCCATAATTTGTTCCAGATTTTATTTGTGATCAACGATCGGCGTGCACGTGTCATCATTGATGGAGGCAGCTGCAACAACTTGGTTAGTGCTGATTTGGTCCAGAAGTTGGGTTTAGCCACACGTCCTCATAAACATCCTTACCATGTTCAGTGGTTAAACGACTCGGGTAAGGTTAAGGTAAATCAAACTGCACGGGTGCATTTTTCTCTTGGTCCATATTCTGATTATGCAGATTGTGATGTGGTACCCATGGACGCATGTTCGCTTTTGCTGGGTCATCCATGGGAATTTGATAATGATGCTGTCCACCATGGTAGAAGTAACACATACACACTTATGTATAAGGGCCAGAAAATCACTTTGCACCCAATGACCCCTGCTGAAATTGTACAAGCTGATAAAGAACAACTTGCTTCACCTGATGTTGCTGCCCCAGTTGCAACCCAGCCCGCTATTAAATTAAAAAATCATAATATGCTTGTAACCAAATCTGATCTATATGATATGGATGTTTCTACTGTGTGCTATGCTTTGATATGTAAGGATGCTTTATTTCCTATTCATGATATAGTTAGCACTTTGCCTCCTGCGGTCGCTGACATTTTGCAGGCGTATGAGGATGTGTTTCCAAATAAGCTCCCACCGGGGTTGCCACCTTTGAGAGGTATTGAGCACCAAATTGATTTGATTCCGGGAACGTCTTTGCCCAACCGAGCAGCATACAAGACCAATCCCGAGGAGACTAAAGAGATTCAACGACAAGTCCAAGAGCTTTTGGACCGCGGGTATGTGCGTGAGAGCCTTAGTCCTTGTTCTGTACATGTGCTTTTGGTTCCTAAGAAAGAATTAAAGCTTGAACCGGGTGATCTAGTGTGGTTGCACTTAAGAAAAGAACGTTTTCCAGATTTGAGGAAGTCTAAGTTAATGCCAAGAGCTGATGGTCCATTCAAAATACTTGAGAAAATTAATGATAATGCATACAAACTTGAGTTGCCTCCCGAGTTCGGGGTTAGTCCCACCTTTAACATTTCAGATTTGAAACCTTACTTGGGAGAAGAGGATGTGCTTGAGTCGAGGACGACTCCGATTCAAGAGGGGGAGGATGATGAGGACATCACTCCTATGGATATACAAGAGGTTCCTCCGCTGGACATTCAAACCATTCAAGGTCCAATCACAAGAGCTCGCGCGCGACAATTAAATTTAGAGGTGAGCTCGCTCCTAAGCGTTTCTATTAATAATTGTGAGAATGGTTTCCTACCTAATTTTTACAATGTGATTAGGAACCAAGGAGAGGGCCAGGGAACACATGGAGAGGAGCATGGAGGCGTGGAGGAACAGCAAGGGCCGCCAAGCCACATGGAGGCCCAATCCAATTTAACTTCGAGTCCACCTCGGAGTCCAGGAGCAGTCTGACGTAAATTGGACGCCCAGGCCACATCCGAAGTCCGAATTCGACGATCCACATATGGACGGAAAGCTAATTTCATGGAGCTTCTATTGGCGTTAGTTTTAGGCCCAAACTCATTCTGAGTCAACGGGAATTGTCCGAGGAATTTGGCATCCAGAATCTGTCCCGGTGCTGAGACATCGTAATTTGGCCTTTGGGCCGTGTATCTTCGTTGAGCCCATTAGGGGCGTGTACCGGGGGGAGCCACGCCCCTATTCCCTATATCTCAGTAGCCGCCGCCCTCATTAGGGTTCGGGTTTTGCTTTAGATCAATCTGTCTTTGAACAGTCGCCGTCTTTCGGGTTGTAGAACCCCAACTTTCGAGCTTAATCATTCATCTGTAGTTGTCACTTCAATTTGAGTGCTGTGTTTCTTTCGAGTTCTTGCTTGTGTTCTTCATTTCGCAGGCAGGGATTAGCCTTCTCGGCGAGGTCAACCGGATTGTGACTACGGTTGATAACCAGAGGACTTTTGGTGCTAAGATTGCGGGGTTCGAGTTGCTGACTTGAAGCTGGATCGGTGTGTCACATTCCGACCAAAATGAGTTATCATTCACCTGACGGAAGATCGGGCACCCCCGTTCATATCAGGTTGTTACAACCATTACCAGTTCCAGATTTTGCTTGGCAAGTGGTGATTTTAGATTTCATTGAAGGACTGCCCAAATCCAAGCATTGCAATTGCATTTTAGTGGTTGTTGACAAATTCTCCAAATACAACCACTTCATTCTACTGACACATCCATTCACTGCAATTCAAGTAGCAGTTCAGTTTATGGATCATGTCTTCAAGTTGCATGGTATGCCACAAGCTATGATATCTGATAGAGATAAGATATTTACTAATGCACTGTGGCAAGAATTATTTGAAACGTCTGGCACTGAGCTTCGAATGAGTACATCTTATCACCCACAAACAGATGGTCAAATAGAGAGGGTTAATCAATGTCTTGAAGCTTATTTGAGATGTTTTGTTTATACTTGCCCTACTCAATGGAAGCAATGGTTATCTCTCGCTGAGTTTTGGTACAATACAAGTTACCACACATCATTGGGAAAGACTCCATTTGAAGTGGTATATGGTCAGACCCCAAGGCATTTTGGAATTGATATGGTGGAATCATGTGCAGTTCCTGATTTACAGTCATGGTTAGCTGATCGAAAAATGATGACTCAATTACTGCAACAACATCTTCTCAGGGCTCAGCAGCGGCAGAAATTTCAGGTCGACAAGCATAGATCTGAGAGATCTTTCACTATTGGGAAAATGGTGTATGTCAAATTGCAACCTTATGTCCAAACAAGTGTTGCCTCCAGGAGTAATCACAAGCTTTCCTTTCGGTAATTTGGCCCCTTTTTGATTGTGGCAAAAGTGGGTAGTGTAGCTTACAAACTGAAATTACCACCTTCCTCGATGATACATCCAGTTTTTCATGTATCCCAATTGAAGAAGACCATCTCCAACCCCTTGCAGGTCAGTCCTACTTTGTCTGACTCCACTCATGAGGCATATCGTATTCCTGTCAAGATTTTAGATCGCCGCTTGGTCAACAACAATACTAAACTTTCTTCCCAAATATTGGTGGCATGGTCTTCTTGGCCCTTATCAATGGCGACATGAGAGGATGAAACTGAGCTCAAAAATCAGTTTCCGGCTGCACCGGCTTTGGGGCAAGCCGGTTTTCAAGGAGGGAGGAATGTCATGAAGCCATCAGGAGCACCGGCAACCATATCAGAAGCTAGTGAAGGCGCCTAGGAAAAAGGTCAAGAGCAAGAAGACTTGGGCCGGCCAAGGCGTCTGAAGAAGCCCAACCCGAACTATGAAGACCCGCTATGGGTAAAGCATTGAGGAAGCCCATCTGCTGTGTAACGTTCTTTTTTATTCGCGTGTGCTCGTTGGGGATGGGTGTAGAACCAAAACCCTCGAATAGAACCCTGGCTGGGTCGGGCGGCAGTGAGCTGCGGCTCGATTGTATCTGGATCCCCAATTTGACCTCGCGAATCCGTGCGAGTGAACTGGTATCGTGACAGGCAGGCGTGTTGGCCGCTGGCGCCGGCTTTTTTCCTGGTTTCTTTGAGCTGGACTTCGATGATTGGCGCCAGCTAACTGGTCTCTATTGCTTCATCGGCCAACTAATCAACTATTTAGAGAATTTGTCTATAGTACTACGGTTTTAGCTTTCTTGAGAACACTTAGTTTTTTTCTCCAATTTAGTTTTTTTTCTCCAATTGAAGGTTTGCCACCGTGATATATTATTCTCAACAAAATTGGTTCCGATATTCAGTATCTCTGTTTTATTTTTATATTATTTGTAAATGTTGTTTCTAGAGGATTTGCCCTTTCTCCTTTAATTTAGAATATGCTAGTGCTCCTCAAACCTCCTCAACAAGTATATCAATAATACAAACATAAATAAACTTCACTAGCTTTTTATAAGTCAAAACATATGCAAATAAGTTGGTTAATTTAGAAAATAGGAGCAACTAGCTACCATAATCTTATCCCTAGTGTTAATTAGAATTCTAATCTACCTAAAAATCTCATCATCAACTAGTAATACAATTGGTGGAGGTACAAAACCACCGGGGAACAGTACTGCCGGGGGGAGGCGAAGCCACAAAGCAAATCAAAGCAACATTTCGCTCAGAAATCTCCACTCGAATCCCTCTCGCCACCACTTCCCTACGCTCACCAATTCGCCATGCTGCCGTCGCACCTCAACGGCCACTCCCCCCTCGCGCGGCGCCGCCCGCGCCTCTCCGCTGCCTCCCCACCCGCCGCCGCCGGGGAGTCCCCGGCCGCGGGGGCTGGGGCTACGCCCACGGCGGATTCGCTGGAGGAGCACGACCGCATCTACTTCCAGTCTTACTCCCACATCGGCATCCACGAGGCAATGATCAAGGTAAAGCCACTGAGCTTGCGATCACTTCCACAACTGCATAGCCTAAACCCCCCTAAACCCTAAGCAGCGCCGCCGCTAAATCGACTTCGTGGGCATACAGTCATTCGGTGCAATGGGGTTTGTTAACGTTTCGTTTTTGGCAGGACCGCGTCAGGACTGATGCTTACCACTCAGCGATCATGCACCATCAGAAATTTATCGAGGGGAAGGTAAAATTGCTAGCTGAATCGAGGGTTTACTACTTGTTCCACATTTTGTCAGAGTCCGGATTTCGGTCACGGATTCCAAAACTTTGCAGGTTGTGCTGGATGTGGGGTGTGGGACTGGAATACTCTCTGTGTTCTGTGCTCGTGCTGGCGCAAAACGGGTGAGCTTCGAGAATGCTCTGTTGAAACAGCTGCTCATTTTAGATAGATATTGTTTTTCTTGGAGCACTTTGTTAGTTCTGGACTTGTGGCCCCTTAGACAATGCAAAACTAATTTAACATTGCTCTTTCTGTCAGTTGACCTAACATAACAGTCTACAAAGCGCTGGGATCCAAATGTAGTTTGCACTTACACAGTTTTTCTTGCAAATTAGCAGCTTAAATGAATTGTATGTTCCCATTGAAAGCACCAAAGTTCGTAAGATGAAATTATGGCCTGTGCTTTGTTTGTGCTTTCAGAAAAGTACAGTTTAAATATATCTTTTATGTTCCTTTTTATTATCTACTTTAGTCCTGTTTTTCTATCTGTCCTTTTAATAGTGACAGGAACCTGGGATAACTGAAAAAAAAATAATGAGAGTGGAGAGAGTTGTATGTAGCAGTGATCTGTTTTCTCCAATCTATCTATTTGTTCCTCACTCTAAGATCATTAATTTTTGTCCTGCCCTCTTTGCGCTCTCTTTTAGGTGTATGCTGTTGAAGCTAGTGAAATTGCTATCCAGGTAATATGTTACTTCTGAAGATATGCTCTAACATCAAGTCGTGTGCTTTATTTTCTTTCTTTTTTCTGTATCATGTCTAAAATTTCTGTTTCAAATATTTTCATGTTGAGAAATCCAATTTGTTTATTCAATCTATGAACCTACTTTCAGTTGACAAATACATGTTTGGAAATTGACATACTTAATGCAATGTATTCCCATGAGGCCATGACGAAAGAGTAATCCAGTAGGCAGTAGGTTGTAGTTAAATTTGACAAGAGATCCTTCACTGATTATTTACCAGTAAATACCGTCAGGCATAAGCATGTATATGAGAGCATAGTACGATAAATAGCATCTAGACCATTGCATATATAGAATAATCTTTTGGAGTTAGTTTTCTAAATCTGATGTTGTAACTTCTTGGTTTTAAGTTGTTAATATGTCTAAAATGCCACCATAATAAGGAACTTGTGCTATAAATGTGATTTTTTTTCTTATAGAAATAAAATAGAATAAATGCTTCTCATGCAGGCTTGTGAAATTGTAAAAGCAAACAACCTAAGTGATAAGGTTGTGGTCATCCATGGACGTGTTGAGGTGAGATTACCCTTCTTTATCATTGCTTATTACATTCTTCATTATGTTTTGGCAACTTGGCATTTTTTGTTTTTTCATACCTAGAACAAGTTTGGTACATTTCTTCTCTATGGATGCTGTCGTTATCTCTATTTTCCATGGAGTGACGTTATCTCCATTTTCCATGGAGCGAACACATTGTTAGCAACTTAGCATGATCAGGACATAAACCAAGTGTTTTCACTAATACCATTATTTGAATACATTTACATTTCATTCCATACACTCTTGGTTTTGATCTGCATCATTTTCTCATTAATGTTGAACTGGCAGTACAGGATGTTGACCTTGAGGAGAAGGTTGATGTAATAATATCAGAATGGATGGGCTATATGCTTCTGTATGAGGTTTCTATTTCAATGCTGTTTCTTCGCATTGCATTTTGATGTGCAATTACTTTGGTTAGTTCTAATTCTTCTGATTTTTTTCTGTAGAGTATGCTGCCAAGTGTCTTATTTGCAAGAGATAAATGGCTTAAACCTGGGGGTCTTATTCTTCCTTCTCATGCTACGGTATAATTATCATACTATGTTTAAATCATCATAAATGAGCTCATTTAAATGTGACATTACTTAAACACAATAGCATAAACACTTGCAGTCCTAAATGCAAACAAAAAAATACACTGCAGATGTGTAGCATCTATTTGCTACTTTGTTCAAGTCATATTTAAGTTTGAATAGGCAGAAGTAATATTTCTGAAAGTATTTTTTTTCGTCTAAAAGGGTCTATTATCATGTGAGGCCAAGTACTAGTTTTCTAGCTGAAAATCTTGATTTACCATCTTTTGCAATGACACCAACCAATGGTTTATGATACATCATTGTCCAAAGCTGAATATCCATGATCCAATCCTGTAGCTCTTCATGGCTCCGATAACAAATCCTGAGAGATATGAAGGCAGTGTTGATTTCTGGTGTGATGTCTATGGCATAGACAGTAAGAGCTACCGTACAATCCTTTCAAGAGTTTCAATATGCATTGTTGTTGTCATCAGAACTTGGGTGGTGGCTCCAGTATGCAATATGATGATCTCAAACTTTTTGCTGTAGTGTCTGCTCTTGTGCCACTTGCCAAAAAATTTACATCTGAAGAACCCTCCATTGAAACAATTGGTGGAGAGAATGTTATAAGTTGGCCATCTGTGGTGAGTCTTGGCGAGGTCTCCAATACCAAAAGTGTCAAACAACCATCATGTTTAATTGTTACAGCCTTTTATGACTAAACTCTAATTGCATCCGTGACATTCATTTTGGTCCTGGGGCTGCACACTGTGTACAGGTTAAACACATCGATTGCTATAATTTTACACTTGAGGAATTCAAATCGATCACCACAAAATACAAAGTTTCGTCAATGATGTTAGGTGAATTATGCGACTTCAACCATAATTTTCTTCCCATGTTCTGAATTTTCTATGTTAGTTTCACTGTATTATAATGACATTGTATTATAGATTTATAGTATGATATTATCTCTTGCCCTTGATATGAGAATTCTGATATGTTACCTGACACCGAATAGCTCCAATTCTTGCGTCTATTCTTTTTTTTTGAAACTATATATTCAAATTCATGTGGGTTCCTTTCTATCATGCAATTTTAGGAGCAATATTGGCTGATTTGGCAAAAATTTTAAGAGTTAAGATAGGTCACTTAGTGGTTAGTGCAGCATACATTATTTGGTCATATGTTTTCACAACTACTAGATGTATAGGGAAGTAAGTTGATTTGTCAACTGTAGTAGCATGCTTCTAGATTCTGTTTAAATTCCTTTTTTTCTGTACATTTAATATTAGTTCAGTTCATAAGAAAACTCATTCTATGCCAACTGTTTGGTAATGATAATTGCCATCACTTGAGTTAACAAACAATAAATGTGGATTGATTGCAATAGGTTATCTTCTCCCCATGTTGTTTTAGCTGTTATTTTTTTCCATGTTGGCAGTGGTAATTTGCCAGTTTGATCCATGTTTACAGTAGTATTTTGCCATCAGTTAAACTACTGCAAACACTGTTTGGTCACTAATAATTACACTACATGTTGGTGTATATTGAGATCATGTATAGAGGCCCATCTAGAGGCCCATGTATAGGATCTATATATCCCACCCTTCTAGGGTTTGTAGGAAGACATCTCATTATTATTCTCTCCTACATGGTATCAGCTAGCCTTCTCCCTCTCCCTCTCTTCCTCTAGCTGCAGCGGCCGCCGCCGCCGGCACCATGGCAGGCCGGCCACCGGCGCCGCCTCCCCTTCCCTCCCCTGCTTCTGTGCTGCCTCCCCTGCTCCAGCCCGTCGCCCCTGCTGCGGCGCTGCGCGCATGGCCCCACCCCGCGGCCGCCCCCGCCGCTGCTGCGGGCGGACCGGGCCTGGGCGCCGCCGCGACAGGCACGCTGGCCCCGGGCGCCGCTGCCGCGGCCCCTGTTCTACACGGCGCAGGCGCACTCCAGCAGCAGCTGCACGGCCCACCTCCCGGCTCGCTGCACGCGCTGGCTGTCGCCCCTGCAGCCGGATCCGTTGCCGCCGCGTGGCCCAGGCCCGCTGCCGCCCCTGGAGCTGCCGTCCCTGGCGCTGCCGTCCTTGGCGCCGACGGATCTGCCGGCCTCGACGCTCCTCCGGCCGCCCAGGCCGCCGCCGCTGCCCTGGCCGCCGGGCGCGCGTGGCCTGCCCAGGCCGCCGCCGCTACCCAGGCAGCCGCTGTCCAGGGTGCCGGGCGCGCGTGGCCTGCCCAGGCCGCCGCCGCTGCCCTGGCCGCCCAGGGCGCGTGGCCCGCCACCGCCGCTGCCCCTGCGGGCGCCGCGGGATCTGCTGCCGCAGGGGGCGCCGCCGCTGCCGCCCTTGCCGCCGTCCCCGGGCAGGAAGCGCGCACGGGCGTGGCCCCTGCTGCTGGCCACTGCCCTGCCGCCCCTTGGCGCGTGCCTGAGCCTTGCGCGGCCGGCGGCGCCTCGCGCCCGCGGCGATCCTGCACGCGCCGCGCGAACCCTTTAGGGCCGGTGTGCCGCCGTCGCCGCCCGGCCCCGCCCTGGCGCCTCTCGAGGCCCCCGGCGCCGCCCCTGCTACCGCGCATGAGCGCGCGCAGGAGATGCTGCCTCCCTCGCCGCCGCGTGCGCCGCACAGGCTGCCGCCCCCAGCGCGTGGCTGCCGTAGGGCGCCGCTACCGCCCCGGCCGGCGGATCCGCCTTTCCTGCTGTGCCGCCCCTGCCTGCGCCCGCGACGGCCGCGCTGGCCATGGCGCGCGTGCCCGCGCCCGCGTGGCCTGCGTTTGGTATGTCGCCCGCGGTCGCGCCGTTCTGGACCCCGCCCGCTCAGCCCAGCCAGCAGCCGACCTGGCCTGGGGGGTGGGATCAGGCTGCACTGGCGCAGTCCTTCAGCGCCATGGGGCTGACGCCGCCGGTCAGCACCGAGTGGATCGCCAACTCGGGTGCCTCCTTCCACACTACCCCAGATGCCGGTATCCTCTCTTTTGTCCGGCCCCCACACCCCTCTTGTCCTTCTTCCATCATGGTTGGTGATGGGTCTTGCCTTCCTGTCACCGCCGTAGGTTCTGCTCCTGGTTCTTTTCGTCTTCCCAATGTTTTTGTTGCTCCTCAGATGGTTCATAACTTTCTTTCCATTCGTCAGTTTACAGCTGACAATTCTTGTTCCATCGAATTTGACTCTTCTGCCTCACTGTAAAGGATTCGGCCTCCCGGCGTCCGCTCCTCCGGTGTGACAGCACGGGGCCCCTTTACACCTTTCGCCTTCCGTCTGCCGCTGCACCAACCTTTCGCCTTCCGTCTTCCGCTGCACTACTTTCGCCTTCTTCTTCGTCTGCCGTTTTTGCCGCGACGCCGTCTTCCACCACCTGGCACCGCCGTCTTGGTCACCCTGGTCGCGACGTTCTGGCTCAGCTCAGTCGTAGTACCGATGTTCCTTGTACTAGGGCTCCTGCTGAGCACCTCTGCCATGCGTGCCAGCTTGGTCGCCATGTTCGACTTCCCTTTTCTTCTTCTTCTTCGCATGCGACACATGTCTTTGATCTTGTTCACTGCGACCTGTGGACTTCTGTTCTTAGCCTTTCTGGCTATAGATACTATCTGGTGGTGGTCGATGATTTCTCACACTACTCTTGGACTTTTCCTATGCGCGCAAAGTTTGAGACCTTCCCCACCCTCCTCCACTTCTTTGCCTGGGTGTCCACTCAGTTCGGCCTCACCATTAAGGCCGTCTAGTGTGACAACGGGTGTGAGTTCGATAACTCCACCTCCCGTTCCTTCTTCCTCTCTTGGGGTGTTCAGCTGTGTATGTCTTGTCCCTATACCTCTCCTCAGAACGGCAAGGCTGAGCGGATGATTCGCACGACGAACGTCGTGCGCACCCTTCTGATCCAGACCTCTCTGCCCCCGCGCTTCTGGGCTGAGAGCCTCCACACCGCCACCTACTTGTTCAACCGTCTTCCGTCTACTGCTTCTCCTGCTCCCACTCCACACCACGCTCTTTTCGGTACCCCTCCTCGCTACGACCACCTTTGGGTCTTCGGGTGTGCGTGTTACCCTAACACCTCCGCCACCGCTTCTCACAAGCTTGCGCCCCGCTCGACTCGTTGTGTGTTCCTTGGGTACTCCCCTGACCACAAGGGGTACCGATGCTTTGACCTCACCTCTCGCCGCGTCCTGATCTCCCGACACGTCGTCTTTGACGAGTCGAATTTCCCCTACTCCACCTCCTCCACAGCTTCTCCTGACCCCGAGCTGGAGTCTCTGTTTCCGATTGACCCGGTGGTTCAGCCACCTTTTCCTGTCTGTCTTTTCCCTGCAGGTTCTACCGGCACACCGACGCCGCTTCCGGTGATCCCTGCTGCGCCACGCGCGGCCCCGGTGCCTGTGGTTGAGCCACACGCGGCCCCCAGACCTCCGGTCGTGCCGCGCGGGGACCCGGTGTCTCCTGCTGCGCCACGCGCGGCCCCGGTGCCTCTCCCTGCACCTGCGCGATACGCTCAGCCAGTGCAGGTGTACCAGCGTCTCTCGGTGCCGGCACCGGCGCCGCCGCGGTACGCTCAGCCGGTGTAGGTGTACCGGCGTTGTTCGGCACCGACAACGCCGCCGCCTCCGGTTCTGGAGGCTCCTGCGCGCGCCTACACCGGAGCCGTCGCCACCGCCTTCTACACCAGAGCCGCCGCCGCCTCCGCCGACTCGCTCTCGAGTCGAGTCGGCGGTGTACCACCCGCCAGTCATCCATCGGGATCCTCGGCACATTCATCCCATGGTGACTCGGCGGATGACGTCTCAGGCCATGGCTCTCTCCGCCTCCGAGGGAGAGCAGCGGGTGTCTCCGGTATCCTCCTCTGTCCGCGACGCCCTTGCGGATCTTCACTGGCGTCACGCTATGGAAGAGGAGTACGCGGCTCTTCTTGCCAACCAGACGTGGGACTTCGTGCCGCGTCCGTCTGGTTGCAATGTGGTCACCGGCAAGTGGATCTGGACGCATAAGCGTCGGGCTGATGGCACACTGGAGCGCTACAAGGCTCGCTGGGTTCTCCGGGGTTTCACTCAGCGGCCTGGTGTGGACTACGATGAGACCTTCAGTCCAGTCGTGAAGCCTGCTACTGTGCGCACGGTCCTCTCGCTCGCACTCTCTCGCTCCTGGCCTGTGCACCAGTTGGATGTGAAGAATGCCTTTCTTCACGGCACTCTATCAGAGACAGTGTACTGCTCTCAGCCAGCGCGATTTGTGGACTCGAATCGTCCGGATATCGTCTGCCGGCTCAACAAGTCCCTCTATGGTCTGAAGCAGGCTCCTCGGGCTTGGTACTCTCAGTTCGCCACGTTCTTGCTGACTTTGGGATTCACCGAGGCCAAGGCTGACACTTCTCTGTTCATCTACCGCCGTGGGGATGAGACTGCCTACCTGCTGCTCTATGTTGATGATATTGTGCTCACCGCTTCCAGTCAGCGGTTGCTTGAGCGCGTCATCTCCTCTCTGCAGCAGGAGTTTGCTATGAAGGATCTTGTTCAGCTCCACCACTTCTTGGGCGTTACTGTTGAGACTCGCCCGTCTGGCCTGTTCCTTCACCAGCGGCAGTATGCACTCGACATTCTGGAGCGGGCTGGGATGACTGATTGCAAGCCATGCTCCACTCCTGTCGATACTCAGGTGAAGCTGTCTGCTGATCTGGGTGATCCCGTGGCTGATCCTGCTGCCTACCGGAGCCTTGCCGGTGCCTTGCAGTACCTGACCTTCACCCGGCCGGATCTCACCTATGCCGTTCAGCAGGTCTGTCTTCACATGCATGATCCCCGGGAGTCTCACCTTGCTGCACTGAAGCGTCTCCTCTGCTACGTCCGTGGCACTGTTGGTTTCGGCTTGGTTCTTCACCGCTCTCCCACCTCTGAGCTGGTGGTCTACACCGACGCTGACTGGGCTGGCTGCCCGGACACTCGCCGCTCCACTTCCGGCTACGCCGTCTTCCTGGGCGGCAACCTTGTCTCCTGGTCATCCAAGCGGTAGCCGGTTGTCTCCCGCTCCAGTGCCGAGGCGGAGTACCATGCTGTCGCTAACGGCGTGGCGGAGGCGTCCTGGCTACGACAGCTTTTGGCGGAGCTCCACAGCCCGCTCGCCAAGAGCACGCTCATATACTGCGACAACGTCAGCGCTGTGTATCTCTCCACCAACCCCGTTCAGCATCAGCGGACGAAGCATGTGGAGATCGACCTACACTTCGTGCGCGACAGGGTCGCCATAGGCGATGTTCGGGTACTCCATGTCCCGACCACCTCCCAGTTTGCCGACATCTTCACCAAGGGACTATCCTCCTCGACCTTTTCGGAGTTTCGCTTCAGCCTCAACGTAGCAGGTGGCTAGTTGTGGCTGCGGGAGGGTATTTGTCCTTTGTACTTTCTTCTTGTCCAGTCTTGAACACCGCTGCGACGGTAATTTAGACTGCAGGGGGGTGTTGGCTTTTTTGTTGTCCAGTCTTGAACACCGCTGTGCCGGTAGTTCAGACTGTGGCGGGGTGTTGGTGTATATTGAGCCCATGTATAGAGGCACATCTAGAGGCCCATGTATATGATCTATATATCCCACCCTTCTAGGGTTTGGAGGAAGACATCTCATTATTATTCTCTCCTACACTACATTTGTTGGGATCTCTTTGAAGTTATATATCATGTTTTCAACTCCATTTAGAGCCCAAATTGCTGTGTGCTCTTTTTATTATGTTGCTCAGTCCTTTCCTTTCTTGTTCATAATCTGTCCTAAAATACCACTGGTTCTTAAATCTTAAGTTTGAAATAGGTTAATTTCCATACCTTTGTGTAGTTCGTTTCTTTGTAGTTCATTTCTTTGGATGCCCCTTCAAGATTTAAATATCCAAATATAGGAGACATGAGACATCAACCTTGTACTTTGCTTTTATAGATGTAGCATGTTTATAAGCCCATATCAAGTAAACGAGAAATTCTTAATCTATTTTTTAGTAAGAGAATATCGTAATTGTATTTGTACAATTGATATCTGACTTTAACCATAAAATAGAGAATTAGATTTTATCTATTCAGAAAGTTGAGATGGCACCATTAATCTTTACTCACAGTTCAATCTAACGTTAGCAGTTGAAATCTATTTGGAAGTTAATGCTGAGTCTGGATTATTATTTTTCTTTCAAACTCACATATTAAATGTCTTTTCTCGGTTCCTTTTTCCTGTTTGAAGCTCCCATTCATGGCTTTGGTTTCTGGTTTGAGGTGGAGTTCAATGGGCCCCAAGAGTCCTCCCATAATATTCCTTCCAATTTGAATCCACTTGAAATTATTCAGAATAAAAGGAGACGATCATCTGAAGATACAGTTCTTTTGTCCACAGCCCCTGAGGATGAGCCGACCCATTGGCAGCAGGTTTGGTTTGTGACAATGGTCTATTCCTTCATAAAAGAACTTATTCAGTTTTCTTGCTCTTTGTAGTATAATTATAATCTTGGGTCACCTTCTGCAGACTATTCTGTACCTCCCTGATCCTATAGAGGTGAAGCAGGATCAAACTGTAGAAGGCTCTGTAACGGTGTCCCAGAGCAAGGAGAACCCACGTTTTCTGAATATTCATCTAGAGTGCTCGTAAGTTCCTTTACCTGTTATACTTCAGTAGTTCCTTCTGAGCATATGGCACTTCTAGTATGCTGTCCATACCAATAATAGTTGCTCAGGAAAACTCTTGTTGTTGTCTGATTTTTTTCATGGATCTAGATTTAGTATGCTACATCATATTGCTTAGTATGTAATAATGTTCTGAAGTGGTCTGGTGTCATTTTAGCAGTCCATATAGGCATTTCAGATTTGCAATGATGAACGATGACATATGCTGCCTACTTTGTATTATAAATAGTGCATCCATGCTGCCTACTATGTTTTGGAACGTAGGAAGCCAATCAATCAAGATATCCCCGCTGTTGTAGATTCCACGTGTATGTCTCAAAATGAACAGATTTGATCCAAAGTGTCCATGCATCATTCTGGTAATTTTCTAGCTAACATATATCATAAAGGAAAGCTTGCTGTCAAGTTTTTGTTCAAATTTGTGCAGCACGATATCTCTGATATCATGCCATTTGACACTAGTTTTGCACTAAAATATGAATAGTTTGCACATTTATCATGTTTATAGATCAATTAAAAATCTGGCTTCCCTCTCTTATGCCCTTTTTATCTTTGTACAACAGCACAGGAGGACATACGGTGGTAAAAGACTGTGCCATGCGATGAACTGGTCCTTTTTACTTTTTAGTTACAGTACTGTGGGCTGTGGCTGGGTTCCCCCAGTAAAGATCCTATAACTTGAAAGAGGTCTTCTAGTATTCCTTTCTGCTTCCGCGAACTGAATTCTATCATCTGCAGCGAGGAGTTCAAGATTTTGTACTGATAGTTTTATGTCCCCTCATTTTCTGATTTTTTTACTGGAAGCGGAGAATTTGTATTATTAATGCATTTTTTGTCCACTGTTAATGAAGGTGGGGATTGCAGGATTTCAGTTTGTCTTATGCTATAGATTGTAATTTCATTTGGCTCTGCATCACCAGATTAAGCCCGGCTCACTGTCTAGGAGTTCAGGATGAGATGAGAAAGCAGGATGAGATGCGAAGGTTAAAGCAGGAAAAGGTGGATAAGCTGAGGTCATGTTTAGTTCCAGCGCAACGTTGGAATCTTACTGATTTGAAGTACTAAATGAAGTCTATTTATAAAATTTTTTACACAGATGGATTGTAAATCGCGAGACGAATCTAATGATGCTAATTAATCCATGATTAATCAATAATTAGCAAATTGTTAGTATATCATCACTGTTGCATGTTGCAAATCATGGATTAAGTAGGCTCATAGATTCGTCTCGGGATTTACAGCCCATCTATGTAAAAAGTTTTGTAAATAAGCTTCATTTAGTATTCTATGCATGTGTCGAAATATTCGATGTGACGGGTTTTTTTCCGTTTATGGGGTGGTAACTAAACAGGCCTGAGATAAGCTGTTTTCCCCGTACAACCCAAGGATACTGCTTGACCTTTACCTGCGCAACATTGAACTTTTTCTTTGAGAGGCTTGTACTTTAGTTATGGTGAAAAGCCTGCAGAAAGGTGAGATTTTTTATGGTGTTCTCCAATTGTGAGTTCTGCGAAGTGCGAACTCAAGTTTATTTGTCCAGTAGATTGACTTGGGCCGTGTTTAGATGTTTTGCAAAAAAAATTGCGATGGAATTTTGCTAATTTGAAGTACTAAATGAAGTCTATTTACAAAACTTTTTGCACAGATGGGTTATAAATCGCGAGACGAATCTAATGATGCTAATTAATCCATGATAAGGTGTTTATGGGGTGGGAATAAGAGGTCCTTGGTGATACTCGTGCCGCCCACCCCCTTTTGCTGCAGCAAAACATGGATAAGGTGTCTTTCAATGAAAGCAAGTGCATGGTATGAGCAGAAAATAAAAGGTCTTACCTGTGGCTGTTGTGGCTCCTGAATTGCTTTAAAAAATACAGTCTTCCATGTGGCTGAAACCGTTCTACAGCTGAAAAATTGTCCATAATGCTGTGGGTTAAGCTTGTGATCATACTATTTTCCGAAGCAAATTGTTGTTTGCACTGTCGATTTCCACGTCCGTACAGGCCAAGTTGAAGGGTGAAAGGTGACGAACTGCATTATTGGTCCGTCGCCGTCGGGGACATCATCCCTTCATTCACTTGCAACCTTGCACACGCCAAGTGAACGTGTTCTGCACTCTGCGGAGACCATGACCAAGCGAACACCAATCATGCTGTTGGAACTTTGACATGGGCACATGGTGTTCTCGTCGCCTGGATGTGATGGGCAGATCAACTGATCAAGAGCAACTCCACTGGAGCTACTAAATGAGCTGCCATATCCATATTTGCTCGGTGGATGCAAAAAATTGATCTCCAACATGCCTTTCAAATGGGCTGTTATTTTGGTAGGTCTTCTAAATTTCTCTCTCCCCCAATTTGGTGGCCCTCTATTTGGGCTGCCAACTATGGGCTCTCTGTAGAAACCCAATTTACTCAGGCTGCTGGAGTAGAGGCCCATATTTAGGTGACCAAAATTTAGATGTGGGCTTCTAAATAGACATTTGCTCACCCAAATTTAAAAACCCTATTAAAATTGCTCTTATATCCTTTCGATCTTTACAAACTTCATTCAGGAGCTTTCCTAACACACAGGAAAGCATACTCTGTTACTCTATGTATGTACTACAACTAACTAATTTATACACACGGTACGATACACTCATTCCGTATGCCTACGTTTTAGCAGGCACAGTACGCTGCTCGGCGAGTACATACAGTCAGTGTTCAAAATTTCAGCAAAATTTCGCGAAATTTGCTGATTTCGGCCCCCTCCGAAATTTGAAAATTTTGAAAATAATAATTTAAATATATTTAAAAGTATTTTTAAAAATAATCTAAAAATAAATTTCTGTCGAAATTTCGCGAAATTCGCTGATTTCGGCCCAGTCCGAAATTTTTTGTCAAACGAAATTGAAAACCCTGCATACAGTACATAAAGTAAGCTTGCAGTAGCTGGATGGCAGTATGGCAGGGGGAACACCAACACCAATCTAGCACGTGTTGGGCCCGAAGCCAATGAAGCCGTTGGCCGAGTCGACGGTGATCTGGATCCCTTCCTGCTGAACGTTCCCCAGGATGGAGAGCCCCGACGACGACGGCGCGAACGCCAGGCAGTATATCCCGCCGTCCACCTCCACCAGCAGGTTCCTCGCCGGCAGCGTCAGCGTCGCGCCCTCGTCGAAGTACAAGGACACGGTGGGCACCCGCACGCTCGTGTACCCGCTCAGGTCGTAGCACGTGTCCAGCAGCGACATGGCCGGCGCGCGCGGGAGCGCGCCCACGGCGCCCGCGAACGCGTCCCGCAGCGCCGCGTACGCCTCCTGCGGCAGCCGCGTCACCGCCGTGCCCGTGTCCATCACCACGCCGCCGGCGCCGACGTCGCTCAGCTGGAACAGCCCGGCCTCCAGCGGGAGCCGCTCGTCCCCGACGCCGATCCCCAACAGGCCCACGTAGTAGAAGCTCGGCGCCTGCGGGTTGCGCACCAGCGGCACCCACACGGCGCCCTCCGGCACCGCCTCGCTCCGCCCGAGGATCAGCGACCCGGCGTCGGCGCTGGACCCGGCGCCGCGGCTCGCGAGGCAGTAGCTGAACGCGCCACCGGCCGCGCCGCTGAGCTGCCCGACGAGCGACATGGGGCCCCAGCCGAGGCCCAGCAGCCCCGCCGCGCCGACGAAGAGGCCGCGGTTGCGGTGGCCGCAGCCGATGGCGACGCCCTCCACCGCCGTGCCTCCGAACGTGAGCGTCTCGAGCGCGAGCACGCCCTCGGTGTACGACCCGTCCCCGTAGGAGACCTCGTACCGGCACCTCCCCGCGTCGCCGCACCCGGAGCTGGAGAGCATCCGGCAGATGGCCGACCCGCACGACACGCCGGAGAAGGTGGTCGACGAGGCGGGGTCGAACAGCGGGTCGGCCTGCGCGTAGCACTGCAGACACGGCTTGCACTGAACCCAGATGACGTCGCTGCCGGAGTCCACCACGAGGTACTGCTCCGTGGGCGGCGAGCCGACGCCGACGCGGACGAAGTACTCGCCGCTTCCCTCGTCGAGGCCGGACACCACCTCGGAGCCCAAGTCCGTCGGGGACAGGCGCCTCACGAGGTACTCGGCGCGCGCATTGTCTCGGGCGACGCGGTCGACCACCGCGTGGCGGCGCGAGGGGTACGTCGCGCCGGTGATCGCGTCGCGGTGCACCAAGGCGAGCGAAGGGTTGCGGCTGCGGTGAGCAGCAGCAGAGGACGACGACGTCGCGCTTGCGCTCGTTTTCGTGGTGAAGTTGTGAGAGTTGATGTACTGGAAGCGCAGGGATGATGCGTGGGAGATGATCAGCATGAACGTGGCGACGAAGAGGAGGAGAAGCTTCTTGATGGTTGTGGCCTGCATGGCGCTGATGAGCTTGTGGATGCGTGGGAGCGCGCTCCTTTTCTTCTCTAGCTGCTAGCTGCTGCTTCTGAAGTGAAGTGAACTGAACTGAATTTTTTGGAAGTGAGAAGGATGCGGGAGGGGGTGGATTTATTTGTGCCGGACTCTGCCTATCATATCACTGGCGTAGCTTAGCTTCTGTTTGCAACAGTTGTTGCAGTGTAACAGCAGTGGTAGTGGCAGAACCAATGGTGTGGTTGGTGCAGATGCAGAACTGAAGGTGTGTAACTACATGCTTTTTCTTAAAAAAAACTGCATGCTTGCCCACTTACCATTCTTCTCTTCACGATATTGATTCAAATTGGATTTTGAAGTGAAATATATTCGCTGAATCTGCATTTGCGTGGCAAAGCATATCTGAAACATAAGTTTTGTTGGAAAGTCTGTCATAATTCAAGACTAAAGCCAGCACTAATATTCCTTAACATCATCGTGCGTGCAATAATGCTGAAGTGAAGTTGGATAGCGAGGCAAAGCACGATTCAGTTTCGTCGGGTTTTGGCATTTTTGAGTCTTTTATTAAGGTGCTCACTTTCCCTCCCTTTGTCTGAATAAAAACACCTTTTATTTGCTAGTAGATTCGATACTGCCCTTTATCTTTCATGATACTTCTTTAATTTTCTCAGAGCCAATTCTATACTTATTGAATACTGAACAAATAATGCCGATGAAAGCTAAGGTATTTAAGACAATGCTTTCATATATTGCTGTTAGCAGACAAGTGGTACAGTGAACTGAACCTAGACTCCAGACAGAGGTATTTCAGTATGTTAAGGAATCTACACGGTCTTGGCAATTGATACATGGTGACGAGGACTGTACCATGCCGGCCGAATGTTTTTGATGTGCAATAGCTATCAAACGTATTGCTTGCTGGCCTTGTTGACAAAGGCTTGCAGGGACCACATAAAAGCTCCGATCCTTGCACGACCAGATCAATCTTTAGTTTGGTTGTGTTGATCAGTGCCTCTCTCTCTCTACGTGTAAAGACTCAAAAGGAGTTTTTGATGCTGATGAAACTCCAACTTGACTAAGCTACTAGCATGCATCAAGATGAAAACATACTAGCATGCATCAAGATGAAAACATGTAATTTCCTTCTTTGGAACCATGAGTAGGAGCACTGCTATTTCATCTAAGGCCTTGTATAGTTCGCGAAAATTTTTGGGTTTTGGTATTAGCACTTTCGTTGTTATTCGGTAATTAGTGTTCAATTATGGACTAATTAGGCTTAAAAGAGTCGTCTCGTCATTTACAGTCAAACTGTGTCATGAGTTATTTTTTTCAACTGCATTTAATGCTCCATGCATATATACGAAGATTCGATGTGATGGGTACCGTAGAAATTTTTTTGAGAACTAAACAGGGCCTAAGAAGATATATACTCGATCAGATACCGGTGAACATGAGCTCACCAAGAAAAGAAAGTATAGCACACTCCCTTGTTATGCACACTGTATTAACAGAATTTCTTTTTTTTGCGAGGCTGTATTAACAGAATCTAATACCATGATAGCATGTATAGTATAGTATGCAAAACTAGTCAAGTATGTACTATCAAAATAAACATAACCTATATATATCAACCATCTAGAAACAAAACGGTTGCATGTAATGCATAACCATCTTGATTACATGAAGAAAGTTACAATCATTGTAACCTTTTACAAAGTAATTATTATTTGTCACTTAGTGGGATGAGTTAGAAAGCCAGACTTCTTTTGGTTATAGTAATGGACATGCTAACGCTGCATCAACTTGCAGGGGGGAGAGATCACGCAGTGCAAACACATGTCATTGGGTGAAACATGACATCTGAGTCGGCTGTCCTTTCGTCCTTTAAAATCCTTTCCAATCCCCTTTTGTGGCCAATTTAAAATGGCGTGCTCACCAGCCACTGAAGAACAAAAAATAGTAGCTCGAGTTAGTTGAAGTGTTGAACGCTAGGTTGGAAGTTCATTCCTGAAAGATTAGCATATGATTTGCTCTCTCTTGTCACTAGTGCTGCAATTCTTTAGCTGTATTTTGCAGTCAGCTGCATGCATGCCCGGCCTCCAAAAGCCTACATATACACATATATTGCTCTACTAGAAAGTAGTAACTCATATTGCTAACTTGTACGGCAGAAAATGACAGTCCACTTATTCTACATATGGACTGCGGTAAGAGGTCACCAGGTTGTGTGCCCTTCCGACAGAGGCCGGGAAATTTTTCAAGATGATGTATCACCTCGATGTTTTCTTCTTAAAATAAATAAAGTTTCCCTTTTCCAAAATAAAATGTTTTCAACAGAAAGGCAGGGATGGTTGGTTGCCGTAGTTTCTATATATATCTCTCTTTCTCAAGAAAAAGGCAGGGATGGTCTGTATGAAACTACAAACCTGACAATCTCTTTTAATTTTGTACTGTACGAATCTATTCATTATGCATATATATCGATCCACCTGACTAATTATACATGTATGACTCAATTTCTAGACACACAGTGCCAGCAGAGATTGATTAGGGCGATAATTAACAACATCTGAATAACCTACCCAATTAGAGGCTCTGAACTTTACAACAAAATGTGGTTATGAGGAGATAATGAAAGGATTGCTTAAACAAATGAAAAGGAGAAGACATGCTTGCAAGGGATGCTTAGGCACGCAGCAGGCGAGTGCTGAAATAATAGAGGCCTCTACTGAAACGCGACAACGATCTAATCCTGGCGTCGCTGTAGTGGAGATGTCACCAACGCCAACGGCATTGCATTTGCAACGCTAGTGAAAGAGAAGGGAGTGGCCGTGGCCTGGCTGGCTAGCTAATGCGTGTCCATGCGCTTGTTCCTGGTGGGAGGCACACATCACAGACGCCACCTTTGGAATTATTGGAGCTAGCTAGGCCGTCACCAAATTGACGAGAAACTGAAAAGAAAACCCTGAAAGATCTAACAAAACTCTCGACCAACTTGATCGTGAGTGGACGGTATTCGAAATACCGAATCGTGTCCACCCCTGGTACCCTCTTGGCCCTTGGATCAGACTCGTGCGGCTCAGATGTGGTGGACGGAGGAGTCGGTGAGGTCGCCGCGCGGGTGGTGGATGCTGCCAGTGCCAGCGCCATGGCGGAGGCCGGAGCCTCCCAGTTTCCATACTTAAATCCGAGCGGAGGATCAAAGTACTTTGCAGCGCGGGCAGACAGCACGATCGCAGCAATGGCGTTTTCTTGTCCCTCGCAAAGAACAGCTCCCGCGTGACCGCGTCCGGACGCGCGCATTTTTTCGAGGACGTCATGCAGCCGTAAGCTGACGGCTCCAAGGGAAATAGAGGCGGCGTCGGCGAGCAGGGGCTGGCCTTGGGCACGGAATGGATGAGCGGCGGCGGCGGCGGCGAGCAGAGTCCAGTTGTCTTGTGATCATGGATCCAACAAGGAAGAATCGACGCTACCCAAATGCACCGCGCCCATGGAACTCGGCAACCTCGGGCCGGCCGGTGCGGCGGTGCTGGCACCGATCTGACCGGAGATGGCTGCGACAGGCGGCGCGCGATCGGCGGCGGAGATACGTGCTGGGTTTGGGCAAGATCATTCGACTTTCGACAGGCAACCTACGCTCGAGGCGCGGCGGCTCTCCGGTGAGCCACGGCGGCAGGGCACGGCATGCAGCCAAAGCGGCATTATATTCCAGGGATGGCCAAATACCGACCGGGGGTGGACGGCATTTGAAATACCGTCCACCCCTGGGTCTTGTCGACCGTTGGATCGGATTCGTGCGGCCCGATTGTAGGACTCCGTCGTCCTCGTCCAGCAGGCGCGGCCGCGCGGGAGGTTGATGGCGCGGAGGCCCAGCCCAGGTCGGGTGCATCTCTGGAGCGCGGTGGAGCACGCTTGTGAGCTCGCCGGCAGAGGATGTGGTGTCGTCTGGGCAACCGTCCGATGGAAGGCGCGGGGTGGTTCCGGCGAGCCACAGTGTGCAGCAGAGGAGAGGCGGCGTCCTTGTCACGACCAGGGGCGGACGGTGTTGATCGCCATGGGACCTTGACAGCCATCCGCCTGGACTCGTGCGGCCCAGATCATGCGTGGGTTGCGCTCGGGGCTAGCTGATCGTCCTCGTCAGGCAGCGCGGGAGCTGCACGGTAGCATGGTGCCACGCTAGATTGATGACGGGATCGTGGAGCAGAAACCGGCGGCGATCCTGCCGGACGAGGATGCCATGCCAGCAACTTGTTTGCCGCCTCCTTCCAGAACAGCTCGTGGCGAGGGAGTTGGCCGTGGACACGCGCACCTACGCGTCAATCAATCCCCAACTGCACCATCCTCCCAAAATATTTCTCCAACTATTCAATTGGTGATCGCCGTCGGTGAAATTGCTAGCCGGTTCACAATTTAATCGTACGTCGACAACATGGTTTCCTGATAAGGAATTGATTCAACTCTTCGACAGCACGAGCACGGAGAAAGCCAGGTTGGGGCAGAAACACAGTGGAGAAAGCCAGGGCCCAAGGCCTGCCGACTAAAGTGGGCTGAGGCCTGAGGCCCGAGGAGGATGTAAATCCGGCCCAAAATATTCTAGGCAAAAGACGAACAAATATGATTGATAATGCTGCGGAAATTCAATAAAAAAATGTTGTGGACAGCTTGTGTGAGTGACATGTGGCTCAACATCTAATTTCGTGAATGGAATGCTGAACTCTAATTCAGCACGAGAGAGAGAGAGAGCAAAGCATCCTACAGCTCTGCTGTTAATTTCGTGAGATTTGATAAAGTCGAAGGGAAACCACAATTTCAGTCCTCTTTCCAACTCACATGGGCACCATGTACAGATGTACTACTTGCTTGATCTTCTGCACCCTTTCGGCAAAGCATTTCCAGTTCTCCCCTACTACCCTGCTTGGGGCACCTTAATCAGCATGAGTGAGTATCAGGGCATGCTTAGCTTGATCAGAGAGGAGGCTAAGAATACGAACACGATGCGAATGAGCTTATCTGAATTTGTCCGGCATTGGTTTTGCACGCAGAGAACAATCCTTAACCAGCAAGTGACGACAGGAAACGGCAACCCTGCAAAGTTTGTAACTGAAGCGCGTATGCTCCACCACGAACTCCCGTGACCCGGAGCTGACGCCTGTAAATAAAGCCTACGAAACCGCAGGCTTCAACTTCAATTCATCGCCGACCACGCGAGCGTGCAAACCTAGTACCTGCAGTGATGTGCAGCAGCTGCAGCTGGAGCTAGCTCTAGTCAACTGAACCCGGCAGCTAACGGCCTGCCCATCGAGTGTTCCCTCCTCTCTGCATCAGCCATCATCAAGAGCCCTTCGCTCCTCACGCCCGTCACGCGAGTCCAGCAGCTCATGCCGTTGCCCCCGGCCGGCGCCGGCGAGGTCGGTGAGTTCGAAAGCCCCACCCAAACGCTCCAAAGTTAACTTGCCTAGCCCCAACGCATGAGCACAGTGAATGCACGCGAGGCTCCTCCGCGTTCCCGGCGTCGCCGCGCGCTATAAATCCTCGCGCGTCACAGATCGCACTCGCATCTCCCACGGCCACGCACCATCATATCATACACTCGTGTTCCCTACGTTGCCGCTTCTCCTTCTGACTCATCCATGCTCTTTCTCACGCATCGCTCCACCACCAGTGTGCAGTAGCAGAGTACACAGACGCATCATCAGATCATAAGAGAAGATTACCTGAGCAATGCAGCTTTCTGCAAGGCTCCTGCGTGCTCTTGCCATCCTCCTTGTCGCCCTGCCGTCGAGCTCCGCGGGCCACGCACCAAACGGCGACGCGGCCGTCGGCGCGGCGCGTAGCGACGACGACAGGCCGCCGCCGCCGTGCTCGCCCGCGGACCGGGCCGCGCTGCTCGGCTTCAAGGCCGGCGTCGCCGCGGACACCACGGGCATCCTTGCCACGTGGGCCGGCGGCGACTGCTGCGGCGCGTGGGAGGGCGTCACCTGCGACGCCGCCACGGGGAGGGTCGTGGCGCTGCAGCTGGAGGCGCCGCCGCCCAAGGGCCGCCACTACATGGAGGGCGCCCTGTCCCCGTCCCTCGGCGGCCTCGAGTTCCTGGAGGCCCTGGTCATCCGCGACATGGCCAGGATCGGGGGCGCCATCCCGGCGGCCCTGTCGCGGCTGAAGCGCCTCAGGGAGCTCTACCTCGAGGGCAACATGCTCGCCGGGGCCATCCCGGGGAGCCTCGGCAAGCTCGGCTCCCTCCAGTACCTGTCGCTCGCCGGCAACCGGCTGGACGGCCAGCTGCCGCCGGAGCTCGGGGCGGTCTCCGGCCTGGAGCAGATCAACGTCGCACGGAACCGCCTCTCCGGCGCCGTGCCTCCGAGCTACAGGAGTCTTTCGAGGTTGGCGTACCTTGATCTGAGCAACAATCTCTTTTCTGGCGCAGTGCCCGGGTTTATCGGTCAGTTCAAGAACCTGGCCTTGCTGGACCTCAGCAACAACAGCTTCTCCGGTGAGATACCGGCTGCACTCTGCACCTTGCACAGCCTCACAGATTTGTCACTGAGCCATAACAAGCTCGGTGGTCAGATTCCACCCCAGATGGGCAGCCTCCAGTCTCTGAATTCTCTGGCCATGGATGGCAACATGTTTGTAGGCTCCATTCCAGCATCATTCCTTGGCCTGCAGAAACTGTGGTACATGAACCTGTCAGGGAACGGGTTCACTGGTCCACTTCCCACCGGCATCAGCAACGCTCTGCCTTCTCTGGTATCCATGGACCTCTCCCACAACCATCTCACTGGCGACGTCGATCAATTCTTCAGAAGTTTATCAGCAGCCAATCATGATGCCAATAACCATTCCAACAAGCCTTCACCGATTGTTCTCCCACAAAAACTAGAGCACTTGGACCTGTCCGGGAACAGAATCACCGGTGCCCTGCCTGAATTCACCCGCGGCGCAGGGCTGAGGTGGCTTGACATCTCAAGCAACGCCATTGGCGGCCAGATTCCGAGCTCGATCTCGAGACTGAGCAGCCTGGAGAGGCTAGACATTTCCAGGAACCGAGTCCGGGGCGTCATCCCTGCGTCCATGGCAGAGATGGTGCGCTTGCAATGGCTCGACTTGTCCAGCAATGCGCTCGTCGGGAGGATACCGGACAACTTCACAAGACTCACAAGTGTGAGGCACGCGAGCTTTAGACGCAACAAATTGTGTGGGCGGATACCGCAGGCCAAGCCCTTCAATTTGTTCCGTGCGGCCGCGTATGCGCACAACCTGTGCCTATGCGGTAAGCCGTTGCCACCATGCAGGAAGATATGAGAAAAAGGGATGCCAAGGTGTTGGGTGAAAAGTTGAAAGAAATGTTATCTACTGATGCTAGAAAGGGTGTGGAGATAACAATGTTGGACTGTTAATTCAGTTTAGAGTACCTCTATGTGTGTCTACTATGCAAATTTGTTTCGATTGTAAAAATGATGTGCAAATAAGAGTATTTTATATTGGTGAATGAAAACTATAAATGTTTCTATAAAAAAACTATAAAAATTAAAGGTGCCTTTATCTTATTTTGTAATTAATAAGATCCAATAAATTAAAGATTTTATCTTATTTTGTAATTAATAAATTAAAGGTTTTATCTTATTTTTTAATTAATAAGCTCCAATACGTATAAATTTAAAATATTTAATTGACGTGAACTTTGTAACTACTCTACATAATAAAATGCCTATGCTTAAATTATGTTGTTTGTAGGAACAAACAGTCACTTTTTCATACACTGCTTTAATTGTTGACTCTCACCCACAAATCTTATATTTATATATGGAATTAGGGTTAGTGGGGACAAAGCCAAGGAACAAAATCATAAACCTAATTTTGTTTATTGTTAGAGAAATCTCATAAAAGTATAGCTCTCATTTCCCATCTTTATAACGTGTAGTCACCTTGAGATAAATGGTTTGTGATTGGATTCATGTAATAAGCACCTTGTCATTGACCTATTTCATCGTTGGCATATAGCAATGTCTCAATTTAAGGAAGGTAAAAACAACTTAAATATAATAAAATCCTTTATTAACATATGTATATTTTTATATATAAATAATTTCATGGCTGGTAACTATTATATTTTTACACTCAAATGATGAATACACATGCCGAAAAGAATGGAGAGAAATTGCACTGCATCTCTACCACCCCGCTAGCCGAGGCTAGCTGCCTGAATGGATTCATAAAAATGGATGGGAGATGCAATCTTATTGATATATAGCTAATGCACTGTACACGGCGCAAGGAATAGAACAAACGAACTAATGATGAGCAAAATTAAGATGTCTAGATCTTAAGCTTAAAACTGCAACTGTTGGATCGGACGCGAAGCTGAGTGCCTGCCCGGAGATTATCGACCACGAAGTTGCAATCACCCTTCCCTGTCATCTTCCATAGCTTGATGGCTCCGAACTTTATGCGGATCCGAATACGGGCGCGCACCGTCAACGGCACAAACCCGGCCTGCTGCTGCCGCAGCAGCTGCCCCGCGACGGCGCTGTCCAGCCGCGTCTCTCCGGCGAGCGTGATGCGCGGCTGCACGGTGGTCCGGTGCCCCTGGTACAGCGTGGGGAAGTCGCCGCGGCAGAGCTGCGTGCCGTTGAAGAAGGCCGCGACGTCGCCCCCGTCGTAGTAGATGCCGATGCGCTTGTTGGGGTTGGTGGCGGTCACGTCGACGTCGAACGCGTCGGTCACCGTCATGGTCGTGGCGTTCACGTCGAACCGGGTGACGGTGAGCCGGTCCACGCTGAAGTTGGGGATCTTGGGGCGGAACACGAGGTAGAGGATGCCCGCCGTGGCGGCGAGCGCCACGGCGAGGAGGACGGCGGCGAGCAGGGTCCAGCACACGCACCGGCAGCAGCGGCTGTGGCGGCGCTTGCGGCGCGGCGGCGGGGGCAGCGGCGCGGGCGCCGTGACCGGCAGCTGCAGCTGGTCGTGGCTGGGTTTCTTGCCCCTGCTGGCCTGCTCCGGCGGCGCGGACGGCGGCGGCGGAGAGCCCACCGTCACCGGGTGGATCCTGTGGTAGTCTCCCATGATCGAAGCTCCGATCCTAATTTGCACGCCGCCGCCGGCCGGTGTGTAAGCTGCTGCCTGTACGAATGCAGCGGCGGCGAGACTCGTGGTTTGGTGAGGATCGGAGAAGGTGTTGTCTCAGTGCACGGTCGTGTTTATATGTACGCCATGCCTCGCGTAGTCTTTTCTTGGGTTTGGGCGTTTGGGTTGGCTTCTAGACGGTGGGTGATCGGGGGCTGCTCTTGACTCGGCTCGCCGGTGCCCATGGCGGCGCGTCATTGACTTCCAACCTTTCGCCGCATACGCTTTTGTGTTCTCATGTGTAATCCAAGTCATGTGATGCTCATGTCCCTTTCCAGGATATATACATAAAGATTTTTCACCGAGCAAGCCCGTGTGCCGGTGCAGTCATGCGGTCTCAGGCCACCCGGCTCCGTGGTCGTGCCGCACTTGGATACTGCGCGCACATTTCCACCACGGAACGCACGTAGATGCAGGTGAGATCATCACGTGTTGAATGCGTTGTCCGCCATGGAGGCCGGCGGTCGTCGACAGTTCGCCGCCGGGCATGCAGTCGCTGTCGTCGAGGCTCGAGACCAGCATCCAGGAGCTTTCCTTTCCATGTACGCACGGATCGGACGGTCGGTGAGCCGACAGCGAGCCCGGCAGTGTCAATACGCATGTCATGCCGAGCTCACCCCTGCCGTGTCAGGGAGGAGAAGCTTTGAATAATTAATTAATTTGCCCGGAAGATGCCTAATCCCTGCAGGCAAGCATGCCGCGGTTGACCAGTGCTTGTTTTTATTTTTATTTTTTTGAGGAAAACCAGTGCTTGTTTTAATTGTGTTGAACGTTCAGAGGGACTGCAACCTGCCGGGAACGAGAAAAAGGCTTCATCCTTGACGTGATCGTCGAACGGTTGCCGGCAAACTTTCCCCTTTTCATATTTGCACGGCACGCGCGTTCCTCGCTTGCGTGTTGTGTTAGCGATAACCTGAGCCGGATTTCCTCTTCTAATAAACTTTTGTTTTATTACTCCGTGCGTGTTGAGGTGGTGGGAAGGGAGCTGGGCATGCAGTTGGGCTGCACACACGTGGCGGGTAGTTGACCAGTCAATGGCAACGTCTTAGCTTCCTCGCTCCGTGTGTGTGTCGCTGCTTTGCCGTTGCGGATTTCCCTGTTGCATGGCACGAACAGTTTTTGGTTGCTCCCCGTGCTAAAAAAGCGTCGAATACACTTTGCATCATAGGTGCGTGTTGTCTTAAAAATGCGTTTTGTCAACTAGTAATAGTAAACAGAGTATATATATGTTACATCCACATCTTACTAATTCCTAACTAAAGTCAATCATTTGGCATTGTCTTGGGGGAACAAAAGGGCCAATCGTTGGGCATTGAAACGTTAATACCTTAACTTTAATGATCAGTTGCAGTGTCATGACACAAGATTTGATTCCTGTATCCATTCTTTTTGCCCAACTGGTAGTGGCTATTCCAACAATAAACGAAAAATCTCTTTGCAACAATGAATAGGACACACAGTTCTTTATCTATTCCCACTTGTCAAAAATCAGGACCATTATACATCAATAGCCTTCTACCATCTGATCTTTCATCCTGACCATATGATATACCAACATTTATACCACATATGGAGATGTACATAGATCAAGGGGTAAGAAAACAAACCAACATTTTTCGATCTCCTTATTGTGATCCCAACATTTGCTTATCTTGATCTCAACCTCGATCTCCATCTCCTGGTGGTGTCCTGAGGCTTTAGAAGCTGTACAGGTGCAGCTGGAATCCGGAGCCACCACTCCCTTAACCTTCTCACCAATTTCTCGCTGCTTTTCTTCCTCACCGGCATCTGTCTTGTGTATACTTCTAGAAGAATGAGCAGAACGATGGTTCTTAGTGGCTTCAGCATGAATGCCGTAGCAGCAACAACCAGCGCACCAGCAACTTTGTTGGTGCTCTAAATTCAGGCAGCAAAATTCACCGGTTAGACTGACAGTGTTGCAAAAAAAAAATCGTTAAAAATTAAAGCTGAGGGGTTGGAACCTGAGGAAATGCCGCAAGCATGAGGGACCGAAGCTTAAGGAGAAAAATATTCCCAGCCTGCACATGAGCTTCCACCTGCGAGATGGCCTCTTGTAGAGCTAGGAGTTGTTCCACAGTTCTTCTTGGAGGAGGAGTTATGATCTCAAATGCTCCTATCGACTGCATGTTCCCGTAATGTTTGTTCCATAGCATGAAGATAGTAGAGCCAAGCAAAAATCCAGGAAACACGAACCAAATCCAACCACTGCATTAAAGAGCAATATTCCTTAAAAATGGGCAGCTTTTGTGACTACCTGCAGAAGGATCTTTTTTTCTAATCCAAAATGTTTAAATACTTTGAATGCGGTCACAAAATGGTATAATTACATATCAGAAAACAATACCTGTATACCATGTAGAGGAAGCATAACAAGAAGACATAAGATTTAAAGGGCTCATCCCACTCGGTCAAAGCCAACAAACTTTTGCCTATTTCAATCAGAGGATATAGTAGTTCCTGGAGGGAGTTAACCAATGTTATTAAGGTGATGATCCTTAAATGACTTAAATTAGATGATTAACTACTTTTCAAGGAAAAACAGTACCTTTAGAACAGCCACATTAGTGTCTATGTCTTCCAGTTTGACTTGATCAAGCGTGGCCCTAGCTGCTTCCACTCTGCCTGAATACCCAACTGATCGCTCTAGAGCCATCTGCATTGAACTAGTTCCTCCAATCTGCACGTCTCGCGCCGCGAAATCCCTCTCCTCAGGATTGTCCTCCTTTTTCAGGGTCAACAAACCCATCGTCACCATAGTATATGCAGAAAGAGGGAAGGGGTCAACAAGCGTCAATTCATCAGAATTGCTCTGACCAGGATTCTGACTTCCTCCAAATCTTGGGCAATGCTGCTTGAGCTGGCTGTACATTGCCTCCAAAATTTTGTCTCCTTTAGGTAGTTTCTCTGCTAAGTTGAAGGCAAGGGTGGTCTTAAAATGTGCCGGTAGTACGTGGAAGCCCTCTTTTAATGTGCGGTACCTTAGAATCCCTAATGTCGCGACTGAGAGGGCCTCTGACTTTTGAAAACTAGCAAGCCTATACTTCCTGATGAACTTATGTGCGTGCAACACCTCTTTGATGATTGAAAACCAATAGTCCCGACGAGTGTGACCTTTGAATTGTGGGAATTCAAAGAAGACGGGTTCACTTCTATCAGCAACAAACATATGTTAGTGTCGGATGTGCAAACAGCAACCATGATAAATAGCTATGTTTTTTCCTATACATTCTAGCAGTTTCTTATGTGCTTGCAAAAATAGTAAAAGTTAATCTTAGTTAAATTAAAAATTTAAGTGTTTTTTGTTGTGTTGTTACTCACGTCGAGTTAGACTTGTACATGACTGCTTTGTCAAAGAGGTGAGCACCCCATGGCCCAGTGGACTCACGTTTTACTGACTGTTTCAAGTCCCTTGCCAGATCATACACAGCAGCCTCGCCATATGAGAAATCAACACCAATGGCCTCAAAGTAGAGTGCGTGATTCGTCAGTGTGAGCCTCCCTGCAGAGTGTGCAGCATATACACATTAAGGATCTCATGAAGAAGCACAACCCATTAGCACCGATCAAAATTACCATAAGGAGGGTGCTTAACCAGGCCATGTGGACGTCCCGATATGTTGAAGAACTGGCTTGGTCGTTGTAGTACCGTAGATGTCGAGGATTATTTCGCCGTCTGAGAGCTCAAGGTCAGGAGCTCTGTGCCCCCCTGATATACTTTTTGCAAGGCTGAGGACCCTAGCATCAGAGATGACACAATAGTGCTCTCAATTCAGCCCTGAACAATGTGAACATGATGAGGATCGATGCATGTACATACTGGTCTAATTTTTTGAGGTACTTGTGGTAGATAAGGAAATGCAGCCGTCCTCCGGTTGAGTTGGTGAGGGCGTCAAATAGGTTACGAACAGTGATGGGATGTGCTATGGCAGGGCATGCAGGAGTTATCTTGGCAAATGCCTCGGGTCCAACTGTCCTCCTCCCATCGACCTAGCCAACAGTTTGAAGATCAGGCAATGCGGAGCATGCATCTGATGCAAGGGTTCGATCAAAGACCAAGAACATATAGGGGAAACAAATAATGAAAGACCTGAATGGCCATTTGCGTTGGGCTTGAATAGAAAATGGATCCACCGCCATCGTCATCCTCGTCGTCATGTAGAATACTGAAAGCCGTTTTCTGAATCGTGAAAGAAAAAAAACCAATCTTGGTCAGTACCAGGTGTGATTCGCAGTGTTTTTTTTTTGATCTAACGAGGAAGAGCCGATCTGACCTGAAACATGGCGTCGGTGTCCTCGTCGGGCGCCTCCCAGGCGAGCATCATGTCGTAGGTGAGCGAGTGGAACTCCCTGTCGCCGAGGTGGTCCTGCCGCCTGGTCTCCACGCGCAGGGCAATGTAGGAGCAGTACTCCACGACGCTCCTGGCGTACGCCAGCGGCCGGCTGGCCTGCTCCTCCCCGTCGAACCGCCGGAGCAGCTGATCCACCGGCACGCCCGCGATCCTGCCATGGCCGAACGCAAAATTAAAAACCGAGTCACGCCGTGCCAGCAACATCGGATCGGGAACGAACGAACCTCGCGCATCGGCGGACGACGGAGGCGGCGGCGGACGAGAGGGGCGGGATGGCGCCGCTCGACGGCGTCGGCGCGTCCGCCGCCATGCCACTCGCCTTGTTCGCCCGCCCCCTGCTGTGGCCGTGCCGGTCGCCGCCGAAGAGCTCCTCAAGGAGACCCATTCGTGGTGGCGGCCGCGCAGGAGGAAGGCATCGTCGTCGTCCTCACTGCCCGGGTAAGGCAAGAAGAGATCGTGGCGTGCCGTGGATTCGACGGGATGCGCTGCGTTTCTTTCCTCTTTCCGTGGGACGGACGGTTAGGCGCGAGCTCGATCGTTGGCTCCGCTCCGCTCCGCCGGGGTCGGACGTCCAGTGAGGAGCAGCGCGCAGGTCGCGAACCTACCCGTAAATCCACCACGACTGACAACTTGGCCTGCAAAGCAAGTACCACTGGTACCAGGTTGCTGTCCATCTGCCCCTTCAGAAACAGATGACTGTTTGATCTTTGATGATCCAAGTCGTGACGAACTCGATTGATAAGGCAAGTAATTGTTATTTTTTTGTGTTTTTTAGCACGTGTTTAGATTGGACATCCTCCGAGATGTACCGGTGAGAAGAATCTAAAATTCAAACACTAAATTCAAACAGCTCATTTACCAGCTACATACTGTTCATGCTGAACAAGCAACATGAATCCATGGCACGTCCCAACATGTCCATGGAATTCGCTGTTTAACTAAACTCCGTAGATATCAATCTTATTACCACTACATAATGGAGTCCTCTCCCTCCCCATTTACCAGCTCTTTCAAAAACTGCGTAAACAAAACCATCCTGCACGCAGCAGGCTTACAGGGTAATTAACTGTCTCCGGGAGATGCAGTTGTAAAAACAGGCAGACAAGTTTTGTTTCATTAAATCCCAGCGACAGAACCCTGGGATTCAAGTCATCGTATCTGATGATCACTTCACGATGCAGATCTTGATGACAGATGCCACGCCGATACGGTGAAGAGCAACGACGGCTTCACCAGGCTTGCACAGCTGCTTCTGTACTGCAGTCTTCAGGGCAGCCTCCAGGATCACCTCTGTCGACTCTGAATCTGTAGCCTTGGCAGAGCCCTCGGCAAGGAGGGGGATGAGGCCTCTGTAGATTAGGCTGTGCCTCGCTGGGCCCTCAGAGCTGATGGTCCAGTCGAATGAATCCGTTGTCAGCACAGGGACAACCACAGAGAGGATTGGAACCCTGGGACGGTACTTTGCAACAAGCTTGGCCGTGGTGCCACCACGAGTCAAGACGACAATCAGTGCAGCCTTGGCCTTATTGGCAGTTCGCACAGCAGATGATGCAAGAGATTCCAATGGACTCATTGGTAGGGGCGCGGACCTGATCATGGCCTTGAAAACTGCCTCGTGGTCCAGGGAAGATTCTGCCTCAATGCATATACGAGCCATGATCTTCACAGCCAGCTCGGGGTATGCTCCAGCAGCGCTCTCACCACTGAGCATGACGCAGTCAGTTCCATCCAGAACAGCATTTGCAACATCAGTCGCCTCAGCACGAGTTGGCCTTGGAGATTTGATCATTGACTCAAGCATCTGGGTAGCAGTAACAACAGGCTTGCCAGCAATATTGCACTTGTAGATCATCATCTTCTGCGCAAGGAAAATCTTCTCAACTGGAATCTCCATTCCCAGATCACCTCTAGCAACCATAAAAGCATCAGTCTCCCTCAAGATCTCATCAAAGTTCACAACACCCTCTTGGTTTTCAACCTGACAGTATAATATCACCATATTATGAAAGAAATTAGATCCAGATCCATGACATCATAAACAATATGATTACAAGTAGTTCTATATGTACATTATCAAGTCATACAAACAAAGCTATAGCAGGAAATCATCTAGGTTCCATAATTTAAGTAATAGTGCAGCAACTAAGCAAAAATGTTCTGAACCACAACAAAGAATTTGCATTTCGCTAATCAACTGTGAAATAAAAAGTTCTTGTGAAAAATTGTGGACTAGGCAAGCATTGGAAGCATATAGAATAGTCCGGAAAGGATAGATATAAGAGATACAAACAAAGCATGGTTTCATTGTGCATCAAGAAACATCTTAAGTGCATGAGGAAGCACTCTCTCAAATTACCTAATCTAAAAAAAGGCAAAAATGTTCTCCGCACAGAACAAAAATTGAAGTGAAGCAAATGGAGGAGGAAAAAAAAAAGCTAATAGAACCAGACAGCGATAATATATACAGACCTTTGACATCAACTTGATGCGCTTGGCATGCTGCCCAAGAACCTGTCTGACAGTCACCAAATCCGATCCTTTACGAACAAAGGATAGAGCAATCATATCAATATCATTTGGAACGCCCCATCCCAAAATGTCCTCCTTATCTTTCTCAGTTAGTGTAGGAAGATCAACAACAATTCCTGGCAAATTGCAGTTCTTTCTCTCACCGAGCATTGCAGTGTTTTCACACTTACATCTCACAGTTCCAGCATCAAGATCGCAAGAGAGGACAGTCAGAGAGATAGTACCATCTGCACACAGTATGACATTTCCAGGCTTCACATCAACAGGTAGTTTCTTGTAACTCATAGCGATCGTATTCTCATCACCCTTGATATCATAATCAGTGGTGACAGTGATTTCTTGACCCTTGGTTAGCTTAATTGGTTTACCATCCTTCAAAAATCCAGTACGGATCTCAGGACCCTACAGCAACAGAAGACAGATTCAGAAGACTTTCATATAATGATCTTAAATTTCATATTAACAAGATCCAGTCAGAATTTACACTACATATCATGGAACGACCAAAGAGACATAAGCATCAAAGTGCAGCTATACAATATATCTATAGAGAATTGTGATGAAGCAAGCCAACAGATACGACCATGTGAAGCACAGAAAAATGAAGAGCTAACAAAATTATTGGCAACTGACAAGAACTGAAGGCAAAAAAAAAAAACCTTGGAAGTACATTACAGATCGATTATTGTATCAAGCAATTGAATCAGGTAAATTGATGAACCTGAACATCTAGAGGGACACAAAATGCTTTGGTATTGTGCGCCCAGAAGCAACCAAACCATTTCAAATCCAAAAACAAAACATTAATCTATGAATCATTTAATACAGAACCAAAACTACTTGTGGAGAAAGCAACTTAAACAAGAAACATACAAAATTTGAAACCAACTTCAACCAACAAGATGGACTGCTTCTATTTCACATGGAGAATTGGAGATACAAGAGTGAGCATTGTAGAACAAGGCAAATATAGAGCCAGGGGCAAATGTAATCCTCAGCACTATTCTTTCATCAAAAGTTTGTACAATGTTACTTAAGAAAGCAACTACTATGATCACAGTTTTATGCATTATTACAGGAGTTAATCGTATGTGTAGCATGTATTAATGGAGTCAATATGAAGCCATGAAGGTCTAAGAAGTTCCAATCAAAACCATCTAGATCAAAATACTGAGGTCCATGACATAAATATTCACAATCAACCAATCTTCAACTTCCAGAGAGAAAATGATCTCTTCATGTCTAACTCCCACAGCAGCCAAACTACTCATTACCCACCAAATCAGAAGTACACTCTGTACAATTTAACACACAGCCAAAAATGCTAATGGACAAACTCACAAAAGTAGTACACCATTATTTAAGCATGCATTGGTTTCATTCTACTATATGTGCTAATCATATACGTAGGATGCACTAGTTAAGTTAGGATGAAGATCTAAACCTCCTACCAACACTACTGAGATCAAAATACCTACCTCGTGTGACTTGAAACACTTGACTCAAAATCTAGCAATCTTCAAATCCTATTTAGAGAATGATTTCACAATATGCAACTCCAAAGCATTTGAACTACTCCATAACCACCAACACTGAGTACACTCTGGGCAGTTGCAAACACAACTGAAGGTGCTAATGGACAAACAAAATATGAAACTAACTTTAACGAATAACAGGTATCATTTCCTTAGAGGCCGGAGACAATGCCTTTTTTTTTGAAAAAAAAAAGTATCACTTCCTTTTAACAAAAAAAAAGACAACAAGCAACATCTTCTTAAGAAATGGCAAACACGCATACTAGTACAGAATACGTAGTCGCTAAAAAGACTAAATCTAAATCCTGGAAACATTCTACCTACATTTAGATACGGTCTAGCTCGCCCTACAGAACAGATCAATGGATCCAAGCTCAAATCTCCGGTGGCAGCCAAAAACCAACTCTCTGTCTGCCCCGATCCAGCCAACCATGCATACATAGCAGCAGCAGCAGCAGAGCAAGCGGATCCGTGATACAGAGGATAGTGAGAAGGTGGACCTTGGTGTCAAGCATGACGGCGCAGAGGATGCCGGTGTTGTGCATGGCCTGCCTGAGGTTGTCGAGCGTCTCCTGGTGGTACTCGTGCGTGCCGTGGGAGAAGTTGAAGCGCGCGACGTTCATGCCGGCTCGGAGCAGCTTCTCGAGCAAGGGGACGGAGCGGGAGGCCGGGCCGAGCGTGCAGACGAGCTTGGTCTTGGGCACCCGCGTGTCGGCGTCGCCGCGGTCCAGGTCGGCCAGGATCGCGGCCATGTCGATGTTCGCCATGGCGCTGACCGGATCTCTCTCTGTGTCTTCCCGGAGCTGCGGCGGGGATCCGGAACGGGGGAGCGGGGGCGGTGGTGAGCGGCGAGAACAGCGAGATGTGGCCTGTGATTTGGTGACGGAGTTTTTATAGAATGGGAGGGGAGGAGTGGGGAATTTTGCGATTCCGTGGGCGTGGTCGACGAGCGGAGGTGGAAGCCTGCGCAAGAGGCCACGTGGTGGTCCCCAGTGACATAGTGAGAGAGCATGGGCCCCCTAGTCAGCGGCTCATGCGTCCATTGGCTATGCTGACATGCTTCAACATTTCGCCAATAGAAGGGTCGGTCTTCTTGGGGAAGAAGTTGCGATAGAAATATAATTACGTACTCTCCTAATCTGATAGTTTTGTTAACATAAGCAAGCAAACTCTAGTTTGCAGAGCATTGACGTGTTGGACGTCTCTTTCTTTCGCCTGATCATCCACACTAGTGTTCGGCTGGTGTACCAGCCTCCAGCCCCACAATATTTTCTTCTCACACAGTTCCAGCACCAACTTTTAGCCACCAATCAGATAATAATATTTTTTCTCACACCACTCCAACTCCAGCCTGCCCAACAGAGGCACTCGACAGGAGTTGGTGGTACGTGGGGTCCGCCTTCTCGATGCGAGCAGGGTGGACGGTTGATTCCTAGCCAAGTCAGGATATGCCGCGGCACGGCCACAGCCCACACACCCCACAGCGGTGTGAGTCCCCGACCGTGGGCGCGCGCGGGCGGCGCCGAACCAAACGGCAAAACCAGAAACCGTGACCCGGCCTTCTGTTTGTTCCCCGATCTGCCCTTGGTTTTCCCTCGACCCTGTCGCTGCTAGTTTCTTTATTTTATTATAATCAGGGTCATTTTCTTCTCTTGTTTCTAGGCGATGTGCGACGTTTCATCCTCTACGGTCAACTTATTACACAGTGGAAGTCTTCTATCCAAAGTGGCATGAACAAATAGAAGGTTCTTTCGTTTTTATTCTCCTTTTCTAATTAGAAGATTCTCTTTTGTTGATAGCCCTACCGGTCGTTCTCAGCATAACCATTGAGTCTAAAGGGTGCGGAAAAAAGTAGTGCGAATGGTTTTAGATTTTAATCCAAACCAAACTGCTAGCTTGGTTTTCATCGATCGCGTCGCTGCTAGCTTCTCTTGTTTATAGACGAGCGCACTCCCTCCATTTTTATTTACGTATTGTATTTTCTTCTCTGGTTTCCGAATGGTGTGTAGTCTCTTCGTTTTTTTGCACGTCGTATTTTTTTTGAACCAACCGCACTCGACGAGTGCGGTTCTATTGATGTAGCAGAAAAATACAAAACTATATCCCTGGGAGGCCATAATCAGACAAAAAAAGAAAAAAAAGAAGACCACATAAAAACAAACCGACGGGTTGGATTGGGGCATCAACACGCGCCAAACTCAACACTACTCAACAACTCAGACCGGTCGGATTGGGGCATCGACGCAACCTCACAACATCTCCAAAGTCGATCTCTGCCTGGTTTGGAAAAAGTCCACGCGACAAATGCAGCAGAAATAGAGCCCGCAACACCCACCAAACCATCCACACTCATGTAGTTGTCGAGAACCTCCAAATGTGACCCTGCGTCGACTGGGAACTGAAAGATGCGGACCGCACCACACCGGGAAGACCACTGCCATGCAGGATCCACCGCCGCCATGCCGCTGCAACACCACTCTCCACCTAACGGAGTGATACCACCGAAACCGGACCTCTTGAAGGCTGCCTCGCAGTCACCACCACGATAACGCAACGCGTGGGGGCCTCGCCACTTCCGCCGTTGGACCTCGCTCTCGTCGCCTTGAAGAAACACCCTGTGCGGGGACCTCGCCACGCCCGCCACGATACTCCACACCACGATTTCGTCTCCTTTATCGCCGTCGAGGTGGTGAGCAAAGTTGCCTCACGTCCCCAGGTCTCCATCAAAACCGATCCACCGCCGCAGGCCGACCTCACCTACTTGCTTCACCCGCACACATGACCTCAGCCGTCATGCCAGCAATCCGAAGAAGTCGCTTGCGCCATCTTCTGACGATGTACCGCACCGGAAAGCCCAGCCAAACTGAGCAGCCCGCCACGGTCCGCTGCAAGCCAAGTCATCCCATGATGCCGGTGCCGCAAGCGCCGCCCTTCGACGCAGTCCCACGCCGCACTGACAGTTGCCAAGCAATGCCAGCCGCCGCAGTCCGCTGCAAGCAGCCACAACCGACAGACATGCGACAACCTCCGGTTGCCACCATAGCTGCGAACGCCACCACGAGAGCTCGGCAACACCCGTTTTCAGCTTGCCAAGCGGCGGAAAAGCCAACACCGTCCGAAGCCGCCAATGACCAATGGACTAGGAATACCTCAAGCATAGATGGGTCTCTAGAGACGACGCCTCCAAGGAGGGCACGGTGCCAAAAGGCGCCGCCATCGCTCGTCCAGGATCTGGACAGAATTTTCACTCAGAGAGTCTCATGTAACAAGATTGTAGCTCCAAGCTGACGCCCCCAGCGGGGAAAATGACGCCCTAAAGCACCGCTGTCATCTCTACTAGCATGATGCTAGCAAAAGCTTTCGCCCGGAGCATTCCAACCCCGCGCTACACGATCACCGCTTGGCACTCCCAGACCACAGTCACGGCAGCCCATCCGGGACAGCTCCACTACCGTGCCTCCACACACCATGCCGCAGACCTGCACCTCCGCTGCGCTCGTCGCTCGGAAGCGCACACCACACCCCGAGCTCCTCACACGCGGCGACCTCCACGCCGCAGCCAACTCTACACGCGCGCCGCCGCAACAACATCACCTGGCCTGCACCGCAGGGTGGCGCAGCTCACACTGTGGCACTCCACGGCCAACACCGGTGCTTCGCCGCATGCCGGCCGCCGCCGCCGAACTCGCAGACACGCCGAAGGTCCGCGCCAGGCGCCGCCCCAAGGCCTCGTCGCCCCCCGCCGGCCGCCACCGCGCATGGCCACGCGGTCGATGGACCGCCGGTCTCTGCTCCATTCCCTTGCGAGCGCCGCACCGGGGACCCAGCTTCACGCCGGCCGCCGCCTCCGGAAGCCGCTGCAGACCGCGCCGCCCCCACGCTGTGCACCCAAGATGACACGCTGCCGTGGGGGCTCCACGTCTCGGCTCCGCGCGGCCACACCGCCATGGCCGCCACGTCCAGCACCCCACGTAGGCGCGCTGCAGGGCCGCCCTGCTGTCTCCTCGCCTCCGCTCCCTGACGCATCTGCAGCAAGCCGCGCCTCACGCCCGCAACCTCCTTCGACCCACAGCAGCCTCGCCGCGCGGATCCGGTCGCCGGATCCGCCACTAGGAGCAGCCGCCGTCACCATGGCCGGCAGGGTTCGCTACGGCCGGCCCGCATGTTTCACCGCCCCGAAACAGCAGCGCGCGGCCGAGACCGGGCGAGATGCCCCGCCGCCGCTGTCCTAGAGGCCCGCACAAGCTTCTGGCTGCCCCTCCGGCGGCGGCGAGTGTCGGTGTCCTGACCCGGCGGTCCGGACCCAACCAGTGATGATACTGTGTGTTTCTCGTCTCAGATGTTGATGCAAGAGGCAATACAGTAACACACGGGTTTATCTTGGTTTCGGCCGTGGTGCCGTACATCCAGCAAAGGGGTGTGCGAGGGCACTGTACTATCTTGCACCGGGGGTGCCTGTAGTAGGGGGTACGGGCGAGGCTAGAGAGGGAGGGAAGCTCCCAAGTCTCTGCTAGAGAAGAAGTTGATTGAGGCGAGTGCCAATATCGGGTTTCAGAGGAGCATGTGTGCTCTGCTAGTAGTACGAAGCGTTGTGTCCTACCGAATGGGCCAACCCCCCTAAGGGAACGCCCACCTCCTCCTTTTATAAACACAAGGAGGGACGGTGTACATGCACAGGGAGTCATGAAAGTCGTCATCTTTTCCCCGAATCGCGGGGGTGCAGTGGTCGAGCACTATGGGAAGTACACTGTGGGATATGGCGCCGGGCATGGCTGTCATCCTGGGCATCGTCCTTGGTCTTGTGGAGATCACGCCGGCGTCCTGGCGGCTCCAGCGGGCGACGTGGCGGCGTTCCGAGGGTCCTGCAGGCCAAGGTCTTGTCCTGGTCAAGGCCGAAGTCGCTTCCAAGAGCCGTGCCCAAGCCGTTCGGGGGTTCCGCGGGAGAGAAAGTACGAAGGAGGTACGGGGAGTTGGCAACATAGTAGCTGGAGCAGTGCCGAGCACGTCTTGCACTACGTCGCAGGTTCCCACAGTGCCGCCACAGCACCGGGGAGCAGTGACCGGAGTTGGCGGACGGGACTCTGGTCACTACCACTGTGGGGAGTGGCGGCCTGACGTCGTCTGATCCGGGCGCTGTGGAGGAGTGGTTGGCATTTAATGCCTTCGTACGACGGGTGGGTGAGCGGAAGGGCTGTTTGTCCTTTCTGCCGAGGGGTGGCCTTGTCCAGCAGCAGAAGAGCACGCCTCAACCACTCGCACTTAATACAGGTGGGTGAGGGAGCTTCCAGTGGAAGGCTTGTGCCCACGCCTGCGTCTGCGTGACATGTGGCGGTTCCGGACCCCTTCCGAGCAGCTACCTGAGCCGAGAGCTCACGGGGGGTCCGGATGGGCACATGGAAGCCCCGGACCTATCTGCGGGGGGTCCGGGTGGCAAGTGGAGGTCCCGGACCCATCTGCGGGGGTCCGGGTCCGTGGCCATAGGTGCTGAGCATTTCCATCTCTGAGACACGTGGTGACACCGGACCCGTCCCGAGCGGGAAGCGGGTCCGGGACCGTTGGTCCGGTGAGATGGAGTCGGTCCCCAGGGGTCCGGCCGCTCAGCTCCTTAGGGCGTAGACGAAGCTTTCTCGAGGGCAGGCTCACTACCCGCGAGCGAGGCGGAGGCGCGGGGCGCGGTCGAGGGCTTCGGCGGGGAGCCCTCGAGCGAGGCGAAAATCACCCCGTGGGTCCGAGGGGGGTGCAGACGGGCCGCACTGCGTACGTGGGCCGCATGTTGGGCTTCTTTGAGTCCTTTCCTTTCTTCCAGACTAGAAGGAGGCTGCAGGCCTTTGTGGGCCTGGTTGCCCCGCATGCGTTTGTTTTTAGGGCGGTTTTAGTCCCCTGATTAGGGTGCCCCTAATCATGGTACCCGACAGTATCCCCCGAGCCTTTGGTCGAGTCAGGGGATTCGGCCAAAGGGTACTTCGGCGATTTCACCCCATGATGTGGTCGATCGGTGCTGCGCTTTCGCAAGATGCATCCGAATGCTGGCCTGGTGGATGCGACAACTGGCTTGGAAGAAGCTCTCCGAGGCGCGCGCGCCTTCTTGTCTTATTCGGGTGGCGAGTCGCGTCAGCGCACTGAGCAGGCCAGGGCCACAATGGCGCCTACTGCCCTGCAGCTGTTGCTATTGCCGCTTTGTCCCGCGTTCAGGGCCTTAGCCCTGCTTTCCCTGGTTGCCTTACGACGCGCCGTTCTAGGGCAGTCGGCCAGCGTCGATGCTGTGCTGCTCAGCGTCCAGGGGCTCGGCCTTGTGTTGTTTGGTCACGTCTCGGCACGGTAACCAAGGGCATCTTTTGCTCGTGGGGTGTCGCACCGTCATGGGCGGTCCAAGCCTTCTCCTTGCGACAGGCTCAATGCTTGGCGCCCGATGCGGCTATAAATAGGGAACACGCGACTCCCTTTCCTCTCCAACTTCCCTGCTCTTACTTCTAGCATCGCCTAAGTCTAGTAATGTTTCCCTTTGCCTTTCGCAGTTGTCCCCCGGATGGGGTGGCCTGGCTTCTTTAGGCTTTGGTGCTAGAAGAATGCTTGCGAGCGGCGGGGGAAAGCTGGAGAGGGCGTGTTCAACATCCCTTGGCTTCAGTGGGATTAGCAGAAGAGCATTGGGCCCGTGGGGCCCCGCCTCTGCGATGTCCCTCAGCCTGAAGGGGCGTTGAGACGCCTGACCACGGCGTCGACGCCAGGTTTGGTGGCCGTTCTTCACATCGTCCCTCTTGGCGACAACGTCGCTCCCGGGGAGATGGTGCAGAGGGTGCTATCCGCCAGTTTGACCCCCCGCAAGGTCTTCAGTGGAGGAGGCGCTAGAAGAAAGCTTGCGAGGAGGGCATCCCGCCGGACCTGTGCGGTCTGGGAGCTGCTCCTCGCAAGCCCGAGCAGCCTGGTCGTGATGTCGGCCAAGGACTTGGTGCTCTTCATCGGCGCTCGCTCCTCACCAAGATAGGGAAAATTGCCACACAGGTGGCAATGTGTTTGTACTTTTCGACGGCTTTGAGCCGGTAACCCTTTGTAATCTTTGTTTGTAAAGAGTAATGAAGTCTCCTTCTCCTTCGCGGAGAGGATGATCGAGGGTGTAAGGGTGAGTGTCACCCCTGTAGCGGATTTTGGTCCTCGAATGTATGATGTTTCCTCTGCGGGGGCGCGTCAGCGCACCCGCGGGTGTAGCCCCCGAGGCCTTGGAGGAGTGTTTGCACTCGTCCAAGGGCTATAAACGTCGCCCTGCTTGGTTGCTTCACTGAGGTGGCCATCCAGCGTCTTTTTCAGCCGGCATCGGCACTCCTTTCAGCCAGCCTCGGCGTTTTTCGTGCTGGCACAGCGACCCAGTGTCTAGCTGAACCATCTGGCAGGCGCGCGTCAAGAGTGGGAGTTTTGGTTCAACACGTGGTACTTCATAATCGACGGTCGTCGATCCGTTCGAGGGTGCGGCCTGAGCCGCGGTGTGCGAGGAGCCCCCGAGCCCCGGCCTGCGTAAAGGCGTTCGGGGAACCCTTGACTTTTATTACGACCCTCGTTGCCCTTTCGCAGGGAGGAGGGGTGAAGCGCACCATGCTATCCATGCCCTGGCCGCGAGCTATGGCTGCTTCAGTGAGCTGTTATCGGGTAATTCAAGTGGGCGTCCGTGCCCCGTTCGATAAGGGTTGGCTCGTGGTCCGTGGACACATCACATAAAGCGCTCATGAAGGTTCGCTAGGGGGGACTCGGACCCATTCGATAGGGTCCGAGGGCTCGATGCTCTCCCTCGATGGGATCCCCCTGCTAGGCACCCTCGACTGGCCTTGAACACTGCGTATGATGTCTCGAACTCCGCGTTCGAGGGTAGCTTGTACGGCACATCCATGCAGTCCCTAACTCTAGTGATCTGGGGCGCCTGTCGAACCCTCGACGGGCCAGGCTTCGAACCCCTGATCAGTAAGGCCTCGGAATGAGGTTCCTTCGAGGGTGAAGAGCCCCCTAAAGGAATATTCCGTCATGGTTCGAAAATGGCGCGGAGCGCAGGTCGTGCGCACAAGTCTTTCGCTGGTCGTGGGCGACGTGGCCTAGTACGTGCGGTGCAGTGCGGGCACGCCTTTTCAGGCGGCTGCCTTAGGAAGGCGAAGAGAAATGGGCGGCGGCTGACAGATAGTACAGTGCTACCGTTGCGCCGCGCCCGTCGGTTACCGCGCTGTAATTATTGTCAAGTGGGCGCGTGTGAGACTCCGCGGTAGTGGGGCCCAGCCATTAGCGACAGCAAAATCTACCGCATTGAATGCGGCGGATTCGGGCCATGGTGGCGTATCCGCCCGTTTTGATGAATAAAAACAGGGAAGGAGGGATTGTTCGGGCTCACTTGGCTATTTTGCCTTTGTCTTCCCTGCCTTTTGTGCCTCCCCTGCATCCTGAGCCCAGAGCCAAGAGCGAGAGGAGGAAGAAGGAAAGAGCGAAAGCGCACCTTAGCCGCCGCAAAGCTCGCCTTCCCGCACCCCCAACGGTTCGAAGCGATGTCGGATGTCCAGGAGCCGTTGTCGTGGGGAAAGTCCACCGCCACCGAGGCGGTTTTGGAGCAGCTGGTCGACGATAGGCTGCTGCCGGTGAACGTCAACTCGGAGCCGCCGGCATGGATCCCCCCGCGGCCAGAGGAGACCGAACCGAATCCCCCCGAGGGCTACGTCGTGAGTCTCGTGCGACTCCACGAGCGGGGAATTAGCGTCCCCGTCGGCAGATTCGTGCAGGCGCTGTGCGGGTACTACTGGGTGGAGCTGCACAACTTTGGTCCCAACTCCATCTCACAGGCGGCGGTCTTCGTCACTGTTTGCGAGGGGTATCTGGGTATCGAGGCGCACTGGGATCTGTGGATCCATTTGTTCCGTGGAGAGCTCTTCATCGAGAATGTGCGGGGCGAGCCGAAGAGCTTCGCCCGCGCCGGCGGTCTGATGCTCCACTTGCGCCCAACCCAGAGGAGTTTGTACATCCCCAACAGGATGACAACGAACAACGCTGGGTGGACTCGATGGTGGTTTTACCTGCGCAACTTCGGCAACCGCCTCCCGGCGTTCACCAATAAGGTGCTTTGGGAGAGGCCGGAGAAGTGGGACTGGGGGGTATCGCCCCCAGCGCATCAGGCTAGGCTCGAAGTGCTCACCGAGGCGTTGCGGCACCTGGCGAGGAAGGGGTTGACGGCGGCAGCCGTCATCGCGAACTTTCACCGGCAGAGGGTGATTCCTCTCATGGAGAGGAGCCTGCCAATTTTCGATCCCACCCCCGAGGCCCGGGCCTCGGGCTTGAGGACGTCGCTCGTGCTGCTCCCCCATGACATCGCTGCCCGGAGGGCGAGGAACACGGTGGCGGAGTTTCCTGACAACCCCGAGGATCTTTGGAAGATCAAGATGCGCCCCGATGCGGGGTACCTTTCTGTGGTGAGTTCCAGTTTCAAATCGTTACTAATTTGTGCTCCTCCTCTCCCCACTCCCTAATTCTGACTTGGTTGCATTTCGCAGGGGTTGAGCCACAGGGGCTACATCTCGAGGCCTCCGGTCCCGAAGGAACGCGAAGTCAACCGCCTGCACGCAGAGGCGGTGAAGAAGCAGAAGGACGCGGCGGAGGCGGCCACCGCCAGGAAGAGGAAGAGGAAGGAAAAGCATGATAAGGCATGCAAAATTGCTCACGCGGAGGGGAAGCCATGGCCCACTACGCTCGAGTCCAGGAGGAGGGCTCCTCGGATGCCGAGATCAACTTCTCGGACGACGACGCCGAAGTGGCGACAGGCGCGGGTTCCCCGCCGGTCTATCGAGGGGCTGGCGACGAGGATGTACCCGTGACGCTGGGTGAGGCGAGGATCACACCGGGGTCATTGGTGAATCCGCCCCTCGTAGGGGCGGAGCGGAGATCGCCCTCGCCAGCGACGGGACGAAGGTCGCCCACGCCGGCAGCGGGCGGGAGGTCATTTGCGCCCGCGACAGGACAGAGGTCGTCTCTACCGGCGATGGGTAGGGGGACTCCCACGCCCGCGGTGTCGACGGGTGGCGGTGGGTCCGCAGCAAGTGCGGAGACGCCCGCGCAGACGGCTTCGACGCTCCAGGCCGATCCGAGGACGACGCCCTCGGGTCAGTCGTCGAGAGGTGTCAGTGTGCTGCGGGCCCGATGGAGCGGCTCGGGCAAGCGCAGTATGAGCGCCCGATCAGGGTGAGTGGTTTTGATTTTATCCTTCACATTTGTTTAATTGGCCCCCCAATCCTGCTGACTTCAGCGCTTCTTCCCCGGTTACCAGCTCCGGGGCCATCGCCAGGGATGCAGCACTGCTTGCGCCGAACAAGGCCCTCAAGACCGGAGCGCGTGCCACACCGCACACGGCGCCGCAGCCCCTGCCCGTCATGGACATTGTGGCGGAGGCCGCGAAGCTCCAGGAGGCGATCGCTCGAGGGGCCCAGAAGGCCCAACAGGCTCGAGCGCCAGAGAGCAGGGGCGACGCTGTCCAGGGCGGCGCTGTAACGGGCGCTCAGGCTGATGCCGAGGGGGAGATCTGTGACACCCTAGGTGTCTGCACAGTAGTTGTGTATCTATTGTATGCATCATGTGATTGAATTGCTTGAAAAAGGATCTTTTTGTAAATATAAAGGTTATATGTGTAATTATGATTTTATGCAAGGTCCTTTTTATAGTTATATTTGAATAGGTTGTGGAATTATAGCTTTTGTGGAGGGTGTTTTTGCAAAATTTAGTGCAATCATTGCATGGCAGGAAATCTTTCATTTCAGTCTAAGTTTAAAGTGAAATTGCATTGAAAAAGACAAAATTCCTTGGAATTCAAAATCCCTCCTATGTTTTCAAAAATATCTCTTGAATCTTTGATCAAATAAATTTTTGCACAACATCAAAGTTGTAGATCTTGAAAAATGGAACAACTTTTATGTTGGGCACTTTTTTATTTGAGCCCTATTTTAAAAGTTATCTCTATTTTACAGTTGGGTCCTTGGAATTTTTGGTAATTGCAAATCAGCCCATTTTCCCCTTCCTCCAGCCTGCTTACCTGCTCTGCTTCTCACCGCCGTGGGGCAGCGCCGCCCACCGCGCTGGGCCGCCCCCAGGCCACCTCCTGCTTGCTAAGCACTCCACACGTCGCGCCTGAGCATTCCTCGCCGCTCTTGCTCTCGCGCTGGTGCCCTCTCTGCTCTGCCACACGCCCTAGGCCGCCCGCCGATTGCCACCTCGCCGAGCCGTGGCTGGCCCGCTGTAGAACCCCGGAGCTCTATCTCGCACGCGCTCCAGAACCAGTGGCACCCCTGCACTCTATTCCGCACGCTCTCTCTCCGTTTCCCCGACCCCAAACCCTAGAACACCACCGCCTCCGCCATGGCCGCCGTCTTCCTCTGAGCTCACCGTCGAACCCACTCCTCCGCCCTTCCCCGCCCTCAATTAACCCCGCCAATCGCTTCGCCTCACTCCCGCGCAGCTCACGGGCAATTCCTTCTCGCCCAGAACCCACCGGAGCCCCCTCGCCGTCGTAGCCCGAGCTCCGCCGCCACCTGCTCACCATGGAGCTCATAGCTCCGGACCTCCTCCGCTCAATCCAACCCCTCCACTAGATCCGCCTCGCCCTCGCACAACTAGTCAACCTCTTCTCATCGACCATCTTCCACCAGAGCGCCGACTCCGTCAACGTAGATCGCCGGCGACCGCCGTGCTCCGCAGACCCGTCTCCTCCGACCCTCTCCCGACGCGCCAAGGACACCAGGAGGTCCTCCTTGGCCTGCTCTCCATTTCCCCCAACCCCACCCTCGCCGCCGGCGACTCCTCTCGCCGGTAAAGGCCGGCCAACCCTTCTCTGTTTTCCTTCCCCAGTCAAGGACCTCGAGTTTGAAATTCAAGAAACACCAGGGGGTTATTTGAATAGCTTGTGACTCATATGAATAGTAGCAGCAAGGGCTTATTTGTTACTTCTAGCTGTAAATTTGAAATTCAATAGAAATTCGTAGAAAATTCGTAAATTAGCAAATCTAGTTGTTCTGGAATCCTTGTGTAAATCTCTATGCAGTAGAATCAAAATAGGATGGATGTTTGTTGAAAGTTTTTGCTGTACAAATTGATTTGTGGCACTAGGTATATAAAGACTAGTTGTTTATTCTTTTTCTTAATTATTGTTTGAAGCCTTGTTATGCTCTGAAATTTTTATGGTGGTTTGTTCATATGACACTAGTGTTGATATAAAAAATTTCGTGGTCAGTTCTCATGTGTAGATTTTTCTTTGATTTAATCTTTGTTTAGTAGACTTTAGTTATGATAAATAATTTATGTTGATGATAAATCATGAAAATATTAATGAGTGTTCTTTTTGAATATTTTAGCTTTTACATGAAGTTTGAGAACCAGTTCATGACTAGAACAGAAGTTAAAATTGAATCTTCTTAGATTCATATCTGTTTTGTTTATTTTCTCAGAATTAATTATTTGTATATAAAATCATAAAAATTTCACAGTAGCTAATTCATCCCTGTGTAGACCTACTTTTAAATTTTGAGCTTCTTTTTCTCTCTGGTTTAACTTGTGTAATTCAATCTTGTTCTAGGTGTTGTCTGAATGAATGAATTGTTCTCAATAAATGGCTATATGTTTTGGCATGAAGTTTACATGATAGCTTACTCTGTTCATATTCTGTTTAGTGTAATTTTTTCTAAATTTATTACTGTTTGTGCTCTGAGTTGTTTATTTATTAATAAACCATGATTTAATTGCTATAGGAAACTACTCTCACTTGTTTAGGAAGTTAGTATAGCTTTCTTGTGCTGTTGATCATGATGCCTTGTGTAGTTAGATATGTTGAGTTACTACTCTATAAACGATTGCACATGTGTGTATTAATTTTGTTTCCTTAGCTTCACCACATTGTGTGTTTTTAATACTGTTCTTGCATTACATATAGATACGACTGCTTTGTCGGACGGGACGTACGAGCTGATCCCGGATTCCGAAGGAGGTGATCTCGAGGCTCAAGCGAACACTGTTGTACTAACTGAAGCCCCAGACCAAAGTTCGGAAGAGCCCAGGGCTGAAATAGTTAGTGACTACTGAGAAGGCAAGCCCCGGACATAACCTATATTTCAAATTATTACCTTTACTGTTATTACTTACTTGTGCATTTACAGTTCTTAGGATTTGAATTGAAACCCTAGATGCATGATCCTAGGAACCTATGTACTGAACACTAGAACTAAGTTCGAATAATTGCTAAGCTTATAGGACTGGTAAAAGTCGAGTGATTGCCTGTCACTCGCGTGCTCTATAGGAATTGCTTGTTTACTTTTCGTTATCAATATAAGGACGACGGACGGGGTTGTGTTTCGATATCATGACCTTGTGTGAAGACCCCGTCTGTGTTGATGAACTTGTTAAGGTCGCGGTGTGTGGTAGTGCTGGTTAAGTTTTTGAACGTACTAGCCACATGCCGTAAATATAGTACGCGGTAAGCCTAGTAACCGATTGGACCGGGGAGTTGATATATTGACACTCTCTCTTTAGAGATAGGTTTTTATGTTTATGTTGATCAACACCACGACTAGGAGGGACAAGGTTGGACCTTGGAGCCCTGTAGTCGGGGAGAGTGTTCCTATCCACAAGCCAGAAAGAAAGTCAAACGGTTGTTTGGGAACGACCCGACGGTGTTCCAAACGTGTGTGTAAGGTCTGCCTGGCCAGGTTAACAAATTCGATTCGAATCGTCTGCTTCCCACACTTTGGGACTGCTTGATCTCTTTGCCGCACAGAGTAATAAGAGCAACATTATGATATTCAATTTTGATGTTTGCTTCAAGATCTACCATGATTGGATAGTAGTTGCTTACATAGAATGGTTAATCAACTAGAATCTTGGAAGCTAAAACTTGAAAGTAAGGACCTACTCTTTATTGCTTTTCAGCAAAAGGAAAATCAGAGCCTCACAGAACCTTGCATAGTCTAGCTAAAGTGGGCTACGTATACCCGTTGACGGTTAAGTCTTGCTGAGTATTAGAATACTTAGCCTTGCTGTTGAAACCCTTTTTCATGTATGAGTTTTGAGGATCAGATCGCTAGCTTGACCTATCCCTGCTCTTTGCCTCCTGGCTGGTCCGTAGAGTGGGATACGTCTTCGGCCGGCAATGACCCTGACGAGTGATACCATGCTTGGGCTAGCCTGGTATTCTTTTGCGACATGTTGTAGCCGTCGTGTGTTATCTTCCGCTGTTTAAACTCTGAATCTTTACACTTATGGCTTGTATAACTGTTTTACTAAGTTTGGTTTTGTAATAATGGTTTGAACTGGTTTGTAATTACTACTTGCTTGTGTTGTAAAATTGTGGTTGTAATATCTCTGGACTCGCCTTCGTGCGGGGTATGCTTGTTCGATCCGAGAACCGGTGGTTGTATCGGGACGTTACACGACAGACCAAGAATTGTTCTGTTTGAAGTGTGTTTGAGCTGGTGTTGCCTTTATGGTGATGGCCTGCCCACTTGAGCCGAGATAATTCAGGTGGTTCTGCAACAATGTCGGCCGGGGCGGCGCAAATGACGCCACCCAGCCGGACGTCGAGATCGGGGCCGGTCGGGACGACGCGGATAGTGCCGCCCGGCCGGTAGTAGGAGAAGGGGAAACTGGTGGGGGGGCGCAGGAACGCCCCGCCAGCCAAATAGGGGTGGAGACCCTCGTCCTCGAGCCCCCGAGGGCTGGGGTCGAGGGTGTCGCAGAGGAGTCGGCACCAGGGGCGCCGGCAAAGGAGGAAACCTTCATCCCGGAGCCTGCGGGGGCCCGGGACGACGGGGTTATTGCGGCGGTGACGGCGCAAGCGGCGCCGGAGAACGTGGCACCGGTGGTGCAACTGCCGGAGAGCAGCGAGGAGTACGGGGACCCGAGGGACATTGAACCTGTTGCTGCTGCTGGCACCGCCGACCGGGTTGCCGAGTTCACGTCGGCCTCCGAGGAGGTACTCAATGCAGGGACGTCCGAGGGGCCCCGTCCCGGGGCGATCGTCCAGTCCGGGGTCCCTCTGGAGTTTCTCCGCTGCGAGCAGGAGGACGAAGCCATCTGGAAGACGCAGATCGAGGCCAGCTCCCAGATTCTGGGCCACCTCGACCGCGCCTTGGAGGTTCATAGAACGACGGATTTCAAGATCAGCCAGGTAGGTGGCTCTCTCCCCGGAATCGTTAGTATTTGGCCTTGATTTTGTTCATTTCATTCATGCTCTTCCACTTGCAGCGGCTGAGGGACATCTCACGCAAAAAGAGCGACGAGCTGAACTGGCTGTACTCCCAGATGCGCTGGCTTGGGCAGCACAATGCTGACTTGGTGCTGAAGAACATCGACGCCAACACCAAGATGACAGATCTGGGGGCGCGTCAGCAGGCGCTAGAGGAAGAGTTGGCGCGAACCGCCGGCGAGCGCGACGTCCAGACGGCCGCGGTAGAGCAGAAGGCTCAGGAAGCCGAGGCGCGGACTGCCGAGCTGCAGCGTGTGAGGGCAGCGCTCGAGCAAAAGGAGGTCGAGCTCGAGCACAAGGAGGCCGAGCTCCAAGGCAAGGAGGCCGAGCTCCAACGCGAGAAGGCGACCGTCGCCACGCTTTCCGGGACCCTTGAGGAAAAGGGCAAAGCCCTCGAGGAAAAGGAGGTGGCCATCCGGAACGCGGAAGTCGCCCTCAAGTAGAAGGAGGACTCCCTATCCTCGCTCGAAGAGGCCGCCCGAGTCCAGCAGGAGGAAGCGCAAAAGAATATCACGGGTGAGTGCTCGAGATTTCGCCTTTGTCAGATCCTAATTCATCGCAGCTTATCTTGGTTCTTTTGACCAGAGCTGAGGCAGAGAGTGGCGGACGAGACTGTGGCGAAGGAGGCAGTCAGCACCGCGCTCATGGCGGCACAGGCTGAATATACAGACCTGGAGCGGACTGCTGTGAGCGTGTGCCAGGAGCTCGAGGGGGAGGGCGCCGTGTCTGGTAGCTCGGTGATCAGCCGCCTGCGAGCGCTAGGTGGTCGGATCGTCGAGCACGACAAGAGCACCTTCCGCCTTGGTGTCCTGCGAGCCCTCGCCGTGGCCTCGACGCACTACATCATGGACCTCCAGAGGGTGTCGTCCCAACCGACGCCGATGCGGATGCTACGTCGACCATCGTGGATGACACTGACACCGACGCCGCCGCCGAGGAGTTCGCCACCGTTCTGGCCGCGAAGCTAGAAGCCGACATCCCCCCCATAGCCGAATTCGATGCCGCTGAAGACCCGCACAGGGGGGATGATAACCTGTAGGTAGTCTGGGCCTCGGAGCTGTGATGGCTCAGGTTTTTAATAGCCAATTTAGGGTAATTAGAACTAAATCATGCATCATTACATAGGAAACCTTGAATTAATGCATGTGTATGCATGAATGCCTATATGTATGTGTGTCTGTGTGTGTGTTTGAACACAGGGGAGAACACTTAAATAACTTTTGAACCAAGGCAAGTGTGCATATGAAATTGATTAGGCATCTCATTAACATCATGATAAACCAAAGTTTAGTTGATGTAAAGGGGAGAAAATGAAGTTTTACACATGAAATGACGAGTTCTTCAAATTACAGCTTTTAAACATTTAAATCATCTTTCAAATCGTAACGAACAGGTATTAAAAATGAATTTTAAACTGTTGCTCAAATAAATTTTTGCCCAAAACCAATGTTATAGGTTTTCGAATGACGAACAACTTTCGTGTTCAAAGTTTTTCGATTTGCCACACAAAAATGGGAGGAAAAGTTGATTTCCGAAGTGTATATGATATTTTCAAATACACTCAAGTTTTAAATTTTATTTTTCAAACGAAGCCTCAAATGAAAAAGCGCCTAAAACGAAAGTTGTAGATCTCGAAATTTTAAGCAAGTTTGATATTCAAAAGTTTTTCATTTAACCTTTGGAATAGGGATAAAAATGGAGTTTACAAACTGGAGTTTTGAACTTTGCTTTATTTACGAAACTGCCATTACTACCATCTCCTCCTGCTCTGCTCGCGCCGCCGCAGCTTCTCGGTGTCTGCGTCCACGCGTCGCCGTGCCGCTGCCCTCGCCGTCGCTCAAGCCGTCCTCACCCGTTCACGATGCCAACTTCGATTTCTCCTCTTCGCTTCGCATATTCCAGGGCCGAACTCCCTTCTTTCCGTCGCCCAGAGCGCTGCCGGCGCCATAGCTGCCAGCTCGCCGTGGGGATCCCCTCTCCAGCCCTCCGCTGCCACAACTCTGCATCTAGGAAGCTCTCCCTCCTCCCACTGATGCTTACCGGCTCGTTCCCGCTCATCCTTTATTGTTTCGGGAAATCGTAAATGCGAGTACAAACGATGTACAAATAGCTCGGAACTCTAAGGATATAAGCGACGTAGCTGCTGTATGTTCCAAGCATTGGTGAGGACTTCACCGTTTTTATTCGCCATCTTGTACGTGTCGGGCTTGATCACCTCGGCGATGATGTATGGGCCTTCCCACTGTGGTGAGAGCTTGTGGCGGCCCCTGTTGTCTTGTCGAAGCCTCAGCACCAAGTCCCCTTTGTTGAGGTCTCGGCGCCGAACTCTCTGCGCTTATTATCTTCGCAGGGACTGCTGATAGCGCGCAGAGTATAGGAGCGCCACGTCTCGAGCCTTGTCCACTTGATCCAGCGAGTCCTCACGGGCTTGCTGGCTCTGCTGCTCTTGGTAGGCCTTGAGCCTCGGTGACCCATACTCCAGGTCCGTGGGGAGCATGGCCTCGGCGCCATAAACGAGGAAGAACGGGGTAAAGCCCGTGGCTCTGCTTGGGGTCATCCTCAAGCTCCAAATAATCAAGGGTAGCTCTGTGAGCCACCTCCGGCCAAATTTGTTCAGCTTGTTGAAGATCCTTGGCTTCAGCCCTTGGAGGATCATGCCATTGGCACGCTCCACTTGCCCGTTCGTCTGTGGGAGCACCACAGCCGACCAGTCCACGCATATGTGGTAGCTGTCAAAGAATGCCAAGAATTTCTTGACTGTGAACTGGGTGCCGTTGTCGGTGATGATCGAGTTCGGGACCCCAAACCTGAAGACAATGTCAGTAAAGAACAGAACGGCTTGCTCGGATCTAATCTTGCCGATGGGTCGAGCCTCGATCCACTTGAAGAATTTGTCGATTGCTACCAACAAGTGGGTGAAGCCCCCGGGTGCCTTCTGCAGCGGGCCGACGAGGTCCAGCCCCCACACGGCAAACGCCCTCGTGATGGGGATGGTCTGCAGAGCGTGGGCCGGGAGGTGCGTCTTTCGAGCGTAGAACTGGCAACCCTCGCAGGTCCACACGACGTCGGTGGCGTCGGCGATCGCGGTGGGCTAGTAAAAGCCTTGTCGAAACGCGTTACCCACGAGGGTGCACGACGCGGTGTGATGACCGCAGGTGCCAGCGTGGATGTCACGGATCAGCTCCTTGCCCTCGGGGATGGGGATGCATCGCTGCAAGACGCCCGAGGGACTGCGCTTGTATAGCTCGTCGTCGATTAGTATAGAGGACTTGGCCCGCCTAGCGAGGCGCCGCGCCTGAGCACGGTCCGAGGGTAGGATCCCTCGAATCATCCAGTCGAGGTACTGGGTGAGCCAATCTTGCGAAGTTAGGGCCTCGTCGATCTCCATTGCTTCGGCCTCGTCCATGGAGGATGTCTCGAAGTCAGCGTCCATGGGCTCGGCCTCGTCCGCCGGGGGGTTCCCGCCGGAGGGCCCGGCGTTCGAGAGGCCCGGTTCCGCCGGATCCTTGAATTTGATGGAGGGCTTGGTGATGTCGCGAGCGAAGATGTTCGGGGGACGGTGGTCCACCCTGACGCGATCTTGGCTAGTTCATCGGCATCTTCGTTGTACTTACGCGGGACATGATTGAGTTCTAGGCCGTCGAACTTGTCTTCGAGGCGGCGTACTGCATTGCAGTATGCCTCCATCTTCGGATCGTGGCAGCTAGACTCCTTCATCACTTGGTCAATGACGAGTTGAGAGTCGCCATCGAGGCGCTTGACACCGAGCTCGATGGCGATGCGGAGGCCACTGAGGAGGGCCTCGTACTCCGCCATATTGTTAGACGCAGGGAAGTGCAAAAGTATTAAGTATCATATGTGATCTCCGAGGGGTGAGATGAAGACGAGGCCAGCGCCGGCGCCGGTTTTCATCACCGACCCGTCAAAGTACACGGTCCAGCATTCAGCCTGGATTTGTGGTGGGGGTAGCTGAGTGTCCGTCCACTCAGCCACGAAGTCAGCCAAGACTTGGGACTTGATCGCTTTGCGGGGGGCGTAGGTGAGAGTTTCTCCCATCAGCTCCACGGACCATTTGGCAATTCTACCCTCGGCTTCCCTGTTGCGGACTATCTCTCCCAGAGGGAAAGACGAGACCATGGTGATGGGATGGGCCTCGAAGTAGTGGCGCAGCTTGCGCCGAACCAAAACCACTGCGTATAGCAGCTTCTGAATCTACGGATAGCGTGTCTTGGTTCCAAACAACACCTCGCTGATGTAGTACACCGGCCGTTGGATAGGCAGAGCATGGCCCTACTCTTGTCTTTCGACAACGACCACCGCACTGACCACTTGGGTCGTCGCAGCTACGTACAGATAGAGGGGCTCGCCATCTACGGGTGGTGTGAGAATATGTGCATGAGTGAGTGATGCCTTCAGCTAGTCGAGGGCTTCTTGAGCTTCGGGGGTCCACGTGAAGCGCTCGGTTTTTCTCGGGAGTCGATATAGGGGCAAGCATTTCTCGCCGAGATGCGAGATGAATCGGCTGAGGGACGCTAGGCATCCCATGACCCTTTGTACCCCCTTTAGGTCTCGGATCGGTCCCATCCGAGTGATGGCCAAGACTTTCTCAGGGTTGGGTTCGATGCCCCGTTGGGAGACAATGAAACCCAAGAGCATGCCTCGAGGGACTCCGAACACACACTTCTCGGGGTTGAGTTTTACCCCTTTGGCCCTTAGGCAATCGAATGCGATCCTGAGATCGGCTACCAGGTCGTCCGGCTTCCTGGATTTTATGACGATGTCGTCGACTTATGCTTCTATGATCCGCCCAAGATGGTCCCCGAATACGTGGAGCATACACCGCTGATATATAGCTCCGGCGTTTCGGAGGCCAAAGGGCATCGTGACGTAGCAGTACATGCCGAAAGGTGTGATAAAAGAGGTCGCGAGCTGGTCGGACTCTTTCATCTTGATTTGGTGGTAACTGGAATAAGCATCAAGAAAGGACAAAAGTTCACATCCCGCAGTTGAATATACGATTTGATCAATGCGCGGCAAAGGAAAGGGAACCTTCGGACATGCCATATTTAAACTAGTGTAGTCTACGCACATCCTCCAACTCCCATTCTTTTTCTTCACTAACACAAGATTAGCTAGCCACTCGGGATCGAATGCTTCCTTGATGAACCCGGCCGCCAGAAGTTTCTGCAGCTCCTCGCCGATCGCCCGGCACTTGAGCTCGTCGAAGCGTCGCAGGCGCTGCTTCACCGGCTTGGAGTTGGGTCAGATATCAAGGGAGCGCTCGGTGACCTCCCTCGGAATGCCAGGCATGTCCGAGGGGCTCCACGCGAAGATGTCTGCGTTGGCGAGGAGAAAGTCGATGAGCACCACTTCCTATTTGCTGTCGAGGATGGCGCTGACCTGCAACGCCTTGTCGTCGGAGCAATTCGGGTCGAGGGGCACCTTCTTGGTACCTTCGGCGGGTTCGAAGCTGCCCGCGTGCCAGTGCGTGGAGTCCAAGGCCTCGCTCACCATCTTATCGAGAGTGGCTGCAAGGGCCTCGTCCTCCGCTTGAGCCTCCGCGTGCTCAACACACTCGACGTCGCACTCATAGGCGTGCTAGAACGAGGAGCCGACGGTGATGACGCCCCTTGGACCCGGCATCTTCAGCTTGAGGTAGGTGTAGTTGGGGACGGCCATGAACTTGGCGTAGCAGGGATGGCCAAGGATGGCGTGGTAGGCTCCCCGAAACCCCGCCACCTTGAAGGTGAGCACTTCCTTGCGGATGTTGGCTGCCGTACCGAAATAGACGGGTAGGTCGATCTGGCCGAGGGGTTGGACTCGCCTCCCCGGCGCAACGCCATGGAATGGCGACTTGCTGGGGCGGAGCTTGTTCAATCCGATCCCCATGAGCTCCAAGGTGTGGGCGTACATGATGTTGAGGCTGCTGCCTCCGTCCATGAGCACCTTGGAGAAGCGGGTGTTGCCGATGATGGGGTCGACAACGAGCGGGTACCGTCCCGGGTGTGGGACGTAGTCGGGGTGGTCCTCGCGGCCGAAGGAAATGGTGTCCTCCGACCAGTCGAGGTAGGATGTCGTGGCCTTGGTGACGGAGAAGACTTCCCGGCACTCACGCTTGCGCTGCCGAGAGGTCATGTTCGTCGTTGGCCCTCCAAAGATGAAGAAGTCGTTCTCCACCGGGGGGAACTCGTCATCTCCACCTTTGTCGCCAGCATCCTTCTTCTTGTACTCGTCGCGATGCGCGACGCGGTTGTAGTACTTCCTGAGCATTTCGCACTGCTCGAGGGTGTGGTTGACCAAGCCCTTGTGGTAAGGGCACGGCTTCTTGAGCATGTCGTCGAATAGGCCGCCGCCACCTCGAGGGGGGCCTCGAGGTCCTTTGCGGTTTGGGGCGGCGACGAAGGCCTCGTCGGAGTCTTCCGCCTGCCCCGGTCCACGTTGGTTTGGTGGGGCCTGCTTCTTCCCTTTTTTCCCCCGCTTTTATTTCTTGGCGAAGGCTTTAATCTTGGCGTTGCCGCCCTCTGCGGGCGCATCTTCCTTGCGCTTGTTCGACTTGTCGTCGAAAATGGCACCAACAGCCTCGTCGCCGACGGCGTAGTTGGTGGCAGCGTCGAACAACTCGTTGGTGTTGGCGGGACGGCTTCGCGCAAGCTCGTGCACCAGGTTCCTGCACGTCGTGCCCTCGAGGAAGGCATTGATGACCTCGACGTGGGTGACGCTGGGGAGCTTGGTGCATTGCTTGGAGAAGCGCCACACGTAGTCACGTAGGGACTCATTGGGCTTCTGCCGACACCCTTTGAGGTCCCAGGAGTTCCCAGGGCGCACATACGTGCCCTGGAAGTTGCCCACGAAGATCTGGACTAAGTCGGCCCAGTTGTGGATCTAGTCCGCGGGCAAGTGCTTGAGCCACGTTCGTGTGACGTCAGCAAGGTGAAGGGGAAGGTTGCGGATGATGACCGCGTCTTCCGTCGCACTGCCCAGCTGGCATGCTAGGCGGTAGTCGTTGAGCCAGACTGTGGGATCAGTCTCGCCTGAGTACTTGACGGCGGTGGTGGGCTGTCGAAAGCGTGGGGGAAAAGGAGCGGTTCGAATATCCCGGCTGAACACACGGGTGCCCGGAGGCTCCGGTGACTCGCCCCTGTCGTGCTCGGGGTCGAAGCGTCCACCCCGTCGAGGGGTGTACTTCCTGCCGTTGATGATGTAGCGGCCGTCGCCGTCGTTGGCATGTCCGCGCGTGTCGTGGAGTCGTTCCCTTGCGGGAGCCTTTCCGATACGGTCGTGCACCGAGGGTGCCTTCGCATCATGCGCTGCGGCTGCCTTTCCCTTCCCTCCTGGTGGAGTGTGCACCGAAACCTCGTGGTCCTACCGTGCAGTCCCACCGGGCTGCTTCGGGACTATCGAGCGCATGCGAGACGCAGAGCTCTTGGCCTGCTGCACAGCAGCTTGCTCGATGAGCGCTTGTGCCTCGCGGCGCAGGTTGCAACCCAAAGTCGTCGACGACTCGGGCATTGCTTGGACTAGGTAGGCCGCAGCGACGAGTTTTTCGCCGGCCGTTTTTAGTTCCGGAGGTTTGTCGATGTTGTCGTCGACTAGGATCCACTCTCGGGCAACGCGTGCCACCGCCTGGGCATGTGCGCCACGCGCGTTGCGCTGTTGCTCGAGTGCGGTGCGCAGCTCCTGAGTCTGCCGACGCTGCTCGTCGAGCTTGGCTTGAAGCTCCTTGAGCTACGCCAGCTGTGCCTGCCGCGCCGCCGAGCTTGACGAAGAAGAAGGGGCCGCAGCCGGCACCACCGGTTGGTTTGCCTGCGCGTCTACCCCGCCGTTCCCGTCATCACCCGGAGCGTTGTCCTCTTGCCCGTCCGCGAGCTGGACCATGAAGCACTCCCGAGTGGGATCGTAATCCCCTCACTGGAGTCCTCGGAGCAGGTGAGGCAGTAAGTCGCCGCGAGCTGGAACGAGCGGAAAGCGTTTCAGCAGACCCATCGTAGAAGGGCCTAGGGAATCGGGCCGTGATTTTTCTTGGACAGCCAGCCCACAGCTCTTCTCGATGACTGGAACTAAATTGTTCCATTTGAAAAAAAAGAGTTCCATTAGAAAAAAAATTGTTCAGTTAGAAACAAATATTCTACTATAACAAATTGTTTCGTTGAAACAAAATAGGAAAAAATGTTTCATTGAAACCTTCAAGAGGAAAAAAATAAAAAGAGGCCTTCAACCTACTAGTTTTTTTTTTGAGATTATTCAACCTACTAGTGGGTTGGCAAACCACCCACCACCAGCAAGCAGGCCGCGCGCGGGCGCTTGTGACCCCGATTATTTGCTTTATATTCCCTTCATTATCCCTATGCTACTAAAAATTAGGAAGGCTGTAATTCTGAACCACGTCATCTATCCATGCTCCCTCGATCACGACGACTTCATGAGCACGCAGTTGGCGCCTCTTACCCAACGGGCATAATTAGTTGAGGCATGCCCTGGTTGCTGCCCAGATCATAAACGTAGCCACTATAAATACGCACGAACCGAATCTCGCAGCCAAAACCACACTAGAAAGAAGATTTGTATTGATCGAGAGCTAGCTCTAGCTGCAGCGATGCCTCGCTCACGCTGCCTCTCGGCGTCAGTACTACTCCTCGCGCTCGCCGTGGCGGCGGCCAGCGCCTCCTCGGCCTCGCCGGCGGCCTCACCGTTCGAGGCGCACCAGCAGGACGAGCGGAGCATCCCGAGCGACGCGCACCTCGAGGAGGCCACGCGCCTGCTGGCCGCGGAGGGCGCGACGCTGGCGGCCATCTGGGCGGAGAAGAAGAACACGCTGGCGCAGCCGCTTGAGCAGCAGCCGGGCGGCGGCGTGGCCACGCAGGGCGACGACCAGAGCTCGTCGGGAAGCGGCGAGCACGGCAAGGAGGAAGGGAACAGCAAGGAGGGCGAGAAGCAGGGCAAGAGCTGCCTCACCAAGGAGGAGTGCCACAAGAAGAAGCTGCTCTGCGGCAAGGGCTGCACGCTCTCGGCGCACAGCAAGTGCGCCGCCAAGTGCACCAAGTCCTGTGTCCCCACCTGCTAGGACTAGAAGCCATGGCCGAGATCTTAGTCTTCAGTTTGAGCGTGGCGTTGTGTGTCTTAGTCTTGAACTCTCGATAAGGTCGAACTCTTGATTAGGTCTGGGAGTGCCAATTCTGAAGTAGTAGATGGAGTGGGGAATAAGGAGGGGCACTTGCTGCCTGCATGCGTACCTCTCTGGTGTCTATCATCTGTTTGGGTTACAGTTTGTGTGAAGGTTCTTGGTGTCGAGATTAGTGGATAATCTTGGTGGCAATTTTAATCTGAATGGAAGTTCGACCTGTTTGTTGCATACAACTTGGCATTCATCTGAAACCAAACATTCGAGATGCTTGCAACCAGAGAAAGGTAATCCAAAATCAATCAGATATCACCTTTTATACCATGCAAGACAGACACGTAGTTTGCCTAACACTAGAAACAGAGTGATTGTTGCCGGACCAAGAAGAGCACAAGTTCATCGCAAGCTTACATTGAACAACAATGTGAAATCATTTCCACGCTTCAAGTAGAACAAAGAGTCATCCAGAGAATAGATATCAAACATTCAAAAATGATATACATGCCTTGCTTGCTTCACTCGTCCATCTTGTAACTAAATCGACCACACCACACGGTATAGACGGCAAAGTACTAGAAGTGCTCGAAAAGCACACCATCTTCAGCAGCCATGAAACCACGTCCACATAATATTGTGGCTGAAGTCATTGTCCATGGCTGCTTCTCTCCCCAAATGATATGGATGTCAGTCCCGCTGTTAGCATGTGTACAAATGGCACGAACAGCAGAAACAAAAATATTTCTGCTGCTGGTGTGGCCTTGGAGATTGATGGCAGCCCAAGATTGAACAGCTAGCGCTCAGCAGCTGCTGATATCAACGTGCCATCAGGGGGAAGCATTTCCCATCTAATTGTCAACTCATAACTTCCTGGAAGACAAGAGTGAGCTCCTGTGCCGCATTTGCAACTGCCCCTTTTCTTCTGTTGAAGTTTAACAGAAAAGATCAGGACATGGATGATGTGGATATTATGGAATGCAAATTGTAAAGAGCTTGATGCGCTGACTATATGACTGAAAGCTACACATTTAGTTAAGACTTAAGACAATCTGCTCAACTGAATCAAGTAGGCTATAACATTTTCCTAAAGGTTTATAGCAGTTTAATTATAGCAATGAAGCTTCTTCCCAATTTTTGTGTCAATAATGAAACGATGGTGCTCTTTGACTTGACGACCCAAGAAGTAAATGCAGGCCATTGCTATCTAGTTGCATGGCCATTACAACAACAACAACATAGCCTTTTGTCCCAAGCGAGTTGGGGTAGGCTAGAGATGAAACCCAAAAGACACAAAGGTCACGGTTCAGGCACGCTGATAGCTAGTCTCCAAGCGCTCCTATCCAAAGCTACCTCTTCATGGCCATTACAGGTCAAAATTATAAATTCCCTTAAGGTATTAATATTTAGATTGTCCAATACCTTGTAAGAAAAGGAAGCTTATTTTTTACTTTCTCCAATTCAATGAAGCATAAGTTGCAGCGCTCCCGCCTACAGTGAAAACAAGTAAATCACATCATGTACTCTAGTAATGGCCTTTAATAGAAGAAACTATCTGAAACAATACCTTTGCTCTGCCTCAAGATCTACACCAACAGAAAAAGGACCTGCTGATACTGTCGAATGTATCATTGGACCAAAGGTCCTGACAAGCTTCACCAACAATTCCAATGAAACACCTAAATGTCTGCATATATTTGATTCAAGTCACTCGGATGGCACTCAATGTACATGGATCAGTAAAAATTTGGTCCAGCCATGATCGATTTATATAATCCCTGAAAAAACATCAAAATCGCTCACAAAAGTCATAGCAAAAGTACCTGTCAGTTTTACTCTCCAGAAGGTCAGTGACAACAGGCAGGATAGAGGTACATAAATCTAGTGTGATTGTTTCACTTTTCTCCATCAGAACACTTGCCATATCGGCAGAGACCTGCAATTAAGAAAAACCATATAATCAGTAACATGGTGATTATTGCAGGCATAAGAAATAGTAGCCAAAGTACTGACAGCATGATCACACATCTTCTCCATCGCAGAGAGAACACCTCTGATGTCGTTTCTTACCCACATTTGATGAATAATCTGCATGTCAACAAAAAAAGAAGCATTTGAGAAGTTACACTTTAAAAGCCTAGCATCAATTCAAATGGGTTCTTTACACCACTGAGCAAAACAGTGATTTATAATAGTATGTGATTGCACCACACTTGGCAAGTCACATACCAACACATTTCTGGATAAATTATCAAATAGGCCCTAATATAATCTTGAACACTGAAATACAATTCATCAATACCGTGGGGAAGTTACACTATCTAATTAATTGGTAGGATTAAAAGTTAAATCATAAAATTGCTTTTCTTCACCAGCACTGACATATTACACAACAAATAAGACTAACTGGTCAAGCACTGCACTGACCTGCAATTTTGTCAGGCGAGGCCGTGTTGAGCTCAGAAATAGCTCATGTTGCTCCATTAGAAGGGATAGAACATCCTCATCACTAGCAATGGTTGGAGTTTCAGAAGCTTGACTGCTTCCTCTCTGCAGAAGACAAATGTCTCGTAAATCTCAGCATAAGAAAAAAAAGACGACCAAACATGCTGGAGAGATACAATACTTTCTAGTTCAAGGTATAAACTGAGATGCCAAACAAAGTTTAAGATCTGAAACTTTTCAATAGAGTAAGCACAAGCTAAGCAAGCATGAGGGCTGCAATGATTTCACAGGAATTGGTTAAATTTTACCATGTTTCAAATGGGAAATATAGTAGGTCTAGGCTGAGACTGGGGCAAGGTATGATTGATGCAATGGCTAAGTCATACACTATCTTTGGTCCATGATCTATCAAATGAATGAATGGGGCAGTAGCAACCACCAAGAAACATGAATAAAAGGGAAAAGGTGAATAAAGCACAGTATGTTCTAATTGCTGGAGAAAAGAGGGAAAATGGATGCAAGATGAACATTGCAACGACATTTTACAAGCTTCAGGGAAAAAATAGAAAATAAAAGGTATGGAATGAATAAATGTTCGTCTCAGACATACAGATGAATATGAACGGCCTGTAGGAGCCAGCGAAGAACTGCTTGTTGTTGGTTCTTCATGACTAGGGGATTGATCCCTCCCTTCCCAATTAGAGACACTTGATCTTGCTCTACCTGCATGATAAATTATTAGGATCCACAGAACATATTATCGGAAGCACAAAGATAGTAGCATCTTACCCGCAAAAAAAAAAAGAAGATAGTAGCATCTTCCATTAAAAAAAATAGCATAACTATACCTGCTCTTGAAACTTCAACATAGCAGTTATCTCTTGGTTTCCGCATTCTAGAAACATCTGAAAACAGAATCAAATGGCACGATTACCCAAAACGTTTTTTTGGTCAAAGCACATATAGCTAATAGTTAACCAAGAGAAGAGACGATGTGTTTTCCATACAATTCAGAATGTAAGTTCTGAAAACCCATGCTTCATCCATTAATACTGAGAAAACAGGATATTACTTAATTAAATCCAGATGAAAACTACAAGACATGCGGAACAACTATGGCTCTACAAATTACCCAGCACCCTGAAGAAATAAGCATGTCAATTCTTTAAGAAGGAAATCGTTTGCTCATTAATATTTGATTCAATGTAAAAAATGGAAACATGACTAAATCCTTTGGATTGAAACCCACAATTCCGAAGAATATAAACCTTTTTATGAGGGTGAGCACCTTACTGCACAACACTGCTATATGCATATTTTACTAGTATGTGCAAATGAATGCACAACAACAAAATTCGCAATCAGCTAATTACATACATGTGGGGACATATACATGCAAAAATGTGCATGTGCATGGAACACAACATACATAGCAAGCAATAGAGGTATTTCAACTTGTTAGTCCATTAAGCGCAGGGTGAAGGAAATCAAGCACCACTAACAATTGTGAAAGAGCGTCCGAATCAAAATGTAGTGGCACATAAAACAGATAAGTGGGTATATATCATACAATTCTCACTGCGCACACTTGAACTCGGTTCTGCTGAATTTGAAAATGGCATCCTGTCAACAGCACCATGCTTCATATCTTCACGAGTTTCTTCAGAACTTATTGTTTGAAAAACTCCATTTCTCCGGGGAAGAAATATTTGGCAATTGAAGTCATCTGTTTCAGTATTTTTAATTCCGCTATCAACTTTCGCATGTGTTAACTTGCGTAGCTCAGCATATCTTGACTGGATTCTGAATGGCGATACTCTTCCAGCAGAAGGTTCTCTCCTAGAATCAGAGGACATTTCTGTTCTTGAACTTGTTCTGGGGGCGATGACAGGTGTCGCATCAGCACTTTCTTTCTTTGAATCGGTACCGGAATCTACCTTTCTGTTTGCCTTTGAAAGAATAGGTGCAGACTCAAAGGCCATTTCCATTTTTGTATTTGACCTAGGAACAACAGGTGCTGCATCGGGGCTTTCCTTTTTTGAATCAGCGCCAGACTCCAGCCTTCTGCCTGACTTGGAAATAATAACAGGTGCTGAATCAGAGGATATTTCCATTCTTGGGCTTGCTCTAGGAATAATAGGTTCCACATCAGTACTTTCTTTTCTAGACTCAGTAGCAGGATCAGCCCTTCTGGTTGCCTTAGAAAGAACAGGTGCCACATCAGCAGCATCACTTCTAGAATCAGTGGTCAGCTCGCCTCCTGAGCTAGTTCTTGGAACAATCACAGGCACTATATCAGCTTTACTGAAATTGCTAACACTAGAGGCATTGTGACTCCTCAATGAACTTCTCTTCAAGGTGGTACCACCAGATGCAAAAGCTGAATTTCCAAAAGATCTATTATTGGAGCCAACTCCAGCCCTTTGTGGTGTGCTTGGGACCAATCCGCTTGCTTCAGTATGGTAAGAACAGTAAAATACAGATAAGGCATATGAAATACTTAACCATTAAATGTAAAAATGTGTATATCAAGATGAGCAGGAACATACAGGCTGTTGATTTAGTCTCTTTCAGTGCAGAATCTGTGTTCTGAGAAACCGACAGTCTTCCTGAAGAAGCTTTTAAGTTATTCTCTGAATTTTGCAAAACAGATGATCGCCCAATGTTAGCCCTCGAACCACTGTCATTTTGTAGAGGCATAGTGCCGCTTAACACAGTCTTCAATTCAGAATGCCCATTTACTTTTGTTGATGTACCAGTTGCATATGGCTCAAGACGCTGCAAATTGATTGCTTTGTTAGTGCGCTCAAGAAAAAACAAAAAAGGAAGACTTCAATTGACTGTAACAGATGAGTGTTAAAATTGCTGCTAGGGCAAACATACCGTCAGATCAACAACCCATATTCCAACACAACTTTGATTGAAAGAACAACCAAGAAGTTTTCCCTCATGAACATTCAAATCGGCAAGTCTAGACCATCCCACATCCACAGTATCATGGCATCTTATTGGCTCCCAAGAGAAAACCTGCTCAATTGAGAAAAGATTATTTCTGGAAGTGAAGGGGTGCAAGAAGCTGTCATGGCATGATCACTTGAAAAGGTAATAGCACTACCTTTAAGCTTTCGTGCAACCCACATAACAGAGATCTTCCGTCAGGATTGAATGTCATGGATCGAACACCTGTTGTCTGATAGTTTTGACGGAGATATGAAACAGTAATTCAAATGAATTAAATAAGTATACAACTTAACTGGATTTTGCTGTAAAATATTCGTATATGGTTCTTTGTGGTATAAAGTAGCATCAACAGGTGATATTAGTTTCTTTCTGATCATTTTTTTTGTGGAACAGAGAAAGGTCACCAACACCTAAGTAACTCATTAAGGACATGATGCCAAAATATCTCATGTTACAAAGGCAAAAAACAATGGAAAGAACAATGAATGCTTATAATAATATACCTCAGGTCCAGTAGATCCAATCAACTCAAAGGTCTCCAAATCCCAGAACTTGACAGTTTTATCAGCTGAACCTGAGTGAAGCAACAGGTTTTATATGTAAGAGA